>NC_090381.1:114381074-114981074 GCF_036365525.1 Heterodontus francisci | reverse complement strand
GACAGGAAGCAAAGCATAAGGAAATGCTGCAAATCAAACCTCACCGAGCAGCAGTGTCACAGCTTCAGCGTCATCAAGCTCTGCCGACCACAAATGCAACCCATTACCAAATTGGAAGGAGGTGGCAGATACTTGGGTACTGGGGGACACACACACAGACAGGAGGGGGAAGGGGGGGGGGACACACACACAGACAGGAGGGGGAAGGGGGGGGACACACACACAGACAGGAGGGGGAAGGGGGGGGACACACACACAGACAGGAGGGGGAAGGGGGGGGGACACACAGACAGGAGGGGGAAGGGGGGGCACACAGACAGGAGGGGGAAGGGGGGGCACACAGACAGGAGGGGGAAGGGGGGGCACACAGACAGGAGGGGGAAGGGGGGGCACACAGACAGGAGGGGGAAGGGGGGGCACACAGACAGGAGGGGGAAGGGGGGGCACACAGACAGGAGGGGGAAGGGGGGGCACACAGACAGGAGGGGGAAGGGGGGGCACACAGACAGGAGGGGGAAGGGGGGGCACACAGACAGGAGGGGGAAGGGGGGGCACACAGACAGGAGGGGGAAGGGGGGGCACACAGACAGGAGGGGGAAGGGGGGGCACACAGACAGGAGGGGGAAGGGGGGGCACACAGACAGGAGGGGGAAGGGGGGGCACACAGACAGGAGGGGGAAGGGGGGGCACACAGACAGGAGGGGGAAGGGGGGGCACACAGACAGGAGGGGGAAGGGGGGGCACACAGACAGGAGGGGGAAGGGGGGGGCACACAGACAGGAGGGGGAAGGGGGGGGCACACAGACAGGAGGGGGAAGGGGGGGGCACACAGACAGGAGGGGGAAGGGGGGGGCACACAGACAGGAGGGGGAAGGGGGGGCACACAGACAGGAGGGGGAAGGGGGGGCACACAGACAGGAGGGGGAAGGGGGGGCACACAGACAGGAGGGGGAAGGGGGGGCACACAGACAGGAGGGGGAAGGGGGGGCACACAGACAGGAGGGGGAAGGGGGGGCACACAGACAGGAGGGGGAAGGGGGGGCACACAGACAGGAGGGGGAAGGGGGGGCACACAGACAGGAGGGGGAAGGGGGGGCACACAGACAGGAGGGGGAAGGGGGGGCACACAGACAGGAGGGGGAAGGGGGGGCACACAGACAGGAGGGGGAAGGGGGGGCACACAGACAGGAGGGGGAAGGGGGGGCACACAGACAGGAGGGGGAAGGGGGGGCACACAGACAGGAGGGGGAAGGGGGGGCACACAGACAGGAGGGGGAAGGGGGGGCACACAGACAGGAGGGGGAAGGGGGGGCACACAGACAGGAGGGGGAAGGGGGGGCACACAGACAGGAGGGGGAAGGGGGGGCACACAGACAGGAGGGGGAAGGGGGGGCACACAGACAGGAGGGGGAAGGGGGGGCACACAGACAGGAGGGGGAAGGGGGGGCACACAGACAGGAGGGGGAAGGGGGGGCACACAGACAGGAGGGGGAAGGGGGGGCACACAGACAGGAGGGGGAAGGGGGGGCACACAGACAGGAGGGGGAAGGGGGGGCACACAGACAGGAGGGGGAAGGGGGGGCACACAGACAGGAGGGGGAAGGGGGGGCACACAGACAGGAGGGGGAAGGGGGGGCACACAGACAGGAGGGGGAAGGGGGGGCACACAGACAGGAGGGGGAAGGGGGGGCACACAGACAGGAGAGGGAAGGGGGGGCACACAGACAGGAGAGGGAAGGGGGGGCACACAGACAGGAGAGGGAAGGGGGGGCACACAGACAGGAGAGGGAAGGGGGGGCACACAGACAGGAGAGGGAAGGGGGGGCACACAGACAGGAGAGGGAAGGGGGGGCACACAGACAGGAGAGGGAAGGGGGGGCACACAGACAGGAGAGGGAAGGGGGGGCACACAGACAGGAGAGGGAAGGGGGGGCACACAGACAGGAGAGGGAAGGGGGGGCACACAGACAGGAGAGGGAAGGGGGGGCACACAGACAGGAGGGGGAAGGGGGGGCACACAGACAGGAGGGGGAAGGGGGGGCACACAGACAGGAGGGGGAAGGGGGGGCACACAGACAGGAGGGGGAAGGGGGGGCACACAGATAGGAGGGGGAAGGGGGGGCACACAGACAGGAGGGGGAAGGGGGGGCACACAGACAGGAGGGGGAAGGGGGGGCACACAGACAGGAGGGGGAAGGGGGGTGCACACAGACAGGAGGGGGAAGGGGGGGCACACAGACAGGAGGGGGAAGGGGGGGCACACAGACAGGAGGGGGAAGGGGGGGCACACAGACAGGAGAGAGAAGGGGGGGCACACAGACAGGAGAGGGAAGGGGGGGCACACAGACAGGAGAGGGAAGGGGGGGCACACAGACAGGAGAGGGAAGGGGGGCACACAGACAGGAGAGGGAAGGGGGGGCACACAGACAGGAGGGGGAAGGGGGGGCACACAGACAGGAGGGGGAAGGGGGGGCACACAGACAGGAGGGGGAAGGGGGGCACACAGACAGGAGGGGGAAGGGGGGCACACAGACAGGAGGGGGAAGGGGGGCACACAGACAGGAGGGGGAAGGGGGGGCACACAGACAGGAGGGGGAAGGGGGGGCACACAGACAGGAGGGGGAAGGGGGGGCACACAGACAGGAGGGGGAAGGGGGGGCACACAGACAGGAGGGGGAAGGGGGGGCACACAGACAGGAGGGGGAAGGGGGGGCACACAGACAGGAGGGGGAAGGGGGGGCACACAGACAGGAGGGGGAAGGGGGGGCACACAGACAGGATGGGGAAGGGGGGGGACACACACAGACAGGAGGGGGAAGGGGGGGCTATGTTTATTAATTAAAATGTTGAGTATGATTATTTAAATTTCCAGTGACAAGTTCAGTAGGTACAAAAATGCAAGTTAACTTGGTATTGAGATGATTTAATTTCTAATTGTCTGTAATATGCCATTGCTTAAGTTAGACAATATTTAATATAATTTACAACTGAATGAAGGGATTGCATTTATGATGGAATTTTGCTAACAGGCCGCAAAGCCTGGCACTCGGGTACGGGCTGAGATGGCTAAGGGCTGGAGAACGCCGCCGGGGGGGGGCGGCGAAGGCCGGTTGAAGCCCTGTGCTCGCTTGTTCGCAGCGCAGGCTCTGTCGGGGCTGGGGCCTGCTACACATCCGCGCCCTGGAGCTCAATCACTCACCGACACCATCACGGCACCGCCGCCACCCGGACCCAAAAGAACGGCGCCTGCGCGGCCTCCCTCTTATATAGGCTGCTGCGTCATGACGTCATGGCATATCGCCCGCCCCCTGACGCGCGGATGGACACGTGGCTGCGTGTCACGTGACAGTAAAAAAAGTTGCTGCCACGTGTTTCATTCTACCCACCCCCATTGTCAGCATTAAATCCCTATTCCAGGCAGATTATTTAAGGGCAATAAATATAAGATAATCATTAATAAATCCAACAGTACCCGGAGAGTGGTGAAAATGTGGTACTTGCTACCACGGGGAGTGGTTGAGGCAAATAGAATAGACACATTGAAAGGGAAGCCAAATAAATACATAAAGGAGAAAGAAATAGAAGGATATGTTGATGGGGGTGAGAAGGCTCCTGTAGAATGTAAACACCAGCATGAACCAAATGCTCTGATTCTGTGTTGCAGCCTCGATATTACATGATGTTCACAACCTTGGCATCCTATTTGACCCTCAGCTGACCTTCTGACCCCATATCCTCTCCATCCTAGTGCAATAGGCTCCTGGCTAGCAACCTGTCTTCCACCCTCCAAAACGCTTCTGCACGTATACGAACTCACACCAATGCCCTCCCTAAATCTCAAAGCCTCTCCACCTCTCTCTATCACTTAAAACCAACTTTTATCATCCTTCCACTATCTGCTTACTTGGCTCAGGGTCAAATTTTGTCTGAGAACACAGCTGAACACACTGTCTTCGGACATTTTATTATGTTAAAGGTGTTATATAAATGCAAGTCATTGCCATTTTTCCCAGATATTTGCCAGAGCTATAAAGGGAGATATAGCTAAATTATGGAGCCTATTTTGCTGTCACTCTGTCAAATTGTGTAAATTAGTGGTTTTCAAACATCATTAGAATTGCTGCTTATAAAAGCACAGCTGGGGAGAAGTTTTCACATCCAACTATGCAGCCAGGCTTGGCCCCCTCCCAATTCTCCATTCGTACTATATCCTCTGTATAAGCAACTGCTGATAGTGCCCCAGTTATGTCAGACGGAGTCTTTCAAGCCATCTTTACTAATATAAACACATCTTAATTTTTTTTTTAGATGGAATGACCTATGAGATATTGATACATGTCCTTTGCGCTATGTATTACTGCAACAGTTGGTGACAGAACCAGTTGAAACTTAACAGGCTGTGAGACACATTAGAACACAGAACAAATTCAAAAATACCGCAGATACTGGAAATCTGAAATAACAGAAAATGTGAAAATACTCAGCAGGTCAGGCAGCATCTGTGGATAGAGAAACAGAGTTAACAAAACTGATGAAAAGTCACAGACCTGAAACATTAACTCAGCTTCTCTCTCAACAACAACTTATATTTAACATAATAAAATGTCCCAAGGCACTTCACAGGAACATTATTAAAGTATGACACCAAACCACAAAAGGAGATAGTAGGTCACATGACCATAAGCTTCATTGAAGAGGTAGGTTTTAAGGAGTATCTTAAAGAAGGAAAGTGAGGTGGAGGGAGGGTATTCCAGATCTTGGGGCCTAAACAACTGAACGCACAGCCACCAACGGTGGCGCGACTGAAATCAGGTATGCACAAGACACTAGAATGAGAGGTGCACAGATAGGAGGGTTGTAGGGCTTGAGGAGATTACAGAGACAGGGAGGGATGAGGCCATGGAGGGATTTGAAAACAAGGATGAGAATTTTAAAATTAAGATGTTGCTCTCCACACATGCTGTCTGAGTATTTCCAGCATTTTCTGTTTTTATTTTATATTGGAACATAGGGACAGGAGGAGGACATTTAGCCTCTCCAGCCTGTTTTACCTCCATTCAATGTGACCTGACTCCATATACCTGAATATTTTTGTTACAACCACTCAGGACAAATATATAATTCTGATCACGGTGGGAGCAATGCACCGTAAATTCAGTCCCATCGCTCCACAGGTTGCATCATACTTCTTTAAGCTTTTCAAATCGAAGAAATCAGCAGCCGAATTGAACAATCTAGTAACCCCAAATGAAGCGAGCCAAACCAGGTATCTTTAGATATCAACAAATTACCTATTGGTTAAAAAAACTTTTTAAAAATCTTAAATACTATTAAGTGTTATAATCCTGTTGTTTTTTTTTCTTTTCCCAAGAATGCAGTGTGCCTTTAAGGCTGGAAAAGGAGCAGTATTGTTTGAAGGCAACAAGCTCCAAAGACTGAAATTGAAAATTGGTGGTGTCGTAAATAGTGAGGAGGAAAGCCTTAGACTACAAGATGATATAGATGGGCTGGTAAGATGGGCAGAGCAGTGGCAGATGGAATTTAATCCTGAGAAGTGTGAGGAGATACATTTTGGGAGGACTAACAAGGCAAGGGAATATACAATGGATGGTAGGACCCTAGGAAGTACAGAGGGTCAGAGGGACTTTGGTGTATTTGTCTTTCGATCAACAAAGGTTATGATGGAGCTGTATAAAACGCTAGTTAGGCCACAGCTGGAGTACTGTGTACAGTTCTGGTCATCACACTATAGGAAGAACGTGATTGCACTGGAGAGGGTGCAGAGGAGATTCACCAGGATGTTGCCTGGGCTACAGCATTTCAGCTATGAAGAGAGGCTGGATAGGTTAGGGTTGTTTTCCTTAGAACAGAGAAGGCTGAGGGGGGGACCTGATTGAGGTAAACAAAATTATAAGGGGCATAGATAGGAAGAAACTTTTTCTCTTAGCAGAGAGGTCAACAACAGGGGGGCATAGATTTAAGACAAGGGGCAAGTGGTTTAGAGGGGATTTTAAGAAAAACATTTTCACACAGAAAGTGGTTGGAATCTGGAACACACTGCCTGAAGGGCTGGTAGAGGCAGGTACCCTCACAACATTTAAGTAGTATTTAGATGAGCACTTGAAATACCACAGCATACAAATATACGAGCCAAGTGCTGGAAAATGGGATTAGAATAGATAGGCGCTTGATGGCCGGCATGGACACGATGGGCCGAAGGGCCTGTTTTTGTGCTATATGACTTTATGACCGAGTCAAAGAATGCATTTTCGTTGCCTCAGGATACGGCCACTAAGGATCAAAGACACGAGATACATTGTTGCTGATTGATGTTTGACACTAGCTGCAAAACTGGCTTTTGAGACTCGGTTAACAGAAACAGACAGACAGTTGGATCTACATATACTGAAGGAAATGAGAGCTTTCTCTGAGTTTATCTAAAACCTATTATACTCGCAGAATTCTGATGTCAAGTTAGATTAATTTTTGAAAAGAAAATAATCAAATTCCTTTAACTGCTGAACTGTAATTGTTGAAATTAATCACTGGAAAAGAGCATCAATTCAACTGCTGAACTAGACTACAGACTGTTCTACTGTTGAAGAACCATTTTTTTCCCCATCAGACGTCTGTGAGGGCTTCAAGCAACCTTAGACTGTTACACGTCAGAAGAGTCCACTTCGGCAGGAGCATAAATCTGCAACAATTAATAGTGTTTAAGAATTTAGTTCTTCTAATTAAACAGTTAATTTGTTGATCTAAAGACATCTGGTTTGGTTAGCCTCATTCGGCGTTAATAGATGGTACAATTTAACTGGGTCTTTCTTTAATTTGGAAAGTTAAAAATGAAATGTTAGGCGATCTATGGAGGGATGGAACTGAATCAATGGTGCATTTATCCCACCACAATCAGAATCGTATATTTTTATTGGGGGCTTTGCCTTGAGTGGTCAGTTGTTTGATAAGATAAGCCCATATCTAAAGACCTTATAGCTTTTTATTTAAAAAATGAACTCCTGTATTCACATACATATACTCAAACTAACTGTAGTTTGGTTTTTAATTAGCTGCCCGAAAAAATAGAAAAAACAATAAAGTCTTTGCAGATTGCGTTCCTGACGAATGGTCTTCTAATACAACACAGTCAAAGTTCATTTGCAGTCTTCCAAGGTCCGATGAATCCGAAGATCTTTCCAAAGATATGAATTCAGCAGTTCTTTTCAGCAGTTGTAGTATTAAACGCTTCTTTTTTCCAGCAATGAACACAGCAGATCAATAATTTGTTGTGAAAGAAAAAAAAAATTCCTATTTCTTTAAGGAACTAATTTGGTTCAAAGCTATTTAGAATTTTGAGAGCGAAACTACACAGGGTTTAAACTGACTTAGAGAGCTCTCCTTCCTTCATATGCTGGAACAGTCCGTCAACTGAACAAACAAATTTTCTGCCAGCCAGTTTTCAAAAGTCAAAGTGGATACATTGAATCTCTGTTCTCTCTGTGTGTATAGTTGTTGCTTGGCAACCAGAATGCACTTTGGCCCACAGACTGCAGAGCTTTCTGCCTTAAAGATGTACTAATCTTTTACAGCCTTAAAGGCGCACCACAATATTTCCCGAGGAAAAAAAAAAGCACAGGACCGTGACACCTCCGCCCCGGCGGAATGAAACACCATTCCCGCAATGCGTTTCATTATAATGCAAAAAATAGAAAAGGAAAAAACACTAACAATTTTTTCCCCGCTAGATATCTATAAATATACACAATTTTTCTAAAACGGTAAGACTACAGCAACAAGTTCCATCAAAACAATTTTGGCTTTAAATTTTTATCAAGGTTGTCCCAATTAGCCCATTTTCAAACTTGGTCTCCCAGTTGATTCGTGTTTTCCTTCCAAGTGTCCGTATTGTCCATCACCTCAGCCAGGTGAACTGCACAGTGAGGAACACTGACCACTACTGGGTTCACTATTCTCTGAGAAGTTTCTCGAGTACCCTTTAACCTGTGTGGCATCACTTGATACGGGGAAACCCCGTCTGGTGCAACAGAAGCTGACTTTTCCTTATCTTGGAGTGTCAAAGGAATTTGACAATATCCCTCCACCACATCTGTCTCTTTAAGACACATGGTGTTGCCCAACATGTTCATACAGTCTTTTAAATGAGAATTTGGGTAGGAGTCTGCCTTCGTTACCGCAGTGACTTTTCTATAGTCTATGCAAGTTTGAGCCGACCAACCAGGTTTAGGCATCAAATTCCAGCTGTCCTCACTTGGGGTTCGATCAAGTTGTTTTCCAGCATGTACTGGATCTCTGCTTTCACTTGGGCCTGTCTGTCTGGATTCAAGCGGTAAGGATGTTGTTTTAAAGGAATGGTTCCCCCTATATCCACATCATGTGTGGATAAGGTTGTACATCCTGGCTTATCCCTACAAACTTTTTTTTAAACGTTGTGAAAAGCCTGGTTAGGTCTTCACGTTGTTTTGCCTTTAAGCACAAAAGCATTTTGTCTAATTTTCCTAGCCATTCTGTATTTGCTAATCTGATAGTTGGAGGTTCACTCTGAGAATTTCCTAGGCTTGCTTCTGCCTCATCCTCACTATCCTTTTCCTTCTGAACAGTCCCGATTACCTGACATACCTGTACTGGCTTATCCTCCTCCCTGCAGTAATATTGTTTGAGCAGATTAACGTGACACAACCGGTTCTTCTTCTGGCGATCAGGGGTGTCAATCAAGTAATCTACCTTATCCACTCTTTTGATCACTCTATATGGGCCACTGAACTGTTCTTTTAATGGTTCTCCCTGTAATGGTTACAACACTAATTCCCTGGTTGAAAAATCGCACGTTTTTGCTTCTTGTCTGCTCATTTTTTCATAGTGGCTTGGGGTGCTTTAAGGTGCTCCTGAGCCACACCGCAAGCTTTTGTGAGCCTTTCCCGGAACACAGATGCATCGTCTAGTATCGATGATTCATTCTTTTGTTCCAAGACTCTGTCTTTTATAAGTTTTAGAGGACCTCTTACTTCATGTCCGTAAACCAATTCGAAAGGACTGAAGATTGTAGACTCATTCGGTGAGTGTCTGGTGGAAAATAAAAGAAAGTCTAGTCCTTTATCCCACTCATTTGGATATTCGTGACAGTATGTTTTAATCATTGTTTTGAGAGTTTGGTGAAATTTCTCTAAAGCTCCCTGTGACTGTGGGTGATATGCTGAAGATTTCAACTGTCTATTCCCCAAATTGCCCATAACTTCTTGAAATATCCTAGACATGAAATTAGAACCGTGATCAATTGAACTTCAAGTGGTAACCCATATCTCGTTAAGAATTGGGTTAACTTTTCTACTACTATCCTAGCAGTAATCGTCCTCAAAGGAATGGCCTCTGGAAATTGAGTAGCCATATCCATGATAGTAAGTATGTATTGATGCCCCTGCTTTTGTTTTTGGCAAGGGTCCTACACAATCTACTAACACCCTGCTAAAAGGTTCCTCAATCACTGGTATGGGAATTATTGGTGCCGGTTTTATGGTAGGTTGTGGTTTTCCCACCATTTGACAGGTATGGCATGTCCTACAAAATTGTCTCACATCCTTTGTAAGACCTGGCCAGTAATGATGTTGGCTTATGCATGATTTGGTCTTCCGAGTTCCACTACGTCCTGCAAAAGGAATGTTGTGTTCTAACCTTAATAATCCTTGTCGATATTTAGGTGGTACCACTATCTGTTCAACAACTGTCCAGTCTTCGTCGGTAGGTCTATGAGGCAGTCTCCATTTCCTCCTCAAAACCCCATTTGCCATATAATAGCCTTCTGGAACTCCTTTCACTTCAGCTTCTGTCAGAGCCGTCAGTGCTATTCGGTATATCTTTAGATCAGCTTGCTGTGCTGTAATGATAGATGATCTGTTAAACATCTCATTTGGATTATCTAAATCCCCAAATAAGGTTTCAGATACTCGGCTATCTATTTGTGGTGACCCTTTTACTTCCGTCAATGGATCCTGTTTAGCCATTGCTCGGGTGACTACACACGCAGGAAATATTCCTAGAACTTGTCCCTGTAATTGCTCCATTTCCTTAATTTCACTTGGTTCCTCCATAATTATCAGAGAAACTGATACTTTTGATCCAGCCAAATCATTTCCTAGGAGTATATGAATTCCCTCTACTGGCAAACTGTGGACAACTCCTACACAGTTACTATCCCAGATATTAAGTCATTCTCTAGGCATACTTTATATAAAAGGTACGGTCATGTACTCCCCGTCAATTCCATTAACTAAAACTTTAGCTTTCAAGGCGCTCTCTGGTGGAAACCTCATATCTTTCCCCAGCAAGAGTGTTTGGCTCCTGTGTCCCTGAGTATAAGGATAGATTTTCCTGCCTCACTTACAAGATATGGAGTTACTCCCTTTGACAAAATTTCATTATAACTTTCGGGTATCTACACGGGTTCTCACTACTGAAGGAATGGAGTTTTTAAACTCTAAGAGAATCAATTCTCGAAGATTCTCATATGTGCTTTCCATCTTTAATGTCCGTATCCAACAGTCAAAATTCATTTGCTTCACCCTCTCAAATTCTACATATGTCTGCCCAGCCAATGTCCATAAGTTCTGAAACATTTGACGGTAAGCTTCAGGGACTAACTCATACGCAGCGAGAATAGCCTTTTTTGCCACCTCACAATCTGCAGAAGCCTCTTCAGGAAGCATGCTATATACTTCATGAGCTCTGCCTACCAACCTGCTTTGCATAAGTAGTGTCCAACTTTCCTTTGGCCATTTCATCTGTTTGGCTATTTTTTCAAAAGTTATGAAAAAGGCCTCTACGTCCCTTTCCCCGAACTTAGGAAGTGCTTGAATAAATTTAAACAACTTTTCGCTGGGTCCTGAACTAAACTCAGATTCTTCCTGACTCGAATTTTCCCTGGATTTAAGACTACCTCTTTGTCTTAGTTCAATTTCCTTTAGCCTAAATTCCCTCTCTTCTCTTTCCCTCTGATGTGCTCCCTCTTTCTCCCTTTCCTCTTTTTCCAAGTTCAAATTTTCTTAATTCTTTTTCAGCCTCAATTTTTTTGTTTCTAACTGAATCCTAGCCAATACCACTGCATCACTCTCTGACTTACGACCTTCTTGTTCCTTGTATTCCCCTTCTTCTTGTTACGACCAGGTGAGAAAGGTGTCTAGGGGTCTTTTACTGTCTTCACCTGGTCTTATTGTAACAGGGTTTGATTTTTAAACACACTGGACTGAATTTTACCAGCCTCTCAAAGCTGCGGGTCGCAGCACGGGGGCCAGTAAAATACTGCGGGGAGAGGCCTGCCTTGACCCGTGACGTCAAGAAGGGCCCGCCTCATATTACCAGCAGCAGCGGGTCCTTGTTGCGGCCCCCCCCCCCCCCCACCGCTGCCTGGCGGTGGGCCCTTCACCAGCAGATTTAAATTAACAATTAAAATATGTAAATAAACTTACCTGCAGGTGGCAGCCATCCCACGCTGATTTTACGGCCTGTGTACGGTCTCCGCGCACTTTCGGAACTCCTTACGAGTTCCGGGCAAGAAGCTGGTGTGGGGGGGTGGGGGCGGGGGGGGGGTGGGTGGAGGGGTGGGGGGGGGGGGGAGGTGAGTAATAAAATTTTCAGGGCAGGAGGGGTGGAGGAATGGGAAGAACACTTTTTATTGGCTGTGGGGATGGTGGGAAGGGGTTGAAGGGCAAATTTTAGAAGGATGGGGGAGAGAGTTTGGGTAGAGAATAAAGTGAGACTTGTTTGCATCGTGCAATGAAAAGACCATTGGGCGTGTTGGGGAAGAGCCTCCATCACCTAAGTATGTATTCAATAAAAATTAACTATAATGCACCTTAAAAATGTAAATTTTTGCTAAGGGCTTAAAGCCCTTTGAAAATGGCGCCGGACGCTGCTACCAGGGATGTGGAGGCTGCCCCCTCTATGTCATCGGGGGCAGCCGCTCCGCCCCCTCTATTTAAATGAGCCCCCTCGCGTAATATTACGGGGGCTCAGGGACGGTGCATCCGCATGGGATGCACACCGTTTTTAGAGTGCACTGCCGCAAACTGCAACGCACTAATAAAATTCAGCCCACTGTGTTTTCAGCTCCCCTTTGTGAATCCTGGTTCACCACTTTCCAATTATAAGGCAAAGAAATGAGCATGAACAGGCTTTCTTTAGGTTTAAAGAAGAAAAGTGAAATTTATTAAACTTTAAACTTAAACTCCAATACAGTTAATGTCTACAGATATATGACACGCCCACGCTAGCATGCACACGCGATATACATATGCAAATAGGGGCAGAAAAGAGAAGTAAAATAAAATGGAGACATTTGAGGCAGTCTCTAAAGGGGGTTTCTTGTTACTGTTTCTGTGGTTCCAGCTCGCCGTAGAGTCCTTGATTGTAGATAGCTCTTACTTTTCATTGGGGCCCAGTCCCCAGTATTCTTCTTAAACATTGTTCACTGTAGGAGACTTTCCTCTCTTGGTGTTCATATGTCTTCAATGGTTTCCAAAGCTGGTGAGAGCTAGATGAGAGCAGACAGGAGAGAGGTGTTCTCAGTCCAGGAGTTATCAGCCTTCTGATTTCAAATTCCTTGTTGGAAACTTAAATTCAAAAAACTCCAACAGTCATGTGACCAAACTGGCCCGACCATATCGGTTTGTGTATTCAGCCATCTGAGTAGTTAACCTGGAATGCTTCAACATCTGGTAATCAAACGTCCGTTGTGGATTAAACTGGAGCAAAGAATAGCCTCTTTGTTCTTTGAAGTACTATCTATAGATATGCTAATATCTCTCTCCAGCCAAACTTTCCAATTGTTTTTAAAAGCGAATTCTTTCTTCACCATCAGCAGTTTAAAATCAATGTCCATGTGGTGAAATTAAATTTTCCTCATTCTTGGCAGGTGGGGGGCTTGCCTGACATTCTTCTTCTAATTCCAGATGTTGGGCTATTATGTCAATTATCTCTGCTTTTTTGGCACCTGAGTTTAGTTCTAACCCCAATTTTGCTGCCAATTATTTGAATTTGTTCTTCGTAAAAGTTATCAAGTCACTGAGGGAAACACTCTGCTTTCCCAAAATCTCTGCTGCAACCGCTAATGCCATTACTATGGTATAGACTGTATCTTAACATACACATGAGACCTGGTTCCTTTTATTTCTTTGTAATTGGCGTTAGATTTAGATCCTAACAATCAAGTTTCCAATTAATATGATGCCAGACGCTAGACCCTAATTTGTATGTTATCCCAGAGATGAACAATGAATATGATCCCAAACACGAGCCCTCCAAATTATTCTGATTCTGTTTAATTAAAATATGATTCAATCGTGGATGAGCCCCCAATTAAAATATGTTACAACAGATCAGGACAAAGCCCCCAATCAAAATATATGATTCTGATCACGGTGTGAGCAACACACTGTCAATTTAGTCCCATCGCTCCACAGGTCACATCATATTTCCTTAAGCTTTCCAAAACGAAGAAAGCAGCAGCCGAATTGAACCTTCTAGTAACCCCCGAATGAAGCGAACCAAACCAGGTATCTTTAGATATCAACAAATTAACTATTTATTAAAAAAACAAAAAAAAAATCTTAAACACTACTGAGATAAGCCAATATCTAAAGACCTTATCACTTTTTATTTAAAAATCTAACTCCCGCATTCACATACATATACTCAAACTAACAGTAGCTTGGTTTTTAATTAGCTGCTCAAAAAAAATAAATCTTTGCAGATTACCATAGTACCATAGAACCACAGAAAAAGTACGGCATAGAAGGAGACCATTCAGCCGTCATGTCCGTGTCGGCCAAAAAAAAACTAGCTGCCCAATCTAATCCCACCTTCCAAGACATGGTCCATAGCCTTTCAGTTACAGTACTTCAGGTGCATGTTCAGACACCTTTTAAAAAAATTGAGGGTTTCTGTCTCCACCACCGTTCCTGGCAGTGAATTCCAGACACCCACCACCCTCTGGGTGAAAAAGCTTTTCCTCATGTCCCCTCTAATCCTTCTACCAATCACCTTAAATCTGTGCCCCCTGGTAATTGACCTCTCCGCTAGGGGAAACAGATCCTTCCTGTCTACTCTATCTAGACCCCTCATAATTTTGTACATTATGTTCCTGATGAATGGTCTTTTTAGATTTTTAGATTTAGATATACAGCACTGAAACAGGCCCTTCGGCCCACCGAGTCTGTGCCGACCATTAACCACCCATTTATACTAATCCTACACTAATCCCTTATTCCTACCACATCCTCACCCATCCTTATATTCCCCTACCACCTACCTATACTCGGGGCAATTTATAATGGCCAATTTACCTATCAACCTGCAAGTCTTTTGGCTGTGGGAGGAAACCGGAGCACCCGGAGGAAACCCACGCAGACACAGGGAGAACTTGCAAACTCCACACAGGCAGTACCCAGAATTGAACCCGGGTCACTGGAGCTGTGAGGCTGCGGTGCTAACCACTGCGCCACTGTCAAAGTTCACTTGCAGTCTTCCAAGGTCCGATGAATCCGAAGATCCTTCCAAAGATACGAATTCAGCAGTTCAGTTCAGCAGTTGTAGTATTAAACTTTTTTTCCAGCAATGATAATTTGGCTCAAAGCTTTTTAGAATTTTGAGAGAGAAACTACACAAGGTTTAAATTGACTTACGAGAGCTCTCCTTCTTCCTTCACGTGCTGCAATAGTCTGTCAACTGAACAAACCACTTCTTTGCCAGCCAGTTTTCAAAAGTTGAGACGGATACATTGAATCTCTGTAGGGTTGTTGCCTGGCAACCAGAATGCACTTTGGCTCACAGACTGCAGAGCTTGCTGCCTTAAAGATGTACTAATCTTTTAAAGGTGCACCGCAATATTTCCCGAGAGGAAAAAAAAACCACAGGACTGTGACACCTTTGATTAACAAAAAATTATCAATCCCAGATTTAAAATTAACCTAGCATTAATTGCTGTTAGTGAAAAAGAATTTCAAACTTCCACCCACCTTTGTGTAGACATTTTTCCTTATTTCTCTCAAGTCTAGTTTTTAGACTATACCCATCAGTGTACACAGTGAATTGGCCTGTTTTACATCTGGACCTTCCCAGCTCCCCCTCGCACCCGCTTCCCTCCAGCCCTCCCCCTCGCACCCCCTCCTCCCACCGGCATCCTTCTACACCTGTCTAGGGGCCCTAACAACCCCACTGCCTTGTGGGCGTCTCGGGAGAGACCAAGGCTAAGGGAGTAAACCCTAACAGAAAATCCGGAGCGGAACCCTGTAGGCGGTCATGTGTCACCTTTGGCATGTTTCCGGCAGTTCCTGCAGCCATACCGGTGCCAAACGTCGTGCTCTGCACTCCTTTGGACCCCACCAGAAAGGCTGAGAGGGGGGTTTTGACGCTTGGGCAACTCTCAACCTCCATACATTCGCCCAGGCATGCGCCATGGAGAGGTCACTCCGGAACACCTCCAGGCGCTTACCCATTGTTTCCCGAGACAAGGAGGCCAAAGAAGAAGAAGAATCCTTTGAACTGTATGGAAATTTAAAAAAAAAAATCAGGCAGCATGCAAGACAAATCTAATTTCCATTGTAATCAAACACTACTCCGCCCGGCCTCCACCTACCCCACACACACATGGACCACTGTTGCTGCTGGCTAAAGCCTCTAATCACAAATTGATTAGTCATTGAAATGGCCAAATAGGACCTACCTGTTTGCAGCTGTCTTTGTGCCTCTTGGCACAGTACCTATAAATCTGAACCAGTACTTCAGTACTTTCTAAAGGAAACTGCATCCTTGGAAGTTCACCTGTAAGGTTGTGCTGGGATACAAGAAAACAATGTTGAAGGGTGCTAACGAAAGCATTAACCTGTATTTTCACTTTCAGATGCTAAGCATCAGTGGCGTCTGTCCACTTCCAACTCTCAACTGTTGGGTACAGTCACACAGATCCCAACCACTCTCTGCTAGCTCATGCAAGTTGGCTTTATAGAGGAATGGAGCACAAATAGAGCATATAAGTGTCATGCAGACCCCCAACTGCCAAGACTGAGGCACACATTATTTTGGCAAATGAACATTAAAACTTAAAATTGTGGCTTGGAAGAAAAGAAGGCCTATCACAAGGAATTGCCAAGCCCCTGACTGGAAAGACATTTGCATGTTAGCAGCACATCAGTGCGAAAGATAAGGCTGAAGCATTTGCAACAATCTTCAGCCAGAAGTGCCGAGTCCATCTTGGCCTCCTCCTGAAGTCCCCGGCATCACAGATGCCAGACTTCAGCCAATTCAATTCACTCCGCGTGATATCAAGAAATGACTGAAGGCACTGGATACTGCAAAGGCTACGGGTCCTGACAATATTCCAGCAATAGTACTGAAGACCTGTGCTCCAGAACTTGCCGTGCCCCTAGCCAAGCTGTTCCAATACAGCGACAACACAGGCACCTACCCAACAATGTGGAAAATTGCCCAGGTATGTCCTGTACACAAAAAAAAGCAGGACGAGTCCAACCCGGCAATTACCGCCCCATCAGCCTACTCTCAATCATCAGTGAAGTGATGGAAGGTGTCATCGACAGTGCTATCAAGCAGCAGTTGCTTAGCAATAACCTGCTCAGTGATGCTAAGTTTGGGTTCCGCTAGGGCCACTCAGCTCCTGACCTCATTACAGCCTTGGTTCAAACATGGACAAAAAGGGCTGAACCCGAGGTGAGGTGAGAGTGACTGCCTTTGACACCAAGGCAGCATTTGACCCAGTATGGCATCAAGGAGCCCTAGCAAGACTAGCGTCAATGGGAATCAGAGAAAAACTCTCTGCTGGTCAGTCTCAGATCTAGGACATCACTGCAGGAGTTCCTCAGGGTAATGTCCTAGGCCCAACCATCTTCAGCTGCTTCATCAATGACCTTTCTTCAATCATAAGGTCAGAAGTGGGGATGTTCGCTGATTGCACAATGTTCAGCACCGTTCATGACTCCTCAGATACTGAAGCAGTCCATGTAGAAATGCAGCAAGACCTGAACAACATCCAGGCTTGGGCTGTTAAGTGGCAAGAAACATTTGAGCCACACAAGTGCCGGGCAATGACCATCTCCAACAAGAGAGAATCTAACCATCTCCCCATGACATTCAATGGCATTACGATTGCTGAATTCCCCACTATCAACATCCTAGCGGTTACCATTGACCAGAAACTGAACTGGAGTAACCATATAAATACTGTGGCTACAAAAGAGCAGGTCAGAGGTTAGGAATCTTGTGGCAAGTAACTCATCTCCTGACTCCCCAAAGCCTGTCCACCATCTACAAGTCACAAGTTAGGAGTGTAATGGAATACTCTCCACTTGCCTGGATGGGTGCAGCTCCAACAACACTCAAGATGCTCGACACCATCCAGGACAAAGCAGCCCGCTTGATTGGCGTCCCATCTAAAAACATTCACTCCCTCCACCACTGACACAGTGGCAGCAGTGTGTATCATCTACAAGATGCACTGCAGCAATGCACCAAAGCTCCTTAGACTGCACCTTCCAAACCCGCGACCTCTACCAACTAGAAGGACAAGGGCAGCAAATGCATTGGAACACCACCACCTGCAAGTTCCCCTCCTGGTCACACACCATCCCGAGGAATTATATCACCACTCCCTCATTGTCGCTGGGTCAAAATCCTGGAACTCCCTTCCTAACAGCACATGGACTGCAGCGGTTCATGAAGGCAACCCACCACCACCTTCTCAAGGGTAATTAGGGATGGGCAATAAATACTGGCCTAGCCAGCAACGCCTACATCCCATGAAAAAAAAGTGTTGGAAAAAAGTACCCAGTCCCTGTTCACATGACTAACTGGCTGTTTGAATTTGAACTTGCTCCTGGGACTGAGAACACCTCTCTCCTGTCTGCCCTCAAATTTCTGTTACATCAGAAATCATTGGGGTCACTAACCTGATACATTAACTCTGCTTCTCTCTCCACAGACATTGCCAGACCTGCTGTGTATTTCCAGCATTTCGTGTTATTTCTTCTTTAACCTTGTTCACTGTAGGAGACTTTTCTCTCTTGGGGTTAATGTGCCTTCAGTGGATCTTCTGTTCCGTGAGAAAGGGATGAGAGCAGACAGGAGAGAGGCCTTTTCAGCCCAGCAGCAAAGAGCTTTCTGAGTTCTTTTTCTCAGCAAGTTCAAATTCAAAAAACTCCAAGTCAGCCAGACAAGTGACTAAACTGGTCTGACCACCACTTCTGTGTTTGGGGAAGCAAGGACTGGGTCCCTTGTTCCAACACTGTCTGCTAACATGCAAATGTCTTTCCAGTCAGGGGCTTGGCAATTCCTTGTGAGAAGCCCTCTTTTCTTCCCAGCCACAATTTTAAGTTTTAATGCTCATGTGGTGAAAAATGTCTGCCTCAGTCTTGGCAGGTGGGGGCCTGCATGACATAAGTATTCTCACCTAGGTGAGGGTCCTGTGGTCTGGAACTCACTGCCTGAAAGGGTAGTAGAGCCAAAAACCCTCAACTCATTTCAAAGATGTCTGGATATGGAACCTCCAGGGATACGGACCAAATGCTGGAAAATGTGATTAGGATGGGTGGCTCGTTTTACGGCCGGCACAATCGCGATGGGCAGTCACCTCCTTCTGTGCTGTAAAATTTTTCTACATTTGCTAAGTATCTGAAAAGGAGGAATGGGCAGGGGACAGAATAATGGCAGTACATGAATTGCTCCTTAAGTGAGCCAGCACAGACACAATGGGTCGAAGTCTTCCACTTCTCCACTGTAAAAAACAAGGACATTTTCCTCATTCATTTGGGGGATGTGGGTGTTGCTGGCTAGGCCAGCATTTATTGCCCACCCCTAATTGCTCTTGAGATGATGGTGGTGAGCTTCCTTCTTGAACCGCTAGAGTCCTTGGAGTGTAGATACACCAACAGTGCTGTTAAGGAGTTCCAGGATTTTGGGGTGGAGTGAGGGCAGGGGGAAACAGGACTAATTCAATAGAGCTTTCAAAAAGCCAGCAGGCATGATGGGCTGATCAACCTCTTTCTGTGCTATATCATTCCACAATTCATGACCATCTAAAAGAGAAAGTCAGGTTACTTAACCACAGTTCTGATATCCCAGCTGACCAGCAAAGCCAGCATTGACTGAGCTAAAGGCCTGCTCAGGTATGCAATTGAAACCCGACCCGAGCCTAACAGAACCACATCCAACCAGAAGCAGCCAGAGTCCTTTGATTTTTTCCCCCGACCCACTACCGAAATGAAGTTGATTATATCAAAGAGGTGGTGCTCTACCTTGGATGGAATTGCTCACTGCAGACTAGTGCGGAGTCTGGATGCACACTTCCCACCCTGGCTGTTCAAATTTTAAAGATTTTCCCCTCCCTGACCAAAAGGCAGCACTGTGTCCGACCCAACCTGGAATGCCGGATCCAGAAGAGAGACCCTATCTGAACCTGATACATGTCGTCGGGTCTGGTCAGGTAGCTATGCTCTGGACTGAGCTTGAAGCCATCTGTATTGTATGGCAAGTAGCTGGGTAGTCACTCAACTAGGTGAAATGAAATGGAGGAATAAAGACAATTTAGTCAGGACAGCAGATTATTTGAACATGTTTTAATCGAATTTTACAGGCTTTGTGCAAAACTCAAATCTGCATTAGCATCATTCCTTTATAAATGGCATCACAGGCATTCAGTTTAAACAGCTTTTAATACAGTTTTCACTCTGAGTGAGCCCTTATTAGTTGCTAAAAACAAATATCCAGGAAAAATTAGTAGCCTGACCAATCTACTGCTCAAATTACACAGGTAAGGAACACCAATACCCAGTCCAAAAGGAGTCTTCAATGCAACAGCAAATTCTAAGAACCTCGAAGGAATACACTTTTACCATGAAGGAAGTATCAAGAATGCTCTCTATTTGCAGCTGCTTGTTTCCTGGTTATGTTTGAGTCAGGATTTTGGATGCGAATTTAATTTGTAAAGTGAAATGAGTTTTAATTACATTATAAAACCATATCAATAAAGGTTTATATCCCAAAAAGTGCCTGGAGCACATTAAACTAGCATAAAATCACTTGGATAACTGCATTTTAGTCAACTATTGGATTTAAGCACACAGATTTAAGTCTTTTGAAATTAGTTGAGGATCTTTTGTGCATTTATTTCCAGCTCAGTGTAAAGGGGTGGATAATGACTCCATTCATTCATGTTCATGAAGCAGTATCTACTGTATTTACAAAACCTCCAAACAGCAGAGATCCATGAGGACTCCAGCAACCACAACAATCCCCTTGCAAAACAAAATCTTTCACACAATGGGAGGGGGACTTGTGTTGAGGAACGAATGAAACATTTTCATTTTGCACACCCACCCACCTTAAGCACACCAGACAAGCTGCTGTCAGGAGAACAATCCCAAAGGAGAAGGGGAGATTTAATAGAAGCGCTCAAAATTAATGAGGAGTTTGGATAGAGTCAATGAGGAGAAACAGGAGGGTCAGAAACCAGAGGACACTGGTTTAAGGTAATTGGCAAAAATGGTGGGGAGTGGAGAGTTGTGGAAAGCACTGCCTTGAAAGGGTGCTGGAAGCAGATTCAATAGTAACTTTCAAAAAAAATCAGAAAATATTTGAAAACAAAAAGTTTGCAGGGCTCTGGATAAAGAGCAGGGGAATTGGACTAACTGGTAGCTATTTTGGAGAGCCTGTTTCTGTGCTGTAATACTCTATATGTCCAGATGGCGATTAAAGATCATTTACAGAAGTGTGGCATTCCCATTGCCCCACACCAAACTCCAAATAATACTGCCAATTTATTATAGGCAGCTTTATGCTGCAAACCTACACTCACTAGGAATGGAGTCTAGTTGCTTTCTGCTCCCTCCCTACCAGCCCCAACTTGTTCCACAAGAGGGAAATTTTAACCCCCATTGTGAGCTGGACACAAACCTAGGTCGCCAACGGAAAAGGACCCACTTCGCTACCTAGTGAACACTTCTGAAAGCAACTGTCCTCTATTTCGAGCAGCCCTCACTGTAAAGCAATGGGGTTATAGCCAAACCAAATTCAGCCAAATAAATCAATAGCAAGTGAAATTAAAAAATGTAGCACACACCCTGCATCATAGCTTTAATTTTACAGCACAACTGCAAGACTACCTACCACCATGCAAATTTTTGACCATATTATTTTATACACCCCCACCCCTGCCAACCACTACTTATGTTACGATGTTTGAAGCAGAACACCCAGGCACTAAGTGCTCAGACACAAAGTGCATAATCTTTCAGGAAACTCATGAAGCAGTATTTGATAAATCACATACAGGTAGCACAAGCAAAGCACTAGAGTAGTGATTGTTCAGAAGCCAAAAGGCTACAAGCAGCCAGGAAAGATGGAACCCAGTAGCACCTGCACTTCACAGGGGCAAGGGAAGAGTATACTTTGAGAAAATAGGGTTCTCGGGAACTTCTGTGCCATCAATTCTGTATCAAGTTAAAATATACACCAAGCAAATATGTAAACTATCAGTGGATTTCAGGTTTGAAAGTTCAATTTTCTCCCAAGCAACTTTTTCTTTTAAAAAGCCACACGACTCAATGTTGGTTTGAACTTGGCAGTCTGATCCACTTTAGTGTAGGAGGGAGTGTGTTGGTGAGTATTATAACTACAGGCAAGCAATAAGATTTCCTCAAACAACACCCTGCTCCCTCCATAAGTGTTTAACAAAATCACCGCAGCACTGGTAACAATTCATCTTGTGTACGAAATCCAACATCAAATGCACCTTGGAAGGACAAGTTCCAAGAAAATGCTTTTGCCATTTTAATACCATTACATGATAAATACAATAAAAGAAATAAGCAACTGAATATAATTTTTTTCTTCACTCTGGTGACAAAGGCCTCGAGCAAAATTTCGCAGCACAACACTCCAGTCCCCAGATTCACATGGGCGTTTTTAAAATGCAACATTTGGAAAGCCTGTCCCATCTGACAAGGACAAACGCTGATATTGTATTAAGAGTTTTACAACATGAGAAGCCAACGAAAAACATTACAAAGTTGGCAGGAGTATAACAGAGGTAATAGTTAGTTGCTCTTGGCCGCTAGGTGTATTGTGCCTGAAACCCTCACTAAGCAACAAGGATGGGCATCAAACCAATCACAGATCAGACAGCTTTCTGAATTCATTCGATAGGCCAGTTCTACTAACAAAAGAGGACCAATGGCAGCAAACTTTACATCACCATACTTTTATTTGGGAGCACCAACACCTGTGATTTAGTACAATGCCAATCAGCCTGCAGCAACAACTGGCCAGCTGATTGGGCTGCAAGGTCAAGACTGGTCCGGCGCCATTTGAAAGAAATTCGAAGGAAATGAGGTCATGGTGTGAAGGCCGTTACTTTGGCAATAATTAACCCAATTAAGATCCAAAGCTTTGGCCTGAGCAGTCAGATCTGGTCTCTTGATCCCTGTTTACTGTTTGGTCATTGGCTTGATGGCAATGGCTGCCTCTTCGTTCATTGCGTACAGAACTGTGATCTAGGGAGACAGGGAAAATAAATCAGCGAGATTAGTCACAAACATGGACCAGGTCCTAACAGTACCAGTGTCCTTTAACTGCAAAATGCATTCCTTAGTTCTGGCACTTGATAGCAATCACAAAGACCAACAATGAAGTTTGAGAGCTTCACCAAGTAATACCGAATTCTCAAGATTAAAAGCAGCAGACAGAATAATTAGACAAATTCAGGAGCCACATTATTCACTGCTTATATTTGGGAGCTTGCTTTGGAAATGTACCATAACAAGCAGCAAGCATCCAAGTACTTTTTATTTTTTCATGGCACGTGGGCATTGCTGGCAAGGCCAGCATTTGTAGCCCATCCTAATTGCCCTTAACCGAGTGGCTTGCTAGGCCATTTCAGAGGGCAGTTCAGAGTCAACCACAGTCCTATGGGTTTGGAGTCACATGGGCGGCACAGTGGTTAGCACCGCAGCCTCACAGCTCCAGGGACCCGGGTTCGATTCTGTGTACTGCCTGTGCGGAGTTTGCAAGTTCTCCCTGTTACTGCGTGGGTTTTCGCCGGGTGCTCCGGTTTCTTCCCACAGCCAAAAGACTTGCAGGTGCTAGGTTAATTGGCCGTTGTAAATTGTCCCTAGTGTAGGTACGTGGTAGGGAATATGGGATTACTGTAGGGTTAATATAAATGGGTGGTTGTTAGTCGGCACAGACTCGGTGGGCCGAAGGGCCTGTTTCAGTGCTGTATCTCTAAAATAAAAATACATGTAGGCCAGACCATTGCTAAGGATGGCAGATTTCCTTCCCTAAAGTGTACCAGATGGGTTTTTACAATAGTTGGTGATCGTTTCATGGCACCATTGCTGGGATTAGCTTTCAATTCTAGATTTTTATTAATTGAATTTAAATTCCACCAGCTGCCAGGGCAGGATTTGAACCAGTGGTGCAGGACATTAGCCTGGGCCTCTGGATTACTATTTCAGTGACATTACCATTACGCCACCGACTCCCCATACATAGGATATGAACAGAAGTCCAACAGGTGGAGGCAAGAGCATCTCAGCGACTGGTCACAGACAAGCCTGAAAATCTAAGAAACCAAGTAACAGATCGAGGAGGTAAGTATCAGGACTCCCTCCTGCTGCTTTATTTGACTTCAGCAGAATTAAAGTCCCTTAACCACCAATCGACCCAATGAATCGATAGTTGAGTATCTCACACCACTGGGTTACACCATGTGAGCAATATCAACTGTAGCGACAGCCTCGTCACTTTACTTTGCCTCCATGTGATTATGGCAAATAGATTGCCTGCGGGGACTTTGGCTCAGTGATGAGTCAAGCTACAGGGACTTGGAGTTATGGGCCCACATCTAATAGAATATTTAATCTACACACCAGCCCATCAATGCAAAAAAGTGAACCATTCCACCTCTAAATCCCGTGGTTCATTAGCCCCCTTCCCTCACTAATTTTTTACCTCCCTAAAAGCACTGACTGTTTGCTGATCACAATCACACTGGCCAGCATCTCATCAAGTGGTCAGTTTTTTCAGATGCAAGTTTGGACACGAAACATTGATGATGGGTTATGCTATTCAACCATCCCAATCCTGTCTGCTCCTGCTACAATCAGGAGTAGGAATCCTGGATTTTTTTTCTCCACACATCCAAATTGTTTTAGAAATTGGATTTAAACTAGAACATGAACAAAGTTGGTTACTGAACTGAACATGGTGACTTCCCATTCTGCATTCATTATTTTGATAAACAGAGCCAGTGAACTTGATATTTTGAGTGCCCCTTTTTAATACCAAACGTACACAAGCATACATCAGCTCTCCTTACCATTAGGTCTTCTCCAGCATCATATCTCTGTAGTATTTCTTTTCCCAGGTCACTATCTGCCAGCTTAAGATCCTCGCGTATCTCACCATTATCTGTCAACAAAGAGAGGTAGCCATCTGTAATTCCGATCAACTAGAGAAAAGAAAAGTTAGTTTAATACAAAGCTCCTGTTTAAACCTATAAATACCTGTTGGAGTTTTTGACTAATCATTGACAATTGCCAGACTTTTGTTTAATTCCACTCCCACCCTCCACATGAAGGCAATGCTGGGATACAAAGGGAATAGAGGGGCTACTCCTAAAGCAGGCGGTATTTACATTATGAATCTCAATACTGAATATTAGCAAGCTGGTTGATGGTGGTGGTTTGAAAGGTCACAAAGTCCAAAACACACCAACATGAAAGACCATCAGCTCTTTAGGGTACAGCTGGTGGAATTTAAATTCAATAAATAAAATAAAACTGGAATTGAAAGCCAATTCCAGTGATTGGTGTTATGGCAACGTGGTGTGGCGTGGGTGGTTCCCACTGTTCAACTCCCCACCTGACCGCAACTAGTGTATTTGCATTAAGAGTTTAACCGCTCGGTGCTTTATTTTTCAAATAACCAGACAGCGACAGCTGTTCTTGTAGGTTTTAAAAAAACAGAACGTCAATTGTTTATTGATCATACACCGTATCCTGAAATTGTTACAACTTCACACACAGACACACACACACACGCACGAAGAAACAGAGAAGGGAAAAAGGTAGGCGTGTTTTAGTGGGGGAGAAGGGTTACGATAAACCTCTTGAATTCTCTTGGGATTCAAGGTCTAGATAGTTATAGGCCTGCTATGATTGTAGGTTTCTCTCTTCATTGAAGGTTCTGTTGAAGATCGCAGGTGAGTTCCAGCTCTCTCTTTTGTATTATGTACAGGTCAGATTTTTCAGCAGGACAGGTGCTTTCTGGCTTGCTGGAATACCAGCTGTTACAAGTAGCTTCACCTTCTGAGTCAGTCTCTCCCTCTCTCTCAGGTAAAACTGTCACTTCACATTTCCTGTTTGGAGACATTCTGGTTTCTTTCCCATGGTGATCGCACCATGGCCCAGGACATGATTACTTCACACTTCCTTTATTTTACAAGACATTCAATTCTGGAATGTTTTTAGGATAGGTATGAAATGGGTTTCATTAACACCTTTTGGCTTTGAAGATTTGTCCTTTGTCAGACAGTTTGAATACACAAAAGTTAATCCTATTTTCTTCAGCAGCCATTTTGGACCATTGTTTTAAAAAAGTGAACAAAGTTTTTTTTTTGAAATGAAAGTCTGATTTTTCATAACTCTTCAGAGTTACACCATGGATGTTTCATTGCACCTCCAATGTGCGTGATGTCGGAGAGTAAAACCTCTCCTTCTTACCTGCCCCCACCCCCCCCAAACGACCACTGGCATTGCCACCTCCTGAAGGAGGCAAAAAGCCCAAAGGAAAAAAAACTGTGGGCAATTTCATCTCAGCTCTTAAGCAAGCTCCAAAATACCACAGCTTACCCACTAAGCAATTACTATCTAGATAGATGAAAAAGAAACAGCCACCCGATCTTCTTTAAAAATGTAAGATTACACAGGGCTGGAAAGGATTAACCCGATCAGTGCTAAAGATCACAAACCCCTTACTGTCAGTCCAATCAATAACCGCTGCTCAAAAATGCAACCATAATCCCCTTAAAATCTAACATTCCCTATTTGCACTGCTGCCCCAAGTAGCTTGGTGCACACGGTTCCTGCCTCTGAAGACCTACCATAACTGTAGCAATTTACAACCATCTCTCTCTCTCGAGGCTCTTCTCTGCTTCAAATGCATCATTTTACACTCCCTTTAAAAGATGGAACAGCCTCAACCTCAACCACCACCTGTGGCAAAACATTTCATTCTCTAATAATTCCACATGTAGGAATTTCTCCTAATCTCGCCTCACTGCAGATTTCAAATCAGAAACTATCCATTTTCAATCATTTAAAATATCTCAAATCTCCTTTCAGCCTTCTCTGTTCCAATATAAATAATCGCACCTATTATTGCATTTGGCAAATATGTCACACTCCTTATATGCCACTGGTGAGAGAGACAGCTGCATAGATGGAAGTTTCACATGCTCTGGATCCCCACAACTACACATACGTGAATGCATAGAGGAAAATTTTCTTTGCTCCAACTTTCAGGGGGAAAAAGAAAAATCACAGGAGATGTGCTAGTCAGCTTCACATCCCCTGCAATATAATGTGGATAAATGTGAGGTTATCCACTTTGGTGGCAAAAACAGAAAGGCAGATTATCTGAATGGCGATAGATTGAGAAAGGCGGAGGTACAGCGAGACCTGGGTGTCCTTGTGCACCAGTCGCTCAAAGCACACATGCAGGTGCCATGCTGGTGCAGCACGCAGCTCAGAAGGCAAATGGTATGTTGGCCTTCATAATGAGAGGATTTGAGTACACGAGCAAGGATGCCTTGCTGCAATTATTCAAGGCCTCGGTGAGACCATATCTGGAGTATTGTGTACAGTTTTGGTCTCCTTTTCTGAGGAAGGACGTTCTTGCTATGGAGGGAGCACAGCAAAGATTCACCAGACTGATTCCTGGGATGGCAGGGTTGGCATATGAAGAGAGATTGGGTCTATTAGGTTTGTATTCGCTAGAGTTTAGAAGAATGAGAGGGGATCTCATAGAAATCTACAAAATTCTAACAGGACTGGACAGACTAGATGCAGGAAGGATGTTCCCGATGGCAGGGGAGTCCAGGACCAGGGGTCACAGTCTAAGGATAAGGGGTAAGCTATTTAGGACTGAGATGAGGAGGGATTTCTTCACCCAGAGAGTGGTGAACCTGTGGAATTCTCTACCACAGAAAGCAGTTGAGGCCAAATCATTAAATATATTCAAGAAAGAGTTAGATATAAGGGCTAAAGGGATCAAGGGGTACGGGGGAGAAAGCAGGAACATGGTACTGAGTTTGGATGATCAGCCATGATCGTATTGAATGGTGAAGCAGGCTCAAAGAGCCGAATGGCCTATTCCCGTTACTGTTTTTCTATGTTTCTATCACGTGCTGAATATACATTGTATTCTAGCATCCTTTCAAGAATGGGAAACCCACAACTGCAAATCATGGTCTAACCATTGCCACGTACACCCTTCTTTTGCAGTTTGCACACACTTATAAAAATCTACAATTATTGGTCTTTATTATCTAAATCTCCCAGTCCTTTCAAGGAATTCTGTATTTGTGCTTGATCTCTGCTCCTCCAAGCTCTTTAACATCTTTCAGTATGCTCCCATTTCTTAAATTTCCTCCCAAACTGAATTACCTCATACATCCTCACATTAAACTGCAACCACCATCTGTCTGCGCATTCTGTGGCCCTATCAGTCATCCCTCTCTCCACCCCCACCAGAGCATGCAAAACCCTCTAGGTTGTTTCACTGGCAAGTTACAATGTCCTTATAGATAATTCTTATCCAAGTTTGAATTTACATTCATTGCCCTATAGCGCAGGTCTATAAATAACACCCATACACAAATTTCCAGGATAACGCATTAAAAAGAGAATTCAATCAACTTTTACTCTCCGACAAAACAGAGCCTAGTCAAATGGGTACCCCTACTACTGTCCAGACTGAGGTCAACAAGCTACAGACTAAACTTAGACTATAACAATATGCAGGCCACTGAGCCATCACAGCAGCCCCAAAATTCAAACATCATAATGCACTCAACATCTGCCTCCCCAAAACCCCCACAAAAAAAAAGAAAATTCTGTTTAAAATCGAATTCCCAAATTGCAAACAATGTAATTTCCAACTTTCTCCATTTGGCTGTAACAGAGAAATGTAGAAAATCTGGCAGCCTCCTGTGCTGTATGCAACCCATTATGTCTGTGTTGTTGGAAAACAGCTATCGTGCCTTATCCCACTTTTCAGCTCTTGGTTCTAGAGCCATAGCCCTGTACATTACAGCACTTCAAGTACATATTCACATTTTAAAAAAAAAAATGCGATAAGGGTTTCTGCCTCTACCACCTTTTAAGGCACTGAGTTCCAGACCCCCAACACCCTCTGGGTAAGATTTCTTAACACCCCTTTAATCTTTCTGCCAATTACTTTAAATCTATGTCCCCTGGTTATTGACCTTGCTAAGGGAAATAGATCCTTCCTGTCCACTCTAGCCAGGCCCCTCAATTTTATACTCAATTAAATCTCCCCTCAACTTCCTCTGTTCCAAAGAAAACAACTCCAGCCTATACAATCTTTCCCCATAGCTAAAACTCTTCATTCCTGGCAACATCCTTGTAAATCTCCTCTGTACCCTCTCTAGTGCGATCACATCCTTTCTGCAATGTGGAATGTAAATCATCTCATTCTACAAATAAAATTGACACAAAAGAAAAACACAAGAGCAAGAACAATTGAGCATTGTTCAGTATGACCAGTCAGCATCTTATGGACTGCTCTCCCGAGATGACATTAGTCACAGCAGCTCACCTGATAATCATTTCTCTTGACATTGGGGACATCAACGTTGTGGGTAGAGGGGCAGATATCTTCATATTTCTTTGAAGTGAATATATCAATGCCAACCATGTGAACCTGGGAAGATAGTGATTAACATTCAATTCTGTACCAGTGTTGTTACTAGGCTATAGGCACATTTAACACATTAGAGTCAACAAGCTATATGTGACACCAGTGACTCGGTTGCCTATTGAAACAGCCTAGCAAGCTACTCCACTGTTTCAAAGCATGACCAGCAGTTCAAGGTGGCCAACCAACTTCTCAGCACAACTGGGGATGGGGCAGCAAGTGTGGCCTTGCCCGCAACATTCACATTCGAAAATGAATTGGTAAAACAAACTGATCTCAAAACCCACTTCAAATGAAGCAAATCCAAACCCAGATTAAATGCCTTTAAGTCCCATCTTGCAACCCACTAACCCCAAAGCAGCCCCTCAGTTGTTAATAGATGGTTCAATTCGGCTGTGGTTTTCCTTAATTTGGAAAGTTTAAAGTGATATGTTAGGCGATCTGTGGAGTGACAGGGCTGAATTGACAGTGCGTTGCTCCCACCGCAATCAGAATCATATATTTTGATTGGGGGCTTTGTTTTGAGCCATTGTGTCATAATACCCTGCACATTTTTAATCTTCAGGTGCCTATCCAATTTCCTTTTGAAAACTACAGTGCAGCATTCCCTAGGTAGTGCAGTGGAGTGTCAGCCTAGATTTTGTGCTCAAGTCTCTGAGTGGGGCTTGAACTCAAAAACCTTCTGACTCAGAGGCGAGAGGGTGCTGCCAACTGAGTTACAGCTAACAAAATCAAAGCCTAAAGGTGAAGAGAAATACAATTTCAAAGAAATCCAGCGCAGAATGGAATTACTGAACAGGAACGAGAAGACCCTGTTGCTAGCAATGGAGTCTCCATGTGCAGCCAGATGGGCAAGGAGACTGGAATCTGGTTGCAATTTTGTAGATCTATCTGCGACCTGCACATGGCACCTTGCAAGACTTTACACTAGTGGTGGAGCTTGTAATATTTGCCCTCGTACCTTTATATAAATACTAGCAGATCTCCTGAAGCATTGCATTGAAGTCAGAAGATACAGTAAGGACTGACTGCTAAAGTGTAACAGGAAGATTAGACAGATAGGTTGATAGAAAGAAGGCTGCATTATACAATGGTAATACAATGCAAATTGGTTTTGGGCGCACATCAACCAAATATGGCAGTCATGCTCAGGAGTTGGATACTGTTTGGACTCCCAAACACTCGAAACTCCAGGAGCCCATCTCACACAAAGCCCCACTCCAGAGACTTGAGCACAAAATCTAGGCTGACACTCCACTGCACTACCTAGGGAATGCTGCACTGCAGCTTTCAAAAGGGAATTGGATAGGCACCTGAAGATTTAAAATGTGCAGGGTGCTATGACAAGACAGCTCAAAACAAAGCCCCCAGTCAAAATATATGATTTCGATTGCGGTGGGAGCCATACACTGTCAATTCAGTCCCGTCACTCCACAGATTACCTAACATATCACTTTAAGCGTTCCAAATTAAAGAAAACCACAGCCAAATTGAACCATCTACTAACCTCCGACTGAGACGAACTAAACCAGGTGTCTTTAGATCAACAAATTAACTGTTTATTAGAAAAAACTAAATTTTAAAAACTAAGATAAAAACATTTTAAAAATGGGAAAAATGAGTGTCCTTGCAGATTTATGCTTCCCAATGAACTGATTAAAGTTCACTTGCAGTCTTCTAGGGTCTATTGAGGAAAGGAAAACAGTCCGACATCCAAAGCTTCAAACTTCTCTTTCTTCTAGCGATCACACAAATTGGACTTTGTACTGAATGAGGTTCAACTTCAGTTTTAGGTGAAGCTGATTTTGAAGCTCTAGCTTGGATCTCTCGGGTCCTTAAAAATTTTAAATCAAGTCTTTTCTATCATAGGAAGACCACAAATATTTCAATACCTCACAATCAAAACTCACCAAAATGCAGTGATTAAACCCTTTAAGCCATTTAATATATTATGTCTGAACAATGAAAGACCTTTGGTTTTCAGATCCAAGTGATGTTTTTGTAGAAAATTTTGGAGAGAGAAGTACTTTAAAAATACAACCAGAATCCCACCCTGATAGTCAACATGCCCAGTGAGTCAATGCAGACCAGATTTGATTCTATTGAGCACAAAAGAAGGGAAGTTATGCTGAACCTTTATAGAGCTCTGGTTGGGCCACAACAAGAGTATTGCATCTTTAAGAAAGATGACAGGGTCCTTGAGAGGGTGAAGTGGAGATTTAGCAAAACAGTTCCAGATATAATTGATTTTTGCTACAAGGTTAGGTTGGAGAAGCTGGGTTCTCCTTGGAGCAAAGGAGATTGAGGGGAGATTTGATAGAGGATTACAAGATTATGACAGGTTGAGATAAGGTAGACAAAAGAAAAGCTGTTCCCATTCACAAATGGTACAAGGACAAGGGGCCACAGTTAAGGTTTGGGCATGAGATGCAGGGGGATGTGAGGACGAACAATTTTTTTTAAAAGGCAGCCAGTGGTAATGACCTGGAACTCACTACCTTTGAGGGGGACGGAAGCAGAGATGATCAATGATTTCAAAAGGAAATTGGATGGGCACTTCAGGGAATTAAACTTGCAGGGCTGTGGGGATTGAGCAGGAGATTGGATTGCTCTAGAGAGCCTGCATCGACTTGATGGGCAGAATGGCCTCCTTCTGTGACAATGACTCTGACATGTGTGAAAGATCAGGCAAAACAGTACTGTTCCTCCAGTTAAACGGCCTGCTTCCACACTAAAAGTCTATTAGAGCACATGAAACTGGACTCCCAGAAAAGGAGGGGAAGCAAGATAGAAGGGAAAAAAAAAACAAAAACATTAGTACATCCAAATTCTGCTAACTAGCACACAGGCTGCAGCATCAAGGGCATTAATGATGACTACTGACCTTGGCATGCCCATGCTTGCCAGTCTTGGACGTTGACATTTCAACAATCTTACAAGGGCGCCCTTTCAGAATCACAAACCCGTTCTTGCGCAAAGAGGAACACTGTGTCGGGAAGGTTGCAGATGCCCCGGCATCTCCAGTGGTGAAATCTAGGGCGTCATCCATGGTCCTTGTGTTCAAGTGGAGACACTGAAGAGAGGAAATTCACTCAGCAAACAACATCGGCAAAAAAGTCCAAACAAATTCACATCCCCATGTAGCCCCTAACTAACCACAAAATATCTCATATCCAGAAAAGAAAATCTAAATGAGTTATTGGTAATTCAGAGCTCTGTGGCTGTTATTGGATGGAATAACAGTTCTTACCAGTTTAAGTACCAGATCGGAAGGAGCCCTGGCTGATTTTCTCATCTTTCACCAGAGGGCACTGTGAGGCTAATTGCAGTGCCCCTACCAGTCCTGGTGTGGCTCAATATCACACCCGACGATGCATTCACCTATTGTGCTGCAGCGAGCAGAGATTATACCCATCAACTGTAGCAAAAACGCAAAGCATTCTAGAAGCACATGGAAATATGGGGGCTGTAGAATTTACAGAATTAGACAGCAAAGATGGAGGCATTAAGCCCATTGACCCTGTGCTGACTCTTTGAAGGAGCTATCCCAGTACCCTACTACCCCACCCACCTCACTTACTTCACATCGCTACAAATTCCTGTTCAAGTATTCATCCAATTCCCTTCTGATAGTTACTGCTCAATCATCTTCCACCACTACCCTTTCATACAGCTCATCCCAAATCACAAGAATTTGCAGCATTAAAAAACTCTGATCTCCTACCTGCCATCGCCTATCCACCATCACCACACCCCGCACCCCTGTTCTACTGCCAAATACCAGAAAACCTGTGACCTCTGGTCAACAACCCTCCTACCACTGAAAACAGTTTCTCCCTATTTACTCTCACCAAAACTCCTTAAAGGTAAGTTAAAGGCAGTGTCTTCAGACTTCCAATGAAGCTCAGAGAATATAAAAATTCCTCATTAAGCAAAGACAAGAAACCCTCATCAATTTATTTCCCAGTCCCCAACAGATCGCAGAACTCCAGGATTCATTTAGCAATGACATTTTTAGATTTTTAACATTCATCACCAGTGGCTGAGAACAAGAGGAACTGGAAATGCAGACCATCTCAATTTAATACACTTATTTCCACAACACATTTTAAAGAAGTTAGAATGGAGGTGACCCAGGAGACCGTATGCAGCCCTCTGTATCCCCCAGGGCACACAGCCAAAGACCAGGGTATGAAGGGCATTTCACAGAATAGGCAGTGCTCACTTACCCTCACACACATGACACAGCTCACTCACCCGAACCCCACCTCCCGGCCCCTGGATGCGGCTCATAGAGCCCTCCCTCCCACACACTGCACACGGCTCATTTACCCACACACACAGGACGTGGCTCATTTACACCCCCCCACACACAGACACACTGGACCCAGCTCATTTACCCGCACCCCCCCACCCGCCTTCACACACTGCACACGGCTCATTTACCCCCACACACATTGGACGTGGCTCATTTAACCCCAACCCCCCTTCACATACTGGACATGGCTCATTTAGCTGACCCCGCCCCACCACTCACACTGGACACAACACATTTACCCCCCCCCCACACACACTGGACACGTCTCATTTACCCCCTCCACACACCGGACGCGGCTCATTTACCCACCCCCCCCCACACACACTCTGGACGCGGCTCATTTGAATGAAACCGGACGGACCACCCGGCATCGACCTAGGCACCGGAAACGACAACGGCAAACCCAGCCCTGTCGACCCTGCAAAGTCCTCCTTACTAACATCTGGGGGCTTATGCCAAAGTTGGGAGAGCTGTCCCACAGACTAGTCAAGCAACAGCCTGACAGTCATAATCACAGAACCATACCTTACAGACAATGTCCCAGACACTGCCATCACTATCCCTGGGTATGTCCTGCCCCACCGGCAGGACTGACCCAGCAGAGGTGGTGGCACAGTGGTATACAGTAGGGAGGAAGTCGCCCTTGGAGTCCTCAACATCAACTCCGGACACCATGCAGTCTCATGGCATCAGTTCAAACATGGGCAAGGTAACCTCCTACTGATTACCACCTACCGCCCTCCCTCAGCTGATGACTCAGTACTCCACCATGTTGAACACCACTTGGAGGAAGCACTGAGAGTGGCAAGAGCACAAAATGTACTCTGGGTGGGGGACTTCAATGTCCATCATCAAGAGTGGCTCGGTAGCACCACTACTGGCCGAGTCCGAAAGGACATAGCTGCTAGACTGGGTCTGCGGCAGGTGGTGGGGGAACCAACATGAGGGAAAAACATACTTGACCTCGTCCTCACCAATCTGCCTGCTGCAGATGCTTCTGTCCATGATTGTATTGGTAGGAGTGACCACCACACAGTCCTTGTGGAGACGAAGTCCTGCCTTCACATTGAGGATACCGTCCATCATGTTGTATGGCACTACCACCGTGCTAAATGGGATAGATTTCGAACAGATCTAGCAATGCAAAACTGGGCATCCATGAGGTGCTGTGGGCCATCAGCAGCAGCATTGTACTCAACCACAATCTGTAACCCCATGGCCTGGCATATCCCCCACTCTACCATTACCATCAAGCCAGGAGAGCAAACCTGGTTCAATGAAGAGTGCAGGAGGGCATGCCAGGAGCAGCACCAGGCATACCTCAAAATGAAGCGTCAACCTGGTGAAGCTACAACACAGGACTATCTGCGTGCCAAACTGCGTAAGCAGCATGCAATAGACAGAGCTAAGCGATCCCATAACCAACGGATCAGATCTAAGCTCTGCAGTCCTGCCACACCCAGCCGTGAATGGCGGTGGACAATTAAACAACTGTGGATGTGGCTCCACAAATATCCCCATCCTCAATGATAGGGAAGCGCAGCACATCAGTGCGAAAGATAAGGCTGAAGCATTTGCAACAGTCTTCAGCCAGAAGTGCCGAGTTGATGATCCATCTCAGCCTCCTCCTGAAGTCCCCAGCATCACAGATGCCAGATATCAAGAAATCACTGGACACTGCAAAAGCTATGGGCCCTGACAATATTCCAGCAATAGTACTGAAGACCTGTGCTCCAGAACTTGCTGCGCCACTAGCCAAGCTGTTCCAGTACAGCTACAACACTGGCATCCAACTGGCAATGTGGAAAATTGCCCAGGTATGTCATGTACACAAAAAGCAGGACAAATCCAACCCGGCCAATTACCGCCCCATCAGCCTACTCTCAATCATCAGTAAAGTGATGGAAGGTGTCATCAACAGTGCCATCAAGCAGCACTTGCTGAGCAATAACTTGCTCAGTGACGCTCAGTTTGGGTTCCGCCAGGGCCACTCAGCTCCTGACCTCATTACAGCCTTGGTTCAAACATGGACAGAAGGGCTGAACTCAAGAGGTGAGGTGAGAGTAACTGCCCTTGACATCAAAGCAGCATTTGACCGAGTATGGCATCAAGGAGCCCTAGCAACTCTGAGGTCAATGGGAATCAGGGGGAAAACCCTCCGCTGGCTGGAGTCATACCTAGCACAAAGGAAGATGGTTGTGGTTGTTGGAGGTCAATCATCTGAGCTCCAGGACATCACTGCAGGAGTTCCCCAGGGTAGTGTCCTAGGCCCAACCATCTTCAGCTACTTCATCAATGACCTTCCTTCAATCATAAGGTCAGAAGTGGGGATGTCCGTGGATGATTGCACAATTTTCAGCACCATTCGTGACTCTTCAGATACTGAAGCAGTCCGTGTAGAAATGCAGCAAGGCCTGGACAATATCCAGGCTTGGGCTGATAAGTGGCAAGTAACATTCACGCCACACAAGTGCCAAGCAATGACCATCTCCAACAAGAGAGAATCTAACCAACTCCCCTTGACATTCAAAAGCATTACCATGGCTGAATCCCTATTAACATCCTAGGGGTTACCATTGACCAGAAACTGAACGGAGTAGCCATATAAATACCGTGGCTACAAGAGCAGGTCAGAGGCTAGGAATTCTGAGGCGAGTAACTCACCTCCTGACTCCCCAAAGCCTGTCCACCATCTACAAGGCACAAGTCAGGAGTGTGATGGAATACCCTCCACTTGCCTGGATGGGTGCAGCTCCAACAACACTCAAGAAGCTCAACACCATTTAGGACAAAGCAGCCCACTTGATTGGCACACCATCTACAAACATTCACTCCCTCCACCACCGACGCACAGTGGCAGCACTGTGCACCATCTACAAGATGCACTGCAGCAATGCACCAAGGCTCCTTAAACAGCACCTTCCAAACCCGCGACCTCTATCAACTAGAAAGACAAGGGCAGCCAATATATGGGAACACCACCACCTGCAAGTTCCCCTCCAAGTCACACACCATCCTGACTTGGAACTATATCGCCGTTCCTTCACTGTCGCTGGGTCAAAATCCTGGAACTCCCTTCCTAACAGCACTGTAGGTGTACCTACCCCAAATGGACTGCAGCGGTTCAAGGCGGCAGCTCACCACCACCTTCTCAAGGGGAATTGGGGATGGGCAATAAATGCTGGCCAGGCCAGCGTCGCCCGCATCATATGAATGAATAAAAATTTTTTTTACAACCCCCCCCCCCCCCGCTGGACGCGGCTCATTAACCCCCAACATGCTGGGCGCGGCTCATTAACCCCCAACATGCTGGGCGCGGCTCATTAACCACCCCCACTCCCAAAGACAACTTATTTAACCACCCCCTCCCCCAAACACAGCTGAATGAGCTGTTGTTTTGTGGGGGAGGGGGATTGAGCTTCCTCCACCCCCCCACAAAACAACACAGCTCATTCCCCCTCCCCACAAAACACAGCTCAATCCCCTTCCCCCCCCACAAAATAACACCTCATTCCCCCTTCCCCCCCACAAAATAACACACCTCATCCCCCCTCCCCCCACAAAATAACGCACCTCATCCCCCCTCCCCCCCACAAAATAACGCACCTCATTCCCCCTCCCCCCTACAAAGTAACGCACCTCATTCCCCCTCCCCTCACAAAGTAACGCACCCCATTCCCCCTCCCCCCACAAAATAACGCACCCCATTCCCCCTCCCACAAAATAACGCACCTCATTTCCCCCTCCCCCCACAAATTAACGCACCTCATTTCCCCCTCCCCCCACAAATTAACGCACGTCATTTCCCCCTCCCCCCCACAAAATAACGCACCTCATTCCCCCTCCCCCCACAAAATAACGCCTCATTCCCCCTCCCCCCACAAAATAACGCCTCATTCCCCCTCCCCCCACAAAATAACGCCTCATTCCCCCTCCCCCCACAAAATAACGCCTCATTCCCCCTCCCCCCACAAAATAACGCCTCATTCCCCCTCCCCCCACAAAATAACGCCTCATTCCCCCTCCCCCCACAAAATAACGCCTCATTCCCCCTCCCCCCACAAAATAACGCCTCATTCCCCCTCCCCCCACAAAATAACGCACCTCATTCCCCCTCCCCCCACAAAATAATGCACCTCATTCCCCCTCCCCCCACAAAATAACGCACCTCATTCCCCCTCCCCCCACAAAATAACGCACCTCATTCCCCCTCCCCCCACAAAATAACGCACCTCATTCCCCCTCCTCCCACAAAATAACGCTCCTCATTCCCCCTCCCCCCACAAAATAACGCACCTCATTCCCCCTCCCCCCACAAAATAACGCTCCTCATCCCCCCTCCCCCCACAAAATAACGCACCTCAATCCCCCTCCCCCCACAAAATAACGCACCTCATTTCCCCCTCCCCCCACAAAATAACGCTCCTCATCCCCCCTCCCCCCACAAAATAACGCTCCTCATCCCCCACCCCCCCACAAAATAACGCACCTCATTCCCTCTCCCCCCACAAAATAACGCTCCTCATTCCCCCTCCCCCCACAAAATAACGCACCTCATTCCCCCTCCCCCCACAAAATAACGCACCTCATTCCCCCTCCCCCCCACAAAATAACGCACCTCATTCCCCCTCCCCCCCACAAAATAACGCACCTCATTCCCCCTCCCCCCCACAAAATAACGCACCTCACTCCCCCGCCCCCACAAAATAACGCACCTCATTCCCCCGCCCCCCCACAAAATAACGCACCTCATTCCCCCTCCCCCCACAAAATAACGCACCCCATTCCCCCTCCCACAAAATAACGCACCTCATTTCCCCCTCCCCCCACAAATTAACGCACCTCATTTCCCCCTCCCCCCACAAATTAACGCACCTCATTTCCCCCTCCCCCCACAAAATAACGCACCTCATTCCCCCTCCCCCCACAAAATAACGCCTCATTCCCCCTCCCCCCACAAAATAACGCCTCATTCCCCCTCCCCCCACAAAATAACGCCTCATTCCCCCTCCCCCCACAAAATAACGCCTCATTCCCCCTCCCCCCACGAAATAACGCCTCATTCCCCCTCCCCCCACAAAATAACGCCTCATTCCCCCTCCCCCCACAAAATAACTCCTCATTCCCCCTCCCCCCACAAAATAACTCCTCATTCCCCCTCCCCCCACAAAATAACGCCTCATTCCCCCTCCCCCACAAAATAACGCCTCATTCCCCCTCCCCCCACAAAATAACGCCTCATTCCCCCTCCCCCCACAAAATAACGCACCTCATTCCCCCTCCCCCCACAAAATAACGCACCTCATTCCCCCTCCCCCCACAAAATAACGCACCTCATTCCCCCTCCCCCCACAAAATAACGCACCTCAATCCCCCTCCCCCCACAAAATAACGCACCTCATTCCCCCTCCCCCCACAAAATAACGCACCTCAATCCCCCTCCCCCCACAAAATAACGCACCTCATTTCCCCCTCCCCCCACAAAATAACGCTCCTCATCCCCCCTCCCCCCACAAAATAACGCTCCTCATTCCCCCTCCCCCCACAAAATAACACACCTCATTTCCCCCTCCCCCCACAAAATAACGCTCCTCATCCCCCCCTCCCCCCACAAAATAACGCACCTCATTCCCCCTCCCCCCACAAAATAACGCACCTCATTCCCCCTCCCCCCACAAAATAACGCACCTCATTCCCCCTCCCCCCACAAAATAACGCACCTCATTCCCCCTCCCCCCCACAAAATAACGCACCTCATTCCCCCTCCCCCCACAAAATAACGCACCTCATTCCCCCTCCCCCCACAAAATAACGCACTTCATTCCCCCTCCCCCCACAAAATAACGCACCTCATTGCCCCCTCCCCCCACAAAATAACGCTCCTCATCCCCCCTCCCCCCACAAAATAACACTCCTCATCCCCCCTCCCCCCACAAAATAACGCACCTCATCCCCCCTCCCCCCACAAAATAACGCACCTCAATCCCCCTCCCCCCACAAAATAACGCACCTCATTTCCCCCTCCCCCCACAAAATAACGCTCCTCATTCCCCCTCCCCCCACAAAATAACGCACCTCATTTCCCCCTCCCCCCACAAAATAACGCTCCTCATCCCCCCTCCCCCCACAAAATAACGCACCTCATCCCCCCTCCCCCCACAAAATAACGCACCTCATCCCCCCTCCCCCCACAAAATAACGCACCTCATCCCCCCTCCCCCCACAAAATAACGCTCCTCATCCCCCCTCCCCCCACAAAATAACGCTCCTCATTCCCCCTCCCCCCACAAAATAACGCACCTCATTCCCCCTCCCCCCACAAAATAACGCTCCTCATTCCCCCTCCCCCCACAAAATAACGCACCTCATTCCCCCTCCCCCCACAAAATAACGCACCTCATTCCCCCTCCCCCACAAAATAACGCACCTCATTCCCCCTCCCCCCACAAAATAACGCACCTCATTCCCCCTCCCCCACAAAATAACGCACCTCATTCCCCCTCCCCCCACAAAATAACGCTCCTCATTCCCCCTCCCCCCACAAAATAACGCACCTCATTCCCCCTCCCCCCACAAAATAACGCACCTCATTCCCCCTCCCCCACAAAATAACGCACCTCATTCCCCCCACAAAGAGTCTACTGCTGTATCAGACATTTTGTCCAGGGAGTGTCAATCCTGACTTCTGACCCGGAAGAACACGCGGCGGCGGTTCGCCGAAGGCGGCAGCGGAGGAGAGCGCGGTGCCGGTAAGCAGGGGAAGTCACGGTCCCTCCAAACCGAGCCAGCTTGCCCGCCGGGGGTGGGGGGTGAGAGAAGCACAGCCCCGCTACCAGCCGCCCCGACCGAACCAAGGCCTGACTTTACCTCAGCCGCGCACCCGGTCCCGCTCCCTGGCTAAACCCCCTCCACCTCTCCCTCCCTGACCGGCCGGGGGAAGTGGTTGGAAGCGGCCCCGTCCTCCCCACATTCGACATGAGGTAGAGGAAGGGTGATATCACCCGCTCTCTCTCTCTCTCCCGGGCCGCGGCTGCCGTTAACCTTCAAACCCCGGGCGGGCGCGCGCGCTGCGGCCTCACCCTCCAATTGTCCGGCAAGAAGGCGTTGCTGCGCATGCGCACCTATCAACACTGCGCCAGGCGGCCCGGAGGGGGAGGGGGAGGGATCCTGCTAATCACCAATAGCCGGTACCCCCCTCACAGCGTCACTGCACGCACATTGACCACGCCTCCGGATCCGTGACGTCAGTACGTTGGAAAATTCCCCCTCTGACGTTCAATGTGGACAACAACAACTTATATTTCAGGATCAAAGCCAGACAGACACAGGAGCAGACATTGGGTGAAAGGTGCTGGGGGTTTGCAAATCACTGCCTGAAAGGGTCTTATCATAGAATGGTTACAGCAGGCAAGGGGGCCATTCAGTCCATTATGTCCGTGCTCGCTCCCTGCAACAGCAAATCAACTTGTCCCACTCCCACACCCTTTAGCTCTGCAAATTTTGTCCCTTCAGATAATAATCCAGTTCTCTTTTGACAGCCTTGAATGAATCTGTCGCCACCACACTCTCAGGCAGTATATTCCACTTACTAACAACTGGCTGCAAAATTCTTTTTACCTCATGTCGCCATTGCTCCTTTTGCCAATCACCTTAAATCCGTGTCCTCTGGTTCTGGATCCTTCAGCCAATGGGAATAGTTAAGAATATAGGAACAGGAGTAGGCCATTTAGCCCATCGAGCCTGCACCACCATTCAATACGATCATGGCTGATCATCGACATCAATGTCTTTTTCCCACACTACCCTTGTGTCATTTGTATTTAGAAATCTGTCATTCTCTGCTTTAAACATACTCAATGACTGAGCTTCCACAGCCCTCTGGAGTAGAGAATTCCAAAGGTTCACAACTCTCTGAGTAAAGAAATTTCTCCTCATCTCTGTCCTAAGTGGCTTCCCCCTTGTTTTGAAATTGTGTCCCCTGGTTCTAGACTCCCCAACCAGGGGAAACATCTAAAATAAAAGCAAAATACTGCAGAGTTCCGAAGAAGGGTCACTGACCCGAAACGTTAACTCTGCTTCTCTTTCCACAGATGCTGCTAGACCTGCTGAGTGGTTCCAGCATTTCTTATTTTTATTTCAGGGGAAACATCTTAGCTGCATCTACCCTGTCTATCCCTTTAAGTATTTTGTAGGTTTCAATGAGATCACCGCTCATTCTTCGAAACTCTGGAGAATACAGGCCCAGTTCCCCAATCTCTCTCATAAGACTGTCCCGCCATCCCAGGAACAAGTCGTGAACCTTCGTTGCACTCTCTCTATGGCAATAATATCCTTCCTAAGGTAAGGGGACCAAAACTGCACACAGTACTCTAGGTGCGGTCTAATTAAGGTTCGAGACAATTGAGGCAAGATTTCACTACTCCTGTACGCAAAACCTCTTGCGATAAAGGCTAACATACCATTAGCCTTCTTAATTGCTTGCTGCACCTGAAATGTTAGTTTTCAGTGACTTATTGACAAGGACACCCAGGTCCCTTTGTACATCTACACTTTCTAATCTCTTAACCATTTAAGAAATACTCTGCACATCTATTCCTTCTGTGAAAGTGGATAACCTCACATTTTTCCACATGACATTCCATCTGCCATGTTCTTGCCCACTCACTAAGTCTGTCCAAATCCCCTTGAAGCTGCTTTGCATCTTTCTCACAACGTACATTCCCATCTAAATTTTATTCCGCGGACTTGAAAATACTACATTTGGTCCCCACATCCAAATCTTTGATATCTATTGTAAACAGCTGGGTCCAAGCACTGATCCCTGCGGTACCCCAGTAGTCACAGCCTGCCAATGCGAGAATGACCCATTTGTTCCTGCTGTCTGCTTTCTGCCTGTTAACCAACCCTTAATCCATGCCAGTATATTACCTCCTATCCCATGTGCTTTAATTTTGCTAACCAACCTCCTGTGGGGGACTTTATCAAAAGCCTTCTGAAAATCCAAGTATACTACTTTCACCGATTCCCCTTTATCAATACTGTTCGTAACATCCGACAGGTTTGTCAAACATGATTTCCCATTCATAAATCCATGTTGTCTATGCCCAATCAGATCATTATTATCCAAGTGTCCATTTAGCACATCCTTTAGAATAGATTCTAGCATTTTCCCAACGACTGATGTAAGGCTAACAGGTCTGTAATTCCCTGTTTTCTGTCTTCCTCCCTTCTTAAATAGTGGGGTGACATTTGCTACCTTCCAATCTGCAGGAACAGTTTTGTGTCATCTGCAAATTTTGAAATTATGTCCTGTACACCCAGGAAAAGCAGGGGTCCCAACACCAACCCCGGGGGAACCCCACTATATTACCTTCCTCCAGTCTGAAAAACAACCATCCGTCATTACTCTCTGTGTCCTGTCATTCAACCAACTTCATATCCATGTGGCGGCACAGTGGCGCAAGGGGCGGCACAGGGGTGCAGTGGTTAGCACCGCAGCCTCACAGCTCCAGTGACCCAGGTTCAATTCTGGGTACTGCCTGTGTGGAGTTTGCAAGTTCTCCCTGCTGTGTCTGCGTGGGTTTCCTCCGGGTGCTCCGGTTTCCTCCCACAGCCAAAAGACTTGCAGGTTGATAGGTAAATTGGCCATTATAAATTGCCCCTAGTATAGGTAGGTGGTAGGGGAATATAGGAACAGGTGAGGATGTGGTAGGGAGATAGGATTAGTATAAATGGGTGGTTAATGGTCGGCACAGACTCGGTGGGCCGAAGGGCCAGTTTCAGTGCTGTATCTCTAAATCTAAATCTAAAATCATGTTGCTACTGTCCTGTTTATTCCATGGGCTCCAACTTCGCTGACAAGCCTGTTATGTGGCACTTTATCAAATGCCTTTTGGAAGTCCATGTACACCGCATTACCCTCATCAACCCTCTCTGTTACCTCATCAAAAAAACTCAAGCAAGTTAGTTAAACATGATTTGCCCTTAACAAATTCATGCTGGCTTTCCTTAATTAGTCCACATTTGTCCAAGTGACTATTACTTTTGTCCAGTATTATCATTTATAAAAGCTTTCCCATCACCAAAGTAAAATGTCTGGCCTGTAATTTCTGGTCTTGTCCTTACACCCTTTTTTGAACAAGGGAGTAACATTTGCAATTCTCCAGTCTTTTGGCACCATACCTGTATCTAAGGAGGATTGGAAGATTAGGGCCAGTGCCTCTGAATTTCCACCCTCACTACCCTAAGTATCCTTGGATGCAGCTCATCCAGTCCTTAACAACTTTAAGTACAGCCAGTCTATCTAATACCTCCTCTTTATCAATATTTAGCCCATCCAGTGTTTCAACTACCTCCTCTTTCACCATAACTTGAGCATCACTTTTTTAAAATAATTTTTCATGGGATGTGGATGTCACCGGAAAGACCAAAATTTGTTGCCTATCCCTAATTTCCCTTGACAACTGAGTGGCTTGCAAGGCCATTTCAGAGGGCAGTTAAGAGTCAACCACATTGCTATGGGTCTGGAGTCACTTGTGGGCTAGACCAGGTAAGGATGGCAGATTTCCTTCCCTAAAGGACATTAGTGAACGCGATGGTTTATGCGGGACATCATCATAGTGCAAAAGCAAGTAAGTTATGGTAAACCTTTATAAATCACTGCTTAGGCCTCAGCTGGAGTATTGTGTCCAATTCCGAGCATCACTCTTTGGAAAGGATGTCAAAGCTGTGGAGATGCTTCGGAGAAGATTCACCAGAATGGATGAGGGACTTCAGTTATGTGAAGAGACTAGAGAAGCTGAGATTGTTCTCCTTTGAGCAGAGAAGGTTAAGGGGAGATTCAATAGAAGTGTTCAAACCTATGAAGGATTTTGATAGAGTAAATAAGTAGAAACTGTTTCCAGCGGCAGGAGGGTTCGTAACCAGAGGATGCAAATTTAAGGTGATTGGCAAAAGAACCAGAGAAGAGATGTGGAGAATTTATTTTACATAAGTTGTGATCTGGAATGTGTTGCCTGAAAGGGCGGTGGAAACAGATTCAATAGTAACTTTCAAAAGGGAATTGGATAAATACTTGAAAAGGAAAACAAATTGCAGAGCTATGGGGAAAGAGCAGAGGAGTGGGACTAACTGGATATCTCTTTCAAAGAGGCAGCACAGGCACATTGAGCTGAATGGCCTGCATCTGTGTTGTATATTTCTATGATAAAATATACACACAAGTTCATTGGCTGTGACGTGTTTTGGGAAACCTGGGATCATGAAAAGCTCTATATAAATGCCAGCTCCAATTTTTCTGTCAGCCGTGACTCAGTCAGTAAGCACTCTCACCTGTGAGTTAGAAAGTCATGGATTCAAGCCCCACTCTAGAGATTTGAGCACAAAATCCAGGCTGCCACTCCCAGTGCAGTACCAAGAGAGTGCTGCACTGTCAGAGATGCTGTCTTTAAATGAGACATTAAATCAAGGCCCTCTTAGGTAGATGTGAAAGATTCCCTGACACTATTTTCAAGAAGAGCAGGGGAATTCATCCTGGCATAACAGTTCCTATGCCACTTTTTGGGAAAAAAACAAATTATCTGGTCATTATCACATGGCTGTCTGTGGGATCGTGCTGTGCACAAATTGGCTGGTACGTTTCCTACATTACAACAGTGACTACACTGCAAAAGTATTTAATTGGCTGTAAAGAACTTTGGGATGACCTAAGGTGATGAAAGTCATTTTATCTATGCAAGTTCTTGCTTTTCTGTCTGGAGCAAGTAGAATGCATGCATTGTGTTGGCAAAACAATACAAGTCAGAGGTTATATTAGACTTGGTATTGTGTAATGTGACAGCATTAATTACTGACCTCAGAGTAAAGGCACCTCTAGGTAGCAGCGACCACAATATGATTGAATTTTACATCCAGTTTGAAAGAGAGAAGAGTGGGTCTAAGACTAGTATTTTAAACTTAAATAAGGGCAACCATGTGGGCATGAAAGCTGAGCTAGCTGAAGTGAACTGGGTTACTAGGGTAGGAGATAGATCAATAGAGAAGCAGTGGCAGACATTTAAGGAGATATTTCAGAATACCCAGAATAAGTATATTCCTACGATAAAGAAAAGCTCTAAGTGGGGATCCAGCATACGTGGTTAACTAAAGAAGTTAAGGAAAACATGAGTGGCAGGTCAGATGATTGGTCAGAATATAAAGAATGGCAGAGAATGACAAAAAGGTTATTCAGGAGAAAGAAATTAGAGTATGAGAGGAAGCCAGCTCGAAATGTAAAACAGATAGCAAGAGTTTCTACAGGTATTTAAAAAGGAAAAGAGTAAGTAAAGTGAGTGTTGGTCCTCTTGAGAGTGAAAATGGGGAGTTAATAGTAGATAATAAGGAAATGGCAGATGAAATGAACAAATATTTTGCTTCTGTCTTCACTATAGAGGATACAAAAAACATTCCAGTAATAGCTATAAATCAGTAGGGCGGCACAGTGGCGCAGTGGTTAGCACCGCAGCCTCACAGCTCCAGGGACCCGGGTTCAATTCTGGGTACTGCCTGTGCGGAGTTTGCAAGTTCTTTCTGTGACCGCGTGGGTTTCCTCCCATCGCCAAAGACTTGCAAGTGATAGGTAAATTGGCCATTGTAAATTGTCCCTAGTGTAGGTAGGTGGTAGGGAATATGGGATTACTGTAGGGTTAGTATAAGTGGGTGGTTCTTGGTCGGCACAGACTCAGTGGGCCGAAGGGCCTGTTTCAGTGCTGTATCTCGAAATAAATAAATAAAAGTAGCTGGAAGGAAGAGAGGAAATTGGTGAAATTACAATCACCAGGGATGCGGTACTGAGCAAACTGATGGAGCTGCGGGCTGACAAGTCCCCGGTTCCTGATGGGCTTCATCCTAGGGTCTTAAAAGAGGTGGCTAATGAGGTAGTAGATGCATTGATGTTAAATTTTCAAAATTCGCTAGATTGCAGAAAGGTTCCATCTGACTGGAAAATAGCAAATATAACCCCTCTATCCAAGAAGGTGGGGAGACAGAACACAGGTAACTATAGGCCAGTTAGCTTGACGTCTGTTGTGGGGAAGGTGTTAGAATCCGATCATTAAGGAGTTTATAGCTGGACACTTAGAAAAACTCAAGGCAATCGGGAATAGTCAGCATGGTTTTGTGAAAGGGAAATCATGCTTAACCAATTTATTGGAGTTCTTTGAAGGAGTAACATGTGCTGTGGATAAAGGGGAGCCTGTTGATGTATTATACTTGGATTTCCAGAAGGCATTTGACAAGGTGCCATATAGAAGGTTATTGCACAAAGTAGGAGCTCATGGTGTAGGGGGTAACATATTAGCATGGATAGAAGATTGGCTGGCTGGCAGAAAACAGACAGTATGCATATCTGGATCCTTTTCTGATTGGCAGCATGTGACGAGTGGAGTCCCGCAGGGGTCTGTGCTGGGGCCTCAACTTTTTATAATTTATATCGATGACTTAGATGAGGGAGCGATGGCATAGTAGCTAAATTTGCAGATGACACTTATTTGTAGGATAGTATGATGTGAAGAGGTCATACGGAGTTGTTAGACCGATATGGATAGGTTGAGTGAGTCGGCAAAAATCTGGCAGATGGTGTATAATGTGGGAAAATGTGAAGTTGTTCACTTTGGCAGGAAGAATAAAAAAGCACAGTATTACTTAAACGGAAAACGTCTGCAGAATTTCGAGGTGCAGAGGGATCTAGGTGTTCCAGTGCATGAGTCACAAAAAGTTAGTATGCAGGTACAGCAAGTAATAAAGAAGGCTCATGGAATGTTATCCTTTATTACGAGAGGAATTGAAAATAAAAGTAAGGATGTTATGCTTCAGTTTTACAGGGCATTGGTGAGACCACATTTCGAATACTATGTGCAGTTTTGGTCTCCTTATTTAAAGAAGGATGTAAATGCGTTGGAGGTGGTTCAGAGGAGGTTTGCTAGATTGATACCTGGAATGAGTGGGTTGTTTCATGAGGAAAGGTTGGACAGACTGGGCTTGTTTCACTGGGGTTTAGAAGAGTGAGGGGAGACTTGATTGACGTATGCAAGATCCTGAATGGTCTTGATAAGGTGGATGTGGAAAGGATGTTTCCTCTTGTGGGTGAGTCCAGAACTAGGGGGCACTGTTTTAAAATTAGGGGTCGCCCTTTTAGGACAGAGATGAGGAGAAATTTTGGAACACTCAAAAGGTTGTGCGACTTTAGAACTCTCTGCCTCAGGAGGTGGTGCAGGCGAGGACATTGAATGTTTTTAACGTGGAGGTAGATAGATTCTTGTTAGGCAAGGGAATCAAAGGTATTCAGGGGTAGATGGGAGTGTGGAATTCGAGACACAAACAGATCAGCCGTGATCTTATTGAATGGCAGAGCAGGCTCGAGGGGCCGAATGGCCTACTTCTGCTCCTAATTCGTATGTTCATAGGATGTCATGCTCAAAGTATATACACCTTGCAAGCTGTGTCCTGTCACTGAGATAAAAGGAGATGTTCAGGCCATGGAGGCAGTCCAGGAAGGAGTCACAAGGCTCACTAAAGAAAATTGGACTCTCAAGTTCTTTGCTGACTCTGAGGTGATTGTAAACGGAAATTACAAAAATAATTCTCAGGATGTGGGCGTCACTGGCAAGGCCAGCATTCACTGCCCATCCCTAGCTGAGCTGAGAAGGTGGTGGTCGACCTTTCTCTTGAACCACTGAGTATCTTGCTATGAGTCTTTAGTGGGTCAGTCAATTGTCAAGCATGTTTATGTGGGACTGGCCAGATCCAGTGAGGATGGCAAGTATCCTTCGCTAAATTAATGAGTATCCTTTTTGATAATACAGCTTCATGGTTACTCTTATTGATAACCAGTTTTTTTTATTTACCAACTTTTAAAAAACTTTAAAGACCCCTCTGCCTCCTCGGGTAAATGTCAGTGTTCAGTTCCATTTTCAACTCCTCAGATAATGAAGCAATCTGTGCCCTCTTGCACCAAGACCAGAACAACATTCAGGCTTGGGCTGATAAGTGGCAAGTAGCATTTGTGCCACACAAGTGCCAGGCAATGACCATCTCCAACAAGAGAGCTTCTAACTACCTGCCTTGACATTACCATCGCTGAATCCCCCACCATTAACATCCTGGGGGGGGGTCACCATTGACCAGAAACTTAACTGGGCCAGCCACATAAATTCAGTTCGACAGTCAAAGCCTAAAATAGAGGTTAGGCCAGTGTAAAGACAAAGTAGGACCTAGATCTTACCTCGTTCAAACAGAGACAGGACAAGTCTGCAGGAGAAATCATAAATTCCTGAGACGGATGGATGAACGAACTGAGACAACTTCAAGCTCAATCTGAACTAGTGAGTCAGCCCACATGAGAGAACCAGCCAGAAGCAGATTGGATGGTGGCTCAGAGCAGAGAGAGTAAGGAAAACCCTTCCAATGCAGAGCTGGCTGACTAAATCTACTAGATCGAGGCAGAATATCAAGATGCCAGCCAAGTATGAGTAGTTAGTCAATAAGTGAGCTGAGCATGCCTTCTACAACAGAGGGAATTCTTTTATAAAGCTCCAGTTTTTTTTTTGAAATGGTCTGTTCAAGTTTGTGAACACTGGATGCACAATTTTTGACGCATAAATTCTTAGTTTTATTGACTCATTGAACTAAAAAGAACACTATAAGCACTGAAGGACTCCGTTGAAAATTACATATATCATGTACTTATACATTTGTTGTTTGTTATTGTTCTGTGTTTGGAATCACTGTACAATTTTACTTTTTTGAATAAGTAATTCAAAACAAAGGGGAGATGTTATGGTGTGTGAGTTGAACATGATTTGTTTACTGTGCTGTACTTTTGGACTCTGAGTGCAACTTGATGTGAGTCTCTGTATATTGGCTCCCTCTCACCAACAGAGACACAGAATAAAGATAGAAGCTTACACAGTGAAACACATGTTAGAATACTGAATCGTGTGCTTTCATTTTTGGTGACAACCAACCAAACACTTATCTAATGGCACTGTAGGAGTATATTCATGGCACGGACTGCAGCAGTTCAAGAAGGCAGCTCACCGCCACCTTTTTAAGAGCAATTCAGGATAGGCAATAAATGTTGACCTTGCCAGCGGCGTCCACATCCCAGTGCATGAATAAAAAAAAATTATGAAAAGATTCCATGCCACTATTTGAAGAAAATAAGTTCTGTTTGTGTTCTGACCAGCTGCACTGAAATAAATTAACTCTTGGCAAATGCGTCAGTAAATTGCACACAGCAAGGCCCACATGTCACTATTTGAAGAAGTGCAGAGGAGTTCTCCCACTGTCCGGGGTGGCACAGTGGCGCAGTGGTTAGCACCGCAGCCTCACAGCTCCAGCGACCTGGGTTCAGTTCTGGGTACTGCCTGTGTGGAGTTTGCAAGTTCTCCCTATGACCGCGTGGGTTTCTGCCGGGTGCTCCAGTTTCCTCCCACAGCCAAAGACTTGCAGGTTGATAGGTAAATTGGCCATTGTAAATTGCCCCTAGTATAGGAAGGTGGTTGGAGAATGGTGGGGATGGGAATGGTGGTAGGGAATATGGGATTAATATAAATGGGTGGTTGTTGGTCTGCACAGACTCGGTGGGCCAAAGGGCCTGTTTCAGTGCTGTATCTGTCTCTAATATTTATCCCTCGGCCAACACCTAAAAACAGTAGATGGATTAAGGGGTGATCTAATTGAGATGATTTAAAATAATTAAAGAATTTGATAGGGAGAAACTAGTTCTTCTGGTGGGTGAGTCCAGAACAAGAAGGCATAACCTGAGAATTAGAGCTAGGCCATTCAGCGGTGAGGTTAGGAAGTATTTGTTCACACAAAGGGTAGTGGAAATCTGGAACTCTCTCCTCCAAAAAGTTGTTGAGGCTGGGGGTCAATTGAAAATGTCAAAACTGAGATCGATAGATTTTTGTTTGGTAAGGGTATTAAGATTTATGGAACCAAGGCAGGTAGATGGAGTTAAGATACAGATCAGCCATGATCTAATTGATTGATGGAACAACCTCGAAGGGCTGAATGGTCTCTTGATATTCTTATGTTCCTAGATGAACTGGTCAATTATTTCATTGCTGTTCGTGGGATCTTGCTCTTCAGAATTGGCCACTGCAGTTCGCAGCATTACAACTGTGACTGAACTTGAAAAATATTGGTTGTGAAGCGCTCGATGCCAGAGGTCACGTGACAGGACCTCTGGGAAGAAGTCCAACCAGAGTTGGCAACTCTCCAGGAACAAACTTAAAAAAGAACAGGCAATGTTGATTGAGAGGAATGTGGGTCAAGGAACCTGGAGAACTGAGAAACATCCATACTCTTCTCGGAATAGTTCCAACCAGTACAGCCAGTCAGGACTTCAGTTTACTGAATTATCCAAGTGGATGATGAACACAGGAAAAACCTAAATTCAAATGAACATGTTCAAGCAAGATTCCAAATCCAACTGTTTAAACTCCTTAACGTACAAGCAGTAAAAATGTGAAACTTGAAACCACAATGACCCACTTAATTTTCACTACCGTTCTCTTTGAACCAATAGGATTTAGATGAAGAATTGTGGAAAAAACAAAGCCTCTTTGCCAACCTATTCCTTGAAACTGAACTCATTTCAAAGTATGTTATCTATCAAAAGGACTATTCGGAAGGTTGCAATTGGAGAGCAGTTACTTAAAAGGCACTTTTTTTGCTTGCCAACCCGAATGAGTCATGATCTGAATTTTGAAGGTTTTGCAAACAAGTTGAGATTTTAGGATTGGCTGCAACTCTCCCTGCTGAGTTACACCATCAAAGATCAGGAACCAGTTAATGACTGCTAATATGGCCTTTGTTGAGAGGGCTGTATGAGTAGGAGGAAAGGTTTTCTGAAAAGACTTAAACAGCTTGTCTTCAATTTCCAACCTATCAAAGTCTGTTTGTGAGGTAATTATGTTTTTTTTTGGAGAGTTCCAACATCTCCACCCTTGTCCCTCAAGTTACCATCTCCTCTCTGAAGACAATGACACAATCAGACATTTGGTTTCATGCTTGCTGGTACCCCATCCAAGTGTGAAGTCCTCGTGTGTCATCCTGGGCAGCGAGCATCAAACTATTTGGCGTTAATTTTGACCTAAATCTTCAAACGGAACACTCATGGCATTGGGTGGGATGCCAGTTTTATACTCAGTGACTTCAATGACAAGTAAAATTAGGCGGGATACAAATGCAGCATTCCACCTGATCCTGTCAGTCATTCGATGGATGGGTGAGGTTAAAATTGCTCCTTTTACTCTGGAGGTGGTTAGTTTCCAGGCTGATCCGGATGATATGCATTGGTTGTCCAGCATGAGTCACTCAGTGGAAGGCCTGGCTGATTTTTTTCACTCATTCTGAGCCCTGGGACACTGAAGCTAATTGTAGGCCCACTTTCCCATCACAACTCAGGCAGAGTTCAACTAATTCAGGAACTTGGAGTTTGACCTCAGGACCTTGGGGTTGATCTCAGGACCTTGCTCCTCAGAAAGTGGGGGTGAGCCTTCTGGTGATTGAATACAACTGAGTGGCTTGTTAGACCACTTCAGAGGGCAGTTAAGATGTGGATGTGGGACGGGAATCACATTTAGGCCCAGACCAGGTAAGGAAGGAGGTTTTCTTCCCCAGAGGGATATCAGTGAACCAGTAGAGTTTTTTATGATGATCTGACAGCTTTATATTTCCAATTTTTTTATCAAGATGAATTCAAATTCTCAAAATGTCATGGGTTTTCTGGATTATTCGTCCAGGCCTTTGGGTCGTACTCTTGCCTACTGAGTTACAAGGTCGTGGATTCAAGTTTCACTCCAGGGACTTGAGCACACAATCTAGGCTGATACTCCCAGTGCAGTACTGAGGAACTGCTGCCCTGTCTAGGGTGCCGTCTTTTAGATGAGAAGTTAAATCGAGGCCCTGTCTGTCCTGTCAGGTGGATGTAAAAGATCCGACAGCCACTGGTTGAAGATGCGCAGGGGAGTTAACCTCAGTGTTCTGGCCAATATTTATCCTTCAACTAGCATCACAACATACAGATTATCTGGCCATGTTCACATTGCTGATTGTGGGAGCTTGCTGTGTGAAAATTGTCTGCCGCATTACAACAGTGGCTACACTTCATTGACTGTAAAGCGCTTTCTGACATCCTGATGTTGTTAATGACGCTACAGAAATGCAGGTCCTTCTTTCTTTACTTGTCACGTCATCCAACAGTTCACCTCAGCCTTTGGGATTGGGATCAGATCTTTGCACTAACACATAGGTTGGCATCCTTCCATCTATGAAAGATGATGAACACGCAGCAAACAAGTCATTTAGGTGGGTTGTCTTGCCTTGGTGCACCTTTGATGGCTGTGAAGGCCAGTCCTTGGGAGGCCGGTTCTGCCACAAGTGCTGCATGTGAAGCTGCCGAGTGACGCTGAGTTGTTTTCGGCGTTGGCGCCGGTTGCCAAGCTGCTGTAGCAACTGGTCGTCATGGTAGTGCATACCAGTCCACAGGATGTGTCACCATTTTCCTCTTTCGCCAGCTAGTGACTCCCAGCTGCAATTGTCGACATTTAGGGCCTTCATGTCATACTTGCAAGCATCCTTGAAGTGGAGATTTGGGAGCCCCACTGGTCATCTGGCCTCGGCTACCTTACCATACAGAAGGTCCTAAGGTATGCAACTGTCTTAATCCACGTGTCCCATCCACCAAAGCCGCCTCTATTTGATTAGTGCCAACACACTTGGGAGCTCTGCCTTTGAGAGGACTGCCCCATTTATGATTTTGTCCTGCCAGGATATACCCATAATGTGCTGCAGACAGCAAAGGTGGAAATTATTGAGCTCCGTTTCCAGTAGCTGTAAGTCGCCCATGTTTCACAGCTATACAGCAATGTGCTGATCAAGCAAGCCTTATAAACCATCAGCTTGATCAATCACACCAAATAAAAACATTTAAGGAAAATGAATTGTCATCAAGGCCTCTAGTTTCCAGTTTTTGCACAAAAATGGGCAAGCTGTGAAATGCAACCACACACCATCTGGTTAAGATCCTGGAATATAATCATTTAAGTTATTAAATGACTGTAAACCAGTGGCCCTGATAATAGGGAATAGCACCTAAGTATACAAAGTAATGTAAGACCATTGCTTTTCTTGCAAAATTCAATCCCCAAAGTAGTATAAATTCCGTCATACAAGTGGAACTTGACTGGCTCAGTATCGTCCCTGTCACCAGATCAGAACCGCATTTACAGAGACATTCTACAAAGGAAGCAGTAACTTTAGGATCAAACTGAAGACTAACCAGGTAAATAGTACCTGTTATTAATAAGATTAATAAAGCATGAAGAAATGTTATGCCAACATACTGATCAGTGCATTACCAGAGAGAATTGAGCCCCCAGGCACTTTTGACAAGAGTGAAGCACTCAAATGTCAGCTTAAATTACATGCTTGTGTGTTGACTGGGATTTGAAATCACAGCCATCTGTCTCAGAGACCAGAGTGCTACCCACAGCTGCCTCTTTATGGCTGTAAGTTTCCATAATAAATGTGGATGTATAGGACTTTATAAGGGAGGAGATAATTGTCAGAAACGTAACACCACCCTGAGGAATTCCTGCAGGACATCACTGCAAGAGTTCCTCAGGTTAGTGTCCTAGGTCCAAACATCTTCAGCTGCTACATCAATGACCTTCCGTCCATCATAAGGACAGAAGTGGGGATGTTCGCTGATGATCGTACGATGTTCAGTACCATTCACAACTCCTCAGATACTGAAGCAGTCCGTGTCTATATGCAACAAGACCTGGGCAACATTCAGGCTTGGGTTGATAAGTGCAAGTAACATTCATACCACACAGTGCCAGACATTGACCATCTCAAACATGAGAAAATCTAACCAGCTCCCCTTGACATTCAATGGCATTGCCATAGCTGAATCCCCCACTATCAACATCTTGGGGGTTACCATTGACCAGAAACTGAACTGGAGCAGAAACATAAATACTATGGCTACAAGAGCAGGTCAGAGGCTGGAAATTCTACAGTGAGTAACCCAGCTCCTGACTCCCCAAAGCCTGTCCACCATCTACAAGGCATAAGGGAGTGTGATGGCATACCCTCCACTTGCCTGGATGAGTGCAGCTCCAACAACGTGTTTATTTGAAATATTCCCATTGCCCTCCTCTCTCCCCATAGGCCTGTTTTTATTCAATTTCCTTTTTGAAAGTTACCACTGAATGTGATTCCACCTCCCTTTCATACAGAGCATTCCACAATTCGTTGTGTAAAAACATGTTTCCTCATTTTGCCTCTGGTTCTTTTGCCAATCATCTTAATTCTGTCCTCTGATTAACTGTATAGCTGTATAACTCTATAACCAATCCTTTTGTCGGATTGTTTTTGGTATCCATCAGATTCACTAATGTCCTTTAGGGAAGGAAACCTGCCATCCTTACCCAGTCTGGGCCTGTATGTGACTCCAGCCCACACCAATGTGGTTGACTTTTACCTGCTCTCTGAAGTGGCCTAGCAAACCACTCAGTTGTATACAGTGGTTTGGGAACATCTACCACCAACTTCTCAAGGCAATTAGGGACGGGTAATAAATGCCTGCCTTGCCACCAACACCTGCAACCTAAGTTCCAATACTGAGGGAGTGCTGCATTGTCGGTGATCCGGTCTTTTAGATGAGACCTTAAGCTGAAGCAGAACATGCACTGTCATGTAGGCAGATTCTGACCTCCTTGTGCAGTTCAAAGATGTGGGTGAGTACTTTGCTCCATGACAACCAGTGAAACTCAGTATGGAAAAGAAGTTTCCTGTGTTCACTCCCCATCTCTTCTTTTGGTTACTCTTATTGTTGTTTTAGTATTGATCACTATTTTTTGCAATAATTGCGCTAACAATCTCTTCACTGTTCTTCTCGTACCTGTAACTAGGCAAGCCATTCACATCAAACAGACCTTCCTCTTTATTGTACACTGCACTTGTCACGTTATTGACATCAGGATCAATGTGTTGCAGTTGTGGTTCACAAATCACCTCACTCTCATTGTCACCACTATTGGTGCACCTTGCTCACACTCACACTATCACAAACCCTGCTAAGTTTACACTTCAGAGTACCAGATTTAAGCCAACGATTTTTTTTTATTCGTTCATGGGATGTGGGTGTTACTGGCTAGGCCAGCATTTATTGCCGACCCTTTTTTTTCCAAAAATATACTTTATTCATAAAAATTTGCAAAAATACATTACAAAACAATTCAAAACAGTTCAAATTTCACATTTTGGAAAGTACAATAGGGATCAGATTTCTTCGATGCAGAAAACATGAAGTGTCTCACAATTCTACACTGCATTTTAAATGTAAATTTAAATGTACATTGGCATTACATAGTAAAAAAACATTTTGGTGCATACAGACCAAAGGGTTTTTCACAAGTTCCAGCCCCTCAGTATACTATGGCGGGAAGACCTTACACAGTGACCTTTCCCTATTGAGCCTTTGCGATGGCTGCTTCAAGCTTTAGTGCGTCCCTCAGTACGTAGTCCTGGACCTTGGAATGTGCCAGTTTGCGACACCTAATTGCGTTTGAGAAGGTGGTGGTGAGCTTCCTTCTTCAACCGCTGCAGTCCATGTGGGGTAGGTACACCAACAGTGTTGTTAGGAAGGGAATTCCAGGATTTTGATCCAGCGACAGTGAAGGAACGGCGATATAGTTCTAAGTCAGGATGGTGTGTTTTTTGGAAAATATTTGAAAAGTTTCAAATTAGGATTTATTTTATTCCTTGGGATGTGAGCATCATTGACAAGGCCAGCATTTGTTGCCCAATTTAAAATTGCCTTTGAGAAGGTGGTGGTGAGCCGCCTTCTTGAACCACTGCAGTCCATCTGGTATAGGTACACCCACGGTGCTGGTAAGGAGGGAATTCCAGGATTTTGACCCAGCAATAGTGAAGGAAAGGTGTTATAGTTCCAATTCAGGATGGTGTGTGACTTGGAGGGGAACTTACAGGTTCTGGTGTTCCCATGCATCTGCTGCCCTTGTCCTTTTGGGGGGAAGAGGTTGCGAGTTTGAAAGGTGTTGTTGAAGGAGCCCTGGGTGCAGTGCATCTTGTAGATGGTACACACTGCTTCCACTGTGTATCAGTGGCGGAGGGAGTGAATGTTGAAGGTGGTGAATGGAGTGCCAATCAAATGGGCAGCTTTGTCCTGAATGGTGTCGAGCTTCTTGAGTGTTGTTGGAGCTGCACCCCTCCAGGCAAGTGCACCCATCACACTTCTGACTTATGCCTTGTTGATTGTGGAAAGGCAAGGTTTGGGGTGGTTGGGGGCTGGATGTCCCACTGCATTCTCTGACTCTGGAGGTATTTCTCAACTATGGCAATCAATCTCTGCAGAGCAAGATCCCGCAAGCAGCAATTATATAGCACAATTGCACAACCTCGGGATATCCCAAAATGCTTAACAGCCAGTGAAGTACGTTTTGAAGTGTAGTCTCTGCTGTAACATAGGAAATACAGCAATTTACACACAGCAAGCTGCCAAAAGTAACAATGTGATAATGACCAGATAATCCATTTTACTAAAGTTTGTTGAGGGATAAATATTAGCCCAGGATATTGGGAGAACTATTAATACAAAAGTGGATGCTGGAAATCTGAAATAAAAAGAAAATTCTGGAAATACCCAACAGATATAGCAGCATTTATGGAGAGAGAAGCAAAGTTAACATTTCAGGTTAGTGACCTTTCATCAGAAGTTCTGTATCTGTCTTCATGGCGGCACAGTGGCGCAGTGGTTAGCACCGCAGCCTCACAGCTCTAACGACCCAGGTTCAATTCTGGGTACTGCCTGTGTGGAGTTTGCAAGTTCTCCCTGTGTTTGCGTGGGTTTCCTCCGGGTGCTCCGGTTTCCTCCCACAGCCAAAAGACTTGCAGGTTGATAGGTAAATTGGCCATTATAAATTGCCCCTAGTATAGGTAGGTGGTAGGGAAATATAGGGACAGGTGAGGATGTGGTAGGAATATGGGATTAGTGTAGGATTAGTATAAATGGGTGGTTGATGGTAGGCACAGACTCGGTGGGCCGAAGGGCCTGTTTCAGTGCTGTATCTCTAAATCAAAAATCAAAAAAGATCAAATCAAGACACTAAAGCATTCCAATAATAGTTAAAAATCAGGGGGCAAAAGGATGAGTGGAACTTAAAATAACGATTATTACTGGAGAAAAAGTACTAGGCAGACTAATGGAACTAAGTACCCTGGACCTGATGGACTGCATCTGAGGGTCGTAAAAGAAGTGGCTACAGAGATAGTGGATGCATTGGTTGTAATCTTCCAGAATTCCCTAAATCCTGGAAAGATCCCAGAGGATTGGAAAACCGCAAATATAGCACCCCTAATGAAAGGAGGGATATAGAAATCAGGAAATCATTGGCCAGTTCGCCTAACATTTATCATTGGAAAAAATGCTAGAATCATTGAGCTGAATTTTATAAAAATGGTGGTCGCGTGCCAAAGAGCCGCCGCGATTCCAAGCGTGGCGGCTCATTTAAATATCCGGGGCCGGCGGCCCCCCCCCGCCCTCCAATCACATGGAGGGGGTGGGCTGTCCATCCTCGGCAATGGCGTCAGCTGCCTGTGCACAGGCACTGATGCCATTTTTAAAGGGCTATTAGCCCTACTGGCAAATTTAAGTATTTAAAGAGTGATTAAAGGAAATTGAATAGCTACATCTCCTTTGGTCCTCTCCCACCCCTCCCAATAACAATTACATTATTTATTTGCCCTTCCCCCCCCCCCCCAAGAAAAACACTGGCCTTTATTATCTGACCTTCCTCCCCCAACCCCCCAACTGCACAAACTTTAAACTATAACCCTTCCCACCATCCCCTACACCCATGACGTTAAGTTGACCCCATCCCCCTCACCACCCCCTCCCGAGAAACGTACCTCCTCTCCCTGTCCCACCAGTGTTGCACCTCGTTTCCCCACAGGGGGACATCAGGAGGAGAAGGAAGATTCATTAATGCACATATTTTAATTTACTTAAATATTTAAATTGCGTTCCCACCGCCGAGTGGCGGGGGAGGGGGTCCACCACGTGGCCTTGCTGCCACCAGAAATATCGAGCTGGGTCCTGCCGGTGTCGAGGTCCGTGGTGGGCCTCATCCAGGGCCATCTTCAGGTCCCCCTCCCCCTCTGCCGCCATGGATCCCGACACCAAGGCCTGTATAGAATCCAGCCCATTATTAAGGAAGCAGCAGCAATGCATTTAGAAAATCATAATACAATCAAGCAGAGTCAACATGGTTTTATGAAAGAAAGATTGTGTTTGACAAATTTATTAGAGTTCTTTGAGGATGTAACAAGCAGGGAGGGTAAAGGGGAACAGTAGATATAGTGTATTTGGATTTCCAAAAGGCATTCGATAAGGTGTCAAATAAAAAGGTTACTACACAAGAGCTCATGGTGTTGGGGGTGATATATTAGCATGGATAGAGGATTGTCTAACTAACAGGAGACAGAGAATTGGGATAAATGGGTCATTTTCAGGATGGCAAACTGTAACTGGTGGAATGTCACAGGGATCAGTGCTGAGGCCTCAACTATTTGGTGGCTGGGCATCCTGACCATAAAAACCATAGAAAAGTTACGGCACAGAAAAAGGCCATTTAACCATTGTGTCTGCACCAGCTGAAAAAACTAGCCACCCAATCTATTTTTTTTATTTAGAGATACAGCACTGAAACAGGCCCTTCGGCCCACCAAGTCTGTGCCAACCATCAACCTCCCATTTTATACTAATCCTACATTAATCCCATATTCCCTACCACATCCCCACAATTCTCCTACCACCTACCTGCTCTAGGGGCAATTTACAATGTCCAATTTACCTATCAACCTGCAAGTCTTTGGCTGTGGGAGGAAACCAGAGCACCCGGTGGAAACCCACACAGTCACAGGGAGAACTTGCAAACTCCACACAGGTAGTACCCAGAATCGAACCCGGGTTGCTGGAGCTGCGAGGCTGCGGTGCTAACCACTGCACCACTGTGCCACCCACCTAATCCAGCTAATCCCACCTTCCAGCACATGGTCTGTAGCCTTGTAGGTTACAGCACTTCAGGTGCAGGTCCAGGTACCTTTTAAATGAGTTGAGGGTTTCTGCCTCCAGCACCGATCGGGGCAGTGAATTCCAGACACCCACCACCCATGGGCGGCACAGTGGCGCAGTGGTTAGCACCGCAGCCTCACAGCTCCAGCGACCCGGGTTAAATTCTGGGTACTGCCTGTGTGGAGTTTGCAAGTTCTCCCTGTGTCTGCGTGGGTTTCCTCCGGGTGCTCCGGTTTTCTCCCACATGCCAAAGACTTGCAGGTTGGTAGGTAAATTGGCCATTATAAATTGCCCCTAGTATAGGTAGGTGGTAGGGGAATATAGGGACAGGTGGAGATGTGGTAGGAATATGGAATTAGTGTAGGATTAGTATAAATGGGTGGTTGATGGTCGGCACAGACTCGGTGGGCCGAAGGGCCTGTTTCAGTGCTGTATCTCTAAACTAAACTAAACTAAACCCTCTGGATGAAAATGTTTTTCCTCATGTCCCCTTTAATCCTTCTACCAATCACCTTAAACCGGTGCCCTGGTAATTGACCTCTCTGCTAGGGGAAGCAGGTCCTTCCTGTCTACTCTATCTAAATCCTCACTATTGTGTCCACCTCAATTAAGTCACCCCTTAGTCTCCTCTGTTCGAAGGAAAACAACATTAGCTATCCAATCTTTCCTCTTAGCTGCAATTTTCAAGCCCTGGCAACATTCTTGTAAATCTCCTCTGTACTCTCTCCAGAGCAATTATGTCCTTCCTGTAATGTGATGACCAGAACTGTATGCAATACTCCAGCTGTGGCCTAACCAGCCTGCTTTTGTGCTCTATACCTCGGTCAATAAAGGAACGCGTTCCGTATGCCTTCTTCACCACTCTATCTACCTGTCCTGCCACCTTCAGGGACCTGTGAATATTCACTCCAAGGTGTCTCACTTCCTCTACCCCTCTCAATCTCCTCCCGTTTATTGTGTATTCCTTTCTTTGTTTGCCGTCCCTAAGTGCATTACCTCACACTTCTCTGGATTGAATTCCATTTGCCACATTTCCGCCCACTCAACCAAACCATTGATATCATTTTGGAGTCTACAGCTAGCCTCTTCACTATCAACTACACAGCCATTTTTTGTGTCATCAGCAAATTTCCAAATCATGTCTCCCACATTGAAGTCCAAATCATTAATATATACCACGAACAGCAAGAGACCCAACACTGAGCCCTGTGGAACGCCACTGGAAATTGCCTTCCATTCACAAAAACATCTGTCGACCCTTTGTTTCCTATTACTGATCCAATTTTGGATCCAACTCACCACATCCCCTGTATCCCATGGGCTTTTACTTTTCTGACCAGTCTGCCATGTGGGACTGTCATGCAGGCCCCCACCTGCCAAGAATGAGGCACATATATTTCGCCACATGGACATTAAATTTTGAAATGCTTGCTGGGAAGAAAAGAAGGCCTATTACAAGGGGTTGCCAAGCCCCTGGCTGGCACGACATTTTTTTCATACTCGCAGACAGTGTTGGAACAAAGGAACCAGTCCCTGCCCCAATACACAGAAGAGACCTGGTCAAACCAGTCGGTCACGTGAGCACCTGCTGGCCAACGAGCGGAGTTTTAAATTGGAGAAACAGTGTTTGAAGACAGAAAGCTGTTTGCTCATGGACTGGAAAAGACCTCTTGTGACTGACTTGCCGCCGCCTCTCCTGTCTGCTCTCATCTCAGTCTCACCAGAGTCAGAATCCATTGAAGGCATATGAACCCTGCGAGAGAAAAGTCTCCTACAGTGAACAAGATTTAAGAAGAATAGTGGGCCCCAACGAAAAGCAAGATCGACCTACAGGCAAGGACTACAGCGAGCTCGAAGCACAGTAACAAAAACCCCTCTTCAGAATTGCCTCAAACCTCTCCACTATTTTTCTTCTGCTCTATTCTGTCTCTATTTGCATGTGTGTATCACGTATGCATCCTCGCATGGGCGTAGTGTGTATCCGTAGGTGTTAATCGAATTAGAGTTTAAGTTTTTATAAATTTAACTTTTCTTCTTTAAACCTAAAAAAGCCTGTTTGTGCTCATTTCTTTGCCTTATAATTGGAAAGCGGTGAACAATGATTCACCAAGGGGGAGCTAAAACACAGTGTGTTTAAAACCTAAACCCTGTTACAATAAGACCAGGTGAAGGCTGTGAAAGACCCCTAGACACCTTTCTCACCTGGTTGTAACAGAAATTTGGGTGCTAGCATCCGGAATTGACCCACTGACAAATGAGAGAAATTGGAAGTGGGAAGCCTAATTATTCCCAATCAAAAAAGAGCAAGATTAATACAGGTTTTCTGGTGGTTGTGTGTGATTGAATACTAACATGTCTGCAACTGAAACTAGTAGCTCTCCAAGTCAGGGTGAAGTAACTTGGGATAAGTTAAAAGCACTGTCTATGGAGGAGTCAAGGAAAATGGCTGAGCAGTGTGGGATCACTGTACGTGGCAAGGCTAGGAAGTCTGAACTCCTAAGGCTAGTAGCCAACCATTTTCCCTTGAATCTGAAGATGCAGAAGCAGTGTTCGAAGCAGAACCAGACAGGGTACTGTTAGCAAAGATACAATTGGAACAAAGGAAACTTGAATTAGAGGAAAGAGAGAGAGAGGCAGGAGAGGGAGAAAGAAAGAACCTTCCAGAAGGAATGGGAAGAGAAAGACAGAGACTTCTAGAAAGAACGTGAAGAAATAGAGAGAGAGGAGAGAAAGAAAGACAGGAGAAGGAATGAGAGATAGAGGAGAGAGAAAGAATATTCCAGAAAGAATCTGAAGAAAGAGAGTTTGAAGCTGCTTGAGTTAACTAGGGGGCAAGAAAGTGACCCCAGTGAAAGCATGGCCAATATGGAGGAGCATAATTCAGGGCTGGGTACAAAATTGCTAAAACTCACCCAACTAATTCCAAAATTCAATGCGGAAAATGTGGAAGCATTTTTTTGTGTCTTTTGAGAAACTGGCAAGACAGCTAAAATGGCCAGCTGAGACCTGGTCTCTTTTACTACAAAGCAAGCTAACTGGAAAAGCCCATGAGGTTTATTCCTTGTTGCCAGATGAGAGTTCATCCAATTATTAATTGACCAAAATTGGTATCCTTGGAGCATATGAATTAGTACCCAAAGCCTACCGCCAAAAGTTTAGGACCCTCAAGAAGCAAGCTAATCAAACTTATCTAGAGTTTGAAAGAAGTAAGCAGCTGGCTTTTGACCAGCGGCTGAGGGTTCATCAAGTACTGCTTAGCTATGAGACTCTCAGAGAAGTAATTCTGTTAGAGGAATTTAAAAACTCTCTCCCACTCTCAATAAAGGCCCATGTAGAGGAGCAGTGTGTTCAGAGAGCCTGGCAATCGGCCGTTCTGGCCGATGAGTTTGCTTTAATTTATAAGTCAATTTCCCAGGGGAGAACCTTTCCTAATCACCCCCAGAATTCTTAAAAGGACAAAGGCCGGGAAGGGGATAGGAGCCCAAGCAGTCCTGAGAAAGGAAAGCAGGAGATACGGGAGCCCCTCCTCCAGCCAAAAAGGAAGATGCTGTGAGCAAGAGTGAGACCCGGAGACCTGTGTGCTTCCATTGTAATAAGGCAGGGCATTTAAAAGCTGACTGCCGGAAACTAAAGGGAAACCGGTAGGATTAATCAGGGCACACCTGCTCAGTGCCGAAAGAACCCTGATGGAAAGCACAGCAAAACAAGCTGTGGCTTCAACTGCAGTGAGAGTGCAACCCAGGAAACTTACTATGTGCACAGACCTCCAATCCTCTGGTACCTCACCTTCATCCAGTGAAGATTTCAAGATGATCCTCAGCGCATCTGCTATTTCCTCCCTGGCTTCCTTTAACAACCTGGGATACAATCCATCCGGCCCTGGTGATTAATCCACTTTCAAGGATGTCAGACCCTCCAGTACTTCCTCTCTCATTATGCTTATCGTATCTAATATTTCACACTCCTCCTCTTTAACTTCAATGTCTGCATCATCCCTCTCCTTTGTGGAGACAGAGGCAAAGTACTCATTAAGAACCCTGCCCACATCTTCTGCATCCACGCATAAGTGCCCTTGTACATCTCTGATAGGCCCTACCCTTTCCTTAGTTATCCTCTTGCTCTTAATGTACTGATAAAACATCTTTGAGGTTTCCTTGATTTTGCTTGCCAATAATTTTTCATATCCCCTCTTTGCTTTCCTAATTTCCTTTTTTACTTCACCCCTGCACTTTCTAAACTCCTCTAGGCTTTCTAAAGTATTAAGCTTTTTGTGACTGTCATAAGCTTTCTTTTACTGTTTTATCTTACCTTGTATGCTTCTAGATAACCAGGGGGCTCTGGACTTCTTACCCCAACCACCCACACCCCTACCCCACTTTGGTAGGAAATAAAGAAAAACAAAGTATTTTTCAAATAGAGAGAGATGGCAGAATGCTGCAGTACAGATGGATCTGGATGTCCTCCTACATGAAACACAAAGTTAGCATGGAGGTACAGCAAGTAATTAGGAAGGCAAATGGAGTGTTAAAGAAAGAAAGACTTGCATTTCTATAGCGCTTTTCACAACCACTGGATGTCTCAAAGCGCTTTACAACCAGTGAAGTACTTTTGAAGTATAGTCACTATTGTAATGTAGGAAACATGGCAGCCCATTTGAACAGAGCAAACTCCCACAAACAGCAATATAATAATAATAATAACCAGATAATCTGTTTTTGTGATGTTGAGTGACGGATAAATATTGGCCAGGAAACCAGGGATAACTCCCTGCTCTTCTTAAAAATAGTGCTATGGATCTTTTGCATCCTCCTGGGAAGGCAGATGGGGCCTCAGTTTAACACTTCATCTGAAAGGCAGTACCTCTGACAGTGCAGTACTCCCTCAGTGCTCCACAGGCCTGTCAGTGTTAATTTTTGTGCTCAAGCTCTGGAGTGGGACTTGAACCTGGAACCTTGTGATTCAGAGCTATCAGCTGAGCTACTGATGACATGTTGGCCTTTATTGCAAGGGGGATTGAGTATAAAAGTAGGGAAGTCTTGCTACAACTGTACAGGGCATTGGTGAGACCGCAGCTAGTGTTTTGATCTCCTTATTTAAGGAAGGATATATTTGCATTGGAGGCAGTTCAGAGAAGGTTCACTAGGTTGATTCCTGGGATGATGGGTTTGTCTTACAAGGAAAGGTTGAGCAGGTTAAGTCTATACCGATTGGATTTTAGAAGTATGAGAGGTGATCTTATTGAAACATATAAGATTCTGAGGGGGTTTGACAGGGTTCAGGCTGAGAGGATGTTTCCTCTCGTGGGTAGAACTGCGGGCACAGTTTCAGAATAAGGGGTCACCCATTTAAGATGGAGATGAGGAGGAATTTCTTCTCTCACAGGATCGTTAATTTTTGGAATTCTCTTCCCCAGAGAGCAGTGGAGGCTGGATCATTGAATATATTCAAGGCTGAGTTAGACAGATTCCTGAACAATGGAATCAAGGCTTCTGGGGAACAGGCAGGAAAGTGGAGTTAAGGCCACAATCAGATCAGCCATGATCTTATTGAACGCGGAGAAGGCTTGAGGGTCATATGACCTACTCCTATTTCTTACATTCTTATATAGAAGCAAGAGTGCAACACACTGAGCCATGGCTGACACAAGATTAGAGTGTTGGTAAACAGGGCAGGATGCAGGTGACGGGATTTTGGATGATTTGGAGCAGACTTTTGTTTTGCCCTTGGAGGTGGACACGGAGGTGGGAAGGGGGTATTCCCAATTAATGTCCACTTAAGGGCCTCTTCCAGTCTCCACTTCAATTCTGTGCAAGGTAGAGGGGTCTGCCGCTGTGGAGAGACGCCACGCCGCCTGGTAAAGCTGCAGTCTCCTAGCAGAGTTGGGTGTCCATCCTTTGGGAGCAATCCAGGGCCCCCCCCCCAGCGGTGATCACTGTTCCCCCTGGGAAGACAACCCCCCCCCCCCCATCCACCTTCACCAACCAGTCCCGACCCCACCACCAGGGCCTGCCTGAATGGCCCCCAGCAACCCGACCCACTCACTTTTCTCGGGGTCTCTGGACTCTTTGGTACTGCAGGGCCATCCAGTGGCATTACTGGTACTGCAGAACAGCTGGCTTTTGTATATTGTTGCTACTAGGAGATATGTTTAATCCCTCTGGTTTGTAGTGATCTCTGCATCTTTGTTCGGTTTAAAACAATAATTCATTTATTACATTTCAGGAACTATTTACATTTTCTCTTAAGCAGGTCTAACCCATTGCTGACATGATGCTGTTCCCTTCTTCTTGGGTCTCTACCACATGTGATCTCTGACATCATTACAGTGGGTGTTGTTACTCACAGTGTCCCACAGAATCACAGAATTGTTACAGTGCAGAAGGAGGCCATTCGGCCCATCGTGTCTGCACCAGCTTTCTGACAGAGCAACTCGCTCAGTTCCATTCCCCTGCCTTCACCCCGTAACCGTGCATCTTCTTCCTTTTCATGTAACTGTCTAATTCCCTTTTGAATGCTTCATTTGAACCTCCCTCCAACATGTTCTCAGGCAGTGCATTCCAGACCCTAACGACTCGCTGCATGAAAATGTTTTTCCTCATGTCACTTTTCCTTTTCTTACCAAATACTTAAAATCTGAGCCCTCTCCTTCTCGATCCTTTCATGAGTGGGAACAGTTTCTCTTTATCTACTCTGTCCAGACCACTCATGATTTTGAATACCTCGATCAAATCAGCCTTCTCTTCTCCAAGGAAAACAGTCCCAACTGCTCCAATCTATCTTCATAACTGAAATTCCTCATCCCTGGAACCTTTCTCGTGAATCTTTTCTGTACTCTCTCCAATGCCCTCATGTCTTTCCTCAAGTGTGGTGCCCAGAATGGGACACAATACTCCAGCTGAGGACAAACTAGTGTCTTATACAAGTTCAACATAACATCCTTGCTCTTGTACTCTATGTCCCTATCAATAAAGCCCAGAATACTGTATACTTTATTAACTGCTCTCTCAACCTGTCCTGCCACCTTCAATGACTTATGCACATATACACCCAGGTCCCTCTGCTCCTGCACCCCCTGTAGAATTGTATCCTTAATTCTATATTGTTTCTCCACATTCTTGCTACCAAATTGAATCACTTCACATTTCTCTGCATTGAACTTCATCTGCCACCTGTCTCCCCATTCCACCAACTTGTCTATGTCCTTTTGAAGTTCTACACAATCATCTTCACAGTCACAATGCTTCCAAGTTTCGTATCATCTGCAAACTTTGAAATTGTGCCCTATACACCAAGGTCTAGGTGATTAATGTATATCAGGAAAAGCAAGGGTCCCAACACAGATCCCTGGGGAGCTCCACTACAAATCTTCCTCCAGCCCAAAAAAAGATCCATTAACCACTACTCTTTGTTTCCTGTCACTCAGCCAATTTCGTATCCATGTTGCTACCGTCCCTTTTATTCCATGAGCTACAAGTTTGCTCACAGATCTGTTGTGTGGCACTGTATCAAATGCCTTTTGAAAGTCCATGTACACCACATCAATAGCATTGCCCTCATCAACACTCCCTGTTACCTCCTCAAAAAACTCCAGCAAGTTAGTTAAACATGATTTTCCCTTCAGAAATCCATGCTGGCTTTCCTTAACTAACTCACAATTGTCCATGTGGCTCTTGATTTTGTCCGGAAATTATTTTTTCCAGAAGTTTTCCCACCACTGAAGTTAAACTGACTGACCTGTGGTTGCTGGGCTTATCTCTACATCCTTTTTGAACAAGGGTGTGATGTTTGCAATTCTCAGGTCCTCTGGCACCACCCCCATGTCTAAGGAAAACTGAAAAATTATGACCAGTGTCTCTACGATTTCCACCCTCACTTCCCTCAGTATCCTTGGATGCATCTCATCTGGTCCTGGTGCTTTATCCACTTTAAGCACAGGCTGCCTATCTAATACTCCTCTTTATCAATTTTAAACCCCTCTAGTGTCTGACTTACATCCTCTTTCAACATTGCCTGGGTTGCATCTTCGTCCTTGGTAAAGACAGATGCAAAGTATTAATTTAATACCTCAGCTATGCCCTCTGCCTCCATGCGTAAATCTCCTTTCTGGTCCCTAATTGGCCCCACTCCTCCTTTTATTACTCTTTTACTATTTATATGCCCATAGAAAACTTTGAGATTTCCTTTAATGCCAGCTGCCGGTCTCTTTTCATAGAGTCATAGAGAGATACAGCACTGAAACAGGCCCTTTGGCGCACTGTGCCAAACCAACAACCACCCATTTATACTAATCCTACATTAATCCCATATTCCCTACCACATCCCCACCATTATCCTACCACCTACCTACACTAGGGGCAATTTACAATGGCCAATTTACCTATCAACCTGCAGGTTTTTGGCTGTAGGAGGAAACCAGAGCACCCTGTGGAAACCCATGCTGTCACAGGGAGAACCTGCAAACTCCACACAGGCAGTACCCAGAACTGAACCCAGGTCGCTGGAGCTGTGAGGCTGCGGTGCTTGCCACTGTGCCTCACCAGTCTTATTAACTGCACCCCGTGCATTCACATACATGCACATTAATCCTGAGTCAGACTTTATTACTTTCTCCCTTACTCTGACCCCACCTAATAACATACTATTCCCTACTCTCGTGCTATCTATCTCCCCCAGTATTCTGTGCACCTTGGTATTCTCTAATACTTGCTCCTGGTTCCCACACCCCAGACAAGCTACCAGTTTTGCTTCCCACCAATCTGAGCTCCCTCTCAGGTTCTCATCCCCTGAAAATATAGTTTAAACCCTCCCCAACAGCACGAGCAAATCTCCCTGCAAGGATATTAGTCCCAGTCCTGCAAAGATACAACCTGTCCATCTCATACAGGTCCCACCTGCCCCAAAACCGGTTCCAATGTCTCAGAAACCTGAAGCCCTCCCTCCTAACATTAACCCATTCAGACCCTTATATACATTTCCCCCAAGTCTTTGTCCATGTATGTTTTTTCTATATACATTCATTTTTACTTTACATACAACCCCATCTCCCCCAAGTCTCTGACATCACAAATTCAACCTGTCAGGAGGCTTCACAACTCTCCCTGATTGTGTTGTTGTCAGACGCGGAAGATTAGTAGACTTTCTGTGAACTCTTGTTTCTTGACTTGGACAGCCTTCGTTGAGGTTTGTAGTATCTGGTGTTTTCTGATTTTCAGGATCAACATCTGGTTCATCCAAATATATCACTAATTGGAGTCTTTGATGAATAGAGATCAGATTTCTTCTGTGTCTTCTTGTAGTACATTCTGAAGTATGTACTAAATAAGATCTTTGTTGATTTCCCTTTCTCTGAATGATTACTCCTTCTCTACCTTGTTCTCGTACTGATACCTTGTCTCTTTCCATCAACTTAGGTCAGTTTCTGGTACAATCTCTCCTATTATAATTAGAAGCTGGTTGTTTCTGGTAAGACTTCTCTTTGTCTTGAACTCTCTGATAATCCTGGACTTCTAGCCTTGGACGTAACTTTTTAGGTAGGATAGGAACTTGTGTTTTAAGTTTTCTCCCCATCAACAATTCTGACGGTGTTAACCTACATAGCAATAGAGTAGATCTGTAGTTTAGCAGTGCTGTTTGAAAATCTTCATTCTTCTTTAACAGTGCTTTGATAGTTCTGACTACTCTCTCAGCTTCACCATTAGATTGTGGATATCTTGGGGAACTTGTATGATGTACAAATCCACATTTTTCCGCAAAGTGCATGAAGTAGTTGTTTGCACATTGAGGACCATTATCTGACACAACCTCGTCAGGAAAGCCCTGTTGCAAAGATCTCCTGTAACATTCAGTTGTTGTTGTGTACAAACATTTGACCTCAATCCGTCTTGAGAAATAATCGATAGCAATCAGGTAGGATTTCCCATTAAACATAAATAGATCCATGCCATGGTCTGTTGGAAATTGGGTCAATATAAGAGTTTCCCTTTGGTCTCGTCTGTGCATTGCACATACCTGGCAATTTGAAATCATTTCAAGTTCTCCCTGTGACCGCGTGGGTTTCCGCCGGGTGCTCCGGTTTCCTCCCACAGCCAAAGACTTGCAGGTTGATAGGTAAATTGGCCATTGTAAATTGCCCCCAGTGTAGGTAGGTGGTAGGAGAATTGAGAGAAGGTGGGGATGTGGTAGGGAATATGGGATTAATGTAGGATGGGTGGTTGATGGTCGGCACAGACTCAGTGGGCCGAAGGGCCTGTTTCAATGCTGTATCTCTCTATGACTCTACCTTTTGGTATTCCTGACCACCAGACGAATGACTGAGCCTATGCTCCGCATTTCATAATACCCATGTGGTCCTAATTTATTTTCTTCAATATATCAGTCCTGAGTGAGACCAGAATCACCAGCCTCTTGTCATATAGCAGCAAATCATCCACAAAAGTAAAGTGCTTCCTGTACTCAAAGTAGATTTTCATCACTGTACCACTGGGACATTGTTGTGTCCAACCTTGCGTGCAATATTGGTGGATACAGATGCATTCTTCAACTTGCATCTGAGCATAATAAATTTCTTGGAGTTTTTTTGAACTTTTTGGCCATTGTGATGCAGTGACCTGTGAATATGACTCAAGTTCACTAGTGAAGTTAACATCCTCTTGTGTAGGATGGTCAACAGTAGCTCTAGATAATGCATCTGCAGACATTTGCAGTTTGCCCTGTACATGTACCATTTCAAACATGTATCTCATTAATCTCAACTCGAATCTCTGGATTCTCGGAGGCATTCTAGCAAGTTCATTTGCATCAAGTAAGGAAACTAGGGGTTTGTGGTCTGTCTCTATGACAACCTTTAAGCCAATGATATAATCTGAAAACTTTTTTCAAGCCCACGTGACTGCGAGAGCTTCATTCTCTATGATGGCGTACCTTGTCTCAGTCTCAGACAATGCTTGAGATGCATAATAAATCGGCCTGCGACATCCATCTGGCTGTTTTTGAAAAAGGACTGTCCCAACCCTGTAGATGAGGCTTCTGCTGCAATTGTTGTCAGTAATGAGGGTTATAATGTGCTAAAATATCTGGCGAAATAAGCATTTCCTTGATCCTTTGAAATGCCTGCTCCTGATGTGCATCCCAACACCATGCTTGAGCTTTCTTTAAGAGTTGTCTTAAGGGCTCAGTAAATTGCGCTAGGTTGGGCAGAGATTTTGCCAGTTGACTGACCATTCCTAGGAATTGTTGAAATCTTGGAGAGAAGTAGGAGTTGGGAATTCATTAATGGCTCTTGTCTTTTGCGGGTCTGCCATTATGCCCTTGCTACTAACCATGTGCCCTAGAAAACGAATAGATGTTTTTGAGAATTCATACTTTTCATTAAGTGTCAGGCCTTCTTCTTCTAGGCGATTCAGAACCGCTCTAATCCTCAGGTCATGTTCTTCAACAGAATCATCATTGACTTAAGAGGTCGTACATATGGCATATTACTCCTTTAAGGCCCTGTAGAATATTCAACATAGTTCTTCGGAATATTTCATGTGCACGTGTGATACCGAATGGCAAATAATGAAAATAAAACCTTCCAAACGGAGTGATGAAGGTTGTCAGTAATCTTGACTTCTCGTCCAATGGGATTTGCCAAAAGCCACTATTTGCATCCAGCTTTATGAACATAATACTTTTGGATAATTTTGCCAAACCTTTGTCTGCTGAAGACATTGGCTGGATTTCTCTATTAAGTCTACACAAATACGAGAGTACCTCAGTTTAGGAACTGGAACCATTCCTGAGCGCCACTCTGTTGGCTTGGTGATATGAGAAATGACCACCGTCCTGGTCATCTCTTCTAGTTGATGTTGAATTTGCTTCTTTTCTCAATGTAAGTGCTGTATTCGCTCTTAAGTCTTCCTACACCAGTAAATAATTTCAGAAAGTCTTTTTGGGAGTGACTCCAAGATTCTTGCCACTTAATTTCTTCCACATTCTTGATAAGATGAAGGTCTATACAAGCTCTTCGACTTTTTTTAAAGTGGAAGTTTTACTTCAGTACATCTTCCCAAAATGGTCAACTTTCTTGCAGTGAAAGCATTCTGCTTTGTTTGCAGGACACTTTTCATGCCTGTGTGTCTTTTTGGCACCACAGCATTGGCAGAGTTTAATGGTGTCTTGCACCTTCTTTCCTCATGCTTCTTTTGCAGTTCTGGCCTTCAGGAACTGTACGGTCATTGACGGATTCTTGACCCAAGGTTTTCCTTTACCTCTCAGGATTGCTCTGTTCTGCCTTTGGACCTCTGCTTGTCTCATCAGCTGTATTGCTTTTTCTAGGATTAGGTCTTCTTTAGACGGCAATAAATCTGATCAGGAATCATCACCAATACCCACTACAATGCAGTCTCTTACCAATTCTGACTTTAAGTCTCCATATGCGCATCTTCAACTAGCCTGTAAAGGTCATTAATAAAAAGCATCTACTAATTCACCTGGTTTCTGGACCCTTCTGTTAAATCTGGCCTTCTCTAAAAATGTTATTGCTTCTCAGGTTAAAATACTTGTCGAAGGCTTTTCAAACTTCATAAAATTTATCAGATATTTCATTTATGCCTTGTGTAGCAATAACATCGTCTGCTATTGCTCCTATGGAGTACAGTAATATATTTACTTGTTCTGCTTCTGCTGTTTAATTGAGTAGCAATTCAGAGCCTCTGTAATATTTTCCTCCACCGAGACCAGTTTTGAATTTGATTCATTCCTTCCATGTTTTCAAATCTCTCTAGTAGCTTAATTTGAGGCTCCATAGATTTCCTAAGATTTTAGGTATTTTACTTTCTTTTATAAATTTTCCTTCCCATAATGGAAGTCTTTCTGTGCTTTTTGGGAGTTTTTCCGTGCTTTTCAGCCACGTGGTCCTCTTATGTAATGGCCGCTGACTTCAGATTCAGCCTTTCTAAGGATTTTGCTTTGGCGATGCTGCCTGCCTAGTGCATCTTAAAAATCAATTTTGTATCCTTTCCAAAGGTTGCTCAGCAGATCCGCAACCATTGCTTGGTTTGCCACTGTACGCTGACTCTCCAACTCTCCGTGCCTTTTTATTTAGAGATACAGTACTGAAACAGGCCCTTTGGCCCACCGAGTCTGTGCCAACCAACAGCCACCCATTTATACTACAAAGTAATTCATGACAACGCTACTTCATCGGATAACGTCATCAGGATGCGCCGCGTTGCGCACATGCGCAGACGGTGTCATGCCCCTTGCGCATGCGCTGCGGTCCGACTCCCCAGGACTGATTTGCGCATGCGCAAAGGACGCGGTACGCGCATGCGCACACAGTCTATTCATCTCTGCGCATGCGCTGCGGGCCAACCTGCCGGTAAGGTTGTGCGCATGCGCAGATGACGTCATCGCGTTATTTCGTCTTCCTCCTGACGCGCCAGTTTGGCCTCTGCGCATGCGTCAAAGCTTCGGCGCGACTTTTTGAAAGTGGAAGGAGCGGAGGTTTCGTCGGGCATCTTATCTGAATTATTTATTCGTTTTGGAGACTTGCTTCATTTTTATTTGACACAGGAGATTGTTCCAAGGTAAGTTGCTCTGCCTTTGTAAGTTGCTCTGAAAACATTTCCATTGTCTGGGCCACCGCATGTTCTCCAGTCCCTGTTGTGAGTTGCTCTGAAAACATTTCCATTGTCTGGGCCACCGCATGTTCTCCAGCCCTTGTTGTGAGTTGCTCTGAAAACATTTCCATTGTCTGCGCCACTGCAGGTAGCAGGATGAAGGCACAGTGACTGTGATTTCTGGCGCCAAACAGTACACACTGCAGATACATGATGGCCAGGTTACCTGCAGCTGCATCTTCTTCATTCAGACTTTGTTGCCCTGCAAACGTGCTGTTGTTGTGCAGAGGCATCTGGGTCTGCCTTTGGACAGGCTCACCCCCAATTGTCGCTGGCGTGCATCTTAGACACCAACGACGACAGGCATGGCTGCTGCCATTGTGATTACAGAGGAACAGCCAAGGCCCCTCAGCCACAATGAAAAATACCGCTTGCTTTCAGATCAATTGTACCAGCTGCAACAGGCCGTTCTGCAGAGTGGAACGGCAGCATTCATGAGGAGACTGGACTGGCTGCGGCAACAGACTCTCCGCTGGCAGCAAGGACTGGCTGATGAGATGGAGCCATTTACTATGCCCAACAATTGCCCGGAAGCACCTTCGGATGGAGGTGGCCGCGCGCTGGACATCAGTCACGTGTCACAAACCCTGGATCCTGAGCGTCTCACCCCCTGGCCTAATGATCTGATGGACCATACATATGCCTACCTGTTCAAATCTCCACTTCCCCTACCTGCGGTACCCTCTCCTTGCTGCTCAGTTACACAGTCACCTGCTCCTACACCCATCAGGGCAGTGCACATGGACACACAGTTACCTGCTCCTACACCCATCAGGGCAGTGCTCATGGACACACAGCCACCTGTTACCCCATCCGACGTTGAAACAACCATGCAGAGCCTTGTGAGACTCCGCAATTGCCAGTTGCTGCCTGTCAAGCAGAGAGGGCGTCCAAAGGGGTCAAGCACTTGGGGAACATTCAGCAAGAAGAGACTGAGCACTAAAAGAAACAAGCATGCCGTGTCCAGTGGTAGCAGAAATGTGAATGCTCTTGCTGTGAACACAACTGGTGATAGTAGTAGGCAGGATTAAATGGGAATGGATGGAAAGACGCACGAGTAACATAACCACTGGCAGGGAACTGCTGGGCTAAATGGCCAGCTTTATGTTCATAGCCCAAAAGAAATGTGCTTCTTTTCCAGCACCCTCACATCATTTATGTTTTCCCTGAGAGCAGCATTGAACCATCACGAGATAGGGGCAGTAACATCATCCTGCCTCCTGCAGCTGAGGTGGGTACTAAGTGATTCATTGGCGGTGTTATCAGTACATGCCTTAACCGCAGAACACAAAGCATGCTCAACAGTAATTTCATTGGAGGGAGGGAAGCTCTGACACTGATGTTCTTTCCTTATTTTCTTTCATGTAAAACGTGCCCTTGAGAAAACAATCCTTGACACTTAAGGACGGCATTCAAGCAAAGGAGGCAGTGCGGGAGAGGACGCAAGGATGTGATGATTCCTGCATCTGAGGTGGGTAATAAGTGCTTCATTGGCGACGTTATCAATTGGTGCCTTCACTGCAGAACTTAAAAAGGTGTGCGCAACAGTAATTTCAGTGGATGGAGGGAGGCAAGCTCTGACTCTGATTTGCTTTTCTTGTTTTCATGTAAAACATGCCGTCGAGAAAACAATCCTCGAGACTTACGGTCAGCATTCAAGCAACGAAGGCAACTGGATCATGCTGCGGAGCTCATCACGATGTGAAAAGGAACATTGCATTTATGGATGAATTGGGAATGAACATTGGGATGCACTTGGGGAACATTCACCAAGAATAGATTGAGCTCAGACTCTTGTGACTTTGCCTTCTTCACATGGACAATACAGTAGTGGAATAGAGAGCCAAGCTTTTATTCACCACAAGGCTCTCCAGGAACAATCTCTTCAGCTGTGCATAGCAGAGAATCGGCCTGTCTGTCTAACGGGAATGCTGGACACAACACTCATGTATCCATGCACAGCAGTTCCTCAGATACTTAATGAACTTAATAAAACTTTTCAATAATTAAACCCAGAATTGTTGAGGTTTTGTTTTGCATGCTATTTCCCCGACTTTGCAACTGCACTTCAGATATTCAACTATGGTGGGGGGGGGGGGGGGCATAGGGAGGGGTGTTTGAAGAGGGGGAGGGGTGGGGAGTGCGGGGAGGGGTGGGGAGAGGGAGCATGCAAAATGCAGGGACCAAACAGTTGCAATGCCTGAAGTACTGAGGAGATTTAGAGAAAGCAACTGGGTAGGGGAGAAAGCAACTGGATTGCGCATCCGCAGCTGGAGGGAACGGCTGAATGGAGAGGGCCGGAAGCGAGAGGCCGTAGAGAGCCGCGGGGAGCGAGCGTGCGAAGACCTTTGTGTCACCGGGTCCAGGGACTGGCCAGTAAGTCTTTTGCTGCACTCCTCTTCCGTTCCGCTGCTCCCCCCCCACTCTCTCCCCTTCCTCCCTCTCCCCCCAGCTCTCCCCCTCCCCCTTCCTTACCCCTCCCTCTCCCTCTTTCACCCCCCCTCCCTCTCCCTCCCCCCCTCCCTCTTTCTCCCCCCCTCCCTCTCCCTCTTTCTCCCCCCCTCCCTCTCCCTCTTTCTCCCCCCCTCCCTCTCCCTCCCCCCCTCCTCCCCGGCACCGCTACCGCTGGTCTCCCCGCGCTGCTCTCCCCGGCCCCCGCGCTGCTCTCCCCGGCCCCCGTGCTGCCTTTCCCGGCCCTCGCGCTGATCTCCCCGGCCCCCGTGCTGCCTTTCCCGGCCCCCGCGCTGATCTCCCCGGCCCCCGCGCTGCCTTTCCCGGCCCCCGCGCTGATCTCCCCGGCCCCCGTGCTGCCTTTCCCGGCCCCCGCGCTGATCTCCCCGGCCCCCGCGCTGATCTCCCCGGCCCGCTCCACTCTCTCACTCCGGCCATTGTATTCTGCCACGTGTTTGTTAGGTTTCATCTCTGTGATTTTTTGAATAGCGCCATCTTTGGTCCTGGCAGCTGCAACAGTCGCTGGCTATGACGTTTTCGTGGCACATGCTGCATCTGCGCATGTGCCAAAACAGCGCCACCTACCGATCGCGTTGTCAACAATTGCGGTCTTTATACTAACCCTACAGTAATCCCATATTCCCTACCACCACTAGGGGAAATTTACAATGGCCAATTTACACATCACCTGCAAGTCTTCGGCTGTGGGAGGAAACCTCAGCGCCGGGCGGAAACCCACGCGGTCACAGGGAGAACTTGCAAACTCTAAGAATCGAACCCGGGTCCCTGCAGCTGTGAGGCTGCGGTGCTAATTACTGCGCCACTGTGCCTTCCTTCATCTGCAGAGCCACTCTGGAGTTCTTCCCAGCATCTTCACGGGTTCTGTAGTCTTCTGGTGTTACTTTTGCAGGTAAATAGTTTTCTTCAAATTTTTCCATTGTTCACTGTTGCCACCATATTGTGTATTGTTTCTACTTGGAGATAGGTTTAATCCCTCCAGTTTGCAGAGATTACTGAGTCTTTGTAAGGTTTAAACCAACAATTCATTTCTTACATTTCAGGAACTATTTACACTTTCTCTTAAGCAGGTCTAACCCATTGTTAACATGATGCTGTTCCCTTCTTCTTGGATCTCTACCAATGTGATCTCTGATATCATCACAGTGGGCGGTGTTACTCACACAGGCCTTCCAATTGGCCTGCAGCTCTTAGAGGCGGGAGCTTGTCCTTTAAAGGGATGGCATCCCCGGTGGCGGGCAGTTAATTGCCTGCCCACCGTCAATTGGCTTTGGGGGTCCAACGCAGGGCCGAGGTGGGGTCTCCCCCAACCTTCCGGCCCACCGCTGGGATCCCTGTTGCCATAATAAAACACAGCTCTTTGAGTTGTGGAGATTGCAGAGATACTTCCCAGTCCTGGTTATGTGTTTGCTTGAGTCAGAAGGTTGAAGGTTCAAGTCCCACTCCTGAGACTTGTACATAGAATCCAGACTGACATTTCCACTGCAGTACTGAGGGTGTGCTGCACTGCCCGAGGTGTTGTCTTTCAGATGAGATGTTAAACCCATGCCCTGCCTAACCTCGCAGGAGGACGTAAAAGATTCCACAGTACTTTTGGAAGAAGAGCAGGGGAGCTTTCCCTGGTGTTTTGGACCCAATATTCAAACATTACAAACATTTAAAAAAACAGACGGTCTTATTATTTGTTACATTGCTGTTTGTGGGAGCTTGCTGTAAAGCCTGGCTACTCGACCCGAACCCGACCAGACCCGACTACGTGTCGGGTTTGGGTCGAATCAAAATTCCGAGTCCGGCATTTGGGCTCAGGTCAGGTCGGGCTGGACACTGCTTCTGGGAAGTCACGGGATCGGGCTTACCCATGATTCCCCAACAACTCCAGCTGCAGGAATAGCCTGCTTCCAGAACAGATGAAGGAGGTTCATGTTGGGTCGGGTTCGGGCACGAAAAAAAATTAAAAGGCTCGGGTCGGGTTCGGTTTGGCTGTGGTGGGTCGGGCCCGGGTCGGGTTTTAATTTTATACCCGAGCCAGGCTTTAGCTTGCTGTACACAAATTGGCTGCCAAATTTCCTGCATTACAACAATGACTACACTTCAAGAAAAGTGCTTCACTAGCTTTAAAGCGCTTTGGCACATCCTGAGGTTGTGAAAGGTGCTATCGAAGTACAAGTCTTTTCTTAATTTTGCATTGCAGCTCGGCAACATGCTTCCTGTTTAACTGGAGCAGGCTGTGGGAGTTTCACGCAACCATTAGCAGGTAGGTATTCAGGTCTGGTCTGCTGACGGTCAGGTTCCATGTCTCTCTTCATCTTGTATTACCTCCACCACAAAACATATCCTTATATAACTTATATCTCTGACCAATGGAAATAGTTTTTTTTCCAATTTATTTTATCAAAACCTCTCATAATTTTGAATGCTTCTATCAGATCTCCTCAACTTTTATCATCCTAATAGTCAGAAGCCCCGTATTTCTCGTCTCTCCTCATAACTACTCCCTGCTATTATATTAGTGATGCTATCTTCTTCCTTGTGAATATGACTAAGTTTCCTGCTAAAGGCACACAGGACATCATATCACACTCTCAAATTCAATTCTTCAACAGTTTCACCAAAACAGGTGAATTACACAGTTGAGGGGTCTAGAATGAGAGGATGGAGAATTAAGATGAAGTGTTAGAGATTAGGACAGAGAACATGAAAATTATTTTTGCATAGTGAGTTGTGAGGCGTTGGAAATTATGACAGGAGTTCAATTCAATACAATTTCAATTTATTGTCAGTACGGAAATTCATTTCAGGAATAATAACAAAAAAATTACCCTATCAAAAAAGTCAACTTGATTAAAATATATATGTTAAAACTAATTCCAGTGCATTAAAATAATCAGTCAATGAGTCCCATCATTAGTGCATATCCTCATCCATTCATCAAACTGCTATTAAAAGTTCTTATAAAGAAAGACACAAACGTGTTCAAGAACCAATTTGTCCCACATCTAAGGGATTGTAGATTTTTCCCTGAACACATCCAACAGTAAAACTGAGACAAAGTGTGATCCTCACCGTTCATAACTCTTTCATAATACTTTCATCTAAATTCTTTGAGAGCAGATTTTGTCAAGAAAGTTAGTGTTTAAAACAGAGAATATTTGAATTTGTTAAAAATGGAGTAGAGAGGTGCTTCAAGGAAGGTACATCATTTTAGGATACTATTCATTTGGAGCATAAGCATCAACATGGACTGGAAAAGCCGAATGGCCTTTCCCTTTTGTCGTTTCTGTTTAATTCTATTGTCATGCTAGGCCGCCACCTGCCAAGAATGAGGCACATTAATTTTGCCATGCACATTAATTTTGCCATGAACATTGATTTTAAAATGTGGCTGGAGCGAGGAATTGACTTGTTAAACAGATCAGCTGTGGCTGGAAAAGACTTTTGCATATTAACAGACTGTGCTCGGAAGAACAAAAGACCATTCCTTGACACATTCAACCAACAATGGACCTTGATCACCAGGTATTGTATGTAAGAGGAGCATTCCAGAGACTGCTAAGGTGATAAAAGCCACGACTGGTTAGACCAGCTGGTCACATGACTAACTGGCTGTTCCAGGGTCTTTTGAACTAGCTACAGAGAGTTTGAACTCAGAAAGACTGTTTGCTCCTGGACTGGGAAGATCTCTCCTGTCTGCTCCCATCTCTTTCTCACAAGCCTCTGAATCCACTGAAGACACATGAACCCCAAGAGAGAAAAGTCTGCTACAGCGAACAAGGTTTCAGAAGAATACTGGGCCTCAATGAAAAGCAAAATCTACCTACAATCAAGGACTCTACAGTGAGCTCAAAGTACCGTAACAAAAACTCTTCAGATATTGCCTCAAACTTTTCCAATTTATTTTTCTTCTCTTTTCTGTCTGTATCGCGTGTGCATGCTAGCATGGGTGCGTTGTGTATCCGTGGTGTCAACCGAATTAGAGTTTAAGTTCAAGTTGAATAAATTTCAGTTTTTCTTCTTTAAACCTAAGAAAGCCTGTTTGTGCTGGTTTCCTTGCCTTATAATTGGAAAGCGGTGAACAAGGATTCACCAACGGGGAGGTAAAAACACCTGTGTTTAACATTAAACCCTGTTACGGTAATACCAGGTGAAGACTGAGAGGGACCCCTGGACACTTTTCCCATCTGGTTGTAACACTATGAAAATCCCTATTTTCAGAAATAATCTGAAGGTGTTGTCAAGAAAACCCTATACGCCAAAGGCGAAATATTAATTTCATCGGTTGGAAACTTACATTAGGCTTTTAATGGAGAAAATCTTGCGCTTACCTTTCAAAAAAAACCTAGCATCCAAGATGGCCACCATAATTTGCATCTGAAACACATTTTAATTTTCAATCAGAGGTTTCTACAGTATGGATCCAGGACAATGGCTTGCTCTAAGTGATTGGCTTCATTAGGTGCAGCAAGCAGTCAGGAAGGCGAATAGTATGTTGGCTTTCATTGCAGGAGGATTTGAATACAGGAGCAAGGATGTCTTACTGCAGCTATACAGGGCCTTAGTGAGACCACACCTGGAGTATTTTGTGCAGTTTTGGTCTCCTTATTTGAGGAAAGATGTTCTTGCCTTGGAGGGAGTGCAAAGAGGATTTACTGGGCTGATTCTTGGGATGGCAGGATTTATGTAAGAAGAGAGATTGGGTCGACTAGGCCTGGATTCATTGGAGTTTAGAAGAATGAGAGGGGATCTCATAGAAACCTATAACATTCTAACAGGAGTAGACAGGCTAGATGCAGGAAGGATGTTTCTGATGGCTGGGGAATCCAGAACCAAGGGTCACAGTCTCAGGATACGGGGTATGCCATTTAGAACTGAGATGAGGAGAGATTCCTTACTCAGAGGGTGGTGAACCTGTGGAATTCCCTACTGCAGAAGGCAGTGGAGGCCAAGTCATTAAATATATCCAAGAAGGAGATAGATGTATTTCTTAATGCCAAAGGGATCAAGGGATATGGGGAGAAAGCGGGAGCAGGGTACTGAATTAGACGATCGACCATGATCTTTTTTTGAATGGCGGAGCATGGCCAGAAGAGCTGAATGGTCTACTCCTGCTCCTATTTTCTATGTTTCTATTAGCACGACAGTCAAGGAAATCCTAACACATTGACTTTGTAAGAGAACCCCCTCCAAGTGTAAATTGGCATCCTGGGACCTGTGGAGCCAATTCCTAACCTTGAATTTCATTAGAAGTTTCCAGAAAACCTGAGGCAGGCATCTCGGGGGAAGCTGGTTTGTTTCCCTTGGACAAAGAGACTAGCAGTAACTCAGTGTGTGCAGCAGCAGAAGGCTGCGTGCTTCCCTCTCTCTTTCTCCAGAAAACATCAAGTTGAAAACCAACTGTGACTGTGGACCCTCCAAGCCTACAGACTGCTACAGCCTGAGACCAGGGGAAGAGAGCCAACTACAATTCTGCCTCCAAGAAAACCCTGAGCAAAGCAGGCCAACCACAAAGTGCACTTTGACCAGCCAATGACTTCAAGAATACAACTTTAGCCGGAAGACTACCGAATTATCCACTCCACAGATTGTGTATTTAAGTTCCATTTATTCTGGACTCTAATCCAACCACCAAATCTGTTTTTCCCTCTGTAATCTCTTTGTGTGTATGTGATTGTCATGTGAATGTGTGCGTGAATGTGTAGCCTTTTTTAAAATAATTTTTAAATCGGTGTTAAGTATAATAACTTATCTCTTGTTTAAACTGAAGAAAACCTGTCTGATTGGTTCTTTCACAATCACAGTAAAGGTAAAAGGTAAAAACACTCACTGAGGTGGTAAGCACAACCACTGTTTTAAAAGGAATAAATCCAGTTGCAGTCAAATAAGAGGAAGTGCAAGAGGGGTGACTGTGACCCTCCTCCCTCCTCAGTTGGCCGTAACAATGTAATTCAACTCTTCGGATTTTTTAACTATTCATTAGCTCGGGATCCACACTACTGTTGTGTCCTACCATTCTCTCTCTTCTTCGAAGTCCTTCTCTACTCTTTGAGTAACTTAATTTCTCTTCCAGGGTGCATATAATTCCCAGACTGACACTGCATTCTGAACACGGGAACAGGGGGAGGCCATTCAGCTCTTTATGTCTGCTCCCCCATTCAATTAGATCATGGCCGATCTATATCTTAACTCCATCTACTCACCTTGGTTCCTGAAATTGGTATTGAAATTCGAAGTAAGTGACTAGTGGTGTCCTGCAGGGATCTGTGCCGGGGCCTCAACTATTCACTCTAATTGTTAATGACTTGGATAACACAAGAGGGAGCCATATATCTAAGCTTTGCAAAGACACAAAGGTTGGTGGCATAGTTAAGTAGTGTAGATGGGAGCATAAAACTACAAAGACGCATTGATAGATTAAGTGAAACTATGGCAGATGGATTTTAAAGCAGGTAAGTGTGAGGTAAACTTTGACTGAAAAGGATAGATCCAGGTATTATTAAATGGTGAAAAGCTAGGAAAGGTGGTGGTCCAAAGAGATTTAGGGGTCCAATGTATACAGTTCTAACATGTGATAGCTACAAAAAAAATCAAAAAGACTAATGGAATATTAGCCTTTATAACTATAGGGGTAGAATATAAAAGGGAGAAAGATTTGCCACAACTACATTGATGAACCACATCTGGAGTGCAGTGTATAGTTCTGGGAACCATACCTTAAAAAGGATATATTGATCTTAGAAGGAGTGTAGCGCAGTTCAACAGCATGTTACCAGAGCTCCAAAGGTTTGATTATAAAGAGAGATTACATAAACTCGGCTTCTATTCCCTGGAATATCCAAGGTTAAGGGATAATTTGATTGGGTTTTTAGGATTTTGAATGGAATTGATATGGTAGATTAGGGACATTTTCTCTGCTGGTTGGGGAGTCTGGGACAAGGGGACATAATCCTAAAATCAGAGCCAGGCCATTCTGGAGAGAAGTTAGGAAACACTTCTTCACACAAAGTGGTAGAAGTGCTGAACACTCTCCTACAAAAAGCAGTAGATGCTGGGGCTCAATTAATATTTTAAATCTGAAATCGATAAATTTTTGCCAAACAAGCATCGAGAGAGAACACTGCGATAACAGGGACGGCCCAAGAGCACAGCGGGGATAAAGCAGCAGAGATAGAGTGAGAGAGCACAGTGAGAACAGCTGAAGGTCCAAGAGCACAGCAGGGATAAAGCAGCAGAGATAGAGAGAGAGAGCACAGTGAGAACAGCTGAAGGTCCGAGAGCACATCAGGGATAAAGCAGCAGCAGAGAGAGAGAGAGCACTGTGAGAACAGCAGAAGGTCTGAGAGTACAGTGGGGATAAAGCAACGGCGGAGAGAGAATGATAGCGAGAGAGAGAGCACTGTGAGAACAGTGGAAGGTCCGAGAGCACAGTGGGAATAAAGCAGCAGCGGAGAGAGAGAGAGAGCGCACTGCAAGAAAATCTGAAGGACAGAGAGCAGAGTGTCGATAAAGCAGCAGTGGAGAAAGAGAGCACTGCGAGAACAGCGGCAGGTCCGAGAGCACAACGAAGATAAAGCAGTGGTGTAGCGAGAGAGGGAGAGAGAGAGAGTGCTGTAAGAACAGCTGAAGGTCTGAGAGTACAGAGGGGATAAAGCAGTGGCATAGAAAGAGAGAGAAAGAGCACTGTGAGAACAGTGGAAGGTCCGAGAGCACAGCGGGGATAAAGCAGTGGTGTAGACAGAGAGAGAGAGAGAGAGCGAGTGCTGTGAGAACAGCTGAAGGTCTGAGAGGGATAAAGCAGCATCAGAGAGACAGAAAGGGAGAGAGAGAGCGCACTGTGAGAACAGCAGAAGGTCTGAGAGCACAGTGGGGATAAAGCAGCAGCAGAGAGAGAGAGAGCACTGTGAGATCAGCAGAAAGTCCGAGAGCACAGTGGAGATAAAGCAGCAGCAGAGAGACAGAAAGGGAGAGAGAGAGCGCACTGTGAGAACAGCAGAAGGTCTGAGAGCACAGTGAGGATAAAGCAATGGAGGAGAGAGAGAGCATTGCAAGAACAGTGGAAGGTCTAAGAGCACAGCGGGGATAAAGCAGCAGCAGAGAGAGAGAGAGGGAGCAAGAGACAGAGCACTGTGAGAACAGTGGAAAGTCCGAGAGCACAGTTGGGATAAAGCAGCAGCGGAGAGACAGAGAGAGCGCACTGCAAGAACAGCTGAAGGACAGAGAGCAGAGCGTGGATAAAGCAGCAGCGGAGAAGGAGAGCACTGCGAGAACAACGGCAGGTCTGAGAGTACAGCGGGGATAAAGCAGTGGTGTAGACAGAGAGAGAGAGAGAGAGCGAGAGAGTGCTGTGAGAACAGTGGAAGGTCCGAGAGCACAACGAAGATAAAGCAGTGGTGTAGTGAGAGAGCGCTGTGAGAACAGCTGAAGGTCTGAGAGTACAGCGGGGATAAAGCAGTGGCATAGAAAGAGAGAGGAAGAGCACTGTGAGAACAGCGGAAAGTCCGAGAGCACAGCAGGGATAAACCAGCAGCAGAGAGAGAAAGAGCACTGTGAGAACAGTGGAAGGTCCGAGAGCACAGCAGGGATAAAGCAGTGGTATAGACAGAGAGAGAGACTGAGCGAGAGAGTGCTGTGAGAGGAAACCAACAAAAAAAATCAAGGATTGACATCACAGGAAAGCGGGTAAGTGATTGGTGGGTGAGTATTTCTCTTTATCTCTCTCTAAACTAGGGCAGTTTGTCAAATTAGGAGCTGAAAATTAATCAGCTGAATCAGTATAACAGTGAATGAAGTCATATGAAGGAAGGAAGTCATAGGAAAATAGGAGCAAGAGTAGAACGTTCGGCCTCTCGAGCCTGCTCCACCATTCAAGTAGATCATAGCTGATTTTCTACCTCAACGCTCTTTCCCTTGGTGCCTTTAATCTATCGATCTCTGTCTTTAACATATGCAATGACTGAGCCTCCACTGCCCTATGGGGTAGAGAATTCCAAAGATTCTTCATCCTCTGAGTGTTGAAATTCCATCCCGTCTCAGTCCCAAATGGCCTATCCCTGATTCTGAGACTGTCTCTCCTGGTTCGAGACTCCCCAGCCAGAGGAAGCATCCTTCCTGCATCAAACCTGTTGAGGCCTGTAAGAATTTTATATGTTTCAATGAGATCACTTTTCAGTCACAGAGATGGTCTGGGGGCATTCATTAAAATTAATAGCTTAAACATGGTACCAAATAGATTCTAAAAGATGGAAGAGTGTATTTTTTAAATTATGGATGGGCAACTGCAACCTGTTGCTTGCAATTCCTGCGCCATGTGAGAACTCCAGGCCACTTCACACGTCTTGGGTGACCACATGTGTAGGGAGTGTCTCCAGCAGCTTCAGCTTGACCATAGGATTTGTGAGGGGCAGCTGGAGTCCCTGCGGAGCATCAAGGAGCAGGAGAGTTTCTTGATCATAATTTCCAGGAGGTAGTCAACCCATAGGCAGTGAGAGCTGAGGATACTAGGTGGGTGGCCATCCAGAAGACTAGGAAGAGACAGGAGGTGAAGGAGTCTTCGGGGTGTCTGCCACTCTCAAACAGGAACTCAGCATGGGAGTGACGATACCCTGAATGAGTGCAGGCCAGTCCATGGCGCCAATGGGCAAAGGACTGTCCAGGAGGGAGCAGCAAAGTGGTGAAATGCAGTCATTATAGGAGATTCCATAGTCAGGGGGATGGACAGGCATTCCTGTAACCATCATCATGTGTCCCGCATGGTGTGTTGCATTCCTGGTACCAGGGTAAAGGAGATCACAGAAAGGGTGCAGGATATTCTGCAGGAGGAGGGGAATGAGCCAAAAGTTGTGGTACATGTAGGTAGCAACAACATAGCAAGGGCAGGTATTGAGGTCCTAGGAGGTCGGGAGCAGGTTAAAGAGTAGGACCTCGAAGGCAGTAATCTCTGGATTACTCCCAGTGCCACACAGTAGCGAGAGTAGAAATAGTAAGATAGGGAGGATCAATGTGTAGCTTGAAGCATGATGCAGGAAGGAGGGCTTCAGATTCATGGGACAGTGGAACCAGTTCTGGGGCAGGAGGCACCTATTCAAAAAGGATGGGTTGCACCTCAACAGGACTGGGAACAATGCCCTCGCAGGGTGGTTCACCAGTGTGGTTGGGGAGGGTTTAAACTAAATTGGCAGAGGGATGGGCACCAGCATAGAGAAGTAGAAAAGAGGAATAAGTTGCTTAATGTGGGAGTATTGGACAGTACCAGAAAAGGGAGTAGTTCCATATTGGATAGGAGCAGACTAAGTCTGGAGTCAATAGGAATCAGGGGGAAAACTCTTTGCTGGTTGGATTCATACCTCGCGCAAAGGAAGATGGTTGTGGTTGTTGAAGGTCAATCCTCTCAGCTCCGGGACATCACTGCAGGTGTTCCTCACGATAGTGTCCTGGGCCCAACCATCTTCAGCTGCTTCATCAATGACCTTCCCTCCATCATAAGGTCAGAAGTGGGGATGGTTGCTGATGATTGCACAATGTTCAGCACCATTTGCGACTCCTCAGATTCTGAAGCAGTCCGTGTAAAAATGCAACATGACCTGGACAATATACAGGCTTGGGCTGATAAGTGGCAAGTAACATTCGCACCACACAAGTGCCAGGCAATGACTATCTCAAACAAGAGAGAGAATCTAACCATCTCCCCTTGACATTCAATGGCATTACAATCACTGAATCCCCCACTATCAACATCCTGGGGGTTACCATTGACTAGAAACTGAACTGGAGTAGCCAGATAAATACCATGGCTGCAAGAGCAGGTCAGAAGCTAGGAATCCTGCGGTGAGTAACTCACCTCCTGACTCCCCAGAGCCTGTCCACCATCTACAAGGCACAAATCAGGAGTATGATGGAATACTCTCCACTTGCCTGGATGGGTGCAGCTCCAACAACACTCAAGAAGCTCGACACCATCCAGGACAAAGCAGCCCGCTTGATTGGCACCCCATTCAGAAACATTCACTCCCTTCACCACCAATGCACAGTGGCAGCAGTGTGTACCATCTACAAGATGCGCTGCAGCAACGCACTCAGGCTCCTTAGACTGCAGCTACCAAACCCGCGACCTCTACCACCTAGAAGAACAAGGACAGCAGATGCATGGGAACACTACCACCTGAAAGTTCCCCTCCAAGCCACACCATCCTGACCTGGAACTATATCGACGTCCCTTCACTTTTGCTGGGTGAAAATCCTGGAAGTCCCTTCCTAACAGCACTACCCCACATGGACTGCAGCGCTTCAAGAAGGCAGCTCACCACCACCTTCACAAGGGCAATTAGGGATAGGCAATAAATGCTTGCCTAGCCAGCGATGCCCACATCCCATGAATGAATTAAAAAAAACTAAGAAGAGCTACAAGGAATTCAAAGACAGGGTTGCAATGCATGTACGTAAATGCACAAAGTGTTGTGAATAAGGTTGGTGAGCTGCAAGCACAAATAGCATTATGGGAATATGATGTAGTGACAATCACGAAAATGTGGCTTAAAAATGGTGAGGACTGGTGCTTAGTATAGAAGGATATAAAGTGTTCAGAAAAGGGAAGGATAAAAGGTAGGTGGGTGGCAGTACTGATTAGGGATGACATTGAGATGTTAGAAAGAGGGGATGTCCTTGACGGGGCAACGACAGAATCCATTTGGTTAGAGTTGAGAAGCAAAAAGGGCATGATCACGCTACTAGGGGTATTCTATAGAACTCCAAATAGTGAGAGATAGAGGAGCAAATCAGCAGGTGAAATTTCAGAGATGTGCAAGAACTATAGAGTGATGCTATTGGGGGTCTTTAATTACCCAACTTTCGATTGGGATAATTTTAGAGTAAAGGGAAAGGAGGGGGAGGAATTTCTGTAATGTGTTCAGGAGAACTTCCTTGATCAGTGTGTTCTCAGCCCAACTAGAAATGAGGCATTGCTGGATCTGCTGCTGGGTAATGAGGTGGGCCAATTGGACCAAGTGTCTATCGGGGAGCACTTGGGTAAGAGTGATTATTGTATCATAAGGTTTAGATTCATAATGCAGAAAAGTAAGGAATGATATAAGGTAGGACATCTAGATTGGAAGAAGGCTAATTTCAATACGATGAGAAGGATCTAGCCAGGGTAAAATGGAACCAAGGACTGACAGGCGAAACCGTAATGGAACAAAGGATGATCTTTAAGTGAGAGATGCTTTAAGTACAGGCCAGGTACATTCTAACAAGGGTGGAAGTTAGGGGAACCAAAAACAAGGCTCCCTGTATGACGAGGAAGATAGAGATTATGATGAAACAGAAAAAGAGGGTGTGTGATGCAAGTGAGAATCAGGCCATATACAATAGGTTGAGAGGGGAGGTGAAGAGGAAATTAAGACTGGCAAAGAGAGAATTTGAGAATAGAATGGCAATCAACATAAAAGGGAACCCAAAAATCTTCTACCAGCATGTAAATAGTAAGCAGGTAGTAAGAGGTGGAGTGGGGCCTATTAGGGACAAAGAAGGTAATATATGCTTAGAGACACAGGGCAAAGCTAATATACGTAATGAGTACTTTGTATCGGTGTTTGCTAAGGAAGAGGAATCTGACAAAATATCTGTAGAAGTGGAGAGCGTAGAGGCAATCGAATGGGTGGCACAGTGGCAAGCACCGCAGCCTCACAACTCCAGCGACCCGCGTTCAGTTCTGGGTACTGCCTGTGCGGAGTTTGCAAGTTCTCCTTGTGACCGTGTGGGTTTCCGCCGGGTGCTCTGGTTTCCTTCCACAGCCAAAGACTTGCAGGTTGATAGGTAAATTGGCCATTGTAAATTGCCCCTAGTGTAGGTAGGTGGTAGGAGAATGGTGGGGATGTAGTAGGGAATATGGAATTAATGTAGGATTAGTATAAATGGGTGGTCATTGGTCGGCACAGACTTGGTGGGCCGAAGGGCCTGTTTCAGTGCTGTATCTCTAAATAAAATAATTTTTAAAATAAATAAATAAAATAAATAAAAATTGAGAGGGAGGAGGTACTGGAAGGGCTAGCTATGTCTATGACTAGGGTAGATAAGTCACCTGGTCCGGATGGCTTGTATCCCAGGTTGCTAAAGGAAGTGGGGATGGAGATAGCAGAAGGGCTTAACATAATCTTCCAATCTTCCCTGGATACGGGAGAGGTGCCAGAGGATTGGAGAGTGACAACTGTGACACCCTTATTCAAGAAAGGGTGTAAGGACAGTCTGAGCAACTACAGGCCAGTTAGTTTAACATCATTGGTCGGTAAGGTTTTAGAAACAATAATCAGGGAAAAAATCAACAGGCATTTGGAGAAGTTTGAGTTAATTAAGGATAGCCAATACTGATTTGTAGAAAACAGATCCTACTTGACTAATTGAAATGATTTTTTTGATGAAGTAACAGAGAAGGTTGATGAAGGGAATGCAATAGATGTTGTCTGTTTGGGCTTTTAAGAAAGCTTTTGATAAAGAACCACATCAAAGACTGGTTAACAAAATTGAGATATGGAATAGGAGGGTCATTCTCAGCTTGGATAAAAAATTGGCACAAGGACAGAAAATAGCAAGTCATGGTAAATGGTTGTTTTTCATGACTGGAGGATGATAGACAGTGGTGTTCCCCAAGGGTTGGTGCTGGGACCATTGCTTTTTTTGCTATATATAAATTACTTGGATCTTGGAATACAAAGTAGAATTTCAAAATTTTCCAATGACACCAAACTTGAAGGAGTGGCAAAAAGTGAGGATGGTATAAACTGCCTGCAACAGGACATAGATAGGCTAGCAGAATGGGCAGAAAATTGGCAGATGGAATTTTATACAGACAAGTGTGAGGTGAGGCATTTTGGCAGAAGGGAGGCAATATTGAATTAATGGCACAATTCCAAAGAGTGTGCAGGAACAGAGGGACCTGGGGATCTTTGATGGTGGCAAGACATATTGAGAGAGTGGTTAGTAAAGCATATGGGATCTTGGGCTTCATAAACAGAGGCATTAAGTACAAAAGCAGCAAAGTTATGCCTAAGTTAAGCTCCAACTAGAGTAATGCATCCAGTTCTGGTCACCACACTTTAAGAAAATTGTCAGGGTCCTTGAGAGGGTACAGAGGAGATTTACCAAAATGGTTCCAGGGATTGGGGATTTTTGTTACAAGGTTAGGTTGGAAAAGCTGGGGTTGTTCTCCCTGGAGAAAGGAGATTGAGGGGAGATTTAATAGAAGAGTACAAGATTATGACAAGCTTATTTAAGTTAGACAGGGAAAAGCTGTTCCCATTAACTGGGACACCAATTTAAGGTTTTGGGCAAGAAATGCAGGAGGAATGTAAGGAAGAACTTTTTTACGCAGCGAGTGGTAATGACCTGGAACTCACTGCCCATGAGGGTGGTGGAAGCAGAGACAATCAGTGATTTCAAAAAGAAATTGGATGGGCACTTGAAGGAAATAAATTAGCAGGGCGCAGAGGATCGAGCGGGTGAGTTGGACTGACTGGATTGCTCTGTGGAGAGCTGGCATGGACTTAATGGGCTGAATGGCCTCCTTCCATGCTGTAAATGACTCTAAATAACAGGGTATGAAGTCAAGGTGGGTGGATGGAGTTATGATACAGATCAGTAATGATGTCACTGAACGGCGGAGCAAGCTTGAAGAGCTGAATGGTCTCCACCTGTTTCTATGTTTCTATGTACCCCAAGCCATTGCAGATTATACAAAACAATCACAGCAGCGAATGGAGACCTGAAACATTTCCCAATTTATGATAAAAAAAGAAAGATTTATCTGTTGTTTACGGCCTCTTGCTCTCTGGTTCCAGATGGGATAAACCCTTTTTTTCAAGATTTTATTCAGTTAACACAGAAGGCTAGGGTCATGTTTGCTGATTAGCGGAGAAAGGAAAATCACTATCATTGGGCCAAAGCAGAAAGGGCCGATGGTGCTGGAGAGAGAAGGAAATGTAGGGAAAGAGGAACACTCAGTTTAGTAATGAGCATCATTAATCATTTGCAGATGTTGTTGTGGAGCTTTTTTGCTGATAAAATGTTTGCAGCTTCATTTGAGGCAGTTACACATTAACAAAACAGAGTCCTTAACCTTTTGCTTTTTCCTCACTGTGGAATCTATCCAGCGGCATGAAGCAATCACTTAATAAGATGAACAACTCATTGCAGGCCAGTCCAATGCTCATGCTGATTTCACAAGTGCCAGAGCTAATAAAGGTCAGCTGACTGGGAGAAACGTTCAGGGAAATGCAAATGAATGGAAACGGATCTATCATGGTGGTGTCCTAGAAATTCACCGTTCTTGGCCGGGGTTCCACTCAGATCAGAAACTTGGCCATCAGGGCTCACAGAATTTTCCATAATTTGTAGAAACCTTCCCTTGAGATTCTGGATGTTTGGGAATCTCCAGAGTAGAAGAACATTGTAGCCTTTCTCAGAAAAATTGTGAATGGTGGAGTTGCTTTAAACAATGGTCTCAGTCCCGGCCAATGTTTATTCCCTCAACCATACATCGCAAGATTGAATACAATGTTTTTCCAGCAGGGGAGTGACTGGAACATGATCAGGAGGTCAAACTCAATGGGTTTTTGCCCCCTTTTGCCAGCAAGATAGGACTAATTCTAACACCTCAACTTGAAAACAGTTGACCCAACGCAGATCAAGGAGCATTCTTTCTCTGTGTGCAAAAGGCTTTGCATGAAGACAAACTGCTTTCCACACTCAGCCATGACATGGCAAAATGGCAAACATCACATGCAACTGCCATACCCAAGGTTTGCCACGATTCTCAAAGAAGAATTGGGGCCTCAATCCTTTGGCTCTGCAACTTAGAATCATGGAAGGATTACAGCACAGAAGGAGGCCATTTGGCCCATCATGTCTGTACTGGCTGTCTGAAGGAGCAATTCACCAAGTGTCATTCCCCTGCCTTCTCCCCATAGCCCTGCTAATAATAATCCAATTCCCTCTTGAATGCCTTAATTGAACCTGCCTCCACCACACTCTCAGGCAGTGCATTCCAGATCCTAACCACTCGCTGTGAAAAAGTTTTCCTCATGTCGCCATTGCTTCTTTCGCCGATTACCTTAAATCTGTGCCCTCTGGTTTGTGATCCTTTCACCAATGGGAACATCCCAGGTTGTTAAAGGAAGCCAGGGAGGAAATAGCAGATGCGCTAAGGATCATCTTCAAATCGTCAGTGATTGGAGGTCTCCGAACATTATACCATTATTATACCATTGTTTAAAAAGGGTGCGAAGGATAGGCCAAATAATTATGGGCCGGTCAGTCTGACCTCAGTGGTGGGTAAATTATTAGAATCAATTCTGAGGGACAGGATATGCTGCCACTTAGAAAGGCACGAATTGATCAGGGATAGTCAGCATGGATTTGTTAAGGGAAGGTCATGTCTTACTAACTTAATTGAATTGTTTGAGGACATAACAAGGAGGATTGATGAGGGTAGTGCAGTGGATGTGGACTACATGGATTTTAGTAAGGTATTTGACAAGGTCCCGCATGGTAAACTAGTCAATAAAATGAAAGCCCATGGGATACAGGGGAATGTGGCAGGTTAGATCCAAAATTGGCTCAGTGACAGGAAACAAAGGGTAGTAGTCGACAGATGTTTTTGTGAATGGAAAGCTGTTTCCAGTGGCATTCCACAGGGCTCAGTGTTAGGTCCCTTACTGTTTGTGGTATATATTAATGATTTGGATTTAAATATGAGATGCATGATTGGGAAATTTGCTGATAACACAAAAATTGTCCGTGTAGTTGATAGTGAAGAGGATAGCTGTAGACTCCAGAATGATATCAATGGTTTGGTTGAGTGGGCAGAAATGTGGCAAATGGAATTCAATCCAGAGAAGTGTGAGGTAATGCACTTGGGGAGGACAAATAAAGCTAGGGAATACACAATAAGCCGGAGGATATTGAGATGGATATTGAAGTGTGAAACCTCGTGGCAGGACAGGAAGACAGAGTGGTGAAGAAGGCATATGGAATGCTTTCCTTTATTGGTCGAGGCATAGAATACAAAAGCAGGGATGTAATGCTGGAACTGTATGAAACATTGGTTAGGCCACAGTTGGAGTATTGCATACAATTCTGGTCACCACATTACAGGAAGGACATAATTGCTTTGGAGAGAACAGAGGAGATTTACTAGAATATTGCCAGGGCTTGAAAGTTTTGGCTATGAAGAAAGATTGGATAGGCTAGGGTTGTTTTCCTTAGAACAGAGGAGGCTGAGGGTTGACTTAATTGAGGTGTACAAAATTATGAGAGGCCTAGATAGAGTAGACAGGAAGGAATAAAAACAAGAAATGCTGGAACCACTCAGCAGGTCTGGCAGCATCTGTGGAAAGAGAAGCAGAGTTAACGTTTCGGGTCAGCTATATGTGGCCTTGTCCAATCTACACCTTCTCCTTTGTTATCTCTTGCCCCACCCCCACCTCACTTGCTTATAACCTGTGACATTTCTAATATTTGTCAGTTCCGAAGAAGGGTCACTGACCCGAAACGTTAATTCTGCTTCCAGATGCTGCCAGACCTGCTGAGTGGTTCCAGCATTTCTTGTTTCTATTTCAGATTTCCAGCATCCGCAGTATTTTGCTTTTATAGACAGGAAGGACCTGTTTCCCTAGCGGAGAGATCAATTACCAAGGGGCACAGATCTAAGGTGATTGGTAGAAGGATTAGAGGGGACATGAGGAAAGACTTTTTCACCCAGAGGGTGGTGGGTGTCTGGAATTCACTGCAAGGAACGGTGGTGGAGGCAGAAACCCTCAACTCTTTTAAATGGTACCTGGACATGCACCTGTAGTGCTGTAACCTGCAAGGCTATGGACCAGGTGCTGGAAGGTGGAATTAGATTGGGTGGCTAGTTTTTTCGGCCGGCATGGACATGACGGGCTGAATGGCCTCCTTCTGTGCTGTAATGTTTCTGTGGTTCTATGGGAACAGTTTCTCCCTATCTGCTCTGTCCAGATGATTTTGAATACTTCCATCAAATCTCCTCTCAACCTTCTCCTCCAAGGAAAACAGTCCCAACTTCTCCACTATATCTACGCAAATGAAGTTCCTCATCCCTGGAACCATTCTCGTGAATCTTTTTGTACCCTCTCTAGCGCCTTCACATCCTTCCTAAAGTGTGTTGCCCAAAACTGGATGCAATACTCCAGTTGAGGCCGAACCAGTATTCTATACAAGTTTAACATCACTTCCTTGCTTTTGTACTCTATGCCCTTATTGATAAAGGCTTGGATGCTGTATGCTTTTTTAACTGCTCTCAACTTGTCCTGCCGCCTTCAATGATTCATGCAGCTATACACCCAGGTCCCTCTGCTCCTGCAACCACCGTCCCCCGAACACCTTTAGAATTGTACTCTTTATTTTATATTGTCTCTCAGTGTTCTTTCTACCAAAATGAATCACTTCACATTTGCCTGCATTAAATTCCGCCAACCTGTCTAAGTCCTTTTGAAGTTCTACACAATCCACCTCATAGTTCACAATACTTCCAAGTTTTGTATTGTCTGAAAATGTTGAAATTGTGCCCTTTACATCAAGGTCTAGACCATTAATATATATCAGGAAGGGCAGGGGTCCTAATACCTACCCCTGGGGAACGCCATTATAAAACCTCCTCCATTCCAAACTCCACTATAAACCTTCCCCCAGCCTGACGTGGATGAAAAATGAGCCAAATCATCTTTGGTGATTTGTTCACCAGCCTCATAAATCTTTATGGATATTCCAACTAATCATGTTTTATTTGCCTTCAATTGGTCGGACTCTTTTGGCTCTAATAAAAGCAATTATTAGCCAGGGTAGATAAAAAGTGATTACGTTTGAAAGTTCAAGTCAGCATTATCTCAAAAAATTCTTCTTGTTGAAGGCAAAGTCCATCTCTCATATAGAGTCAATAGAAAATTTCTCCATTTTCTACATGCCAGTATTTACTGCGGATGGTGCTGAACTGCTGGAAATGGCTTGTAAATAAGACAGAGAAGTTCTTCTGAAGGTAAAATTGAAGTCAATGGGAATAATGGGGAAAACTCTCCACCGGTTGGAGTCGTACCTAGCACATAGGAAGATGGTTGTGATTGTTGGAAGCAAATAATTTCACCCCCAAAATGTCACTTCAGGAGTTCTTCAGGGAATTGCCTTAGGCCCAACCATCATCAGCTGCTTCATCAATGACCTTCCCTCCATCATAAGGTTAGGAGCGGGGATGTTTGCTGATGATTGCACAGTGTTTAATTCCATTCACAACTCCTCAGATAATGAAACAGGCTGTGCCCACAAGCAGCAAGACCTGGACAAAATTTGGGCTTGGGCTGGTAAGTGGCAAGTAACATTTGTGCCACACAAGTGCCAAATAATGATCACCTCCAACAAGTGAGAATCTGAGCATCTCTCCTTGATGTTCAATGACATTACCATCATTGAATTCCCCCACTATCAACAAGCTGGTGGGGTCACCATTAACAAGAAACTTAACTGGACCAGCCACATAAATACTGTGGCTACAACAGTAAGTCACCTCCTGACTCCCCAAAGCCTTTCCACGATCTACAAGGCCTAAGTCTGCAGTAAGATGAAATGTTCCCCACTTGCCTGGATGAGTTTAGCTCCAACAACACTCAAGAAGCTCGACACCATCCAGGACAAAGCAGCCCGCTTGATTGGCACCCCATCCACCACCTTCAACATTCACTCCCTCCACCACTGGTGCACAGTGGCAGCAGTGTATACTATCTACAAGAGGCATTGCAGCGACTTGCCAAGCTTCCTTCAATAGCACATTCCAAACCCACAACCTGCACCACCTAGAAGAACAAGGCCACAACCTGCAAGATCCCCTCCAAGTCACACACCATCCTGACTTGGACTTGCACTGCATGCTGCTTGTCTGCACTGAGTGTGAAGAAGGGAGTTTGGTAAGTTACGGGGTTTTAAGGGTTTATCTTTCTAAAGCCTAATTTTTGTTTTCATTTAGCAATTAACTAAATTGCTGTTGAAGTTAAGAGGCAAGTTAAGTTTCTTCCAATTTTAAACAGGGACATACAAGCTCTCTGACTGTAGCTGTAGCAGTAGCTAGTTAATTAGGTAGTTAGTTTAAACTGATGTCTGAGCTCTCGCAAAGCTGACTCATCATTGCTTTTCGGAGAGTATAAATTCAGGGGTCTCTGAGTGCTGCTTGAGTGCACAGAGTGTGAAGAAGGGAGTTTGGTGAGTGAGGGAGCACGGTGAAGAGGGGAACTATAAATTAATTAAGAAAAATAAGTTTAATTTAATTAACATAATATAGATGGCAGGACAGGCGATGTGTCACAGCTGCAGTATGTGGGAGCTCCTGGATGCCACGTCCGTTGTAAGTGTCTGCAGCCTGAGCAGCGTTGGCTCAGAGTAGATGAGCTGGAGGCCAAGCTGCAGATATTGCAATCCGTCAGGGAGGGGTAAAGTTACCTGGACACTTTGTTCCAGAAGGCAGTCACACCCCTTAGGACAGGTTTGTCTGATTTGCTCAGTGATCAGGGACAGGAGGGTGTTACTGTGAGTCAGGCAGGTAAAGAGATCAAGAAGGTGGGAGTGGAGCAGCCTCAGCCCATGCAATTGAGCAACAAGTTCAAGGTTCTTGCAGTTTGTATGGATAAGAGCGAGGGCTGTAGTATGGAGGAGCAGACTGGCTGTGGCACCATAGTATAGGAAGCTGGGGAGCAAAAAGGAAAGTACTGGTAGCTGGGGAAAGTATAGTGAGTGGGATTGACACTGTTCTCTGCATCAAAGAGCGAGAGTCCAGAAGGCTGTGATGTCTGCCCGGCGCCAGGGTTAGGGACATCTGCTCAGGGTTGGAGAGGAACTCACAGTGGGAGGGGGAGGATCCAGTCATTGTGGTCCATCTAGGTACCAACAACATAGGCAGGACAAGGAAAGCGGTTCTGCATTGTCAGTATGAGGGGCTAGGCACCAACTTAAGAAACAGAAGCTCAAAGGTAGTTATGTCTGTATTATTACCTGAGCCATCTGCAAATTGGCATTGTGCAAATAAGATTCGAGAAATGGATGCGTGGCTCAAAAGGGTAGGTGGTGGTGTAGTGGTTATGTCACTGGATGAGCAATCCAGAGGCTCAGGCTAAAGCTCTGAGAACATGGGTTTGAATCCCACCATGGCAGATGGTGAAATTTGAATTCAATTAATAAAAATCTGGAATTAAAAGCTCGTCTAATGGTGACCATGAAGCCATTGTCGATTATTGTAAAAACCCCATCTGGTTCACTAATGTCCTTTAGGGAAGGAAACCTGCCATCCTTACCTGGTCTGGCCTACATGTGACTCCAGACCCACAGCAATGTGGTTGACTCTTAAATGCCCTCTGAAATGGCCCAGCAAGCCACTCAGTTCAAGGGCAATTAGGGATGGACAATAAATGCTGGCCTAGCCAGCGACACCCACATCCCACAAACGAATAAAAAAGACTGGTGTGGTAGAAGTGGGTTCCAGTTCATGGGGCACTGGCACCAGTACTGGGAAAGTGGGGGCTGTATCGTTGGGGCGGTCTATACCTGAACCATTCTGGGACCAGTATTCTAGTGAGCTGCATAACTTGGGAAGTAGAGAGGGCTTTAAACTAAATAGTAGGGACAAGGGATCAAATTTGGGAAGATCTGGTAAATCAAAGAGTAGAGACAAGGCAAGCGAGAAAGGTATTAATATGGGAAAAGATCAACAGACCATGACTGGAAAGAACAGTGAATACAAATCTAAGAGTAAATCAGCAGATCAGGCTTGAGGTTACAAAAATACTAAAAGGACAAAACTAAAGACTCTGTATCTGAATGCACGTTGCATTCGAAACAAAATAGATGAACTGATAGCGCAAATGGAAATAAATAAGTACGATCTGATAGCTATTACAGAGACATGGTTGCAGGATGACATAGATTCGGATCTGAATATTGAAGGGTACATGACATTTAGGAAGGAAAGGAAGCTCGGAAAAAGTGGAAGGGTGGCTCTGTTAATTAATGATGGTACTAGTGTAATAGAGAGGGATGACCTAAGTTCAGAAAACCAGGATGTAGAAGCGTTTTGGGTAGAGATGCGAAGTGATGAAGGCAAGAAGTCACTTGTGGGAGTGGTGTACAGGTCCCCTAACAGTAACCACATGGTAGGATGGGGTATAAAGGAAGAAATAATGGCAGCTTGTCAGAATGGCATGACGATAATCATGGGGGATTTTAATCTACGTATGGACTGGAAAAATCAGATGAGCGAAGGTCGCCTAGATGAGGAGTTCATGGAATGTTTTCAGGATAGTTTCTCTGTACAGCATGCTCTGGAGTCAACCAGAGAGCAGACCTCGTAGGCACCCCTAGGCAGCAGTGATTATAATATGATTGAATTTTACATTCAGTTTGAGGGAGAGAAGAGTGGGTCGAAGACTAGTATCTTAAACTTAAATAAGGGCAATTATGAGGGCATGAAAGCAGAGCTAGCTAAAGTGAACTGGTAAATTAGGTTAAGGGATAGGTCATTAAAGATGCAGTGGCAGACATTTAAGGGGATATTTCAGAATACATTTCAATGAGAAAGAAAAATTCCAAGGGGAGAACCCACCATCAGTGGCTAGCTAAAAAAGTTAAAGATAGTATCAAACTTAAAGAAAATGCATATAATTGTGCAAAGATGTGTGGCAGGTCAGTAGTTTGGACAGAATATAAAAAACAGCAAAGATTGACTAAAGCATTAATAAGGAGGGAAAAATTAGAGTATGAGAGAAAGCTAGCTAGAAATATAAAAACAGATAGTAAGAGATTCTATAGCTATTTAAGAAAGAAAAGAGTTAGCAAAGTGAGCATTGGTCCTATAGAAAGTGAATCTGGGGAGTTAATAATGGACAATAAGGAGATGGCAAATAAATTGAACAGGTATTTTGCATCAGTCTTCGTTATAGAAATAGCTGTAAATCAGGAAATGGAAGGGAGGGAGCAACTCAAGAAAATTACAATCACCAGGGAAGTGGTACAAATTGAGCAAATTGTTGGAGCTGTGGGCTGACAAGTCTCTGGGTTCTGATGGACTTCATCCTCGAATCTTAAAAGAAGTGGTTAGTGAGATAGTTGATCTGTTGGCTTTAAGTGTCCAAAATTCCCTAGATTCGGGAAAGGTTCCATTGGTTTGGAAAATAGCGAATGTAACTCCTTTATTCAAAAAGGGAGGGAGACAGAAAGTAGGAAACTACAAGTCAGTTAGCTTAACATCTGTCATATGGAAAATGTTAGAAGCTATTATTAAAAACATTATGGCAGGGCACTTAGAAAAACTCAAGGTAATCAGGCAGAGTCAACATGATTTTATGAAAGGAAAATCACGTTGAACCAATTTATTAGAGTTCTTTGAAGAAGTAACATGTGCTGAGGACAAAGGGGAACCAGTGGATGTACTGTACTTAGATTTCTAGAATGCATTTGATATTCTGCCACATCATAAAGTGCATGGTGTAGGGGTAACATATTGGCATGGCTAGACTATTGGCTAGCTGATAGGAAACAGATGAAGCATAAATAGGCCATTTTCTGGTTAGCAAGTTGTAACGAGTGGTATGCCACAGGGATCAGTGCTGGGGCGTCAACTTTTTACAATTTATATTAATGACTTGGATGAAGGGACCGAAGGTATGGTTGCTAAATTTGCTGATGCCACAAAGATATGTAGGAAAGTAAGTTGTAAAGTGGACATAAGGAGGCTACAAAGGGATATTGATAGGTTAAGCGAGTGGGCAAAGATCTGGCAAATGGAGTATAATGCGGGAAAATATGAAATTGTCCATTTTGGTAGGAAGAATAAAAAAGAAGCACATTATCTAAATGGTGAGAGATTGCAGAGCTCTGAGATGCAGTGGAAGCTGGGTGTCTTAGTGTATGAATCGCATAAGGTTAGTATGCAGGTACAGAAAGTAATTAGGAAAGCTAATAGAATATTATACTTTATTGTGAGGGGAATTGAATACAAAAGTAGGGAGGTTATGCTTCAGTTATACAGAGCATTGGTGAGACCACATCTAGAGTACTGTGTACAGTATTGGTCTCCTTATTTAAGGAAGGATATAAGTGCATTGGAAGCAGGTTAGAAAAGGTTTATATGAACATCAGAAATAGGAGCAGGAGTAGGCCATTCGGCTCCTCAAGCCTGCCCCGCCATTCAATAGGATCATGGCTGATCTGCCCCAGACCTCAACTTCTCTTTCGTGCCAGCTCCTCATAGCCCTCAACTCCCCAATAATTCAAAAATCTATCTAACTCCTCTTTAAATACTTTGAGTGATCTAGCCTCCACAACTCTCTGGGATAGAGAATGCCAGACATTCACTACCCTCTGAGAAAAGAAATTCCTTTGCATCTCAGTTTTAAATGAGTGTCCCCTTATTCTGTAACTATGTCCCCTAGTTCAAGATTCCCCCACTAGTGGAAACATCTTCTCAATATCTACCCTGTCAAGCCCCCTCAGAATCTTGTACGTTTCAATAAGATCATCCCTCATTCTTCTAAACTCTAATGAATAAAGGCCTAACCTGTTTAGCCATTCTTGATGTCAACCCCTTCATCCCAGGAATCAGCCTAGTGAATCTCTTTTGAACTGCCTCAAATGCCAATATATCCTTTCTTAAATACGGGGACCAAAACTGTACACAGTACTCCAGGTGCAGCCTCACCAACACCCTGTATAGTTATAACAAGACTTCCCTATTTTTAAACTCCAACCCCCTAGCAATAAAGGCCAAAAATCCATTTGCCTTCTTAATTACTTGCTGCACCTGCTTGCTAACTTTTGTGTTTCATGCACAAGAAAACCCAGATCCCTCTGTACTGCACTTTTTTGGAGTCTCTCTCCATTTAAGTAATAGTCTACCTTTTGATTCTTCCTACCAAAGTGCATGACCTCACACTTTCCTACATTAAACTCCATCTGCCAAGTTTTTGCCCACTCACTGAACCTATCTATATCCCCTTGCAGATACCTTATGTCCTCATCACAACATGCCCTCCCACCTATGTTTGTATTGTTGGCAGATTTGGATATATTACACTCTGCCCCATCCTCCAAGTCATTGATATAGATAGTAAATAATTGAGGTTCTAGGACTGATCCTTGTGGCACCCCACTATTTACGTCTTTCCAACCTGAAAAAGACCCATTAATCCTGACTCTATGTCTTCTGTGTGTGAACCAATCCTCAACCTATGCTACTACATTACCCCAAATACCATTTACTAGACTAATACCTGCAATGAGCGGGTTGTCTTATGAGGAAAGGTTGGACAGGTTAGGCTTGTATCCACTGGAGTTTAGAAGAGTAAGAGGCAACTTGATTGAAACATATAAGATCCTAAGGGGTCTTGGATGTGGAAAGGATGCTTCCTCTTGGGGGAGAATCTAGAACTATGGATCACGGTATAAAAATAAGGAGTCACCCATTTAAGACAGAGATGAGGAGTAATGTTTTTATTTCATGGGATCGTGAGTCTTTGGAATTCTCTCCCTCAAAAGGTGGTGGAAGCAGAGTCATTGAATATTTTTAAGGCAGAGGTAGATAAATTCTTGATAAGCAAGGAAGTGAAAGGTCATCAGCTGCTTTCCTGGATCAACTATGTGGCGTGCCATGGCATTGCCCATCTTGGCCAACACTCAGAGTGGCACGGCATGACCACATCAAGCTCTACTAGCTGAATCGATTGCCCCCACCATCCATATAACCTTAACGCTCCAACCCTTTCTGGCACCCTCCCCACACACAGGGTGACTAGGGTGCCATTGATCCTTCAGAAACACAAACAAATGCAGAGCGTACACTACTTACGGAGGGAGGGTACACAGTACCTCCCTTCATACCTACAGAGCTTTCCCTCCAGTAATCCCAGCCCCCCCCCCCCTTCCAGTATGCATAGTGAGACCGCTGTATATCCCCCTTCCCTCCTCCCTTACAGAATGCAGAGTGAGACCCCTGAATATCAGTACATACCTTCCATAGCAAAACCTGTTTCTGATGACTGGCCGGCTTTTCTAATCGTGAATGGGATGGCAGGTGACGGCTGCCGGTTCAAATTAAAATCAGGAAGTGTGCTTGGAGAGGTGGCGGGCTGCATAATCTGCAGAGGTAAGTACTGTTTTACATATTCTAATTGGGGGGGTGCCACCACCAAGCGGGGGGCCACACCGAGTAATTTGTGGTAGGCCCTTCTCGACATCGCGGGTCGAGGCGGGACTCTCCCCGCAGAATTTTACCAGCCCCTGAGCCGTGACCTGTGGCATCGAGGGGCTGGTAAAATTCAGCCTGTGAATTAAACCTGGCTGGTTAGAGACATAGATTTTCAAACTCAGCCCCTCGTAACAAATCAATCAATCATCCTCCACCAATAATATGTTTGAATAAAATACATCCAGTGATTAACTGTTCAACATATTAACAATTTAATTAAAATCATGCATTAGTCTTTTTTTTTTAAAAAGTACTGGACAGGTTTGTGGGATTTAAATCCATCCTTGCAAAGTATAAATATCTGCTCAGCAGATGACATTAATTGAGAGGCAGGCAGCGATATGCTCCTCCGTGTGTCAGTTTCCATGCATTATTGGTTTGCATTAACATCAGGGCTAATTCCACAATGTTGCTCCCTGATCAGACAGGCCAGGGAACCGGGGGCTAATGTTCCGTCCTTCCCACACCCCAGACCCTCCCCAACCTGATTCAATGCCATGCTTCCGACGAGCGCAGCTTTTGGGAGAAGGAGTGCGGGAGGCTTGCCGAAATTAACCCTAAACACCCCAAAATGGTTCTCAGAGGTAAATAAATGGACACAGAGCACGGGAGCAGTGATAGGCGAAGGATTCAGGTCAGTTGACGGACAGGATGCCTCACACAGAGGAGAGTATCAGCAAATGCCTCTGTCGTCACTTCCAGGCAAGTTGCAATCCCAGGAAGTCACCGGAGTGAAAATTCAGTAGAATCCCCATTTCATTATTTGTGGTCTTTCAGCAGTCAGGCAAAAACAATTTTTAAAAAATGAATAATTACAGGCAATTTATTTAATTGAGAAGTCAATATCATGCAAGGAATTCTCTGTCTCTGACCTTATCTGTCCTCCAGAGACTTGTGTTTATCCATTACCTCCCCTTCAAACAACAACAGCAGCAGCAGAATGACCACAAGTAGGACATGGATAGGAGCAGCTTCCACTGCTCAAATGGCCTGAATTTTGCAGTTAGTGGTGATGAAACAGTGCTCACCACTGACCTCGATAAAAGCTGCCTCAAAAGATATGGCGATATCTCTGGCATGGATTTCCCCTTTCCTGACATAATTTTGAATTTGGCACCAAGCCAGGGGGATCTCCATGCATCCAGCAACAGTGATGTCATCATGCTGGGTAAGTAGGTAATCATATTGGAGTGTTCTCACAGACAGCAAATCAGGAACTTAAATACACATTATCCTTCACTTTTAATTTAAATTTAGAAAGAGCAAAATAAAGATTGGGCAACATATTAGAAGCTGAAATATCAAACAATTTTTAAAAATATATTAAAAACTATGGAATTTTTAATAACTGGAAAATTTTTATGTTACACCAAATATAAAATAAATTTTCCAGGGCCAGAGAGGCTGTTCAGAAGTAGTTGCTGCTTAGCACACTGTTAAAACCCAGTTACACCTCATTAACAAGGTATAACTTATTAACAGTAAGATTACAGATTCTAAGGGGAATTTCTCATCAGTTCAGTGATTCTAAAGATTGCTAAAGATTGGACTCCGTGGAGGAGCAAGGAATCACTGACAGCAAATTCTGGATTTCTGCAGTTAACTGTGCATGTGCGGATGCCAGAAGTTGCTGTCAGTTTCACAGGGTAATGTGATGAACGCTGACAGTTTCATCATCATTAACCCACAAAATCCGGGCCAATATTAATATAGACAAGATTTTAGAACAATAATGTTGGATTAGATAATGTTGACCTTGAAATGATGTGGTAATAATGCACAGAAGGGCATGAAATTCAATTTGGGGGAAGTGGGGGGAACCAATAATTGGGTAGCAGTGGATCCTGAGCCCATGCCACCATTACCCTTTTCATTGAAATCAATGAAAAGGTAAATCTGGTAGAATATGTAACATGTGTAACAGGCACTAACGCTCATTTTTGCATTCCCCCCACCACCCCCCCACAAAGTTGATTTTCATCCCCAAAACCTTTATCGGTTTGGTTGAAATGATTCAGTCATTTTAGCAGTGTTGCTGACCTATTCAACATAGAGAGGTATTTTCTCCTTTTAGCCCAATAGGGTAATTAACTTCATTCAAACAAGCTAAGTATTCATCCACAAATGCCATACAGACTAGTTTCTGGGCAAAACCATCTCCATCTTCCAACTCCGGGAGACAAAGATGGGACAAAGAGGCAATCCACCTCACACCAGGAAATCTGTTTTACCCAATGCTTTCACTTGGCCATTCTTCGAACAATATCAGCGAGCATTGCAGATGGTTCTGGCTCTCTCTAACAGTGAAGGAAGAGAAAAAGCAATTTTCCAGCCATCCATGACCTCTATAGGCACTCGTATCTCATTTTACATGGTTCCTGTTCCAGTCTTTGTTTCAATACTTTCGCCTCAATGGGCACAGGAGCAAGGTTCAGCATCCCCTCTCATCCACTCACTTCGGCCTCTGTACTGCCCAAATATTCCAATTCAGTATCAGAAGCTTTACGGGGCTGCGCCAAGGATCCTCTGGGTCGGAATTCTTGCATTATCTGTTCAAAAGTCTTGCTTTTCGTCTCAGGCAGCTTGATGTACGTGAACAAGGTGAAAGCAAAGAGAAGCCCAGCAAAAATGATGAACGTGTAAGGGCCGCACAACTCCTGTAGAGAACATGCAGAGAGCATCTTAAAAAGTGGAAATGGTCAATCGGTCTCAATAGGATCAAGTTAAATATGATTCCAATTTTTTATTTGAATTATAGACCCTCAGAAGGTTATAGCACAGTAGGAGGCCATTTGGCCCATCATCTCTATGCCGGCCCATTGTTGGAGCAGTCTAATTACAATCCCTTTGTCCCACCCTCTCCTCATAACACTGTATCAATCCCAAACCATGGTCCCTAAACCACTCTCTCCCCATACTCCTGTCTCAATCCATAATCATTGGGCTGAATTTTTTTTAGTGATGCCCAAGGCCCTGCCACTGTGACCATAAGCCAGAGTCGCTGCTGCTTGGGGTGGGGGGGTGGACTGGGGAGTGGTATTCTGCGGCGGCCAGCCAATTAATGGCCAGCAGGTGGAGGAGGCGTCCTATAAGGCGGTGGTGGCATGTGAGGTCATGCCGCTGGAAGTGTTGGTGTCATATTTAAAGGGCTGTTGAATTGATCCAGCCATAATGAAGCCTGAGTGGAAGACATGCTATACAGGGCCTGTCAAAGAGTGGTAGAGGGAAGATCCCAGGTGGCCCCACAGTTTAGCGATGCCTCCCTGAAGCTCCCCTCCAGCCTGCTCAGGTGAGGAGGAGCAGACCTGCCTGCCAGACCAAGCAAGCCTAGACAGAGATCGCAGAGGAGGTAAGCAGCACTGGGATAGTGCCCAGAACCTGGGTGCAGTGCTGCAAGAAGCTGAATGACCTCATGCAATCAGTTAAAGTGAGTGCACCACACATTGCTTCCTCAGGAGCTCACCTGTGGCTTAAACTTAAATAAAGGCAATTACAAATGGTGTTGAGGTAGATCAGCGATGATCTAGCTGAATGGCAGAGCAGGCACAAGCAGCCGAATAGCCTACCCCTGCTCCTATTCCCTATGTTCCTCAGACAGAGTTAGCTAACATAATCAGGGAAAATAAGTTAAAAGGTAAGATGGTAGAGAAGCAGTGGCAGACATCCAAGGAGATATTTCATAACTCTCAACAAAGATATATTCCATTGAGAAAGAAAGACTCTATGAGAAGGCTGAACTATCCCTGGCTAACGAGCTTAGACAGATTTTTGATCCAAATGGGAGTCAAGGATTATGGGGGGCCGACAGGGAAGTGAAGTTGAGGCCATGATCAGATTAGCCTGGATCTTACTGAATGACGGAGCAGGCTCGAGGGGTCACATTGTCTACTTCTGATGGCCGCATGCAGGGGCATTCCAATGGCACTATCATAGACACTAGGGCGGCCACCAGCATAGGTGTTGCATATCTTTGTTCATTGACTAACAATGCTCATCTCTGTGCCTCCAGGAGAAGACAGCCCACAATGCGAAGGAAAGGGCAAAGACCAGCGGTGGCATCCCGTTCCTCACAATCCTGACCCCCATGGAGGAATAGGCACTAGAACATGGAGGACACCATGGACTAGAGAGCATCTGGTGAACATGAGGCATAGTCTTCATGTATCCACCATAGGCATTACCCTCTAATTAATCTTCTCCATCACATAGGGCAAAGGCAGGAGAGACAGCTGCAAAGACTAGGGATCAGCCGTGTACCCCTGAGGAGCATAGGTATTGTGTTACAAGGCTACAGGCCAAGTGCTGGATAATGGGATTAGAATAAATAGGTGCTTGATGGCCAGCACGGACATGATGGGCTGAAGGACCTGTTTCTGTGCTGTATAACTCTAGGACTCGAGGGGCAGGAGGGAGCCTTAGAGGATGCACTGTACATTATTCCCCCATATCCTCCACCACTGCAGATACTCTCACACTGGTGGGTATCTGTGCCTGAGCAGCTGAGGCCACTGACACTCGGAGGACTGTGGGAGGCCAGAGTGATGCTGAGTTTCAAGCTGATGCCATGCCTCTGGAATCGTGGCAAGTCAGAAGGTGCTGGAGTTACAGCATGAGGTTAGGGAACATCTGGAAGAGCTTCCAGAGGCTGTGCACACCCTGGCCTGGATGGCGGAGGAGTTGATTGGGCCGGCAGCTCTTGGGGGTGGAAGACCACTTAATTGGCTGCTGCTGGCAAATTGTGGCCTCAGGTCCTGGTGCCTGCTGAATTGGAGTCGCCTCCTGCATTTGGACCAGGCGGTGGGACTTCTGTTAGCTCAGAAAAATTCCAGCGCATGCTTCTACGAATCTAAAGTATTCCATACTCCAGCAACCTACTGTGTAAAGAAATCTCTCCTCACAATCTTACAGAGAATTTAAAGTTGATGACTCCTCTTCACTGACGCTTCAAACAGAGGAAGTCTATTTCCCCTTTTCAACCTGTAAAAATTCTTCAATGTTATAAAACGTTTGATTAAATCTCCTATCAGCCATCTCTGCTCTGCTCTAGATGAAACAATCCCAGTGTCTCAAGTCTCTTCTGACAATTACAGATTCTGATCAGTCAAACATTCTGGTCATTCTATACTCTAGATTCACTATGGCTTTAATTGAGTTGTAATGGGGTGAAAGCACCCCCTCATTCTGGGAAGCTGGAGGTGGAGATTGGAGTGGTTCCCCATTATATTCAATCCCACCCCTTTTCTCCACTCATCTAAATTTCCTGCCCATTTGGGTACAGATGCATATTGCGCCTGCCGAATGTGGATCGGTGTGATAGGTTGGAATTCCCACATTTGGTGATGAGGCATCTTTACCAAGGGCATCGCAGCACCTTAGGGCATAATTTCCACTAAATTTGTCCAGCAGGGAGAATAACCCAGTCGGATCTACCACCCAGTCTGCCTGAATTTACATTCCACAGAAGTCAATGCAGAGTAAAACCTGACGGGTTGTTAAACACATTCCGAACTAATCAGGTCAGACTCCCGCCTGGCGAGATAGGTCAAAATTGTGCCCTCACTTATTTCTGTCCTGGTAGTGCTGGGTACCATGGTTCTTGGTCTTCACCTAGTCTGCTCAATAAAAGTCAGCCCTTTGTCTGCTACAATAATATATCTGTATCCCAACTTACACCAACTCCCGTGCACCCATCACCCCTGTGCTCACTGAACTACTTTGTCTCCTGATCCTGTAAGACTTCAGTTTTAAAATTTAAGATTAACGAACCTCTGAGAGAAGAAATTCCTCCTTATCTCTTCTTCAAAGGGAGACCCCTTATTTTGAAACTGTGCCCCCTAGTTCTAGACACCCCATAAGGAGAAACATCTTTTCAGCATCTACCCTGTCAAGCCCCCTCAGAATCTTATATGTTTCAATAAGATCCCCTCTTATTCTTCTCTTCCCTCCATATCTCATTAATCTCCTGCAACCCTACAACTCTCCGAAATATCTGTGCTCCTCCCATTCCGGCCTCTTGTGCATCCCGATTATCATCGCTTCGCATTGGTGGCCGTGCCTTAAGCTGCCTGGGCCTAAGCTCTGGAATTCTCTCCCTAAACCTCTCCACCTCTTTACCTCTCTCTCCTCCTTTAAGAGATTGTCCTAGTGCATGAATCACAAAAGGTTAGTATGCAGGTATAGCATGTAATTAGGAAAGCTAATAGAATGTTATCGTTTATCAAGAGGGGAATTGAACACAAAAGTAGGGAGGTTATGCTGCAGTTATACAGGGCATTGGTGAGACCACATCTGGAGTACTGTGTACAGTACTGGTCTCCTTATTTAAGGAAGGATGTAAATACATTGGAGGCAGTGCAGAGAAGGTTTACTAGACCCAAACCTGGAATGAGTGAGCTGTCTTATGAGGAAAGGTGGACAGGCTAGGCTGGAATTTCGAATCTCGGAGATTCTTCAATATACTTCAAAATAAAATACTTCAAATCATTTCTAGGTGAAAATGTGCACACGACTGCGGGACATCGATCATTTGTTAGGGGATCAGCTCTTTCCTGAGAGACGTGGGTACTTATAAGATCCTGAGGAGTCTTGACAGAGTGGTTGTGGAAAGGATGTTTCCCCTTGTGGGAGAATCTAGAACTAGGGGTCACTGTTTAAAAATAAGGGGTCGCCCATTTAAGACGGAGATGAGGAGAAATTCTTTCTCTCAGAGGGTCGTGAGTCTTTGGAATTCTCATCCTCAAAAGGCGGTGGAAGCAGAGTCTTTGAATATTTTTAAGGAGAGGTAGATAGATTCTTGATAAGAAAAGGGGTGGAACGTTATCAGGGGTAGGTGGGAATGTGGAGTAATCAGTTCAGCCATGAGCTTATTAAATGGCAGAGTAAGCTCGAGGGACCGAGTGGCCTACTCCTGCTCCTAATTCGTATGTTTGTATGCAAGATGCTCCATAAAACCTACTGCATTGAGTAAGCTTTTAGCTACCTGTCCTAATGTCTCCTTATGTGCCTTGGTGTCAAATTATTTCTGATACCACTTCTGTGAAGTGCCGTGGGATGTTTTTGCTATGTTAAAAGTGCTATAGAAATGCAAGCTGTTGTGTCAGCGTTTAATAATGCCAGGTTTTATCATGGCCTTTAGTGTGTCGGAAAACCCTGATTGGTGTAAATGAATGCTGGAGACAGCACCCTAGTGAACAAGGGCACCTTAAGGTGCCAGTCTGGCTTATCTCTTTACCCAGATGATGTATCATTGAAAAGGTGGGTTGTAAATCATCTTACCGCGATGTATGGGAAGCACATTCCCACGATGAAGTTACAGGTCCAGTTGCAGAAACCCGCGATGGCTATAGCAGCTGGCCTCGCCCCCTGGCTAAATAACTCAGCTACGATGAACCAGGGGATTGGGCCTGGTCCGATCTCAAAGAAGGCAACAAAGATAAAGATGGCCGACATGCACAGGTAGCTCATCCAGGTGAAGGTGTGCTGAAGGGAAGGGAGGAAAAACATTGAGAATTCAGGAAACACAATAGAAGGCGCATCAAAAAGACGTACAAGCATGAAACCAGAACAAAATATTAGAACTAATGGGAAAGACTGAACAAGCTGGGGCTTTTTTCTCTGGAAAAACGAAGGCTGAGGAGTGACCTGCTCGAGGCCTTTATGATAATGAAAGGGTTTGATAGGGTTGAAGCAGAGAAGATATTTCCACTTGTGGGGGAGACCAGAACTAGGGGCCATAAATATAAGTTAGTCAATAATAAGTCCAATAGGGAATTCAGTGGTGAGAATTTTAATTTTAATTTATTCTTTTACAGGATGTGGGCACCGCTGGTAAGGCCAGCATTTGTTGCCCATCCTTAATTGCCCTTGAGAAGGCGGTAGTGAGCTGCCTTCTTGAACCCCTGCAGTCCTTTTGGTGCGGGTACAGCCACAGTGCTGTTAGGGAGGGAGTTCCAGGATTTTGACCCAGCAACAGTGAAGGAATGGCGATATAGTTCCAAGTCAGGATAATGTGTGACTTGGAGGGGAACTTGCAGGTGGTGGTGTTCCCATTCATTTGCTGCCTTTGTCCTTCCAGGTGGTAGAGGTCACGGGTTTGGAAGGTGCTGTTGAAGGAGGCTTGGTGAGTTGCTGCAGTGCATCTTGTAGATGGTACTGTGGAAGTCGCTACCACAGGGAGTAAAGTGAATAGCATAGATGCATTTAAGAGGAAGCTGAGGGAGAAAGGAATGTGCTGACAGTGTTAGATGAAATGGTGTTGGAGGAGGATCATGTGATGCATAAGTACCAGCATGGACCAGATAGGCTGATTGGCCTTTTTTTAAAATTCATTCATTGGACGTGGGCGTCGCTGGCCAGGCCAGCATTTATTGCCCATCCCTAATTGCCCTTGAGAAGGTGGTGGTGAGCTGCCTTCTTGAACTGCTGCAGTCCATGTGAGGTAGGTACACCCACAGTGCTGTTAGGAAGGGAGTTCCAGGATTTTGACCCAGCGACAGTCTCTGTGCTGCAGACTCGTAAGAGCAGCTAAAAAACAAAGGTCAAAAGGGTAATAGTGACCTTTCCATAAACTCTCTGTGTCTGGGGAAAACTGTAAGCTGGTGAGTGACTACACTTTGAGAATATGTCATTGGCTGTGAAGCCCTTTGGGAGGTTCTAAGGTTATGAACAGCGCTATATAAATGCAAGTTCTTTCTTTACCTACAATGTTTACAGGCACCTGGGAGTGAGAGACGGTTTAAGGTTTCTGGCTCCCGTAGCCGGATGTGTTTTGTGCTCCAATCCCACTCACCTGGAAAACCAGCCCGATCGTCATTACAACTGCACAGCAGAACATCCCTGCCAGACCCAATATGTACAGGGTTCGACGGCCAGCGTGCTCCACCAAGAAGACCTAAAGAGATACACGTCAGAGGAATCAGAACATGTCCAGTCTACAAGTAAGCCCCCAGTGATGCTGTTGGTTCTCATACACCACATCTAAGATTCCTCCAGCCACGCAACAACTCTTGGCTTGTTATTGTGGATCTCTTTATCTACCTTGTCTGTATATCTTGCCTGTATTTCCTTTACATCTTTCTCCCTTTTCCAGTTCTGTCCTCACCTGTAGCTGTAGACTGGTGCTGAGGGATGCTTCAGATGTGTTGATACTCAGTCCAATTTTAAGAACATCGAAACAGGAGGAGGCCATTCAGCCCCTCAAGCCTGCTCCACCATTCTATCAGATCACGGCTGATCCAAACCTCAACTCCATTTATCCACTTTTGCTCCAAACCTCTGGATAGCCAACAATCCCTATCAATCCCTGTCTTGAAAGCTCCAAATTCCTCCCAGCATCCACAGACGTTTTAGGGGAGGATTCCAGATTTTCACGACCCATTGTGTGAAAATGTGCTTTACTCCTAAATGGCCGTGCTCAAATCTTCATATTACGTCCCCACATTCTTAATTGCCCCATCAGCAGAAGTAATTTCTCTATGTCTACCCTATCAGATCTTTTAAATATTTTAAACACTTCTTAACATGTGAGCCCAGATAGTTAATGTTGGCAAGCTTCTCAACTGCTAGAAGCATCACAGCAGATCCAGCTCTTGGCCACATTTTCCAGAAAGACTCACTCTATACCAATCAGGAACAAGGGCCTTGGCTGATTTTTCCCATTCAAATTACAGAACTGATAATAAGAGGAATATTTCTATTTAGATCTACTGAACTAGCCAAAGGAAATTCGTGTCAACTATCTCCTTTTGAAGTAGAGTTGGGCAATAAAGGGTAAAGAATGAGTCTGAAGGTACTAAGTTTGGACACAGACTATGGAACACCTTGATTCTTATGGTACTGGGAACATCAGTGAGTCACATTCTTTATTTATTCATTTTTGGGATGGGGGCATTGTTGCCCAGAAAAATTGCTAGTTGCCCTGAGAAAGTGGTGGTAGGCTTTCTTCTTAAACTGTTATAGCAGTTTGATGCAATTGAGTTGTTTGCTCTGGGTTAATTGAGAATCAACTGGTGTGGGACTGGAGTCACATTTAGGCCCACACCAGGTAAGGATGGCAGTGTGGAATGTAACTAGTCAGAGTTGATGGGTGCAACTGAAGGTTCCTGACCCTTGGGACATTGTCCAACCCAGTCTACATTTGGCTGGATTATTACAAAGAAACACAGAAACAGGCCATTTGGCCCATCCAGTCCATGTCCGCATTTACGCTTCACTCAAGCCATCGATGGGCTATGAACTGAATAGGCTTAGTGGGTTGCATTGGGTTTTCTCATTCAGTGTTTCAGTGTGTTTAAAGGGAAGGAGGGCCCAGGGGAGCCTTTTCTGCTCAAAGCATTCCAAATATTCATGTGCAAAATCAATATATTAAGTTTAAATTTGGTGTTTTACCTCTCCAACCATCTTTTGGAAAGGACATAGGAACATAGAACAGGAGTAGGCCATTCAGCCCCTCCAGCCTATTCTGCCATTCAATGAAATCATGGCTGATCTGTGACCTAACTCCATATATCCATTTTACCCCATATTCCTTAATATCTTTGACTGACAAAATTCTATCAACCTCAGTTTTAAAATGAACAATTGATACTGCTTCAGTTACCATTTATGGAAGAGAGTTCCAAACTTCTACCACCCTTTGTGTGTAGAAATGTTTCCTAATTTCACTCCTCGAAGGTCTGGCTCTAATTATAGACTGTGCCCCCTAGTCCTAGACTCCCCAACCAGTGAAAATAGTTTCTCTCTATCTACCCCATCAGTACCCCTTAATATCATGAAAACTTTGACCAAATCAACCCTTAATCTTCTAAATTCCAGGGAATACAACCATGGTTTTTGTTTTGTTTTCTTTTGTAAACTCTTCTTGTAATTTAACCCTTGGAGCCTAGCTATCATTCTGGTAAATCTACACTGCTCTCCCTCCAAGGCCAATATGTTTCTTTATTCTTTCATAGGATGCGGACGTCGCTGGTAAGGCCAGTATTTGTTGCCCATCCTGAATTGCCCTTGAGAAGGTTATGGTGGTATGGTTATGGTGGTGTCCAGAACTGCTCACAGCAACCCCAGGTGAGGTCTAACCAGGGCTTTGTGTAGCTGAAGCACGACTTCTACCCCCTTGTATTCTTATCCTCTAAATATAAAGACCAGCATTCCATTAGCCTTTCTGATTATGCTCTGTACCTGTTCATGATATTTTAATGATCAGTGTACCTGGACCCACAAGTCACTTTGGATCTCCACTGTTTCTAGTTTTTCACCATTTAGAAATTTCCCTGTTCTATCCTTTTAGGTCCAAACTGGATGACCTCACATTAAACCGAGGCCCTGTCTGCCCCACAGGTGGATATAAAAGATCCCACAGCAGAGTAGCGATATTCTCCCCTGTGTCCTGGAGCCAATATTCATCCCTCAACTAACATCACTCAAAAAGCCTATCTGGTCATTAGCATATTGTTGTTTGTGGGAGCTTGCTGTGTACACATTGGCTGCCACATTTCCCTACATTGCAAAGTACTTCATTGGCTGTATAACACTTTCGGTGTCCCGAGGTCGTGAAAGGTGCTATAGAAATGTACGTTCTTTTTTCCTTTCTCCTAATGCTTCTAACCATTGCTGGCCATGATTGTTAAAGTCTATTTGTTTAATTCAGCCTTGACAGAGTGTTCTGATCTTAAACAGTAACTGATTAGAATAAACAAGCAATCAGCAATTCTTCATGAGCCCCAAACCAAGAGCTGTAAAACAAATAACAAAATACAGCGAATGCTACAAATTTGAAATAGAGACAGAAAGTGCTGAGAAAAGCTCAACATGTCAGGCAGCATCTGTGGAGAGTGGGGAGATAACGTTTAATATTTCCGGTCAATGACTGGCTCTGACTCCTTGTTGGGGTACAGTTCCATGTGTACTAGTATCCCTTCAGTATGAGCACAATTGACCACTCTTCATCGGTCAGCCTGCACAATGAATGTCAGTAAACTATTTGACCATGGGGTGTCACGAAAACCAAACTGACTGCTTTAATCACTTTGTGTCCTAACGGGGTCTCTGATAGGCAATCACTACTGCTCCCTCTGATGGCAGCTACTTCAGCACAGGCTAACAATGAAACCTAGGGCATCCCTGCTTTGTGCTGGCATCAACTGAGACTTTTGGGAGTGTTTGCTGCATTAAAAGTGGCACAGTGGCGCAATGGTTAGCACCACAGCTCCAGCAACCTGGGTTCGATTCTGGGTACTGCCTGTGCGGAGTTTGCAAGTTCTCCCTGTGACCGCGTGGGTTTTCACTGGGTGCTCCGGTTTCCTCCCACAGCCAAAGACTTGCAGGTTGATAGGTAAATTGGCCGTTATAAATTGCTCCTAATATAGGTTGGTGGTAGGGGAATTGAGGGAAGGTGGGGATGTGGGATTAATGTAGGATTAGTACAAGTGGGTGGTTGCTGGTTGGCACAGACCCGGCGGGCCGAAGGGCCTGTTTCAGTGCTGTATCTCTAAATAATAAATTAAAAAAAAGTATTGGCTTAATTGGTAGCACTCATGCCTCTGAGTCAGTAGGTCATGGGTTCAACCCTCTTAGAGGGTGTGTAATGGAGGTTCACAAGGTTGATTCCTGGGATTAGGGAACTGTCCAATGAGGATCGATTGAGTAGGATGAGGCTTTAATCTCAGGCATTTAAAAGAATGAGAGTGATCTCCTGGAAATTTATAAGATTCTTAGGGGATTTGACAGGGTAGATGCTGAATAGCTGTTTCCTCTGGCTGGAGAGTCTAGAACTAGGGTGTCATAGTCTCAGGATAAGGGGTTTAGGACTGAGATGAGGAGAATTTCTTCACTCAGAGGGTTGTGAATCTTTGGATTCTCTATCCCAGAGCGCTGTGAATGCTCAGTCATTGAGAAATCTAGGCTGACACCCTGGTGGAGTACTGAGGGAGTCCTGCACTGTCAGAGGTGCCGTCTTAAACCGAGGTCTTAAACCGAGGCCCTGTCTGCCCTCTCAGGTGTGTGTAAGAGATCCCATGGCACTATTTTGAAGAAGAATTCTCCCTCAATCAAGAATCTAAAAACAGACTACCTGGTCATTATCACATTGCTGTTTGTGGGAGCTTGCTGTGTGCAAATTGGCTGCCGTGTTTCCACAGTACAACAGTGACTACACTTCAAAAGCACTTCATTGGCTGTACAGTGCATTGGAATATGCTGAGGGTGTGAAAGGCACTGTCGCTTTTTTATATTCAAGACTGAGATCAATATATTTTTGGACACTCAGGGAATCAAGGGACATGGCAGGAAAGTGGAGTTGGCGTAGAAGATCAGCCATAATCTTATTGAACGGCAGAACAGACTCAACGGGCCCAATGGCCTACTCCTGCTTGTGTTTCTTGTTTCTTAAGTTTTGAAGCATGTATTCTGGGCTGACACTCCCAGTACAGTACTGAAGGATTCTTTCAGATGAGACATTAAACTGGCTCCATTTGCCCTTTCATATGGATTCCATAGAATAATTGGAAAAAGAGAAGGGGAGTTCTCCTGGTCAATACTTATCCCTCAACAAACAACAGATTAATTAATCATTTATCTCATTGCTGTTTGTGGCATCTTGCTGTGAGCAAATTGGTTGCGATGTTTTCTACATTGCAACACTGACTACACTTCAAAGTACTTCACTGTCTACCAAGTCCTTTGGGACATCCAGAGGTTCTGCTAGGGACCTATAGAAATCCAAGTCTTTCTTTTATTCACAGGGAAGGATCCCACAATAGATGATTTCTGACTACTTACGGAAGCCACGGTGAAGATAGTGTTGACCACTCCCATTCCGATTGTGGCGTACACTGGGTATAATATACCAGACTGTTTAAAAATCGCTGTAGAATAAAAGAATATCTAGAGAGAATAAGAGAGAATTAGAACAAAATATAAGAGACATCTGATACTGTAGCAAACTATGGCTATGGAAAGAGCTATCACACCAAACAGGAGACTCACAATTTGAGAGTATGATCACACGCCCTCTTGAATTAAGACCACAATGTAAGGTTTCTTCTCTTGGACTCATTCATTGAAGAGCGAAGTGAGCGAATCATAGAATCATACAGCACAGAAGGAAGCCATTCAGCCCATCTAGCCTGTGCTGGCTCTTTGAAATAGATATTCAGTTATACAACTAGTCGCTTAGTACTATAGAAATTGAGTATTGCTGAAAATAGAGACATGTTGTTGAAGCTTTTCGTCTTGCACTCATCAGGACAATCGCAAGAATAACCAATGTAAGGGAAAAGCAACAACTAAAACTGCATGAGAAAAGAGTGCTTTGTTTAAAATTTAAACCAGGCAGCATCAATAAACCAATCAGAGTCAAGCAGCCTGGTTTAAATTTTAAACAAAGCTTGGCAGTTAACTGTCAGTCATCGTAAACTGATGCATTCACCATGGCAACGCCTCTACCAATCAGAGTTCCCTTGCCAACCAATCAGCATTCTCCTCTCATGTAGTATAAGTTGTTGTTTTCCCGTACATTGGCATTCTTGTGGATTGTTCTGATGAGTGCAAGATGGAAAAGCTTTGACAACATGTCTCTATTTTCAGCAATACTCATATTCAGTTCGTCCCATACTCCCGCTGTTTCCCCATAGCCCTGAAAATCTTTCCTTTACAAGTATATATCCAATTCTCTTTTGAAAGTTACAATTTAATCTGTTTCCACTGTCGTTTCAGGCAGCGCAGTCCAGATCACAACAACTCAGTGTGTAAAATAAAATCTCCTGCTTTCCCTCTCTGGGTTCTTTTGAGAATGTTGTCAGTTAAGGGTAGTCTCAGCTTTGACAGGCTCAGGAAAGATACAAGTAATATGTAACAATGCGCCAAAGATTAACTTGCTCCTATCTGACCATGTCAATCTTCTTCTGACTTTTGAAATAAAAACAAGAAATGCTGGAACCACTCAGCAGGTCTGGCAGCATCTGTGGAAAGAGAAGCAGAGTTAACGTGTCAGGTCAGTGACCCTTCTTCGGAACGGAAGGGTCACTGGCCCGAAACATTAACTCTGCTTCTCTTTCCACAGATGCTGCCAGACCTGCTGAGTGGTTCCAGCATTTCTTGTTTTTATTTCAGATTTCCAGCATCCGCAGTATTTTGCTTTTATTCTTCTGACTTTTGATTGGTTACAGCCATCCAATCAAGAAGCCAGTTCTTTTTTAAAGTTGACTTAAAATGGAAGCTAGGAGAAAGTAAAAAGTGATTGGGTTAGAAGTTTCACCACGAAAGATTAATTTGGTGGAAAGGAAGTCAAATTAAAGTTGAAAATGAACTAGACAGAGAAGGGAGAAAAGAGTGAAGACATAGAGAGCGAAACAGAATGGCGAAAGGGGATGATTAGGTGAGCAGAAGTAAAGTGATATTTTTAATTGAAATTGTTAACTTCAGGCAACAGAACTGTAATGAAAAAACATCCGACACTTGAGCAACTTCACGTAGGTCACATTAGTGCGTATCTCAGTGTCAGTATGCTTGAAGGAGGAATTCAATGGGTTTTGGCTGTGTCTCAGTGGATAGCACTCTTGCCTTAGAGTCAGAAGCCACTCCAGAGACTTGAGCCCATAATCCAGCTGCTACTCCCAGTGCAGTACCATGGGAGTGCTGCACTGCCAGAGATGCTGTCTTTTGAATGAGACATTAATCTGAGGCCCAGTCTGCCCTCTCATGTGGACGTTAAAGATCCAATGGAAGAAGAGCAGGGGAGTTCTCCTTGGTGTCCTGGGCAATATTTATCCCCCAATCAACTACTGGTGGGATCTTGCTATGCGCTATTGCTATGTTTTCTGCATTACAACAATGACTATACTTCAAAAAAAGGTTGAGCAATGTCTGTTCAAAAATATCTGAAAGCACATAACGGGCAGTAGCGAATCAGCAGTCTATTTTACATTCCATCCATTTATTCTTTTCCAGCGCTGTTGCTTATTTTCACCTACCGCTGAAGCTCAGTTTCACCCAGCAGATTGACCTGATTCGTATGAGGCAAGGAAGTGATCAGAGAGATCTGGGGTAAGGATAAGGGGGGGCCATGATCGAAGAGTCTCACATGGACTGTGGGAGGATCAAATTTGATGGATCAAATATCCTTTTCTCATTGCAACCTTGTGATCTTATAGCGAGTCACTAATAAATCCAACTTAAGGAGAAATTTCTTTACCCAGAGAGTGGTGAGAATGTGGAACTTGCTACCACATAGAGTGGTTGAGGTGAATAGATCTATTCTGGGAGAAGCTCGATAAACACATGAAAGAGAAAGGAATGCATAAATATGGCGATAGGGTGAGTTGAATTTGCGTGGGGATTAAACATCGACATAGAGCAGTTGGGTTGAATGGCAGTTACTGTGCTGTAAATTCAATGTAAGACTATAAACTGGAAGCTTACACAAACCAACTAGGCCATGGAGACCTGGAACAGCCATCAGCTCAAGTGTTAAAACACCATGCAGCAATGTCTGATTTAAGATATGAGGCAGCCTCAGTGACCTAAGTCTGAATTAGCAAACTGTCAGGCAGCATTCCAAAGATACCCTATATCGTGCAACAAGGCAATCACTGATTAATGCTTCAGATATAACGGAGAGTTATTCTGCAAGAAAGAAAGGTCATACCTGTATGTTGGTGCCAACTATTAAGGCCATCAACAATCAAATAAAGATAAAAACAATGGTTAAATGTTTAAGGCTGAACATGACATCATTTGCTTATGTAATTATCGAAGCAGAACTGATGAGTACAATAACAGTGTTATATTACCAGACTGAAAGTCCGGAGAGATACGGGAGGGTAGGGGTTATATTACCGGATTGGTAGTCCGGAGTGATACGGGAGGGGAGGGGTTATAGTACCAGACTGAAAGTCCGGAGTGATACGGGAGGGTCGGGGTTATGTTACCGGACTGATAGTCTGGAGTGATACGGGAGTGTATTGGTTATATTACCAGACTGAAAGTCCGGAGAGATACGGGAGGGTAGGGGTTATATTACCGGATTGGTAGTCCGGAGGGATACGGGAGGGGAGGGGTTATATTACCGGATTGGTAGTCCGGAGTGATACGGGAGGGTAGGATTTATATTACCGGATTGGTAGTCCGGAGGGATACGGGAGGGGAGGGGTTATATTACCGGACTGATAGTCTGGAGTGATACGGGAGGGTAGGGGTTATATTACCAGACTGATAGTCTGGAGTGATACGGGAGTGTATTGGTTATATTACCAGACTGAAAGTCCGGAGAGATACGGGAGGGTAGGGGTTATATTACCGGATTGGTAGTCCGGAGTGATACGGGAGGGTAGGGGTTATATTACCGGATTGGTAGTCCGGAGGGATACGGGAGGGGAGGGGTTATATTACCTGACTGATAGTCTGGAGTGATACGGGAGGGTAGGGGTTATATTACCAGACTGATAGTCTGGAGTGATACGGGAGCGTATTGGTTATATTACCAGACTGAAAGTCCGGAGAGATACGGGAGGGTAGGGGTTATATTACCGGATTGGTAGTCCGGAGTGATACGGGAGGGTAGGGGTTATATTACCGGATTGGTAGTCCGGAGGGATACGGGAGGGGAGGGGTTATATTACCGGACTGATAGTCTGGAGTGATACGGGAGGGTAGGGGTTATATTACCGGACTGATAGTCTGGAGTGATACGGGAGGGTAGGGGTTATATCACCAAACTGGTAGTCCGGAGAGATACGGGAGTGTCTTGGTAATATCACCAAACTGGTAGTCCGGAGAGATACGGGAGTGTATTAGTTATATCACCAAACTGGTAGTCCGGAGAGATACGGGAGTGTATTAGTTATATCACCAAACTGGTAATCCGGAGAGATACGGGAGTGTATTAGTTATATCACCAAACTGGTAGTCCGGAGTGATACGGGAGTGTATTGGTTATATTACCGGATTGGTAGTCCGGAGGGATACGAGAGGGTAGGGAATATATTACCGGATAGGTAGTCCGGAGTGATACGGGAGTGTATTGGTTATATTACCAGACTGAAAGTCCGGAGGGATACGGGAGTGTATTGGTTATATTACCGGACTGATTGTCTGGAGTGATACAGGAGGGTAGGGGTTATATTACCGGATAGGTAGTCCGGAGTGATACGGGAGGGTAGGGGTTATATCACCAAACTGGTAGTCCGGAGAGATACGGGAGTGTATTAGTTATATCACCAAACTGGTAGTCCGGAGAGATACGGGAGTGTATTAGTTATATCACCAAACTGGTAGTCCGGAGAGATACGGGAGTGTATTAGTTATATCACCAAACTGGTAGTCCGGAGTGATACGGGAGTGTATTGGTTATATTACCAGACTGAAAGTCTGGAGGGATACGGGAGTGTATTGGTTATATCACCAAACTGGTAGTCCGGAGAGATACGGGAGTGTATTAGTTATATCAACAAACTGGTAATCCGGAGAGATACAGGAGGGTAGGGGTTATATTACCAAACTGGTAGTCCGGAGTGATACGGGAGTGTATTGGTTATATCACCAAACTGGGGCAGGATGTCAGAAATGCTCCATCCATCAATATTGGCGACCACGCTCTGGAAGTGGTTCAAGAGTTCACCTACCTAGGCTCAACTATCACCAGTAACCTGTCTCTAGATGCAGAAATCAACAAGCGCATGGGTAAGGCTTCCACTGCTATGTCCAGACTGGCCAAGAGAGTGTGGGAAAATGGCGCACTGACACGGAACACAAAAGTCCGAGTGTATCAGGCCTGTGTCCTCAGTACCTTGCTCTACGGCAGCGAGGCCTGGACAACGTATGCCAGCCAAGAGCGACGTCTCAATTCATTCCATCTTCGCTGCCTTCGGAGAATACTTGGCATCAGGTGGCAGGACTATATCTCCAACACAGAAGTCCTTGAAGCGGCCAACACCCCCAGCTTATACACACTACTGAGTCAGCGGCGCTTGAGATGGCTTGGCCATGTGAGCCGCATGGAAGATGGCAGGATCCCCAAAGACACATTGTACAGCGAGCTCGCCACTGGTATCAGACCCACCGGCCGTCCATGTCTCCGTTATAAAGACGTCTGCAAACGCGACATGAAATCGTGTGACATTGATCACAAGTCGTGGGAGTCAGTTGCCAGCATTCGCCAGAGCTGGCGGGCAGCCATAAAGACAGGGCTAAATTGTGGCGAGTCGAAGAGACTTAGTAGTTGGCAGGAAAAAAGACAGAGGCGCAAGGGGAGAGCCAACTGTGCAACAGCCCCAACAAACAAATTTCTCTGCAGCACCTGTGGAAGAGCCTGTCACTCCAGAATTGGCCTTCATAGCCACTCCAGGCGCTGCTTCACAAACCACTGACCACCTCCAGGCGCGTATCCATTGTCTCTCGAGATAAGGAGGCCCAAAAGAAAGAAAAAGAAGGTAGTCCGGAGTGATACGGGAGTGTATTGGTTATATCACCAACCTGGTAGTCCGGAGAGATACGGGAGTGTATTGGTTATATTACCAGACTGATAGTCTGGAGTGATACGGGAGGGTAGGGGTTATATTACCGGATTGGTAGTCCGGAGTGATACGGGAGGGTAGGGGTTATATTACCAAACTGGTAGTCCGGAGAGATACGGGAGTGTATTGGTTATATTACCGGATTGGTAGTCCGGAGGGATACGAGAGGGTAGGGAATATATTACCGGATAGGTAGTCCGGAGTGATACGGGAGTGTATTGGTTATATTACCGGACTGATAGTCTGGAGTGATACGGGAGGGTAGGGGTTATATTACCGGATAGGTAGTCCGGAGTGATACGGGAGGGTAGGGGTTATATTACCAAACTGGTAGTCCGGAGAGATACGGGAGTGTATTAGTTATATCACCAAACTGGTAATCCGGAGAGATACGGGAGTGTATTAGTTATATCAACAAACTGGTAATCCGGAGAGATACGGGAGTGTATTAGTTATATCACCAAACTGGTAGTCCGGAGAGATACGGGAGTGTATTAGTTATATCAACAAACTGGTAATCCGGAGAGATACGGGAGTGTATTGGTTATATCACCAAACTGGTAGTCCGGAGGGATACGGGAGTGTATTGGTTATATCACCAAACTGAAAGTCCGGAGAGATACGGGAGTGTATTGGTTATATTACCAGACTGATAGTCAGGAGTGATACGGGAGGGTAGGGGTTATATTACCGGATTGGTAGTCCGGAGTGATATGGGAGGGCAGGGGTTATATTACCGGATTGGTAGTCCAGAGGGATACGGGAGGGGAGGGGTTATATTACCAGACTGGTAGTCCGGAGGGATACGGGAGGGGAGGGGTTATATTACTGGACTAGTAATCCAGAGGGATACGGGAGTGTAGTGGTTATATTACCAGACTAGTAATCTGGAGGGATACGGGAGTGTAGTGGTTAGACTAGTAATCCAGAGGGATACGGGAGTGTAGTGGTTATATTACTGGACTAGTAATCCAGAGGGATACGGGTGTGTCGCGGTTATATTACTGGACTAGTAATCCAGAGGGATACGGGAGTGTAGAGGTTATATTACTGGACTAGTAATCCAGAGGGATACGGGAGTGTAGTGGTTGTATTACTGGACTAGTAATCCGGGGGGATACGGGAGTGTAGTGGTTATATTATTGGACGAGTAATCCAGAGGGATATGGGATTGCAGTGGTTCTAATACTGGACTAGCAATCCAGAGGGATACGGGAGTGCAGTGGTTATATTACTGGACAAGTAATCCAGAGGGATACGGCAGTGCAGTGGTTATATTACTGGACTAGTAATCCAGTGGGATATGGGTGTGCAGTGGTTATATTACTGGACTAGTAATCCAGAGGGATACGGAATTGTAGTGGTTATATTACTGGACTAGTAATCCAGAGGGATACGGGAGTGCAGTGGTTATATTACTGGACTAGTAATCCAGAGGGATACGGGAGTGTAGAGGTTATATTATTGGACTAGTAATCCAGAGGGATACGGGGGTGCAGTGGTTATATTACTGGACTAGCAATCCAGAGGGATACGGGAGTGTAGTGGTTATATTACTGGACTAGTAATCCAGAGGGATACGGGAGTGCAGTGGTTATATTACTGGACTAGTAATCTGGAGGGATACAGGAGTGTAATGGCTATATGACTGGACTAGTAATCCAGAGGGATACGGGAGTGTAGAGGTTATATTATTGGACTAGTAATCCAGAGGGATACGGGAGTGTAGAGGTTAAATTACTGGACTAGTAATCCAGAGGGATATGGGAGTGCAGTGGTTATATTACTGGACTAGTAATCTGGTGGGATACAGGAGTGTAATGGCTATATTACTGGACTAGTAATCCGGAGGGATACGGGAGTGTAGAGGTTATATTACTGGACTAGTAATCCAGAGGGATACGGGAGTGTAGTGGTTATATTACAGGACTGGTAATCTGGTGGGATACAGGACTGTCATGGCTATATTACTGGACTAGTAATCCAGAGGGATACGGGAGTGTAGAGGTTATATTACTGGACTAGTAATCCGGAGGGATACGGGAGTGTAGTGGTTATATTACTGGACTAGTAATCCAGAGAGATACGGGAGTGTAGCGGTTATATTACTGGACTAGTAATCCGGAGGGATACGGGAGTGTAGAGGTTATATTACCAGACTAGTAATCTGGAGGGATACGGGAGTGTAGTGGTTACACTAGTAATCCAGAGGGATACGAGAGTGCAGTGGTTATATTACTGGACTAGCAATCCAGAGGGATACGGATGTGTCACGGTTATATTACTGGACTAGTCATCCAGAGGGATACGGGAGTGCAGAGGTTATATTACTGGACTAGTAATCCGGGGGGATACGGGAGTGTAGTGGTTATATTACTGGACTAGTAATCCAGAGGGATATGGGAGTGCAGTGGTTATATTACTGGACTAGCAATCCGGGGGGGATACGGGAGTGTAGTGGTTATATTATTGGACTAGTAATCCGGAGGGATACGGGAGTGCAGTGGTTATATTACTGGATAGTAATCCAGTGGGATACGGGAGTGCAGTGGTTATATTACTGGACTAGTAATCCAGAGGGATACGGGATTGTAGTGGTTATATTACTGGACTAGTAATACAGAGGGGGCGGGGAGTGTAGAGGTTATATTACTGGAATAGTAATCTGGAGGGATACAGGAGTGTAATGGTTATATTACTGGACTAGTAATCCAGAGGGATATGGTAGTGTAGAGGTTATATTACTGGACTAGTAATCCAGAGGGATACGGGAGTGCAGTGGTTATATTACTGGACTCGTAATCCCGAGGGATACAGGAGTGCAGTGGTTATATTACAGGACTAGTAATCCGGAGGGGGCGGGGAGTGTAGAAGTTATATTACTGGAATAGTAATCTGGACGGATACAGGAGTGTAATGGTTATATTACTGGACTAGTAATCCAGAGGGAGACGGAAGTGCAGTGGTTATATTACTGGACTGGTAATCCAGAGGGATACGGGAGTGCAGTGGTTATATTACTGGACTAGTAATCTGGAGGGATACAGGAGTGTAATGGTTATATTACTGGACTAGTAATCCAGAGGGATACGGGAGTGCAGTGGTTATATTACTGGACTAGTAATCCAGAGGGATACGGGAGTGCAGTGGTTATATTACTGGACTAGTAATCTGGAGGGATACAGGAGTGTAATGGCTATATGACTGCACTAATAATCCAGAGGGATACGGGAGTGTAGAGGTTATATTATTGGACTAGTAATCCAGAGGGATACGGGACTGTAGACGTTAAATTACTGGACTAGTAATCCAGAGGGATACGGGAGTGCAGTGGTTATATTACTGGACTAGTAATCTGGTGGGATACAGGAGTGTAATGGCTATATTACTGGACTAGTAATCCAGAGGGATATGGGAGTGTAGAGGTTATATTATTGGACTAGTAATCCGGAGGGATATGGGAGTGCAGTGGTTATATTACTGGACTAGCAATCCAGAGGGATACGGGAGTGTAGTGGTTATATTACTGGACTAGTAATCCAGAGGGATACGGGAGTGCAGTGGTTATATTACTGGATCGTAATCCAGTGGGATACGGGAGTGCAGTGGTTATACTACTGGACTAGTAATCCAGAGGGATACGGGATTGTAGTGGTTATATTACTGGACCAGTAATCCAGAGGGGGCGGGGAATGTAGAGGTTATATTACTGGAATAGTAATCTGGAGGGATACAGGAGTGTAATGGTTATATTACTGGACTAGTAATCCAGAGGGATATGGTAGTGTAGAGGTTATATTACTGGACTAGTAATCCAGAGGGGGCGGGGAGTGTAGAGGTTATATTACTGGAATAGTAATCTGGAGGGATACAGGAGTGTAATGGTTATATTACTGGATTAGTAATCCAGAGGGATACGGGAGTGTAGCGGTTACGTTACTGGACTAGTAATCCGGAGGGATAAGGGAGTGTCGAGGTTATGTTACCAGACTAGTAATCTGGAGGGATACGGGAGTGTAGTGGTTAGACTAGTAATCCAGAGGGATACGGGAGTGCAGTGGTTATATTACTGGACTAGTAATCCAGAGGGATACGGATGTGTCGCGGTTATATTACTGGACTAGTAATCCAGAGGGACACGGGAGTGTAGAGGTTATATTACTGGACTAGTAATCCGGGGGGATACGGGAGTGTAGTGGTTATATTATTGGACTAGTAATCCAGAGGGATATGGGAGTGCAGTGGTTATATTGTTGGACGAGTAATCCAGAGGGATATGGGATTGCAGTGGTTCGAATACTGGACTAGCAATCCAGAGGGATACGGGAGTGTAGTGGTTATATTACTGGACTAGTAATCCAGAGGGATACGGGAGTGCAGTGGTTATATTACTGGACTAGTAATCCAGTGGGATATGGGAGTGCAGTGGTTATATTACTGGACTAGTAATCCAGAGGGATACGGAATTGTAGTGGTTATATTACGGGACTAGTAATCCAGAGGGATACGGGAGTGCAGTGGTTATATTACTGGACTAGTAATCCAGAGGGATACGGGAGTGTAGAGGTTATATTATTGGACTAGTAATCCAGAGGGATACGGGGGTGCAGTGGTTATATTACTGGACTAGCAATCCAGAGGGATACGGGAGTGTAGTGGTTATATTACTGGACTAGTAATCCAGAGGGATACGGGAATGCAGTGGTTATATTACTGGACTAGTAATCCAGTGGGATACGGGAGTGCAGTGGTTATATTACTGGACTAGTAATCCAGAGGGATACGGGATTGTGGTGGTTATATTACTGGACTAGTAATCCAGAGGGATACGGGAGTGCAGTGGTTATATTACTGGACGAGTAATCCAGAGGGATACGGGAGTGCAGTGGTTATATTACTGGACTAGTAATCTGGAGGGATACAGGAGTGTAATGGCTATATGACTGGACTAGTAATCCAGAGGGATACGGGAGTGTAGAGGTTATATTATTGGACTAGTAATCCAGAGGGATACGGGAGTGTAGAGGTTAAATTACTGGACTAGTAATCCAGAGGGATATGGGAGTGCAGTGGTTATATTACTGGACTAGTAATCTGGTGGGATACAGGAGTGTAATGGCTATATTACTGGACTAGTAATCCGGAGGGATACGGGAGTGTAGAGGTTATATTACTGGACTAGTAATCCAGAGGGATACGGGAGTGTAGTGGTTATATTACAGGACTAGTAATCTGGTGGGATACAGGACTGTCATGGCTATATTACTGGACTAGTAATCCAGAGGGATACGGGAGTGTAGAGGTTATATTACTGGACTAGTAATCCGGAGGGATGCGGGAGTGTAGTGGTTATATTACTGGACTAGTAATCCAGAGAGATACGGGAGTGTAGCGGTTATATTACTGGACTAGTAATCCGGAGGGATACGGGAGTGTAGAGGTTATATTACCAGACTAGTAATCTGGAGGGATACGGGAGTGTAGTGGTTACACTAGTAATCCAGAGGGATACGAGAGTGCAGTGGTTATATTACTGGACTAGTAATCCAGAGGGATACGGATGTGTCGCGGTTATATTACTGGACTAGTCATCCAGAGGGATACGGGAGTGCAGAGGTTATATTACTGGACTAGTAATCCGGGGGGATACGGGAGTGTAGTGGTTATATTACTGGACTAGTAATCCAGAGGGATATGGGAGTGCAGTGGTTATATTACTGGACTAGCAATCCGGGGGGGATACGGGAGTGTAGTGGTTATATTATTGGACTAGTAATCCGGAGGGATACGGGAGTGCAGTGGTTATATTACTGGATAGTAATCCAGTGGGATACGGGAGTGCAGTGGTTATATTACTGGACTAGTAATCCAGAGGGATACGGGATTGTAGTGGTTATATTACTGGACTAGTAATACAGAGGGGGCGGGGAGTGTAGAGGTTATATTACTGGAATAGTAATCTGGAGGGATACAGGAGTGTAATGTTTATATTACTGGACTAGTAATCCAGGGGGATATGGTAGTGTAGAGGTTATATTACTGGACTAGTAATCCAGAGGGATACGGGAGTGCAGTGGTTATATTACTGGACTCGTAATCCAGAGGGATACAGGAGTGCAGTGGTTATATTACAGGACTAGTAATCCGGAGGGGGCGGGGAGTGTAGAAGTTATATTACTGGAATAGTAATCTGGACGGATACAGGAGTGTAATGGTTATATTACTGGACTAGTAATCCAGAGGGAGACGGGAGTGCAGTGGTTATAGTACTGGACTGGTAATCCAGAGGGATACGGGAGTGCAGTGGTTATATTACTGGACTAGTAATCTGGAGGGATACAGGAGTGTAATGGTTATATTACTGGACTAGTAATCCAGACATTTCTCTGGAATGCCTGGAATTTCTCTGGAGAAATGCCGTGAACAACAGATGCCCCTCTACATTGCTTTCATTGATCTCACCAAAGCCTTTGACCTCGTCAGCAGACGTGGTCTCTTCAGACTACTAGAAAAGATCGGATGTCCACCAAAGCTACTAAGCATCATCACCTCATTCCATGACAATATGAAAGGCACAATTCAACATGGTGGCTCCTCATCAGAGCCCTTTCCTATCCTGAGTGGTGTGAAACAGGGCTGTGTTCTCGCACCCACACTTTTTGGGATTTTCTTCTCCCTGCTGCTTTCACATGCGTTCAAATCCTCTGAAGAAGGAATTTTCCTCCACACAAGATCAGGGGGCAGGTTGTTCAACCTTGCCCGTCTAAGAGCGAAGTCCAAAGTACGGAAAGTCCTCATCAGAGAACTCCTCTTTGCTGACGATGCTGCTTTAACATCTCACACTGAAGAATGCCTGCAGAGTCTCATCGACAGGTTTGCGTCTGCCTGCAATGAATTTGGCCTAACCATCAGCCTCAAGAAAACGAACATCATGGGGCAGGATGTCAGAAATGCTCCATCCATCAATATTGGCGACCACGCTCTGGAAGTGGTTCAAGAGTTCACCTACCTAGGCTCAACTATCACCAGTAACCTGTCTCTAGATGCAGAAATCAACAAGCGCATGGGTAAGGCTTCCACTGCTATGTTCAGACTGGCCAAGAGAGTGTGGGAAAATGGCGCACTGACACGGAACACAAAAGTCCGAGTGTATCAGGCCTGTGTCCTCAGTACCTTGCTCTACGGCAGCGAGGCCTGGACAACGTATGCCAGCCAAGAGCGACGTCTCAATTCATTCCATCTTCGCTGCCTTCGGAGAATACTTGGCATCAGGTGGCAGGACTATATCTCCAACACAGAAGTCCTTGAAGCGGCCAACACCCCCAGCTTATACACACTACTGAGTCAGCGGCGCTTGAGATGGCTTGGCCATGTGAGCCGCATGGAAGATGGCAGGATCCCCAAAGACACATTGTACAGCGAGCTCGCCACTGGTATCAGAGCTACCGGCCGTCCATGTCTCCGTTATAAAGACGTCTGCAAACGCGACATGAAATCGTGTGACATTGATCACAAGTCGTGGGAGTCAGTTGCCAGCATTCGCCAGAGCTGGCGGGCAGCCATAAAGACAGGGCTAAATTGTGGCGAGTCGAAGAGACTTAGTAGTTGGCAGGAAAAAAGACAGAGGCGCAAGGGGAGAGCCAACTGTGCAACAGCCCCAACAAACAAATTTCTCTGCAGCACCTGTGGAAGAGCCTGTCACTCCAGAATTGGCCTTTATAGCCACTCCAGGCGCTGCTTCACAAACCACTGACCACCTCCAGGCGCGTATCCATTGTCTCTCGAGATAAGGAGGCCCAAAAAGAAAAGAAAAAAAAAAAAGTAATCCAGAGGGATACGGGAGTGCAGTGGTTATATTACTGGACTAGTAATCTGGAGGGATACAGGAGTGTAATGGCTATATGACTGCACTAATAATCCAGAGGGATACGGGAGTGTAGAGGTTATATTATTGGACTAGTAATCCAGAGGGATACGGGACTGTAGACGTTAAATTACTGGACTAGTAATCCAGAGGGATACGGGAGTGCAGTGGTTATATTACTGGACTAGTAATCTGGTGGGATACAGGAGTGTAATGGCTATATTACTGGACTAGTAATCCAGAGGGATATGGGAGTGTAGAGATTATATTATTGGACTAGTAATCCGGAGGGATATGGGAGTGCAGTGGTTATATTACTGGACTAGCAATCCAGAGGGATACGGGAGTGTAGTGGTTATATTACTGGACTAGTAATCCAGAGGGATACGGGAGTGCAGTGGTTATATTACTGGATAGTAATCCAGTGGGATACGGGAGTGCAGTGGTTATACTACTGGACTAGTAATCCAGAGGGATACGGGATTGTAGTGGTTATATTACTGGACTAGTAATCCAGAGGGGGCGGGGAATGTAGAGGTTATATTACTGGAATAGTAATCTGGAGGGACACAGGAGTGTAATGGTTATATTACTGGATTAGTAATCCAGAGGGATACGGGAGTGCAGTGGTTATATTACTGGACTAGCAATCCGGGGGGATACGGGAGTGTAGTGGTTATATTATTGGACTAGTAATCCGGAGGGATATGGGAGTGCAGTGGTTATATTACTGGACTAGTAATCTGGTGGGATACAGGAGTGTAGAGGTTATATTATTGGACTAGTAATCCAGAGGGATACGGGAGTGTAGAGGTTATATTACGGGAATAGTAATCCGGAGGGATACGGGAGTGTAGTGGTTATATTCCTGGACTAGTAATCCAGAGGGATACGGGAGTTTAGCGGTTATATTACTGGACTAGTAATCCGGAGGGATACGGGAGTGTAGAGGTTATATTACCAGACAAGTAATCTGGAGGGATACGGGAGTGTAGAGGTTATATTACTGGACTAGTAATCCGGGGGGATACGGGAGTGTAGTGGTTATATTATTGGACTAGTAATCCAGAGGGATATGGGAGTGCAGTGGTTATATTACTGGACAAGCAATCCGGGGGGATACGGGAGTGTAGTGGTTATATTATTGGACTAGTAATCTGGAGGGATATGGGAATGCAGTGGTTATATTACTGGACTAGCAATCCAGAGGGATACGGGAATGTAGTGGTTATATTACTGGACTAGTAATCCAGAGGGATACGGGAGTGCAGTGGTTATATTACTGGATAGTAATCCAGTGGGATACGGGAGTGCAGTGGTTATATTACTGGACTAGTACTCCAGAGGGATACGGGATTGTAGTGGTTATATTACTGGCCTAGTAATCCAGAGGGGGCTGGGAGTGTAGAGGTTATATTACTGGAATATTAATCTGGAGGGATACAGGAGTGTAATGGTTATATTACTGGACTAGTAATCCAGAGGGGGCGGGGAGTGTAGTGGTTATATTACTGGAATAGTAATCTGGAGGGATACAGGAGTGTAATGGTTATATTACTGGACTAGTAATCCAGAGGGATATGGGAGTGTAGCGGTTATATTACTGGACTAGTAATCCAGAGGGGGCGGGAAGTGTAGAGTTTATATTACTGGACTAGTAATCCAGAGGGATATGGTAGTGTAGCGGTTATATTACTGGACTAGTAATCCAGAGGGGCGGGGACTGTAGAGGTTATATTACTGGAATAATAATCTGGAGGGATACAGGAGTGTAATGGTTATATTACTGGACAAGTAATCCAGAGGGATACGGCAGTGCAGTGGTTATATTACTGGACTAGTAATCCAGTGGGATATGGGTGTGCAGTGGTTATATTACTGGACTAGTAATCCAGAGGGATACGGAATTGTAGTGGTTATATTACTGGACTAGTAATCCAGAGGGATACGGGAGTGCAGTGGTTATATTACTGGACTAGTAATCCAGAGGGATACGGGAGTGTAGAGGTTATATTATTGGACTAGTAATCCAGAGGGATACGGGGGTGCAGTGGTTATATTACTGGACTAGCAATCCAGAGGGATACGGGAGTGTAGTGGTTATATTACTGGACTAGTAATCCAGAGGGATACGGGAGTGCAGTGGTTATATTACTGGACTAGTAATCTGGAGGGATACAGGAGTGTAATGGCTATATGACTGGACTAGTAATCCAGAGGGATACGGGAGTGTAGAGGTTATATTATTGGACTAGTAATCCAGAGGGATATGGGAGTGTAGAGGTTAAATTACTGGACTAGTAATCCAGAGGGATATGGGAGTGCAGTGGTTATATTACTGGACTAGTAATCTGGTGGGATACAGGAGTGTAATGGCTATATTACTGGACTAGTAATCCGGAGGGATACGGGAGTGTAGAGGTTATATTACTGGACTAGTAATCCAGAGGGATACGGGAGTGTAGTGGTTATATTACAGGACTGGTAATCTGGTGGGATACAGGACTGTCATGGCTATATTACTGGACTAGTAATCCAGAGGGATACGGGAGTGTAGAGGTTATATTACTGGACTAGTAATCCGGAGGGATACGGGAGTGTAGTAGTTATATTACTGGACTAGTAATCCAGAGAGATACGGGAGTGTAGCGGTTATATTACTGGACTAGTAATCCGGAGGGATACGGGAGTGTAGAGGTTATATTACCAGACTAGTAATCTGGAGGAATACGGGAGTGTAGTGGTTACACTAGTAATCCAGAGGGATACGAGAGTGCAGTGGTTATATTACTGGACTAGTAATCCAGAGGGATACGGCTGTGTCACGGTTATATTACTGGACTAGTCATCCAGAGGGATACGGGAGTGCAGAGGTTATATTACTGGACTAGTAATCCGGGGGGATACGGGAGTGTAGTGGTTATATTACTGGACTAGTAATCCAGAGGGATATGGGAGTGCAGTGGTTATATTACTGGACTAGCAATCCGGGGGGGATACGGGAGTGTCGTGGTTATATTATTGGACTAGTAATCCGGAGGGATACGGGAGTGCAGTGGTTATATTACTGGATAGTAATCCAGTGGGATACGGGAGTGCAGTGGTTATATTACTGGACTAGTAATCCAGAGGGATACGGGATTGTAGTGGTTATATTACTGGACTAGTAATACAGAGGGGGCGGGGAGTGTAGAGGTTATATTACTGGAATAGTAATCTGGAGGGATACAGGAGTGTAATGGTTATATTACTGGACTAGTAATCCAGAGGGATATGGTAGTGTAGAGGTTATATTACTGGACTAGTAATCCAGAGGGATACGGGAGTGCAGTGGTTATATTACTGGACTCGTAATCCCGAGGGATACAGGAGTGCAGTGGTTATATTACAGGACTAGTAATCCGGAGGGGGCGGGGAGTGTAGAAGTTATATTACTGGAATAGTAATCTGGACGGATACAGGAGTGTAATGGTTATATTACTGGACTAGTAATCCAGAGGGAGACGGAAGTGCAGTGGTTATATTACTGGACTGGTAATCCAGAGGGATACGGGAGTGCAGTGGTTATATTACTGGACTAGTAATCTGGAGGGATACAGGAGTGTAATGGTTATATTACTGGACTAGTAATCCAGAGGGATACGGGAGTGCAGTGGTTATATTACTGGACTAGTAATCCAGAGGGATACGGGAGTGCAGTGGTTATATTACTGGACTAGTAATCTGGAGGGATACAGGAGTGTAATGGCTATATGACTGCACTAATAATCCAGAGGGATACGGGAGTGTAGAGGTTATATTATTGGACTAGTAATCCAGAGGGATACGGGACTGTAGACGTTAAATTACTGGACTAGTAATCCAGAGGGATACGGGAGTGCAGTGGTTATATTACTGGACTAGTAATCTGGTGGGATACAGGAGTGTAATGGCTATATTACTGGACTAGTAATCCAGAGGGATATGGGAGTGTAGAGGTTATATTATTGGACTAGTAATCCGGAGGGATATGGGAGTGCAGTGGTTATATTACTGGACTAGCAATCCAGAGGGATACGGGAGTGTAGTGGTTATATTACTGGACTAGTAATCCAGAGGGATACGGGAGTGCAGTGGTTATATTACTGGATCGTAATCCAGTGGGATACGGGAGTGCAGTGGTTATACTACTGGACTAGTAATCCAGAGGGATACGGGATTGTAGTGGTTATATTACTGGACGAGTAATCCAGAGGGGGCGGGGAATGTAGAGGTTATATTACTGGAATAGTAATCTGGAGGGATACAGGAGTGTAATGGTTATATTACTGGACTAGTAATCCAGAGGGATATGGTAGTGTAGAGGTTATATTACTGGACTAGTAATCCAGAGGGGGCGGGGAGTGTAGAGGTTATATTACTGGAATAGTAATCTGGAGGGATACAGGAGTGTAATGGTTATATTACTGGATTAGTAATCCAGAGGGATACGGGAGTGTAGCGGTTACGTTACTGGACTAGTAATCCGGAGGGATAAGGGAGTGTCGAGGTTATGTTACCAGACTAGTAATCTGGAGGGATACGGGAGTGTAGTGGTTAGACTAGTAATCCAGAGGGATACGGGAGTGCAGTGGTTATATTACTGGACTAGTAATCCAGAGGGATACGGATGTGTCGCGGTTATATTACTGGACGAGTAATCCAGAGGGACACGGGAGTGTAGAGGTTATATTACTGGACTAGTAATCCGGGGGGATACGGGAGTGTAGTGGTTATATTATTGGACTAGTAATCCAGAGGGATATGGGAGTGCAGTGGTTATATTGTTGGACGAGTAATCCAGAGGGATATGGGATTGCAGTGGTTCTAATACTGGACTAGCAATCCAGAGGGATACGGGAGTGTAGTGGTTATATTACTGGACTAGTAATCCAGAGGGATACGGGAGTGCAGTGGTTATATTACTGGACTAGTAATCCAGTGGGATATGGGAGTGCAGTGGTTATATTACTGGACTAGTAATCCAGAGGGATACGGAATTGTAGTGGTTATATTACGGGACTAGTAATCCAGAGGGATACGGGAGTGCAGTGGTTATATTACTGGACTAGTAATCCAGAGGGATACGGGAGTGTAGAGGTTATATTATTGGACTAGTAATCCAGAGGGATACGGGGGTGCAGTGGTTATATTACTGGACTAGCAATCCAGAGGGATACGGGAGTGTAGTGGTTATATTACTGGACTAGTAATCCAGAGGGATACGGGAATGCAGTGGTTATATTACTGGACTAGTAATCCAGTGGGATACGGGAGTGCAGTGGTTATATTACTGGACTAGTAATCCAGAGGGATACGGGATTGTGGTGGTTATATTACTGGACTAGTAATCCAGAGGGATACGGGAGTGCAGTGGTTATATTACTGGACTAGTAATCCAGAGGGATACGGGAGTGCAGTGGTTATATTACTGGACTAGTAATCTGGAGGGATACAGGAGTGTAATGGCTATATGACTGGACTAGTAATCCAGAGGGATACGGGAGTGTAGAGGTTATATTATTGGACTAGTAATCCAGAGGGATACGGGAGTGTAGAGGTTAAATTACTGGACTAGTAATCCAGAGGGATATGGGAGTGCAGTGGTTATATTACTGGACTAGTAATCTGGTGGGATACAGGAGTGTAATGGCTATATTACTGGACTAGTAATCCAGAGGGATACGGGAGTGTAGAGGTTATATTACTGGACTAGTAATCCAGAGGGATACGGGAGTGTAGTGGTTATATTACAGGACTAGTAATCTGGTGGGATACAGGACTGTCATGGCTATATTACTGGACTAGTAATCCAGAGGGATACGGGAGTGTAGAGGTTATATTACTGGACTAGTAATCCGGAGGGATGCGGGAGTGTAGTGGTTATATTACTGGACTAGTAATCCAGAGAGATACGGGAGTGTAGCGGTTATATTACTGGACTAGTAATCCGGAGGGATACGGGAGTGTAGAGGTTATATTACCAGACTAGTAATCTGGAGGGATACGGGAGTGTAGTGGTTACACTAGTAATCCAGAGGGATACGAGAGTGCAGTGGTTATATTACTGGACTAGTAATCCAGAGGGATACGGATGTGTCGCGGTTATATTACTGGACTAGTCATCCAGAGGGATACGGGAGTGCAGAGGTTATATTACTGGACTAGTAATCCGGGGGGATACGGGAGTGTAGTGGTTATATTACTGGACTAGTAATCCAGAGGGATATGGGAGTGCAGTGGTTATATTACTGGACTAGCAATCCGGGGGGGATACGGGAGTGTAGTGGTTATATTATTGGACTAGTAATCCGGAGGGATACGGGAGTGCAGTGGTTATATTACTGGATAGTAATCCAGTGGGATACGGGAGTGCAGTGGTTATATTACTGGACTAGTAATCCAGAGGGATACGGGATTGTAGTGGTTATATTACTGGACTAGTAATACAGAGGGGGCGGGGAGTGTAGAGGTTATATTACTGGAATAGTAATCTGGAGGGATACAGGAGTGTAATGTTTATATTACTGGACTAGTAATCCAGAGGGATATGGTAGTGTAGAGGTTATATTACTGGACTAGTAATCCAGAGGGATACGGGAGTGCAGTGGTTATATTACTGGACTCGTAATCCAGAGGGATACAGGAGTGCAGTGGTTATATTACAGGACTAGTAATCCGGAGGGGGCGGGGAGTGTAGAAGTTATATTACTGGAATAGTAATCTGGACGGATACAGGAGTGTAATGGTTATATTACTGGACTAGTAATCCAGAGGGAGATGGGAGTGCAGTGGTTATAGTACTGGACTGGTAATCCAGAGGGATACGGGAGTGCAGTGGTTATATTACTGGACTAGTAATCTGGAGGGATACAGGAGTGTAATGGTTATATTACTGGACTAGTAATCCAGAGGGATACGGGAGTGCAGTGGTTATATTACTGGACTAGTAATCCAGAGGGATACGGGAGTGCAGTGGTTATATTACTGGACTAGTAATCTGGAGGGATACAGGAGTGTAATGGCTATATGACTGCACTAATAATCCAGAGGGATACGGGAGTGTAGAGGTTATATTATTGGACTAGTAATCCAGAGGGATACGGGACTGTAGACGTTAAATTACTGGACTAGTAATCCAGAGGGATACGGGAGTGCAGTGGTTATATTACTGGACTAGTAATCTGGTGGGATACAGGAGTGTAATGGCTATATTACTGGACTAGTAATCCAGAGGGATATGGGAGTGTAGAGATTATATTATTGGACTAGTAATCCGGAGGGATATGGGAGTGCAGTGGTTATATTACTGGACTAGCAATCCAGAGGGATACGGGAGTGTAGTGGTTATATTACTGGACTAGTAATCCAGAGGGATACGGGAGTGCAGTGGTTATATTACTGGATAGTAATCCAGTGGGATACGGGAGTGCAGTGGTTATACTACTGGACTAGTAATCCAGAGGGATACGGGATTGTAGTGGTTATATTACTGGACTAGTAATCCAGAGGGGGCGGGGAATGTAGAGGTTATATTACTGGAATAGTAATCTGGAGGGACACAGGAGTGTAATGGTTATATTACTGGATTAGTAATCCAGAGGGATACGGGAGTGCAGTGGTTATATTACTGGACTAGCAATCCGGGGGGATACGGGAGTGTAGTGGTTATATTATTGGACTAGTAATCCGGAGGGATATGGGAGTGCAGTGGTTATATTACTGAACTAGTAATCTGGTGGGATACAGGAGTGTAGAGGTTATATTATTGGACTAGTAATCCAGAGGGATACGGGAGTGTAGAGGTTATATTACGGGAATAGTAATCCGGAGGGATACGGGAGTGTAGTGGTTATATTCCTGGACTAGTAATCCAGAGGGATACGGGAGTTTAGCGGTTATATTACTGGACTAGTAATCCGGAGGGATACGGGAGTGTAGAGGTTATATTACCAGACTCGTAATCTGGAGGGATACGGGAGTGTAGAGGTTATATTACTGGACTAGTAATCCGGGGGGATACGGGAGTGTAGTGGTTATATTATTGGACTAGTAATCCAGAGGGATATGGGAGTGCAGTGGTTATATTACTGGACTAGCAATCCGGGGGGATACGGGAGTGTAGTGGTTATATTATTGGACTAGTAATCTGGAGGGATATGGGAGTGCAGTGGTTATATTACTGGACTAGCAATCCAGAGGGAAACGGGAATGTAGTGGTTATATTACTGGACTAGTAATCCAGAGGGATACGGGAGTGCAGTGGTTATATTACTGGATAGTAATCCAGTGGGATACGGGAGTGCAGTGGTTATATTACTGGACTAGTACTCCAGAGGGATACGGGATTGTAGTGGTTATATTACTGGCCTAGTAATCCAGAGGGGGCTGGGAGTGTAGAGGTTATATTACTGGAATATTAATCTGGAGGGATACAGGAGTGTAATGGTTATATTACTGGACTAGTAACCCAGAGGGGGCGGGGAGTGTAGTGGTTATATTACTGGAATAGTAATCTGGAGGGATACAGGAGTGTAATGGTTATATTACTGGACTAGTAATCCAGAGGGATATGGGAGTGTAGCGGTTATATTACTGGACTAGTAATCCAGAGGGGGCGGGAAGTGTAGAGTTTATATTACTGGACTAGTAATCCAGAGGGATATGGTAGTGTAGCGGTTATATTACTGGACTAGTAATCCAGAGGGGCGGGGACTGTAGAGGTTATATTACTGGAATAATAATCTGGAGGGATACAGGAGTGTAATGGTTATATTACTGGACTAGTAATCCAGAGGGATATGGGAGTGTAGCGGTTATATTACTGGACTAGGAATCTGGAGGGATACAGGAGTGTAATGGTTATATTACTGGACTAGTAATCCAGAGGGATACGGGTGTGTCGCAGTTATATTACTGGACTAGTAATCCAGAGGGATACGGGAGTGTAGAGGTTATATTACTGGACCAGCAATCCAGAGAGATACGGGAGTGTAATTCTTATATTACTGGAATAGTAATCCAGAGGGATACGGGTGTGTCGCAGTTATATTACTGGACTAGTAATCCAGAGGGATACGGGAGTGTAATGGTTATATTACTGGACTAATAATCCAGAGGGATAAGGGAGTGTAGTGGTTATATTACTGACCTAGTAATCCAGAGGGATAAGGGAGTGTAGTGGTTATATTACTGGAATAGTAATCCAGAGGGATACGGGAGTGTAATTCTTATATTACTGGAATCATAATCCAGAGGGATACGGGAGTGTCATTCATAGATTACTGGAATAGTAATCCAGACGGATACGGGAGTGTAATTCTTATATTACTGGAATAGTAATCCAGAGGGTTACGGGAGTGTAATTCTTATATTACTGGACTAGTAATCCAGAGGTATACGGGAGTGTAGTGGTTATATTACTTGACTAGTAATCCAGAGGGATACGGGAGTGTAATTCTTATATTACTGGAATAGTAATCCAGAGGGATACGGGAGTGTAATTCTTATATTACTGGAATAGTAATCCAGAGGGATATGGGAGTGTAATTCTTATATTACTGGAATAGTAATCCAGAGGGATACGGGAGTGTAATTCTTATATTACTGGACTAGTAATCCAGAGGGATACAGGAGTGTAATTCTTATATTACTGGACTAGTAATCCAGAGGGATACAGGAGTGTAATTCTTATATTACTGGAATAGTAATCCAGAGGGATATGGGAGTGTAATTCTTATATTACTGGACTCGTAATCCAGAGGGATACAGGAGTGTAATTCTTATATTACTGGACTAGTAATCCAGAGTGATACAGGAGTGTACTTCTTATATTACTGGAATAGTAATCCAGAGGGATACGGGAGTGTAATTCTTATATTACTGGAATAGTAATCCAGAGGGATATGGGAGTGTAATTCTTATATTACTGGACTAGTAATCCAGAGGGATACAGGAGTGTAATTCTTATATTACTGGACTAGTAATCCAGAGGGATACAGGAGTGTAATTCTTATATTACTGGAATAGTAATCCAGAGGGATACGGGTGTGTAATTCTTATATTACTGGAATAGTAATCCAGAGGGATACGGGAGTGTAATTCTTATATTCCTGGAATAGTAATCCAGAGGGATACGGGAGTGCAGTGGATATATTACTGGACTAGTAATCCAGAGGGATACAGGAGTGTAATTCTTATATTACTGGAATAGTAATCCAGAGGGATACGGGAGTGCAATGGTTATATTACTGGACTAATAATCCAGAGGGATAAGGGAGTGTAGTGGTTATATTACTGGACTAGTAATCCAGAGGGATAAGGGATTGTAGTGGTTATATTACTGGAATAGTAATCCAGAGGGATACGGGAGTGTAATTCTTATATTACTGGAATAGTAATCCAGAGGGATACGGGAGTTTAATTCTTATATTACTGGACTAGTAATCCAGAGGGATACGGGAGTGTAATTCTTATATTACTGGAATAGTAATCCGGCGGGATACGGGAGTGTAGCGGTTACATTACTGGGCTAGTACTCCAGAGGGATATGGGAGTGTAGTGGTTATATTACTGGACTAGTAATCCAGAGGTATACGGGAGTGTAGCGGTTATATTACCAGACTAGTAATCCGGAGGGATATGGGAGTGTAGTGGTTCTATTACTGGACTAGTAATCCAGAGGGATACGGGAGTGCAGTGGTTATATTACTGGACTAGTAATCCAGAGGGATATGGGAGTGTCGTGGTTATATTACTGGACTAGTAATCCAGAGGTATACGGGAGTGTAGCGGTTATATTACCAGACTAGTAATCCGGAGGGATATGGGAGTGTAGTGGTTCTATTACTGGACTAGTAATCCAGAGGGATACGGGAGTGTAGAGGTTATATTACTGGACTAATAATCCGGAGGGATACTGGATTGTACAGGTTATATTACCTGACTAGTAATCCAGAGGGATACGGGAGTGTAGAGGTTATATTACTGGACTAGTAATCCAGAGGGATACGGGAGTGTAGTGGTTATATTACTGGACTAATAATCCGGAGGGATACTGGAGTGTAGAGGTTATATTACCTGACTAGTAATCCAGAGGGATACGGGAGTGTAGCGGTTATATTACTGGACTAGTAATCCGGAGGGATACGGGAGTGCAGTAGTTATATTACTGGACTGGTAATCCAGAAGGATATGGGAGTGTAGCGGTTATATTAACGGACTAGTAATCCAGAGGGATACGGGAGTGTAGTGGTTATATTACTGGACTAGTAATCCAGAGGGATACGGGAGTGTAGCGGTTATATTACTGGACTAGTAATCCAGAGGGATACTGGAGTGTAGAGGTTATATTACCTGACTAGTAATCCAGAGGGATACGGGAGTGTAGAGGTTATATTACTGGACTAGTAATCCAGAGGGATACGGGAGTGTAGTGGTTATATTACTGGACTAGTAATCCAGAGGGATACGGGAGTGTCGCAGTTATATTACCAGACTAGTAATCCAGAGGGATACGGGAGTGCAGTAGTTATATTACTGGACTAGTAATCCAGAGGGATATGGGAGTGTAGCGGTTATATTAACGGACTAGTAATCCAGAGAGATACGGGAGTGTAGTGGTTATATTACTGGAATAGTAATCCAGAGGGATACGGGACTGTAGAGGTTATATTACTGGACTAGTAATCCAGAGGGATACGGGAGTGTACAGGTTATATTACTGGACTAGTAATCCAGAGGGGTACGGGATTGTAGCGGCTATATTACTGGACTAGTAATCCAGAGGGATACGGGAGTGTAGTGGTTATATTACTGGACTAGTAATCCAGAGGGATACGGGAGTGTAGTGGTTATATTACCAGACTAGTAATCCGGAGGGATATGGGAGTATAGTGGTTCTATTACTGGACTAGTAATCCAGAGGGATACGGGAGTGTAGTGGTTATATTACTGGAATAGTATTCCAGAGGGATACGGGAGTGTAGAGGTTATATTACTGGACTAGTAATCCAGAGGGATACGGGATTGTAGTGGTTATATTACTGGAATAGTAATCCAGAGGGGGAGGGGAGTGTAGAGGTTATATTACTGGACAAGTAATCCAGAGGGATACGGGAGTGTCGAGGTTATATTACTGGACTTGTAATCCAGAGGGGTACGGGAGTGTAGAGGTTATATTACCTGACTAGTAATCCGGAGGGATACGGGAGTGTAGTGGTTATATTACTGGACTAGTAATCCAGAGGGATACGGGAGTGTAGTGGTTATATTACTGGACTAGTAATCCAGAGGGATAAGGGAGTGTTGCGGTTATATTACCAGACTAGTAATCCAGAGGGATACGGGAGTGCAGTAGTTATATTACTGGACTAGTAATCCAGAGGGGTACGGGAGTGCAGCGGTTATATTAATGGACTAGTAATCCAGAGGGATACGGGAGTGTAGTGGTTATATTATTGGACTAGTAATCCAGAGGGATATGGGAGTGCAGTGGTTATATTACTGGACTAGCAATCCGGGGGGATACGGGAGTGTAGTGGTTATATTATTGGACTAGTAATCCGGAGGGATATGGGAGTGCAGTGGTTATATTACTGGACTAGTAATCTGGTGGGATACAGGAGTGTAGAGGTTATATTATTGGACTAGTAATCCAGAGGGATATGGGAGTGCAGTGGTTATATTACTGGACTAGCAATCCAGAGGGATACGGGAATGTAGTGGTTATATTACTGGACTAGTAATCCAGAGGGATACGGGAGTGCAGTGGTTATATTACTGGATAGTAATCCAGTGGGATACGGGAGTGCAGTGGTTATATTACTGGACTAGTAATCCAGAGGGATACGGGATTGCAGTGGTTATATTCCTGGACTAGTAATCCGGAGGGATACGGGAGTGTAGAGGTTATATTACCAGACTAGTAATCTGGAGGGATACGGGAGTGTAGTGGCTAGACTAGTAATCCAGAGGGATACGGGAGTGCAGTGGTTATATTACTGGACTAGTAATCCAGAGGGATACGGGAGTGTAGAGGTTATATTACTGGACTAGTAATCCGGGGGGATACGGGAGTGTAGTGGTTATATTATTGGACTAGTAATCCAGAGGGATATGGGAGTGCAGTGGTTATATTACTGGACTAGCAATCCGGAGGGATACGGGAGTGTAGTGGTTATATTATTGGACTAGTAATCTGGAGGGATATGGGAGTGCAGTGGTTATATTACTGGACTAGCAATCCAGAGGGATACGGGAATGTAGTGGTTATATTACTGGACTAGTAATCCAGAGGGATATGGGAGTGCAGTGGTTATATTACTGGATAGTAATCCAGTGGGATACGGGAGTGCAGTGGTTATATTACTGGACTAGTAATCCAGAGGGATACGGGATTGTAGTGGTTATATTACTGGCCGAGTAATCCAGAGGGGGCTGGGAGTGTAGAGGTTATATTACTGGAATATTAATCTGGAGGGATACAGGAGTGTAATGGTTATATTACTGGACTAGTAATCCAGAGGGATATGGTAGTGTAGAGGTTATATTACTGGACTAGTAATCCAGAGGGGGCGGGGAGTGTAGAGGTTATATTACTGGAATAGTAATCTGGAGGGATACAGGAGTGTAATGGTTATATTACTGGACTAGTAATCCAGAGGGATATGGGAGTGTAGCGGTTATATTACTGGACTAGTAATCCAGAGGGGGCGGGAAGTGTAGAGTTTATATTACTGGACTAGTAATCCAGAGGGATATGGTAGTGTAGCGGTTATATTACTGGACTAGTAATCCAGAGGGGCGGGGACTGTAGAGGTTATATTACTGGAATAATAATCTGGAGGGATACAGGAGTGTAATGGTTATATTACTGGACTAGTAATCCAGAGGGATATGGGAGTGTAGCGGTTATATTACTGGACTAGTAATCTGGAGGGATACAGGAGTGTAATGGTTATATTACTGGACTAGTAATCCAGAGGGATACGGGTGTGTAATTCTTATATTACTGGAATAGTAATCCAGAGGGATACGGGTGTGTCGCAGTTATATTACTGGACTAGTAATCCAGAGGGATAGGGAGTGTAGAGGTTATATTACTGGACCAGCAATCCAGAGAGATACGGGAGTGTAGTGGTTATATTACTGACCTAGTACTCCAGAGGGATAAGGGAGTGCAGTGGTTATATTACTGGAATAGTAATCCAGAGGGATACGGGAGTGTAATTCTTATATTACTGGAATAGTAATCCAGAGGGATATGGGAGTGTAATTCTTATATTACTGGAATAGTAATCCAGAGGGATACGGGAGTGTAATTCTTATATTACTGGACTAGTAATCCAGAGGGAAACAGGAGTGTAATTCTTATATTACTGGACTAGTAAGCCAGAGGGATACAGGAGTGTAATTCTTATATTACTGGAATAGTAATCCAGAGGGATATGGGAGTGTAATTCTTGTATTACTGGACTAGTAATCCAGAGGGATACAGGAGTGTAATTCTTATATTACTGGACTAGTAATCCAGAGGGATACAGGAGTGTACTTCTTATATTACTGGAATCGTAATCCAGAGGGATACGGGTGTGTAATTCTTATATTACTGGAATAGTAATCCAGAGGGATATGGGAGTGTAATTCTTATATTACTGGACTAGTAATCCAGAGGGATACAGGAGTGTAATTCTTATATTACTAGACTAGTAATCCAGAGGGATACAGGAGTGTAATTCTTATATTACTGGAATATTAATCCAGAGGGATACGGGTGTGTAATTCTTATATTAATGGAATAGTAATCCAGAGGGATACGGTAGTGTAATTCTTATATTCCTGGAATAGTAATCCAGAGGGATACGGGAGTGTAGTGGATATATTACTGGACTAGTAATCCAGAGGGATACAGGAGTGTAATTCTTATATAACTGGAATAGTAATCCAGCGGGATACGGGAGTGTAATGGTTATATTACTGGACTAATAATCCAGAGGGATAAGGGAGTGTAGTGGTTATATTACTGGAATAGTAATCCAGAGGGATACGGGAGTTTAATTCTTATATTACTAGACTAGTAATCCAGAGGGATACGGGAGTGTAATTCTTATATTACTGGAATAGTAATCCGGAGGGATACGGGAGTGTAGCGGTTACATTACTGGGCTAGTACTCCAGAGGGATATGGGAGTGTAGTGGTTATATTACTGGACTAGTAATCCAGAGGTATACGGGAGTGTAGCGGTTATATTACCAGACTAGTAATCTGGAGGGATATGGGAGTGTAGTGGTTCTATTACTGGACTAGTAATCCAGAGGGATATGGGAGTGTAGTGGTTATATTACTGGACTAGTAATCCAGAGGGATATGGGAGTGTCGTGGTTATATTACTGGACTAGTAATCCAGAGGTATACGGGAGTGTAGCGGTTATATTACCAGACTAGTAATCCGGAGGGATATGGGAGTGTAGTGGTTCTATTCCTGGACTAGTAATCCAGAGGGATACGGGAGTGTAGAGGTTATATTACTGGACTAATAATCCGGAGGGATACTGGAGTGTAGAGGTTATATTACCTGACTAGTAATCCAGAGGAATACGGGAGTGTAGAGGTTATATTACTGGACTAGTAATCCAGAGGGATACGGGAGTGTAGTGGTTATATTATTGGACTAATAATCCGGAGGGATACTGGAGTGTAGAGGTTATATTACCTGACTAGTAATGCAGAGGGATACGGGAGTGTAGAGGTTATATTACTGGACTAGTAATCCAGAGGGATACGGGAGAGTAGTGGTTATATTACTGGACTAGTAATCCAGAGGGATACGGGAGTGTAGTGGTTATATTACTGGACTAGTAATCCAGAGGGGGAGGGGAGTGTAGAGGTTATATTACTGGACAAGTAATCCAGAGGGATACGGGAGTGTAGAGGTTGTATTACTGGACTAGTAATCCAGAGGGGGAGGGGAGTGTAGAAGTTACATTACTGGACTAATAATTCAGACGGGGAGGGGAGTGTAGTGGTTATCTTACTGGACTAGTAATCCAGAGGGGTACGGGAGTGTAGCGGTTATATTACTGGACTAGTAATCCGGAGGGATACGGGAGTGCAGTAGTTATATTACTGGACTGGTAATCCAGAGGGATATGGGAGTGTAGCGGTTATATTAACGGTCTAGTAATCCAGAGGGATACGGGAGTGTAGTGGTTATATTACTGGACTAGTAATCCAGAGGGATACGGGAGTGTAGCGGTTATATTACTGGACTAGTAATCCGGAGGGATACTGGAGTGTAGAGGTTATATTACCTGACTAGTAATCCAGAGGGATACGGGAGTGTAGAGGTTATATTACTGGACTAGTAATCCAGAGGGATACGCGAGTGTCACGGTTATATTACCAGACTAGTAATCCAGAGGGATACGGGAGTGCAGTAGTTATATTACTGGACTAGTAATCCAGAGGGATATGGGAGTGTAGCGGTTATATTAACGGACTAGTAATCCAGAGGGATACGGGACTGTAGATGTTATATTACTGGACTAGTAATCCAGAGGGATACGGGAGTGTACAGGTTATATTACTGGACTAGAAATCCAGAGGGGTACGGGATTGTAGCGGTTATATTACTGGACTAGTAATCCAGAGGGATACGGGAGTGTAGTGGTTATATTACTGGACTAGTAATCCAGAGGGATACGGGAGTGTAGTGGTTATATTACCAGACTAGTAATCCGGAGGGATATGGGAGTATAGTGGTTCTATTACTGGACTAGTAATCCGGAGGGATACGGGAGTGTAGTGGTTATATTACTGGAATAGTAATCCAGAGGGATACGGGAGTGTAGAGGTTATATTACTGGACTAGTAATCCAGAGGGATACGGGAGTGCAGTGGTTATATTACTGGATAGTAATCCAGTGTTATACGGGAGTGCAGTGGTTATATTACTGGACGAGTAATCCAGAGGGATACGGGATTGTAGTGGTTATATTACTGGCCTAGTAATCCAGAGGGGGCTGGGAGTGTAGAGGTTATATTACTGGAATATTAATCTGGAGGGATACAGGAGTGTAATGGTTATATTACTGGACTAGTAATCCAGAGGGATATGGTAGTGTAGAGGTTATATTACTGGACTAGTAATCCAGAGGGGGCGGGGAGTGTAGAGGTTATATTACTGGAATAGTAATCTGGAGGGATACAGGAGTGTAATGGTTATATTACTGGACTAGTAATCCAGAGGGATATGGGAGTGTAGCGGTTATATTACTGGACTAGTAATCTGGAGGGATACAGGAGTGTAATGGTTATATTACTGGACTAGTAATCCAGAGGGATACGGGTGTGTAATTCTTATATTACTGGAATAGTAATCCAGAGGGATACGGGTGTGTCGCAGTTATATTACTGGACTAGTAATCCAGAGGGATACGGGAGTGTAGAGGTTATATTACTGGACCAGCAATCCAGAGAGATACGGGAGTGTAGTGGTTATATTACTGACCTAGTACTCCAGAGGAATAAGGGAGTGTAGTGGTTATATTACTGGAATAGTAATCCAGAGGGATACGGGAGTGTAATTCTTATATTACTGGAATCGTAATCCAGAGGGATACGGGTGTGTCGCAGTTATATTACTGGAATCGTAATCCAGAGGGATACGGGAGTGTAATGGTTATATTACTGGACTAATAATCCAGAGGGATAAGGGAGTGTAGTGGTTATATTACTGACCTAGTAATCCAGAGGGATAAGGGAGTGTAGTGGTTATATTACTGGAATAGTAATCCAGAGGGATACGGGAGTGTAATTCTTATATTACTGGAATCGTAATCCAGAGGGATACGGGAGTGTAATTCATATATTACTGGAATAGTAATCCAGACGGATACGGGAGTGTAATTCTTATATTACTGGACTAGTAATCCAGAGGTATACGGGAGTGTAGTGGTTATATTACTTGACTAGTAATCCAGAGGGATACGGGAGTGTAATTCTTATATTACTGGAATAGTAATCCAGAGGGATACGGGAGTGTAATTCTTATATTACTGGAATAGTAATCCAGAGGGATATGTGAGTGTAATTCTTATATTACTGGACTAGTAATCCAGAGGGATACAGGAGTGTAATTCTTATATTACTGGACTAGTAATCCAGAGGGATACAGGAGTGTAATTCTTATATTACTGGAATAGTAATCCAGAGGGATATGGGAGTGTAATTCTTATATTACTGGACTAGTAATCCAGAGGGATACAGGAGTGTAATTCTTATATTACTGGACTAGTAATCCAGAGGGATACGGGAGTGTAGAGGTTATATTACTGGACTAGTAATCCAGAGGGATACGGGAGAGTAGTGGTTATATTACTGGACTAGTAATCCAGAGCGATACGGGAGTGTAGTGGTTATATTACTGGACTAGTAATCCAGAGGGGGAGGGGAGTGTAGAGGTTATATTACTGGACAAGTAATCCAGAGGGATACGGGAGTGTAGAGGTTGTATTACTGGACTAGTAATCCAGAGGGGGAGGGGAGTGTAGTGGTTATCTTACTGGACTAGTAATCCAGAGAGATACGGGAGTGTAGTGGTTATATTACTGGACTAGTAATCCGGAGGGATACTGGAGTGTAGAGGTTATATTACTGGACTCGTAATCCGGAGGGATACGGGAGTGTAGAGGTTATATTACCAGACTAGTAATCCAGACGGATACGGGAGTGTAATTCTTATATTACTGGACTAGTAATCCAGAGGTATACGGGAGTGTAGTGGTTATATTACTTGACTAGTAATCCAGAGGGATACGGGAGTGTAATTCTTATATTACTGGAATAGTAATCCAGAGGGATACGGGAGTGTAATTCTTATATTACTGGAATAGTAATCCAGAGGGATATGTGAGTGTAATTCTTATATTACTGGACTAGTAATCCAGAGGGATACAGGAGTGTAATTCTTATATTACTGGACTAGTAATCCAGAGGGATACAGGAGTGTAATTCTTATATTACTGGAATAGTAATCCAGAGGGATATGGGAGTGTAATTCTTATATTACTGGACTAGTAATCCAGAGGGATACAGGAGTGTAATTCTTATATTACTGGACTAGTAATCCAGAGGGATACGGGAGTGTAGAGGTTATATTACTGGACTAGTAATCCAGAGGGATACGGGAGAGTAGTGGTTATATTACTGGACTAGTAATCCAGAGCGATACGGGAGTGTAGTGGTTATATTACTGGACTAGTAATCCAGAGGGGGAGGGGAGTGTAGAGGTTATATTACTGGACAAGTAATCCAGAGGGATACGGGAGTGTAGAGGTTGTATTACTGGACTAGTAATCCAGAGGGGGAGGGGAGTGTAGTGGTTATCTTACTGGACTAGTAATCCAGAGAGATACGGGAGTGTAGTGGTTATATTACTGGACTAGTAATCCGGAGGGATACTGGAGTGTAGAGGTTATATTACTGGACTAGTAATCCGGAGGGATACGGGAGTGTAGAGGTTATATTACCAGACTAGTAATCCAGAGGGATACGGGAGTGTAGCGGTTATATTACTGGACTAGTAATCCGGAGGGATACTGGAGTGTAGAGGTTATATTACCTGACTAGTAATCCAGAGGGATACGGGAGTGTAGAGGTTATATTACTGGACTAGTAATCCAGAGGGATACGGGAGTGTAGTGGTTATATAACTGGACTAGTAATCCAGAGGGAAACGGGAGTGTCACGGTTATATTACCAGACTAGTAATCCAGAGGGATACGGGAGTGCAGTAGTTATATTACTGGACTAGTAATCCAGAGGGATATGGGAGTGTAGCGGTTATATTACTGGAATAGTAATCCAGAGGGATACGGGACTGTAGATGTTATATTACTGGACTAGTAATCCAGAGGGATACGGGAGTGTACAGGTTATATTACTGGACTAGAAATCCAGAGGGGTAAGGGATTGTAGCGGTTATATTACTGGACTAGTAATCCAGAGGGATACGGGAGTGTAGTGGTTATATTACTGGACTAGTAATCCAGAGGGATACGGGAGTGTAGTGGTTATATTACCAGACTAGTAATCCGGAGGGCTATGGGAGTATAGTGGTTCTATTACTGGACTAGTAATCCGGAGGGATACGGGAGTGTAGTGGTTATATTACTGGAATAGTAATCCAGAGGGATACGGGAGTGTAGAGGTTATATTACTGGACTAGTAATCCGGAGGGATACGGGAGTGTAGTGGTTATATTACTGGAATAGTAATCCAGAGGGATACGGGAGTGTAGAGGTTATATTACTGGACTAGTAATCCAGAGGGATACGGGAGTGTAGAGGTTATATTACTGGACTAGTAATCCAGAGGGGGCGGGGAGTGTAGAGGTTATATTACTGGAATAGTAATCTGGAGGGATACAGGAGTGTAATGGTTATATTACTGGACTAGTAATCCAGAGGGATATGGGAGTGTAGCGGTTATATTACTGGACTAGTAATCTGGAGGGATACAGGAGTGTAATGGTTATATTACTGGACTAGTAATCCAGAGGGATACGGGTGTGTAATTCTTATATTACTGGAATAGTAATCCAGAGGGATACGGGTGTGTTGCAGTTATATTACTGGACTAGTAATCCAGAGGGATACGGGAGTGTAGAGGTTATATTACTGGACCAGCAATCCAGAGAGATACGGGAGTGTAGTGGTTATATTACTGACCGAGTACTCCAGAGGGATAAGGGAGTGTAGTGGTTATATTACTGGAATAGTAATCCAGAGGGATACGGGAGTGTAATTCTTATATTACTGGAATCGTAATCCAGAGGGATACGGGTGTGTCGCAGTTATATTACTGGACTAGTAATCCAGAGGGATACGGGAGTGTAATGGTTATATTACTGGACTAATAATCCAGAGGGATAAGGGAGTGTAGTGGTTATATTACTGACCTAGTAATCCAGAGGGATAAGGGAGTGTAGTGGTTATATTACTGGAATAGTAATCCAGAGGGATACGGGAGTGTAATTCTTATATTACTGGAATCGTAATCCAGAGGGATACGGGAGTGTAATTCATATATTACTGGAATAGTAATCCAGAGGGATACGGGAGTGTAATTCTTATATTACTGGAATAGTAATCCAGAGGGATACGGGAGTGTAATTCTTATATTACTGGAATAGTAATCCAGAGGGATATGGGAGTGTAATTCTTATATTACTGGAATAGTAATCCAGAGGGATACGGGAGTGTAATTCTTATATTACTGGACTAGTAATCCAGAGGGATACAGGAGTGTAATTCTTATATTACTGGACTAGTAATCCAGAGGGATACAGGAGTGTAATTCTTATATTACTGGAATAGTAATCCAGAGGGATATGGGAGTGTAATTCTTATATTACTGGACTAGTAATCCAGAGGGATACAGGAGTGTAATTCTTATATTACTGGACTAGTAATCCAGAGGGATACAGGAGTGTACTTCTTATATTACTGGAATAGTAATCCAGAGGGATACGGGTGTGTAATTCTTATATTACTGGAATAGTAATCCAGAGGGATACAGGAGTGTAATGGTTATATTACTGGACTAGTAATCCAGAGGGATATGGTAGTGTAGAGGTTATATTACTGGACTAGTAATCCAGAGGGGGCGGGGAGTGTAGAGGTTATATTACTGGAATAGTAATCTGGAGGGATACAGGAGTGTAATGGTTATATTACTGGACTAGTAATCCAGAGGGATATGGGAGTGTAGCGGTTATATTACTGGACTAGTAATCTGGAGGGATACAGGAGTGTAATGGTTATATTACTGGACTAGTAATCCAGAGGGATACGGGTGTGTAATTCTTATATTACTGGAATAGTAATCCAGAGGGATACGGGTGTGTCGCAGTTATATTACTGGACTAGTAATCCAGAGGGATACGGGAGTGTAGAGGTTATATTACTGGACCAGCAATCCAGAGAGATACGGGAGTGTAGTGGTTATATTACTGACCTAGTACTCCAGAGGGATAAGGGAGTGTAGTGGTTATATTACTGGAATAGTAATCCAGAGGGATACAGGAGTGTAATTCTTATATTACTGGAATCGTAATCCAGAGGGATACGGGTGTGTCGCAGTTATATTACTGGACTAGTAATCCAGAGGGATACGGGAGTGTAATGGTTATATTACTGGACTAATAATCCAGAGGGATAAGGGAGTGTAGTGGTTATATTACTGACCTAGTAATCCAGAGGGATAAGGGAGTGTAGTGGTTATATTACTGGAATAGTAATCCAGAGGGATACGGGAGTGTAATTCTTATATTACTGGAATCGTAATCCAGAGGGATACGGGAGTGTAATTCATATATTACTGGAATAGTAATCCAGAGGGATACGGGAGTGTAATTCTTATATTACTGGAATAGTAATCCAGAGGGATACGGGAGTGTAATTCTTATATTACTGGAATAGTAATCCAGAGGGATATGGGAGTGTAATTCTTATATTACTGGAATAGTAATCCAGAGGGATACGGGAGTGTAATTCTTATATTACTGGACTAGTAATCCAGAGGGATACAGGAGTGTAATTCTTATATTACTGGACTAGTAATCCAGAGGGATACAGGAGTGTAATTCTTATATTACTGGAATAGTAATCCAGAGGGATATGGGAGTGTAATTCTTATATTACTGGACTAGTAATCCAGAGGGATACAGGAGTGTAATTCTTATATTACTGGAATAGTAATCCAGAGGGATATGGGAGTGTAGCGGTTATATTACTGGACTAGTAATCTGGAGGGATACAGGAGTGTAATGGTTATATTACTGGACTAGTAATCCAGAGGGATACGGGTGTGTAATTCTTATATTACTGGAATAGTAATCCAGAGGGATACGGGTGTGTCGCAGTTATAATACTGGACTAGTAATCCAGAGGGATACGGGAGTGTAGAGGTTATATTACTGGACCAGCAATCCAGAGAGATACGGGAGTGTAGTGGTTATATTACTGACCTAGTACTCCAGAGGGATAAGGGAGTGTAGTGGTTATATTACTGGACTAGTAATCCAGAGGGGGCGGGGAGTGTAGAGGTTATATTACTGGAATAGTAATCTGGAGGGATACAGGAGTGTAATGGTTATATTACTGGACTAGTAATCCAGAGGGATATGGGAGTGTAGCGGTTATATTACTGGACTAGTAATCTGGAGGGATACAGGAGTGTAATGGTTATATTACTGGACTAGTAATCCAGAGGGATACGGGTGTGTAATTCTTATATTACTGGAATAGTAATCCAGAGGGATACGGGTGTGTCGCAGTTATATTACTGGACTAGTAATCCAGAGGGATACGGGAGTGTAGAGGTTATATTACTGGACCAGCAATCCAGAGAGATACGGGAGTGTAGTGGTTATATTACTGACCTAGTACTCCAGAGGGATAAGGGAGTGTAGTGGTTATATTACTGGAATAGTAATCCAGAGGGATACAGGAGTGTAATTCTTATATTACTGGAATCGTAATCCAGAGGGATACGGGTGTGTCGCAGTTATATTACTGGACTAGTAATCCAGAGGGATACGGGAGTGTAATGGTTATATTACTGGACTAATAATCCAGAGGGATAAGGGAGTGTAGTGGTTATATTACTGACCTAGTAATCCAGAGGGATAAGGGAGTGTAGTGGTTATATTACTGGAATAGTAATCCAGAGGGATACGGGAGTGTAATTCTTATATTACTGGAATCGTAATCCAGAGGGATACGGGAGTGTAATTCATATATTACTGGAATAGTAATCCAGAGGGATACGGGAGTGTAATTCTTATATTACTGGAATAGTAATCCAGAGGGATACGGGAGTGTAATTCTTATATTACTGGAATAGTAATCCAGAGGGATATGGGAGTGTAATTCTTATATTACTGGAAGAGTAATCCAGAGGGATACGGGAGTGTAATTCTTATATTACTGGACTAGTAATCCAGAGGGATACAGGAGTGTAATTCTTATATTACTGGACTAGTAATCCAGAGGGATACAGGAGTGTAATTCTTATATTACTGGAATAGTAATCCAGAGGGATATGGGAGTGTAATTCTTATATTACTGGACTAGTAATCCAGAGGGATACAGGAGTGTAATTCTTATATTACTGGACTAGTAATCCAGAGGGATACAGGAGTGTACTTCTTATATTACTGGAATAGTAATCCAGAGGGATACGGGTGTGTAATTCTTATATTACTGGAATAGTAATCCAGAGGGATAGGGGAGTGTAATTCTTATATTACTGGACTCGTAATCCAGAGGGATACAGGAGTGTAATTATTATATTACTGGACTAGTAATCCAGAGGGATACAGGAGTGTAATTCTTATATTACTGGAATAGTAATCCAGAGGGATACGGGTGTGTAATTCTTCTATTACTGGAATAGTAATCCAGAGGGATACGGGAGTGTAATTCTTATATTCCTGGAATAGTAATCCAGAGGGATACGGGAGTGTAGTGGATATATTACTGGACTAGTAATCCAGAGGGATACAGGAGTGTAATTCTTATATTACTGGAATAGTAATCCAGAGGGATACGGGAGTGTAATGGTTATATTACTGGACTAATAATCCAGAGGGATAAGGGAGTGTAGTGGTTATATTACTGGACTAGTAATCCAGAGGGATAAGGGAGTGTAGTGGTTATATTACTGGAATAGTAATCCAGAGGGATACGGGAGTGTCATTCTTATATTACTGGAATAGTAATCCAGAGGGATACGGGAGTTTAATTCTTATATTACTGGACTAGTAATCCAGAGGGATACGGGAGTGTAATTCTTAGATTGCTGGAATAGTAATCCGGAGGGATACGGGAGTGTAGCGGTTACATTACTGGGCTAGTACTCCAGAGGGATATGGGAGTGTAGTGGTGATATTACTGGACTAGTAATCCAGAGGTATACGGGAGTGTAGCGGTTATATTACCAGACTAGTAATCCGGAGGGATATGGGAGTGTAGTTGTTCTATTACTGGACTAGTAATCCAGAGGGATACGGGAGTGTACTGGTTATATTACTGGACTAGTAATCCAGAGGGATATGGGAGTGTCGTGGTTATATTACTGGACTAGTAATCCAGAGGTATACGGGAGTGTAGCGGTTATATTACCAGACTAGTAATCCGGAGGGATATGGGAGTGTAGTGGTTCTATTACTGGACTAGTAATCCGGAGGGATACGGGAGTGTAGAGGTTATATTACTGGACTAATAATCCGGAGGGATACTGGAGTGTAGAGGTTATATTACCTGACTAGTAATCCAGAGGGATACGGGAGTGTTGAGGTTATATTACTGGACTAGTAATCCAGAGGGATACGGGAGTGTAGTGGTTATATTACTGGACTAATAATCCGGAGGGATACTGGAGTGTAGAGGTTATATTACCTGACTAGTAATCCAGAGGGATACGGGAGTGCAGAGGTTATATTACTGGACGAGTAATCCAGAGGGATACGGGAGTGTAGTGGTTATATTACTGGACTAGTAATCCAGAGGGATACGGGAGTGTAGTGGTTATATTACTGGACTAGTAATCCAGAGGGGGAGGGGAGTGTAGAGGTTATATTACTGGACAAGTAATCCAGAGGGATACGGGAGTGTAGAGGTTGTATTACTGGACTAGTAATCCAGAGGGGGAGGGGAGTGTAGAAGTTACATTACTGGACTAATAATTCAGACGGGGAGGGGAGTGTAGTGGTTATCTTACTGGACTAGTAATCCAGAGGGGGAGGGGAGTGTACAGGTTATCTTACTGGACTAGTAATCCAGAGGGGTACGGGAGTGTAGCGGTTATATTACTGGACTCGTAATCCGGAGGGATACGGGAGTGCAGTAGTTATATTACTGGACTGGTAATCCAGAGGGATATGGGAGTGTAGCGGTTATATTAACGGACTAGTAATCCAGAGGGATACGGGAGTGTAGTGGTTATATTACTGGACTAGTAATCCAGAGGGATACGGGAGTGTAGCGGTTATATTACTGGACTAGTAATCCGGAGGGATACTGGAGTGTAGAGGTTATATTACCTGACTAGTAATCCAGAGGGATACGGGAGTGTAGAGGTTATATTACTGGACTAGTAATCCAGAGGGATACGGGAGTGTAGTGGTTATATTACTGGACTAGTAATCCAGAGGGATACGGGAGTGTCGCGGTTATATTACCAGACTAGTAATCCAGAGGGCTATGGGAGTGTAGTGGCTCTATTACTGGACTAGTAATCCGGAGGGATACGGGAGTGTAGAGGTTATATTACTGGACTAATAATCCGGAGGGATACTGGAGTGTAGAGGTTATATTACCTGACTAGTAATCCAGAGGGATACGGGAGTGTTGAGGTTATATTACTGGACTAGTAATCCAGAGGGATACGGGAGTGTAGTGGTTATATTACTGGACTAATAATCCGGAGGGATACTGGAGTGTAGAGGTTATATTACCTGACTAGTAATCCAGAGGGATACGGGAGTGCAGAGGTTATATTACTGGACGAGTAATCCAGAGGGATACGGGAGTGTAGTGGTTATATTACTGGACTAGTAATCCAGAGGGATACGGGAGTGTAGTGGTTATATTACTGGACTAGTAATCCAGAGGGGGAGGGGAGTGCAGAGGTTATATTACTGGACAAGTAATCCAGAGGGATACGGGAGTGTAGAGGTTGTATTACTGGACTAGTAATCCAGAGGGGGAGGGGAGTGTAGAAGTTACATTACTGGACTAATAATTCAGACGGGGAGGGGAGTGTAGTGGTTATCTTACTGGACTAGTAATCCAGAGGGGGAGGGGAGTGTACAGGTTATCTTACTGGACTAGTAATCCAGAGGGGTACGGGAGTGTAGCGGTTATATTACTGGACTCGTAATCCGGAGGGATACGGGAGTGCAGTAGTTATATTACTGGACTGGTAATCCAGAGGGATATGGGAGTGTAGCGGTTATATTAACGGACTAGTAATCCAGAGGGATACGGGAGTGTAGTGGTTATATTACTGGACTAGTAATCCAGAGGGATACGGGAGTGTAGCGGTTATATTACTGGACTAGTAATCCGGAGGGATACTGGAGTGTAGAGGTTATATTACCTGACTAGTAATCCAGAGGGATACAGGAGTGTACTTCTTATATTACTGGAATAGTAATCCAGAGGGATACGGGTGTGTAATTCTTATATTACTGGAATAGTAATCCAGAGGGATAGGGGAGTGTAATTCTTATATTACTGGACTCGTAATCCAGAGGGATACAGGAGTGTAATTATTATATTACTGGACTAGTAATCCAGAGGGATACAGGAGTGTAATTCTTATATTACTGGAATAGTAATCCAGAGGGATACAGGTGTGTAATTCTTCTATTACTGGAATAGTAATCCAGAGGGATACGGGAGTGTAATTCTTATATTCCTGGAATAGTAATCCAGAGGGATACGGGAGTGTAGTGGATATATTACTGGACTAGTAATCCAGAGGGATACAGGAGTGTAATTCTTATATTACTGGAATAGTAATCCAGAGGGATACGGGAGTGTAATGGTTATATTACTGGACTAATAATCCAGAGGGATAAGGGAGTGTAGTGGTTATATTACTGGACTAGTAATCCAGAGGGATAAGGGAGTGTAGTGGTTATATTACTGGAATAGTAATCCAGAGGGATACGGGAGTGTCATTCTTATATTACTGGAATAGTAATCCAGAGGGATACGGGAGTTTAATTCTTATATTACTGGACTAGTAATCCAGAGGGATACGGGAGTGTAATTCTTAGATTGCTGGAATAGTAATCCGGAGGGATACGGGAGTGTAGCGGTTACATTACTGGGCTAGTACTCCAGAGGGATATGGGAGTGTAGTGGTGATATTACTGGACTAGTAATCCAGAGGTATACGGGAGTGTAGCGGTTATATTACCAGACTAGTAATCCGGAGGGATATGGGAGTGTAGTTGTTCTATTACTGGACTAGTAATTCAGAGGGATACGGGAGTGTACTGGTTATATTACTGGACTAGTAATCCAGAGGGATATGGGAGTGTCGTGGTTATATTACTGGACTAGTAATCCAGAGGTATACGGGAGTGTAGCGGTTATATTACCAGACTAGTAATCCGGAGGGATATGGGAGTGTAGTGGTTCTATTACTGGACTAGTAATCCGGAGGGATACGGGAGTGTAGAGGTTATATTACTGGACTAATAATCCGGAGGGATACTGGAGTGTAGAGGTTATATTACCTGACTAGTAATCCAGAGGGATACGGGAGTGTTGAGGTTATATTACTGGACTAGTAATCCAGAGGGATACGGGAGTGTAGTGGTTATATTACTGGACTAATAATCCGGAGGGATACTGGAGTGTAGAGGTTATATTACCTGACTAGTAATCCAGAGGGATACGGGAGTGCAGCGGTTATATTACTGGACGAGTAATCCAGAGGGATACGGGAGTGTAGTGGTTATATTACTGGACTAGTAATCCAGAGGGATACGGGAGTGTAGTGGTTATATTACTGGACTAGTAATCCAGAGGGGGAGGGGAGTGTAGAGGTTATATTACTGGACAAGTAATCCAGAGGGATACGGGAGTGTAGAGGTTGTATTACTGGACTAGTAATCCAGAGGGGGAGGGGAGTGTAGAAGTTACATTACTGGACTAATAATTCAGACGGGGAGGGGAGTGTAGTGGTTATCTTACTGGACTAGTAATCCAGAGGGGGAGGGGAGTGTACAGGTTATCTTACTGGACTAGTAATCCAGAGGGGTACGGGAGTGTAGCGGTTATATTACTGGACTCGTAATCCGGAGGGATACGGGAGTGCAGTAGTTATATTACTGGACTGGTAATCCAGAGGGATATGGGAGTGTAGCGGTTATATTAACGGACTAGTAATCCAGAGGGATACGGGAGTGTAGTGGTTATATTACTGGACTAGTAATCCAGAGGGATACGGGAGTGTAGCGGTTATATTACTGGACTAGTAATCCGGAGGGATACTGGAGTGTAGAGGTTATATTACCTGACTAGTAATCCAGAGGGATACGGGAGTGTAGAGGTTATATTACTGGACTAGTAATCCAGAGGGATACGGGAGTGTAGTGGTTATATTACTGGACTAGTAATCCAGAGGGATACGGGAGTGTCGCGGTTATATTACCAGACTAGTAATCCAGAGGGCTATGGGAGTGTAGTGGTTCTATTACTGGACTAGTAATCCGGAGGGATACGGGAGTGTAGAGGTTATATTACTGGACTAATAATCCGGAGGGATACTGGAGTGTAGAGGTTATATTACCTGACTAGTAATCCAGAGGGATACGGGAGTGTTGAGGTTATATTACTGGACTAGTAATCCAGAGGGATACGGGAGTGTAGTGGTTATATTACTGGACTAATAATCCGGAGGGATACTGGAGTGTAGAGGTTATATTACCTGACTAGTAATCCAGAGGGATACGGGAGTGCAGAGGTTATATTACTGGACGAGTAATCCAGAGGGATACGGGAGTGTAGTGGTTATATTACTGGACTAGTAATCCAGAGGGATACGGGAGTGTAGTGGTTATATTACTGGACTAGTAATCCAGAGGGGGAGGGGAGTGTAGAGGTTATATTACTGGACAAGTAATCCAGAGGGATACGGGAGTGTAGAGGTTGTATTACTGGACTAGTAATCCAGAGGGGGAGGGGAGTGTAGAAGTTACATTACTGGACTAATAATTCAGACGGGGAGGGGAGTGTAGTGGTTATCTTACTGGACTAGTAATCCAGAGGGGGAGGGGAGTGTACAGGTTATCTTACTGGACTAGTAATCCAGAGGGGTACGGGAGTGTAGCGGTTATATTACTGGACTCGTAATCCGGAGGGATACGGGAGTGCAGTAGTTATATTACTGGACTGGTAATCCAGAGGGATATGGGAGTGTAGCGGTTATATTAACGGACTAGTAATCCAGAGGGATACGGGAGTGTAGTGGTTATATTACTGGACTAGTAATCCAGAGGGATACGGGAGTGTAGCGGTTATATTACTGGACTAGTAATCCGGAGGGATACTGGAGTGTAGAGGTTATATTACCTGACTAGTAATCCAGAGGGATACGGGAGTGTAGAGGTTATATTACTGGACTAGTAATCCAGAGGGATACGGGAGTGTAGTGGTTATATTACTGGACTAGTAATCCAGAGGGATACGGGAGTGTCGCGGTTATATTACCAGACTAGTAATCCAGAGGGCTATGGGAGTGTAGTGGTTCTATTACTGGACTAGTAATCCGGAGGGATACGGGAGTGTAGAGGTTATATTACTGGACTAATAATCCGGAGGGATACTGGAGTGTAGAGGTTATATTACCTGACTAGTAATCCAGAGGGATACGGGAGTGTTGAGGTTATATTACTGGACTAGTAATCCAGAGGGATACGGGAGTGTAGTGGTTATATTACTGGACTAATAATCCGGAGGGATACTGGAGTGTAGAGGTTATATTACCTGACTAGTAATCCAGAGGGATACGGGAGTGCAGAGGTTATATTACTGGACGAGTAATCCAGAGGGATACGGGAGTGTAGTGGTTATATTACTGGACTAGTAATCCAGAGGGATACGGGAGTGTAGTGGTTATATTACTGGACTAGTAATCCAGAGGGGGAGGGGAGTGTAGAGGTTATATTACTGGACAAGTAATCCAGAGGGATACGGGAGTGTAGAGGTTGTATTACTGGACTAGTAATCCAGAGGGGGAGGGGAGTGTAGAAGTTACATTACTGGACTAATAATTCAGACGGGGAGGGGAGTGTAGTGGTTATCTTACTGGACTAGTAATCCAGAGGGGGAGGGGAGTGTACAGGTTATCTTACTGGACTAGTAATCCAGAGGGGTACGGGAGTGTAGCGGTTATATTACTGGACTCGTAATCCGGAGGGATACGGGAGTGCAGTAGTTATATTACTGGACTGGTAATCCAGAGGGATATGGGAGTGTAGCGGTTATATTAACGGACTAGTAATCCAGAGGGATACGGGAGTGTAGTGGTTATATTACTGGACTAGTAATCCAGAGGGATACGGGAGTGTAGCGGTTATATTACTGGACTAGTAATCCGGAGGGATACTGGAGTGTAGAGGTTATATTACCTGACTAGTAATCCAGAGGGATACGGGAGTGTAGAGGTTATATTACTGGACTAGTAATCCAGAGGGATACGGGAGTGTAGTGGTTATATTACTGGACTAGTAATCCAGAGGGATACGGGAGTGTCGCGGTTATATTACCAGACTAGTAATCCAGAGGGCTATGGGAGTGTAGTGGTTCTATTACTGGACTAGTAATCCGGAGGGATACGGGAGTGTAGAGGTTATATTACTGGACTAATAATCCGGAGGGATACTGGAGTGTAGAGGTTATATTACCTGACTAGTAATCCAGAGGGATACGGGAGTGTTGAGGTTATATTACTGGACTAGTAATCCAGAGGGATACGGGAGTGTAGTGGTTATATTACTGGACTAATAATCCGGAGGGATACTGGAGTGTAGAGGTTATATTACCTGACTAGTAATCCAGAGGGATACGGGAGTGCAGAGGTTATATTACTGGACGAGTAATCCAGAGGGATACGGGAGTGTAGTGGTTATATTACTGGACTAGTAATCCAGAGGGATACGGGAGTGTAGTGGTTATATTACTGGACTAGTAATCCAGAGGGGGAGGGGAGTGTAGACGTTATATTACTGGACAAGTAATCCAGAGGGATACGGGAGTGTAGAGGTTGTATTACTGGACTAGTAATCCAGAGGGGGAGGGGAGTGTAGAAGTTACATTACTGGACTAATAATTCAGACGGGGAGGGGAGTGTAGTGGTTATCTTACTGGACTAGTAATCCAGAGGGGGAGGGGAGTGTACAGGTTATCTTACTGGACTAGTAATCCAGAGGGGTACGGGAGTGTAGCGGTTATATTACTGGACTCGTAATCCGGAGGGATACGGGAGTGCAGTAGTTATATTACTGGACTGGTAATCCAGAGGGATATGGGAGTGTAGCGGTTATATTAACGGACTAGTAATCCAGAGGGATACGGGAGTGTAGTGGTTATATTACTGGACTAGTAATCCAGAGGGATACGGGAGTGTAGCGGTTATATTACTGGACTAGTAATCCGGAGGGATACTGGAGTGTAGAGGTTATATTACCTGACTAGTTATCCAGAGGGATACGGGAGTGTAGAGGTTATATTACTGGACTAGTAATCCAGAGGGATACGGGAGTGTAGTGGTTATATTACTGGACTAGTAATCCAGAGGGATACGGGAGTGTCGCGGTTATATTACCAGACTAGTAATCCAGAGGGATACGGGAGTGCAGTAGTTATATTACTGGACTAGTAATCCAGAGGGATATGGGAGTGTAGTGGTTATATTACTGGAATAGTAATCCAGAGGGATACGGGACTGTAGAGGTTATATTACTGGACTAGTAATCCAGAGGGATACGGGAGTGTACAGGTTATATTAACGGACTAGTAATCCAGAGGGATACGGGAGTGTAGTGGTTATATTACTGGAATAGTAATCCAGAGGGATACGGGAGTGTAGTGGTTATATTACTGGACTAGTAATCCGGAGGGATATGGGAGTGTAGAGGTTATATTACTGGACTAGTAATCCGGAGGGATACGGGAGTGTAGTGGTTATATTATTGGACTAGTTATCCGGAGGGATATGGGAGTGTAGAGGTTATATTACTGGACTAGTAATCCGGAGGGATACGGGAGTGTAGAGGTTATATTAACGGACTAGTAATCCAGAGGGATACGGGAGTGTAGTGGTTATATTACTGGAATAGTAATCCAGAGGGATACGGGACTGTAGAGGTTATATTACTGGACTAGTAATCCAGAGGGATACGGGAGTGTACAGGTTATATTACCAGACTAGTAATCCAGAGGGATACGGGAGTGTACAGGTTATATTACCAGACTAGTAATCCAGAGGGATACGGGAGTGTAGAGGTTATATTAACGGACTAGTATTCCAGAGGGATACGGGAGTGTAGAGGTTATATTACTGGACTAGTAATCCAGAGGGATACGGGAGTGTACAGGTTATATTAACGGACTAGTAATCCAGAGGGATACGGGAGTGTAGTGGTTATATTACTGGAATGATAATCCAGAGGGATACGGGACTGTAGAGGTTATATTACTGGACTAGTAATCCAGAGGGATACGGGAGTGTACAGGTTATATTACCAGACTAGTAATCCAGAGGGATACGGGAGTGTAGCGGTTATATTAACGGACTAGTAATCCAGAGGGATACGGGAGTGTAGTGGTTATATTACTGGAATAGTAATCCAGAGGGATACGGGACTGTAGAGGTTATATTACTGGACTAGTAATCCAGAGGGATACGGGAGTGTACAGGTTATATTACTGGACTCGTAATCCAGAGGGGTACGGGATTGTAGCGGTTATATTACTGGACTAGTAATCCAGAGGGATACGGGAGTGTAGTGGTTATATTACTGGACTAGTAATCCAGAGGGATACGGGAGTGTAGTGGTTATATTACCAGACTAGTAATCCGGAGGGATATGGGAGTATAGTGGTTCTATTACTGGACTAGTAATCCGGAGGGATACGGGAGTGTAGTGGTTATATTACTGGAATAGTAATCCAGAGGGATACGGGAGTGTAGAGGTTATATTACTGGACTAGTAATCCAGAGGGATACGGGAGTGTAGTGGTTATATTACTGGAATAGTAATCCAGAGGGGGAGGGGAGTGTAGAGGTTATATTACCTGACTAGTAATCCGGAGGGACACGGGAGTGTACAGGTTATATTACTGGACTAGTAATCCAGAGGGGTACGGGAGTGTACAGGTTATATTACTGGACTAGTAATCCAGAGGGGTACGGGAGTGTAGTGGTTATATTACTGGACTAGTAATCCAGAGGGATACGGGAGTGTAGTGGTTATATTACTGGACTAGTAATCCAGAGGGGTACGGGAGTGTAGCGGTTATATTACTGCACTGGTAATCCAGAGGGATACGGGAGTGTAGTGGTTATATTACCAGACTAGTAATCCGGAGGGATACGGGAGTGTAGCGGTTATATTACCAGACTAGTAATCCGGAGGGATACGGTAGTGTAGTGGTTATATTACTGGACCAGTAATCCAAAGGGATACGGGAGTGTTGTGGTTATATTAGTGGATTAGTAATCCAGAAGGATATGGGAGTGTCGCGGTTATATTACCAGACTAGTAATCCGGAGGGATACGGGAGTGTAGTGGTTATATTACTGGACTAGTAATCCAGAGGGATATGGGAGTGTAGCAGTTCTCTTACCAGACTAGTAATCCGGAGGGATACGGGGGTGTAGTGGTTATATTACTCGACTAGTAATCCAGAGGGATATGGGAGTGTAGCGGTTCTCTTACCAGACTAGTAATCCGGAGGGATACGGGAGTGTAGTGGTTATATTACTGGACTAGTAATCCAGAGGGGTACGGGAGTTTAGCGGTTATATTACTGGACTAGTAATCCAGAGGGATACGGGAGTGTAGTGGTTATATTACTGGACTAGTAATCCAGAGGGGTACGGGAGTGTAGCGGTTATATTACTGGACTAGTAATCCAGAGGGATATGGGAGTGTAGTGGTTATATTACTGGACTAGTAATCCAGAGGGATACGGGAGTGCAGTGGTTATATTACTGGACTAGTAATCCAGAGGGGTACGGGAGTGTAGTGGTTATATTACTGGACTAGTAATCCAGAGGGGTACGGGAGTGTAGTGGTTATATTACTGGACTAGTAATCCGGAGGGATACGGGGGTGTAGTGGTTATATTACTGGACGAGTAATCCAGAGGGATACGGGAGTGTAGTGGTTATATTACTGGACTAGTAATCCAGAGGGGTACGGGAGTGTAGCGGTTATATTACTGGACTAGTAATCCAGAGGGATACGGGAGTGTACAGGTTATATTACTGGACTAGTAATCCAGAGGGATACGGGAGTGTAGTGGTTATATTACTGGACTAGTAATTCAGAGGGATACGGGAGTGTAGTGGTTATATTACTGGACTAGTAATCCAGAGGGATACGGGAGTGTAGTGGTTATATTACTGGACTAGTAATCCAGAGTGGTACGGGAGTGTAGCGGATATATTACTGGACTTGTAATCCAGAGGGATACGGGAGTGTACAGATTATATTACTGGACTAGTAATCCAGAGGGATACGGGAGTGTAATTCTTATATTACTGGAATAGTAATCCAGAGGGATACGGGAGTGTTGTGTTTATATTACTGGACTAATAATCCAGAGGGATACGGGAGCGTAGTGGTTATATTACTGGACTAGTAATCCAGAGGGGTCCGGGAGTGTACAGGTTATATTACTGGACTAGTAATCCAGAGGGGTACGGGAGTGTAGTGGTTATATTACTGGACTAGTAATCCAGAGGGGTACGGGAGTGTAGCGGTTATATTACTGGAATAGTAATCCAGAGGGATACGGGAGTGTAGTGGTTATATTACTGGACTAGTAATCCGGAGGGATATGGGAGTGTAGAGGTTATATTACTGGACTAGTAATCCGGAGGGATACGGGAGTGTAGTGGTTATATTATTGGACTAGTTATCCGGAGGGATATGGGAGTGTAGAGGTTATATTACTGGACTAGTAATCCGGAGGGATACGGGAGTGTAGAGGTTATATTAACGGACTAGTAATCCAGAGGGATACGGGAGTGTAGTGGTTATATTACTGGAATAGTAATCCAGAGGGATACGGGACTGTAGAGGTTATATTACTGGACTAGTAATCCAGAGGGATACGGGAGTGTACAGGTTATATTACCAGACTAGTAATCCAGAGGGATACGGGAGTGTACAGGTTATATTACCAGACTAGTAATCCAGAGGGATACGGGAGTGTAGAGGTTATATTAACGGACTAGTATTCCAGAGGGATACGGGAGTGTAGAGGTTATATTACTGGACTAGTAATCCAGAGGGATACGGGAGTGTACAGGTTATATTAACGGACTAGTAATCCAGAGGGATACGGGAGTGTAGTGGTTATATTACTGGAATAATAATCCAGAGGGATACGGGACTGTAGAGGTTATATTACTGGACTAGTAATCCAGAGGGATACGGGAGTGTACAGGTTATATTACCAGACTAGTAATCCAGAGGGATACGGGAGTGTAGCGGTTATATTAACGGACTAGTAATCCAGAGGGATACGGGAGTGTAGTGGTTATATTACTGGAATAGTAATCCAGAGGGATACGGGACTGTAGAGGTTATATTACTGGACTAGTAATCCAGAGGGATACGGGAGTGTACAGGTTATATTACTGGACTCGTAATCCAGAGGGGTACGGGATTGTAGCGGTTATATTACTGGACTAGTAATCCAGAGGGATACGGGAGTGTAGTGGTTATATTACTGGACTAGTAATCCAGAGGGATACGGGAGTGTAGTGGTTATATTACCAGACTAGTAATCCGGAGGGATATGGGAGTATAGTGGTTCTATTACTGGACTAGTAATCCGGAGGGATACGGGAGTGTAGTGGTTATATTACTGGAATAGTAATCCAGAGGGATACGGGAGTGTAGAGGTTATATTACTGGACTAGTAATCCAGAGGGATACGGGAGTGTAGTGGTTATATTACTGGAATAGTAATCCAGAGGGGGAGGGGAGTGTAGAGGTTATATTACCTGACTAGTAATCCGGAGGGACACGGGAGTGTACAGGTTATATTACTGGACTAGTAATCCAGAGGGGTACGGGAGTGTACAGGTTATATTACTGGACTAGTAATCCAGAGGGGTACGGGAGTGTAGTGGTTATATTACTGGACTAGTAATCCAGAGGGATACGGGAGTGTAGTGGTTATATTACTGGACTAGTAATCCAGAGGGGTACGGGAGTGTAGCGGTTATATTACTGCACTGGTAATCCAGAGGGATACGGGAGTGTAGTGGTTATATTACCAGACTAGTAATCCGGAGGGATACGGGAGTGTAGCGGTTATATTACCAGACTAGTAATCCGGAGGGATACGGTAGTGTAGTGGTTATATTACTGGACCAGTAATCCAAAGGGATACGGGAGTGTTGTGGTTATATTAGTGGATTAGTAATCCAGAAGGATATGGGAGTGTCGCGGTTATATTACCAGACTAGTAATCCGGAGGGATACGGGAGTGTAGTGGTTATATTACTGGACTAGTAATCCAGAGGGATATGGGAGTGTAGCAGTTCTCTTACCAGACTAGTAATCCGGAGGGATACGGGGGTGTAGTGGTTATATTACTCGACTAGTAATCCAGAGGGATATGGGAGTGTAGCGGTTCTCTTACCAGACTAGTAATCCGGAGGGATACGGGAGTGTAGTGGTTATATTACTGGACTAGTAATCCAGAGGGGTACGGGAGTGTAGCGGTTATATTACTGGACTAGTAATCCAGAGGGATACGGGAGTGTAGTGGTTATATTACTGGACTAGTAATCCAGAGGGGTACGGGAGTGTAGCGGTTATATTACTGGACTAGTAATCCAGAGGGATATGGGAGTGTAGTGGTTATATTACTGGACTAGTAATCCAGAGGGATACGGGAGTGCAGTGGTTATATTACTGGACTAGTAATCCAGAGGGGTACGGGAGTGTAGTGGTTATATTACTGGACTAGTAATCCAGAGGGGTACGGGAGTGTAGTGGTTATATTACTGGACTAGTAATCCGGAGGGATACGGGGGTGTAGTGGTTATATTACTGGACGAGTAATCCAGAGGGATACGGGAGTGTAGTGGTTATATTACTGGACTAGTAATCCAGAGGGGTACGGGAGTGTAGCGGTTATATTACTGGACTAGTAATCCAGAGGGATACGGGAGTGTACAGGTTATATTACTGGACTAGTAATCCAGAGGGATACGGGAGTGTAGTGGTTATATTACTGGACTAGTAATTCAGAGGGATACGGGAGTGTAGTGGTTATATTACTGGACTAGTAATCCAGAGGGATACGGGAGTGTAGTGGTTATATTACTGGACTAGTAATCCAGAGTGGTACGGGAGTGTAGCGGATATATTACTGGACTTGTAATCCAGAGGGATACGGGAGTGTACAGATTATATTACTGGACTAGTAATCCAGAGGGATACGGGAGTGTAATTCTTATATTACTGGAATAGTAATCCAGAGGGATACGGGAGTGTTGTGTTTATATTACTGGACTAATAATCCAGAGGGATACGGGAGCGTAGTGGTTATATTACTGGACTAGTAATCCAGAGGGGTCCGGGAGTGTACAGGTTATATTACTGGACTAGTAATCCAGAGGGGTACGGGAGTGTAGTGGTTATATTACTGGACTAGTAATCCAGAGGGGTACGGGAGTGTAGCGGTTATATTACTGGACTAGTAATCCAGAGGGATACGGGAGTGTACAGGTTATATTACTGGACTAGTAATCCAGAGGGATACGGGAGTGTAATTCTTATATTACTGGAATAGTAATCCAGAGGGATACGGGAGTGTTGTGTTTATATTACTGGATTAGTAATCCAGAGGGATACGGGAGTGTAGTGGTTATATTACTGGACTAGTAATCCAGAGGGGTACGGGAGTGTAGCGGTTATATTACTGGACTAGTAATCCAGAGGGGTACGGGAGTGTAGTTGTTATATTACTGGACAAGTAATCCAGAGGGATACGGGAGTGTAGTGGTTATATCACTGGACTAGTAATCCAGAGGGATACGGGAGTGTAGTGGTTATATTACTGGACTAGTAATCCAGAGGGGTACGGGAGTGTAGCGGTTATATTACTGGACTAGTAATCCAGAGGGATACGGGAGTGTAGTGGTTATATTACTGGACTAGTAATCCAGAGGGGTACGGGAGTGTAGCGGTTATATTACTGGACTGGTAATCCAGAGGGATACGGGAGTGTCGTGGTTATATTACTGGACTAGTAATCCCGAGGGATACGGGAGTGTAATTCTTATATTACTGGAATAGTAATCCAGAGGGATACGGGAGTGTTGTGTTTATATTACTGGACTAGTAATCCAGAGGGATACGGGAGTGTAGTGGTTATATTACTGGACTAGTAATCCAGAGGGGTACGGGAGTGTCCAGGTTATATTACTGGAGTAGTAATCCAGAGGGGTACGGGAGTGTAGTGGTTATATTACTGGACTAGTAATCCAGAGGGATACGGGAGTGTACAGGTTATATTACTGGAATAGTAATCCAGAGGGGTACGGGAGTGTAGCGGTTATATTACTGGACTAGTAATCCAGAGGGATACGGGAGTGTAGTGGTTATATCACTGGACTAGTAATCCAGAGGGATACGGGAGTGTAGTGGTTATTTTACTGGACTAGTAATCCAGAGGGATACAGGAGTGTAATTCTTATATTACTGGAATAGTAATCCAGAGGGATATGGGAGTGTAATTCTTATATTACTGGACTAGTAATCCAGAGGGATACAGGAGTGTAATTCTTATATTACTGGACTAGTAATCCAGAGGGGTACGGGAGTGTAGCGGTTATATTACTGGACTAGTAATCCAGAGGGATACGGGAGTGTAGTGGTTATATCACTGGACTAGTAATCCAGAGGGATACAGGAGTGTAATTCTTATATTACTGGACTAGTAATCCAGAGGGATACAGGAGTGTAATTCTTATATTACTGGAATAGTAATCCAGAGGGATATGGGAGTGTAATTCTTATATTACTGGACTAGTAATCCAGAGGGATACAGGAGTGTAATTCTTATATTACTGGACTAGTAATCCAGAGGGATACAGGAGTGTACTTCTTATATTACTGGAATAGTAATCCAGAGGGATACGGGTGTGTAATTCTTATATTACTGGAATAGTAATCCAGAGGGATACAGGAGTGTAATGGTTATATTACTGGACTAGTAATCCAGAGGGATATGGTAGTGTAGAGGTTATATTACTGGACTAGTAATCCAGAGGGGGCGGGGAGTGTAGAGGTTATATTACTGGAATAGTAATCTGGAGGGATACAGGAGTGTAATGGTTATATTACTGGACTAGTAATCCAGAGGGATATGGGAGTGTAGCGGTTATATTACTGGACTAGTAATCTGGAGGGATACAGGAGTGTAATGGTTATATTACTGGACTAGTAATCCTGAGGGATACGGGTGTGTAATTCTTATATTACTGGAATAGTAATCCAGAGGGATACGGGTGTGTCGCAGTTATATTACTGGACTAGTAATCCAGAGGGATACGGGAGTGTAGAGGTTATATTACTGGACCAGCAATCCAGAGAGATACGGGAGTGTAGTGGTTATATTACTGACCTAGTACTCCAGAGGGATAAGGGAGTGTAGTGGTTATATTACTGGAATAGTAATCCAGAGGGATACAGGAGTGTAATTCTTATATTACTGGAATCGTAATCCAGAGGGATACGGGTGTGTCGCAGTTATATTACTGGACTAGTAATCCAGAGGGATACGGGAGTGTAATGGTTATATTACTGGACTAATAATCCAGAGGGATAAGGGAGTGTAGTGGTTATATTACTGACCTAGTAATCCAGAGGGATACGGGAGTGTAATTCTTATATTACTGGACTAGTAATCCAGAGGGATACAGGAGTGTAATTCTTATATTACTGGACTAGTAATCCAGAGGGATACAGGAGTGTAATTCTTATATTACTGGAATAGTAATCCAGAGGGATATGGGAGTGTAATTCTTATATTACTGGACTAGTAATCCAGAGGGATACAGGAGTGTAATTCTTATATTACTGGACTAGTAATCCAGAGGGATACAGGAGTGTACTTCTTATATTACTGGAATAGTAATCCAGAGGGATACGGGTGTGTAATTCTTATATTACTGGAATAGTAATCCAGAGGGATAGGGGAGTGTAATTCTTATATTACTGGACTCGTAATCCAGAGGGATACAGGAGTGTAATTATTATATTACTGGACTAGTAATCCAGAGGGATACAGGAGTGTAATTCTTATATTACTGGAATAGTAATCCAGAAGGATACGGGTGTGTAATTCTTATATTACTGGAATAGTAATCCAGAGGGATACGGGAGTGTAATTCTTATATTCCTGGAATAGTAATCCAGAGGGATACGGGAGTGTAGTGGATATATTACTGGACTAGTAATCCAGAGGGATACAGGAGTGTAATTCTTATATTACTGGAATAGTAATCCAGAGGGATACGGGAGTGTAATGGTTATATTACTGGACTAATAATCCAGAGGGATAAGGGAGTGTAGTGGTTATATTACTGGACTAGTAATCCAGAGGGATAAGGGAGTGTAGTGGTTATATTACTGGAATAGTAATCCAGAGGGATACGGGAGTGTCATTCTTATATTACTGGAATAGTAATCCAGAGGGATACGGGAGTTTAATTCTTATATTACTGGACTAGTAATCCAGAGGGATACGGGAGTGTAATTCTTATATTACTGGAATAGTAATCCGGAGGGATACGGGAGTGTAGCGGTTACATTACTGGGCTAGTACTCCAGAGGGATATGGGAGTGTAGTGGTTATATTACTGGACTAGTAATCCAGAGGTATACGGGAGTGTAGCGGTTATATTACCAGACTAGTAATCCGGTGGGATATGGGAGTGTAGTTGTTCTATTACTGGACTAGTAATCCAGAGGGATACGGGAGTGTAGTGGTTATATTACTGGACTAGTAATCCAGAGGGATATGGGAGTGTCGTGGTTATATTACTGGACTAGTAATCCAGAGGTATACGGGAGTGTAGCGGTTATATTACCAGACTAGTAATCCGGAGGGATATGGGAGTGTAGTGGTTCTATTACTGGACTAGTAATCCGGAGGGATACGGGAGTGTAGAGGTTATATTACTGGACTAATAATCCGGAGGGATACTGGAGTGTAGAGGTTATATTACCTGACTAGTAATCCAGAGGGATACGGGAGTGTTGAGGTTATATTACTGGACTAGTAATCCAGAGGGATACGGGAGTGTAGTGGTTATATTACTGGACTAATAATCCGGAGGGATACTGGAGTGTAGAGGTTATATTACCTGACTAGTAATCCAGAGGGATACGGGAGTGCAGAGGTTATATTACTGGACGAGTAATCCAGAGGGATACGGGAGTGTAGTGGTTATATTACTGGACTAGTAATCCAGAGGGATACGGGAGTGTAGTGGTTATATTACTGGACTAGTAATCCAGAGGGGGAGGGGAGTGTAGAGGTTATATTACTGGACAAGTAATCCAGAGGGATACGGGAGTGTAGAGGTTGTATTACTGGACTAGTAATCCAGAGGGGGAGGGGAGTGTAGAAGTTACATTACTGGACTAATAATTCAGACGGGGAGGGGAGTGTAGTGGTTATCTTACTGGACTAGTAATCCAGAGGGGGAGGGGAGTGTACAGGTTATCTTACTGGACTAGTAATCCAGAGGGGTACGGGAGTGTAGCGGTTATATTACTGGACTCGTAATCCGGAGGGATACGGGAGTGCAGTAGTTATATTACTGGACTGGTAATCCAGAGGGATATGGGAGTGTAGCGGTTATATTAACGGACTAGTAATCCAGAGGGATACGGGAGTGTAGTGGTTATATTACTGGACTAGTAATCCAGAGGGATACGGGAGTGTAGCGGTTATATTACTGGACTAGTAATCCGGAGGGATACTGGAGTGTAGAGGTTATATTACCTGACTAGTAATCCAGAGGGATACGGGAGTGTTGAGGTTATATTACTGGACTAGTAATCCAGAGGGATACGGGAGTGTAGTGGTTATATTACTGGACTAATAATCCGGAGGGATACTGGAGTGTAGAGGTTATATTACCTGACTAGTAATCCAGAGGGATACGGGAGTGCAGAGGTTATATTACTGGACGAGTAATCCAGAGGGATACGGGAGTGTAGTGGTTATATTACTGGACTAGTAATCCAGAGGGATACGGGAGTGTAGTGGTTATATTACTGGACTAGTAATCCAGAGGGGGAGGGGAGTGTAGAGGTTATATTACTGGACAAGTAATCCAGAGGGATACGGGAGTGTAGAGGTTGTATTACTGGACTAGTAATCCAGAGGGGGAGGGGAGTGTAGAAGTTACATTACTGGACTAATAATTCAGACGGGGAGGGGAGTGTAGTGGTTATCTTACTGGACTATTAATCCAGAGGGGGAGGGGAGTGTACAGGTTATCTTACTGGACTAGTAATCCAGAGGGGTACGGGAGTGTAGCGGTTATATTACTGGACTCGTAATCCGGAGGGATACGGGAGTGCAGTAGTTATATTACTGGACTGGTAATCCAGAGGGATATGGGAGTGTAGCGGTTATATTAACGGACTAGTAATCCAGAGGGATACGGGAGTGTAGTGGTTATATTACTGGACTAGTAATCCAGAGGGATACGGGAGTGTTGCGGTTATATTACTGGACTAGTAATCCGGAGGGATACTGGAGTGTAGAGGTTATATTACCTGACTAGTAATCCAGAGGGATACGGGAGTGTAGAGGTTATATTACTGGACTAGTAATCCAGAGGGATACGGGAGTGTAGTGGTTATATTACTGGACTAGTAATCCAGAGGGATACGGGAGTGTCGCGGTTATATTACCAGACTAGTAATCCAGAGGGATACGGGAGTGCAGTAGTTATATTACTGGACTAGTAATCCAGAGGGATATGGGAGTGTAGTGGTTATATTACTGGAATAGTAATCCAGAGGGATACGGGACTGTAGAGGTTATATTACTGGACTAGTAATCCAGAGGGATACAGGAGTGTACAGGTTATATTAACGGACTAGTAATCCAGAGGGATACGGGAGTGTAGTGGTTATATTACTGGAATAGTAATCCAGAGGGATACGGGAGTGTACGTTATATTAACGGACTAGTAATCCAGAGGGATACGGGAGTGTAGTGGTTATATTACTGGAATAGTAATCCAGAGGGATACGGGACTGTAGAGGTTATATTACTGGACTAGTAATCCAGAGGGATACGGGAGTGTACAGGTTATATTACCAGACTAGTAATCCAGAGGGATACGGGAGTGTACAGGTTATATTACCAGACTAGTAATCCAGAGGGATACGGGAGTGTAGAGGTTATATTAACGGACTAGTAATCCAGAGGGATACGGGAGTGTAGAGGTTATATTACTGGACTAGTAATCCAGAGGGATACGGGAGTGTACAGGTTATATTAACGGACTAGTAATCCAGAGGGATACGGGAGTGTAGTGGTTATATTACTGGAATAATAATCCAGAGGGATACGGGACTGTAGAGGTTATATTACTGGACTAGTAATCCAGAGGGATACGGGAGTGTACAGGTTATATTACCAGACTAGTAATCCAGAGGGATACGGGAGTGTAGCGGTTATATTAACGGACTAGTAATCCAGAGGGATACGGGAGTGTAGTGGTTATATTACTGGAATAGTAATCCAGAGGGATACGGGACTGTAGAGGTTATATTACTGGACTAGTAATCCAGAGGGATACGGGAGTGTACAGGTTATATTACTGGACTAGTAATCCAGAGGGGTACGGGATTGTAGCGGTTATATTACTGGACTAGTAATCCAGAGGGATACGGGAGTGTAGTGGTTATATTACTGGACTAGTAATCCAGAGGGATACGGGAGTGTAGTGGTTATATTACCAGACTAGTAATCCGGAGGGATATGGGAGTGTACAGGTTATATTACTGGACTAGTAATCCAGAGGGGTACGGGAGTGTACAGGTTATATTACTGGACTAGTAATCCAGAGGGGTACGGGAGTGTAGTGGTTATATTACTGGACTAGTAATCCAGAGGGATACGGGAGTGTAGTGGTTATATTACTGGACTAGTAATCCAGAGGGGTACGGGAGTGTAGCGGTTATATTACTGCACTAGTAATCCAGAGGGATACGGGAGTGTAGTGGTTATATTACCAGACTAGTAATCCGGAGGGATACGGGAGTGTAGCGGTTATATTACCAGACTAGTAATCCGGAGGGATACGGTAGTGTAGTGGTTATATTACTGGACCAGTAATCCAAAGGGATACGGGAGTGTTGTGGTTATATTAGTGGATTAGTAATCCAGAAGGATATGGGAGTGTCGCGGTTATATTACCAGACTAGTAATCCGGAGGGATACGGGAGTGTAGTGGTTATATTACTGGACTAGTAATCCAGAGGGATATGGGAGTGTAGCGGTTCTCTTACCAGACTAGTAATCCGGAGGGATACGGGGGTGTAGTGGTTATATTACTCGACTAGTAATCCAGAGGGATATGGGAGTGTAGCGGTTCTCTTACCAGACTAGTAATCCGGAGGGATACGGGAGTGTAGTTGTTATATTACTGGACTAGTAATCCAGAGGGGTACGGGAGTGTAGCGGTTATATTACTGGACTAGTAATCCAGAGGGATACGGGAGTGTAGTGGTTATATTACTGGACTAGTAATCCAGAGGGGTACGGGAGTGTAGCGGTTATATTACTGGACTAGTAATCCAGAGGGATACGGGAGTGTAGTGGTTATATTACTGGACTAGTAATCCAGAGGGATACGGGAGTGTAGTGGTTATATTACTGGACTAGTAATCCAGAGGGATACGGGAGTGTAGTGGTTATATTACTGGACTAGTAATCCAGAGTGGTACGGGAGTGTAGCGGATATATTACTGGACTAGTAATCCAGAGGGATACGGGAGTGTACAGATTATATTACTGGACTAGTAATCCAGAGGGATACGGGAGTGTAATTCTTATATTACTGGAATAGTAATCCAGAGGGGTACGGGAGTGTAGCGGTGATATTACTGGACTAGTAATCCAGAGGGATACGGGAGTGTACAGGTTATATTACTGGACTAGTAATCCAGAGGGGTACGGGAGTGTAGCGGTTATATTACTGGACTGGTAATCCAGAGGGATACGGGAGTGTCGTGGTTATATTACTGGACTAGTAATCCCGAGGGATACGGGAGTGTAATTCTTATATTACTGGAATAGTAATCCAGAGGGATACGGGAGTGTTGTGTTTATATTACTGGACTAGTAATCCAGAGGGATACGGGAGTGTAGTGGTTATATTACTAGACTAGTAATCCAGAGGGGTACGGGAGTGTCCAGGTTATATTACTGGAGTAGTAATCCAGAGGGGTACGGGAGTGTAGTGGTTATATTACTGGACTAGTAATCCAGAGGGATACGGGAGTGTACAGGTTATATTACTGGAATAGTAATCCAGAGGGGTACGGGAGTGTAGCGGTTATATTACTGGACTAGTAATCCAGAGGGATACGGGAGTGTAGTGGTTATATCACTGGACTAGTAATCCAGAGGGATACGGGAGTGTAGTGGTTATATTACTGGGCTAGTAATCCAGAGGGGTACGGGAGTGTAGCGGTTATATTACTGGACTAGTAATCCAGAGGGATACGGGAGTGTACAGGTTATATTACTGGACTAGTAATCCAGAGGGGGAGGGCAGTGTAGTGGTTATATTACTGGACTAGTAATCCAGAGGGATACGGGAGTGTACAGGTTATATTACTGGAATAGTAATCCAGAGGGGTACGGGAGTGTAGCGGTTATATTACTGGACTAGTAATCCAGAGGGATACGGGAGTGTAGCGGTTATATTACTGGACTAGTAATCCAGAGGGATACGGGAGTGTAGTGGTTATATTACTGGACTAGTAATCCAGAGGGATACGGGAGTGTAGTGGTTATCTTACTGGACTAGTAATTCAGAGGGGGAGAGGAGTCCAGTGGTTATGTTATTGGGCTAGTAATCCAGAGGGGGAGGGCAGTGTCGCGGTTAAATTACTGGAATAGTAATCCGGAGGGGAATGGGAGTGTCGTGCTTTTCATACTGGATGTGTAATCGAGAGGGATACGGGAGTGTAGTGCTCATAATGCTGGACTAGTAATCCAGAGGGGTACGGGAGTGTACAGGTTATATTACTGGACTAGTAATCCAGAGGGATACGGGAGTGTAATTCTTATATTACTGGAATAGTAATCCAGAGGGATACGGGAGTGTAGTGGTTATATTACTGGACTAGTAATCCAGAGGGGTACGGGAGTGTAGCGGTTATATTACTGGACTAGTAATCCAGAGGGATACGGGAGTGTACAGGTTATATTACAGGACTAGTAATCCAGAGGGGTACGGGAGTGTAGTGGTTATATTACTGGACTAGTAATCCAGAGGGATACGGGAGTGTACAGGTTATATTACTGGACTAGTAATCCAGAGGGATACGGGAGTGTAATTCTTATATTACTGGAATAGTAATCCAGAGGGATACGGGAGTGTTGTGTTTATATTACTGGACTAGTAATCCAGAGGGATACGGGAGTGTAGTGGTTATATTACTGGACTAGTAATCCAGAGGGGTACGGGAGTGTACAGGTTATATTACTGGACTAGTAATCCAGAGGGGTACGGGAGTGTAGTGGTTATATTACTGGACTAGTAATCCAGAGGGATACGGGAGTGTAGTGGTTATATCACTGGACTAGTAATCCAGAGGGATACGGGAGTGTAGTGGTTATATTACTGGACTAGTAATCCAGAGGGGTACGGGAGTGTAGCGGTTATATTACTGGACTAGTAATCCAGAGGGATACGGGAGTGTACAGGTTATATTACTGGACTAGTAATCCAGAGGGGTACGGGAGTGTAGCGGTTATATTACTGGACTAGTAATCCAGAGGGATACGGGAGTGTAGTGGTTATATTACTGGACTAGTAATCCCGAGGGATACGGGAGTGTAATTCTTATATTACTGGAATAGTAATCCAGAGGGATACGGGAGTGTTGTGTTTATATTACTGGACTAGTAATCCAGAGGGATACGGGAGTGTAGTGGTTATATTACTGGACTAGTAATCCAGAGGGATACGGGAGTGTACAGGTTATATTACTGGAATAGTAATCCAGAGGGGTACGGGAGTGTAGTGGTTATATCACTGGACTAGTAATCCAGAGGGATACGGGAGTGTAGTGGTTATATTACTGGACTAGTAATCCAGAGGGGTACGGGAGTGTAGCGGTTATATTACTGGACTAGTAATCCAGAGGGATACGGGAGTGTACAGGTTATATTACTGGACTAGTAATCCAGAGGGGGAGGGCAGTGTAGTGGTTATATTACTGGACTAGTAATCCAGAGGGATACGGGAGTGTACAGGTTATATTACTGGAATAGTAATCCAGAGGGGTACGGGAGTGTAGTGGTTATATCACTGGACTAGTAATCCAGAGGGATACGGGAGTGTAGTGGTTATATTACTGGACTAGTAATCCAGAGGGGTACGGGAGTGTAGCGGTTATATTACTGGACTAGTAATCCAGAGGGATACGGGAGTGTACAGGTTATATTACTGGACTAGTAATCCAGAGGGGGAGGGCAGTGTAGTGGTTATATTACTGGACTAGTAATCCAGAGGGATACGGGAGTATACAGGTTATATTACTGGAATAGTAATCCAGAGGGGTACGGGAGTGTAGCGGTTATATTACTGGACTAGTAATCCAGAGGGATACGGGAGTGTAGCGGTTATATTACTGGACTAGTAATCCAGAGGGATACGGGAGTGTAGTGGTTATATTACTGGACTAGTAATCCAGAGGGATACGGGAGTGTAGCGGTTATATTACTGGACTAGTAATCCGGAGGGATACGGGAGTGTAGTGGTTATATTACTGGACTAGTAATCCAGAGGGATACGGGAGTGTAGTGGTTATATTACTGGACTAGTAATCCAGAGGGATACGGGAGTGTAGTGGTTATATTACTGGACTAGTAATCCAGAGGGATACGGGAGTGTAGTGGTTATATTACTGGACTAGTAATTCAGAGGGGGAGAGGAGTCCAGTGGTTATGTTATTGGGCTAGTAATCCAGAGGGGGAGGGCAGTGTCGCGGTTAAATTACTGGAATAGTAATCCGGAGGGGAATGGGAGTGTCGTGCTTTTCATACTGGATGTGTAATCGAGAGGGATACGGGAGTGTAGTGCTCATAATGCTGGACTAGTAATCCAGAGGGATTCAGATCCAGATCTGCAGATATGAATTCAAAAAAATTGCAAGAAATTAGAAGCTGCTCTCAGTGAAAGTGACCAAATTCTGTCAGATTGTTCTAAAATTTCAATCAGTTCATTTCTGTACCTCGTGGGAAGGAAACGTGCTCTCCTTACCCAGTGAATCCAGTCAATGTAAATATCCTCTACAATGACTGTCATAAGGTCAGAAGTGGGGATGTTTGCTGATGATTGCACAACATTCAATACCATTCACAACTCCTCAAACACTGAAGCAGTCCGTGTAGAAATGCAGCAAGACCTGGCCAATATCCAGGCTTGGGCTGATAAGTGGCAAGTAACATTCGCACCACACAAGTGCCAGGAAATGACCATCTCCAGCCAGAGAGAATCTAACCATCTTCCCTTTACATTCAATGGCATTATCATTGCTGAATCCCCCACTATCAACATCCTGGAAGCTGCCATTGACCAGAAACTGAACTGGAGTAGCCATATAAATACCATGGCTACAGGAGGAGGTCAACTGCTAGGAATCCTGCGGTGAACAACTCACCTCCTGACTCCCCAAAGCCTGTCCACCATCTACAAGGCACAAGTCAGGAGTGTGATGGAATACTCTCCACTTGCCTGGATGGGTGCAGCTCCAACAACACTCAAGAAGCTTGACACCATCCAGAACAAAGCAGCCCGCTTGATTGGCACCCCATCTACAAACATTCACTCCCTACACCACCGACGCACAGTGGCAGCAGTGTGTACCATCTACAAGATGCACTGCAGCAATGCACCAAGGCTCCTTAGACAGCATCTTCCAAACCTGCGACCTCTACCAACTAGAAGGACAAGGGCAGCAAATACATGGGAACACCACCACCTGCAAGTTCCCCTCCAAGTCACACACCATCCTGACTTGGAACTATATCGCCGTTCCTTCACTGTCGCTGGGTCAAAATCCTGGAACTCCCTTCCTAACAGCACTGTGGTGTACCTACCTCACATGGACTGCAGCGGTTCAAGAAGGCAGCTCACCACCACCTTCTCAACGACAATTAGGGATGGGCAAGAAAACTGACATAGCCAGTGACGCCCACATCCCATGAATGTTTTTTTTAATTCACGCATGGGATGTGGGTGTCGCTGGCCAGGCCAGCCACCGCTGCAGTCCAAGTTGGGTAGGTACACCCACTGTGCTGTTAGGAAGGGAGTTCCAGGATTTTGACCCAGCAACAGTGAAGGAACGGCGATATAATTCCAAGTCAGGATGTTGTGTGACTTGGAGGGGAACTTGCAGGTGGTGGTGTTCCCATGCATCCCCACTTCTGACCTTATGATTGAAGGAAGGTCATTAATGAAGCGGCTGAAGATGGTTGGACCTAAGACACTACCCTGAGGAACTCCTGAAGTGATGTCCTGGAGCTCAGATGACTGACCTCCAACAACCACAACCATCTTCCTTTGCGCGAGGTATGACTCCAACCAGCGAAGGGTTTTCCCCCTGATTCCCATTGAGCTCAGTTTTGCGAGGGCTCCTTGATGCCATACTTGGTCAAATGCTGCCTTGATGTCAAAGTCAGTCACTCTCACCTCACCTCTTGAGTTCAGCTCTTTTGTCCATGTTTGAACCAAGGCTGTAATAAGGTCAGGAGTTGAGTGGCCCTGACAGAACCCAAACTGAGCGTCATTGAGCAGGTTATTGCTAAGCAAGTGCCGCTTGATGGCACTGTTGATGACACCTTCCATCACTTTACTAATGATTGAGAGTAGGCTGATGGGGCGGTAATTGGCCGGGTTTGACTTGTCCTGCTTTTTGTGTACTGGGCATACCTGGGCAATTTTCCACATTGCCGGGTAGATGCCAGTGTTCTAGCTGTCTTAAGTACTATTGCCGGAATATTGTCAGTATCTAGTGCCTTAAGTCATTTCATTGATGTCACATGGAATGAATCGAATTGGCTGAAGTCTGGCATCTGTGATGCTGGGGACCTCAGGAGGAGGCCGAGATGGATCATCAACTCAGCACTTCTGGCTGAAGATTGTTGGAAATGCTTCAGCCTTATCTTTTGCACTGATGTGCTGGGTTCCCCCATCATTGACGATGGGGATATTTGTGAAGCCACCTCCTCCAGTTGGTTGTTTAATTGTCTGCCACCATTCATGGCTGGATGTGGCAGGACTGCTGAACTTAGATCTGACCCGTTGGTTATGGGATCGCTTCGCTCTGTTTATCGCATGCTGCTTACGCAGTTTGGCACGCAGATAGTCCTATGTTGTAGCTTCGCTAGGTTGACACCTCATTTTGAGGTATGCCTGGTGCTGCCCCTGGCATGCCCTCCTGCACTCTTCATTGAACCAGGGTTGGTCTCCTGGCTTGATGGTACTGGTAAAGTGGGGGATATGCCAGGCCATGAGGTTACAGATTGTGGTTGAGTACAATTCTGCTGCTGCTGATGGCCCACAGCACCTCATGGATGCCCAGTTTTGCATTGCAAGATCTGTTCGAAATCTATCCCATTTAGCACGGTGGTTTTGCCACACAACACGATGGAGGGTATCCTCAATGTGAAGGCGGGACTTTGTCTCCACAACGACTGTGCGGTGGTCACTCCTACCAATACTGTCATGGACAGATGCATCTGCGGCAGGCAGATTGGTGAGGACAAGGTCAAGTATGTTTTCCCCTCTTGTTAGTTCCCTCTCCACCTGCCGCAGACCCAGTCTAGCAGCTATGTCCTTTAGGACTCGGCCAGCTTGGTCACTGGTGGTGCTACCAAGCCACTCTTGGTGATGGAGTTTGAAGTCCCCCACCCAGAGTACATTCTGTGCCCTTGCCACCTTCAGTGTTTCCTCCGAGTGCTGTTCAACATGAAGGAGTACTGACTTAGGGCGGCACAGTGGCGCAGTGGTTAGCACCGCAGCTTCACAGCTCCAGCGACCCGGGTTCAATTCTGGGTACTGCCTGTGTGGAGTTTGCAGGTTCTCCCTGCGTCTGCGTGGGTTTCCTCCAGGCGCTCCGGTTTCCTCCCACATGCCAAAGACTTGCAGGTTGATAGGTAAATTGGCCATTATAAATTGCCCCTAGTATAGGTAGGTGGTAGGGAAATATAGGGACAGGTGGGGATGTGGTAGGAATATGGAATTATTGTAGGATTAGTATAAATGGGTGGTTGATGGTCGGCACAGACTCGGTGGGCCGAAGGGCCTGTTTCAGTGCTGTATCTCTAAACTAAACTAAACTAAACTCATCAGCTGAGGGAGGGCAGTAGGTGGTAATCAGCAGGAGGTTTCCTTGTCCATGTTTGACCTGATGCCATGAGACTTCATGGGGTCCAGAGTCGATGTTGAGGACTCCCAGGGCAACTCCTTCCCTACTGTATACCACTGAATGAATAAAAATGAATAAAATGAATAAATGAATAAAAAAAAAAGTGGCTGAGCAAGTTGCCCTATCTGGAATGGGCAAAGTATGTGAGCTTTGACAGCAAAAAAACAAAATCCACTTGGACCATAGGAGCTGATAGTCATAATACCTGTCCAGGGAGTGTTTGATGGGACAGTGTAGAGGGGGCTTTACTCTGTATCTAACGCCATTTTTTTTCTTCATTTTTTTGAAGATGGCCTTTCTACTCCAGGCCCCTTCTATGTACATTATGTCGAGGCGGCATTTATTCCTCAGGCTCCCTTTATATACATTTAAAAAGTAACTTCATTAAAATGAAATAAGTAAACCAAAAACTCAAATTAAAATGCCATTCTCAGCGTCAATGATGCACTCCAGTCCGTGCAGTGTCCACCGGTCACAGAAGGCCTCAAACGTACTGGCGGACACGGCTTTCTCCTTCTCCAGGGACATCCAGGCGTGAACGTAACCGCAGAAGAGGGGCAGGCAATCAGGGCACACGGACCCCCCCCGACAGCCTGCAGCCTGGACCTATGAATTGCCATCATGGCCAGGCCCAGGAGCAGACCGACGAGGAGATCCTCCTCCCGGCCCATGCCCCTCCTCACCAGGTGCCCAAAGATCAGGAGCGTGGGGCTGAAGTGCAGCCAAAACTTGAGCAGCAACCCCTTTAAATATGCAAACTGGGGCTGCAACCTCACACACTCCCTATACATGTGGAACACGGAGTCGTCCAGGCCACAGAAATTACAGGCGGCCTGGGAGTCTGTGAACCTGCTTAAAAGCCCATTGCACAGGACTGCCCTGTGCAGCACCCTGCAGCCCAGGTCCCCGATGTAAAGGGGGAGAACTCCCACATTGAGAGACCTCCACCGGGGTTCCCCTTGTCGTCAGATGGCAACACGGGCATTGCCAGGGTGTGTCTGGCCAGCTGACGAGCGCAAGGAAGGGGAGGAGCAGTCCATACAGTAAATCCCTCTGCGCCGATCGGAATGGCACTGAGGTCATTTCCAAGAGGCGGCTCGAGTTGTACGGGACCGGCTCCCAAGGAGGGTTTCGGGGCCTGGGTCTGATGAGCAGTTCCAGCCGAGCGGGGGCTCAGCTCAGACAGAAGTGCTTCACACTCCCAAGCCCCCTCGTCACCCACAGTGAGGGGCGTCCCGGGGGCTTCGGCAAATCCTCCGCCCGTTGGTCTGTCCCCGGAGAAGGGCGTCCAGACAGCCGAGGCGCTCTCCTCTGCCAGCGGCGGAGTGCCCTGACTGGAGGCGACCATGTTCCAGACTCTGAATAGATCTCGGTTAAAGACAGGCAACTCCCTCAGAAAGGCACAGCTAACGTTTTCCGCCAGGAGCTGCGTGTCGTCTTGAAGGCAGTGACACTGGTGGAAAAAATAGGTCACCAGCGCACACAATCTGGGAGGACGCTCGACGTACAAGTATCTCTGCAGGGTCCGAAGGCGGAGAGTTGCAGCCTGGGTGCGGACGCACACCAGTGACTGGCCGCCCTCCTCGATCGGGAGACTCAGGACCGCGGCAGAGTCCCAGTGTTTCCTCTTGCCCCAGAAGAAATCGACGAGCTTCTTCTAGATCTTGGTGTAAAATGCAGGAAGCAGGGCCATCGTGACCAACCGGTACCACATCATCGAGGCCACCAGTTGGTTTATGACCAACGCTCGGCCCCTGTGCGAAAGCACTTGGAGCAGTCCTGTCCAGCCCCCCAGCTGAATGGAGACTTTTGCCTCTAACTCCTGCCAGTTTGCCAGCCAGGCTTCCTCAGTGGCGCTAAGGTGGACTCCCAGATAGAGGAAGGGCATGGTGCTCCACGCAAAAGGTGTTAACTCCTCGGGTAGGGAGTCCTCCCGCCACTGACCCACCAAGAGTCGGGAACATTTCTCCCAATCGTTCCTTGCGGAGGATGCGGCAGAAAACGTCTGCTGGCAGTTGTGCATCCTCCGCAGGTCAATGGGATCTGTGACCGCGAGGAGCACATCATCGGTGAAAGCCGAGAGGACGACCCGCACGGCCGGCCCACACAAAGCCAAACCCGTCAACCTCCTGCGAAGTAGGCACAGGAACGGCTCCATGCAGATGGTATACAATTGGCCAGTCATGGGGCATCCCTGACACACTCCTCTCCCAAAGTGAAGGGGCGCCATCAAGGACCCATTAACCTTGACCAGACACACTGTGGCAGCGTATAAAAGTCAGACCCGGGCCACAAAATGCAGCCCGAGTCCGAATGTGCGCAGAGTCTTGAAAAGATATGTGATCCACCCTGTTGAACGCCTTCTCCTGATCGAGTGAGAGAAAGCCGACCGACTGACCAGTCCTCTGGGTAAGATGGATCAGGTCCCGGACCAGGTGGATGTTGTCCTGGATGGACTGGCCTGGGACCGTGTAGGACTGGTCGGGGTGGATCATTTGGGCCAGCACGGAGCCCTGGCGGATAGACATAGCCGGATTTTATAATCCGTGCTGAAGAGGGAGATCGGACAGCAGTTCTTAAGCAGATGGAGATCGCCCCTCTTCAGCAGCAGGACGATGACCGCCCTACGCCACGAGAGGGGCATCTGCCTGGTCGCCAGGCCTTCCCCCAGGACCCGTGCATAATCATCCCCCAGGACGTCCCAGAATGCCCTGAGGAACTCTCCGATCAGCCCGTCCAGCCCCGGGGACTTGCCCCTCGAGAGCTGGTGGAGGGCGCCGGTCAGCTCCGCCAACGTGAGCGGAGCCTCCAATCCTTCGGCGCCATCCGGGCTGACCTTCGGCAGGTTGTCCCACAAAACTCTGTGCGCGCCCTCGCTAGACAGATCCGGAGAGAACAACGCACTGTAATAGGTACGGACCAGGAAGCCCATTCCCTCCAGATCCGTGATGGAGGCTCCGTCGTCGGCCAGCAGCTCAACGAGCTGCTTACGGACCCTCCGCCATTTTTCCAGCGAGTAGAAGAAGGGTGAAGCGCGGTCCAATTCTTTCAGGATCTGAATCTGCGACCTCACGTATGAGCCTCGGGACCCTATGAGCTGCAGGTCCCCCAGCACGCCCTTCTTCTCTGTATGCCTGCCACAGGGCCGGGTCTGCAACGGCATGACTGAGGCGGGACTCCAAGTCGAGCACCTCCCTCTCTAGGTGCCCAATCTCGGCTTCCCGCCTCTTGGCTGACCCCTACTCGTACTCCTGACAGAAGACGCGGATGTGAGTCTTGCCCACATCCCACCATAGCCTCAAGGAGGGGAAACCCCCCTGCTTCCTTCTCCACTCGACCCAGATTCAATGTAACAAATCCCGGAATTGCTTGTCCTCCAGCAGCCGGTCGTTAAAGTGCCAGTATGTGGACCCCGCCCGTGTGCGGAGCGGAGTGAACTCCGCCCACGCCAGGTGGTGGTCCGAGCACGGCACCAACCGCAGGTAGGCCACCGAGAGATGGGAGATGAACGCCTGCAAAAAGTAGAGGCGGTCGATTCGGGACTTTCATCCTCCAGACCTCCACGTGAAGGCGCTGGAGTCAGGATGGAGATTCCACCAGATGTTCACCAAGTTGAGGGAGCTGATGTGTTCCCTCAACTTCTCCACCGACGCTTAGCCGCGCTGGGGACCGGAGCAATCCCCCACCTCGAGGGTACAGTTAAAATCCCCCCTGAGGATGATGCACTCGCCGCTATCGATGGAGCTCAAGAGAGCGGACACTTCTTCAAAGAAGCGCACTTATAACGCGCTGGGTCTGGGTGCATACCCATTCACAAAGTGGAGCCTCACACTACCCAGGCGAACGGCAAGGTGGAGCAAGCGGCCCTGCACAAGCTCCTTGACCCCCAAGATCTCCGGCTGTAAAGTCAGGGCCAACAAGATAGCCACCCCACTAGAAATAGGGGTGAGGTGACTCATGTAGATCCCACCCTGCCACTCCAGGAGCCAGGTGGCTTTGTCTCTCGGGATGGTGTGGGTTTCCTGCAGAAAGCTCACCGCGTATCTCCCTTCCCTGAGGACTGAGAGATTGTGAAATCTGCGGTGAGACCCCCTGCTGCCATTGATGTTGAGGCTGGCTATGATTATCTTAATGTCAAAGGCACTTAAAAAACCCGTCACCAACACTTCACTGTGAGGAGGGAGTGGAAGTGCACCTGGCCTTCCACTCCCCCAGCAACCCATTGAGGAACGCTTTAAATCGGTGCCTCTCAATCAGTTTCACGCCCGCACCCTTCCCCGCTTTCTTGAGGACCAGCTGAACTTTACTGCGGCCACCCCTGCATGTCGTAAGGAATTCCCGGAGTTCTGCCATAGGGATGAGAGGAAATTTTGTGGGAAACACAAGGGACTCCACCACCTCACTGGTGATGGAATCAAGATCATCCTCCGTGCCCCACATCGAGTCCCCATCCTCCCACTTGCAGGTTGATAGGTAAATTGGCCATTATAAATTGTCACTAGTATCGGTAGGTGGTAGGGAAATATAGGGACAGGTGGGGATGTTTGGTAGGAATATGGGATTAGTGTAGGATTAGTATAAATGGGTGGTTGATGGTCGGCACAGACTCGGTGGGCCGAAGGGCCTGTTTCAGTGCTGTATCTCTAATCTAATCTAATCTAATCTATCCTCCTCCGGGTCATCACCACCAGCGGCCGACACACCCACCGCACACTGTGGGGTGGACATCCCGGCCGCACCAGCTGGTCCCGCCTCTGTCAGGATCCCATCCCCAGGATCGATGGCAGAGCAGTCCTCTCTGGGTTCTAGTGTGAAACTGGAGCCTATGGGCGCCAGTGGTTCAGGACCCCCCCCCGCCCCGACCTCCGTCCCCAGGCCAATGAGCGGTCCATGGGAGACAGAAGATCCCGACTCCAGAAATCCAGCTGGAGCCGAGACAGGAGGCGGAGAGAGGAGGCCATCTCCCATCACGCCAGCGCCCACCAACCCAGCAGACGGGGCAGCATTTTCAATTATAACTGGGTCGGGTATCTCCTGGGTGGGAGTGCAGTTTAGCCGGGAGCGCCGACCCATTGGGGCCTCGCCCTCCCCTCCACTCCACTCAGGGCACCCGACCCAGTGGCAAAATGGGAGTCTTCTCCAGGAACATCCCCACACTCCCCCACCACAAGCAGGGCTCCACTTGCTCCTTAAGAAGGGACTGCATGTTCAGTGGCCCCACCCATCACCTCCATCCTGAGGGCTGGGGAGCTCCTGCCCAGATTTTAAAGCCTTGATGGTGGTGGTAGCAGGGGGAACCTGGGATCCAAACCAGGAGACTGCTCCCCTCCAACAGATGGGCCCTGTGTTGCCTCCGTGGAGGGGTGCCTTCTCCTCTTTTTCCCACTTGGGCGTGGAGGCTCAGAGACCTTCATATCATCAGAGGCCTCCGCCTCCGCACCCTACTTTTGTTTACATTACTCTGGTCCTGAGCTTGTGGGTTCCCTGGGATTGGGCATTGGGCTGAGCACAGGCTTGGGTTGTGCCATGGTGTCCAGGGGACACACCTCTTGGTGTTTATTTTTCCTCCGCATCTTCCTTCCACTCGGACGGGCATTCCCCTCCCCGCCGGAGGCCATGAAAAACACAGCCTCCGGAACCGACTGAACGGTGTCTGTTGAAGGTGTAGAGGGAGTGGGAGGAGGTACAGTGGTGCCACCCTGCACCGCTGAGGTGGAGTTGGTGGCCAGGAGGTTGGGCCAGTTCTTACAAACATGCCCCACCCCCTTGCTGACACGGCACCGCGCCCCGTCCGAGGTCCAGAAGACGCGGTAGGTCATCTTCTGGAACTCCACACTGAAGTGGTCCTCCAAGACCTCCTCCCACATCAACTGCTTACATAGCTGGCGGCAGGAGTAGACATGCCGGAGGTTGTTTTCCCGAAGACCGAGCGGGACTGAGGTGATCCCCGACCTCACCTCTCCCAGATGGTGCAGGTGGGGGAGCAGGACCTCACTGGGAATGAAGGGCAGGACGTTTGACCCAGAGGGTCCACCGGCAGGAAGGTTCCCCCCACAGTGAGCCCCTTACTCAGGACACCACCTGCTCGGTCTTCAGGAAGAACACAGCCTTCCTGTACATTTTTGAGGCTGCCACAATGGCCGAGGGGCCGACAACCTTGGCCATTGCCTTTACACAGGCCTCTATAGAGGGATGGGGATAGCTCTTTACCCCATGGCTAGATGTAATTAATTTTAAGGGTGACGGGGGTCACATGGGCAGCCACAGAGGCTACAGCCACATAGGTATGAGAGGGCCCCGCCACCGATGATGATGGGCTTGCCATGGGTTCAAGAGCCAAACCCATCCCAAATTGCAGGCTTGCAAAAAAAAACAAACAAACAAAAGTTTGCAAGAAATAACGTCTAAACAACCATTAGGTTTGGGGAGAGGCTGAGGGTATACAGTAAAGGGGAAAGACAGGCTGCAAGCGATGACTTTGTTATAAGGGTGGTACACAGAGCACTCTAAACAGTCCTCAGTAACACTCCTGGTCTTCTAGTTGTGGGAGGGGTCTTCACCCGGGTCAGCTGAAAGCTGCCCAGACTTGGCAATTAGGGTGGGGAGGGAGCTTCCTTGTGTATTCAATGCAATTGCACAGCTCCCTGTAGAATTGTACCCCTTGTTGTTCCGGCCTCTTCCACCTCCCACAGCAGTCCAAATCAAACAAAGGTCTGGTGCTCGACTACCCACCTCCAAATACAGCCTTATTCCCAAACTCTTTTCCTCCTCTGCAGCAAATGTTATCCAAAAGTGTTGCAGCTCTCACCTCAGCACTCCCTGTCCAGCAGCACTGTCAGCTGTCCCTCATTAATGCACTCAGTTATTCCAATTAGGCAGCAGCCAACCCCATGCTGTACCTGCCCTGGGAGTGTTTGATGAAGAACAAGGTGCCTGAAATGACAATGTGTTCCAGTCTTCAGCATGACTGGATGAGCAATCATTCACCAGTGTTGATATTTTGTCACTCACCGCATTGATGCCAGAGAATTGCTGGGATATGTGCAGCAGCAAGGCAACGATGATGGGCTGTCGGTAGCGGGACAAGGAGAACAACTGCATCACAGACACCTTCAGCTCTTTCTGGATCTCCTTCTTCTCCTTCTTCATCTCCTCAATATGCTTGTCAGTGTCAGATGTCCCCAGTAATCTTTTCAAACCTGATGAATGCAGAGAACCGCATGAATTCATTACCAAGATCAGTACAGAGGACAGAAGAAACTTGCAAATACATCAATCTTGACCAGGACACCAGAGAGAACACCCCTTGAATTCTCCAAAAAAGTACCATGGAATTTTTTACATACACCTGACAAGGCAGATGGGGCCTTGATTTAAAGTCTCATCTGAAAGATGTACCTCCAACAGTGCAGCACTCCCTCAGTACTGACACTGAGGGTGTCAGCCTAGATATTGTGCGCGAGTCTCTGGAGTGCGACTCGAAACCACGATCTTCTGACTCAGGGGCAAGAGTGACATTATTCACAGAAGAGCGGGGAAGTTCATTCCGGTGCCCTGGGCCAATATTTATCCATCAACCAACATCACTTAAATAAACAGATTATCCAATCATTTATCACATTGCTGTTTGTGGGATCTTGCTGTGCACATATTGCAAGGAATTCAGAAAGGGGATTTGCACAAGTGTGCCTCCTCCCCATTACTTTGCTGAGGTCTGAAATCCCTGTAATCCAAACTGCGCCAATATTTTGTTTCTCATTGTGTGTTTTCTTTCAGACAATGAAAACCAGACAAATTGCTTCAAGCAAAGTTGAAGTTACTGTGACATTCACCTATTCTGGGCATCTATTCCAGGATGACACACTTCTTTTATTTAATTACAAACTACAGCAGGTAAGAGAGCATCTGGGAGGATCTAAAACAGGTTATCATGTGTGACATTTCATGAGAACTAAAGAATGTAACACACATAACAAGCAGAGTCAACCTTCAGCTCAGTGGTTGCTATTGGTGCCTCTGAGTCAGAAGGTTATGGATTTGAATTCTGTTCCAGACATTCCCAGTGAGTGGATTCCGAGCTCAGCTCGGATTTCTGGATTGACATTCGGAGGAATACTTGTATCTGGGTAACCCTTCCTTCCACTCATTGTGTGGAAGCCCATAAAACCACCCCGCTGTATAGCACTAACCCTCTCTGGGAGAAAGATATTCACGACCATGGAATGAGTGTTCACATTACGGCCTGTCAGACTGTTGCCCACCATGTGGATCCTCCCATTACTTCACGCCATCCTCCAAGGGAAGAGTTCAACGATATGGAAGCAATTGACTGAGGCAGTGCTGCACCGTCGGGGGTGCTACACTGTCAGAGGTGCTGCTTTTTAAATGAGATGTTAAACTGAAGCCCTGTCTGCTCTCTCATGTGTGTGTAAAAGATCCTATTGCACCTCTGATAGTGCAGCACTCCCTCAGTACCACCCCTGCGACAATGCAGCGCTCCCTCAGTGCTCCTCCTCCAATAGTGCAGCACTCCTCAGTACTGCCTCTCTGAGTGCAGCACTCCTCAGTACTGCCCTTCTGAGTGCAGCACTCCTCAGTATTGCCCCTCTGACAGTGCAGCACTCCTCAGTACTGCCCCTCTGAGTGCAGCACTCCTCAGTACTGCCCCTCTGACAGTGCAGCACCCCCTCTGTACTGTCCCTCTGACAGTGCAGCACTCTCAGTACTGCCCCTCTGACAGTGCAGCGCTCCCTCAGTACTGACCCTCCAACAGTGCAGTACTCTCTCAGTACTGACCTTCCAACAGTGTAGCACTCTCTCAGTACTGCCCCTCCGACAGTGCAGCACTCCCTCAGTACTGACCCTCCTACAGTGCAGCACTCTCTCAGTACTGCCTCTCTAACAGTGCAGCACTCCCTCAGTACTGCCCCTCCAGCAGTGCAGCCCTCCCTCAGTATTGAGTCTGGGAATATGGTGAGAATGATGGTGATCCTTGAGTTGGGTACGGATCCCAGCCTCAAGAGGAGAAGTTGCTTTTGACCCGCCCTCGCCGTTCACTCACTCTTCCTCGCCTCTTCTTCATTTCCGAGTTTTATGTAGAGGTAGCGTGGACTCTTGGGGCAGAAGGGCAGTAGGATAGTCTGTAAGATGGCCGGCACGCCTGACAGGCCAAGAAGTAAAGGCCACAACCGGTCATTACCCAGCAAGAAATCCAAACCAAACACCTACCAGGAGAAAAAACAAGAAGAAAAGAACTTTCATTTGTAAAGTGATTTCCACAATCACAATATGTTTCAAAAGCACTTCACAGCCAATGAAGTACTTTTTAAGAGCATAAGAAATAGGAGCAGGAGTTGGTCACTTGGCCCTTTAAACCTGCTTCGACATTCAAAAAGATCATGGCTGATCGTCTGCCTCAACTACACCTTCCCTCACTATTCCCACATCCCTTAATTCCCTTAGCACCCAAAGATCTATTCACCTCTATCTTGAATACACTCAACAACTGCACACGCACAGCTCTCTGGGGGAGAGAATTCCAAAGATTCACAAAGAGTGAAGAAATTTCTTCTTATCTCAATCCTAAATGGCCAACCACTTATCCTGAGACTGACCCAGTTTCTTTGACTCATGTAGAAGGATACCCAGGTCTCCCTGAACGCACACATTTACCAGTATCTTACCATTCAAAAAATATTCTGCTTTTATATTGTTCGCGCCAAATTGGATAACCTCATACTTCACCACATCTGCCATGTTCTTGGCCACTCACCCAACCTGTCCTTCTCCCTCTGCAGCCTCTTTGCAACCTCCTCTCTCCTAACTTTGTATTATCAGCAAACCTGGACACATTACACTCAGTCCCCTCATCTAAGTCATAGATATAGATTGTTAATAGATGAGGCCCAAGTACTGATCCTTGTGGTACCCCACCGGTTGCAGCCCACCAAACTGAAAATGACATATTTATTCCTACTCCCTGTTTTCTGTCCACTAACCGATCGTCAGTCTATGCTAATATATTACCCCAATCCCGAGTCCTAATATTGTGTCATGATCTCCTGTGTAGTACCTTATCAAATGCTTTGTGAAAATCCAAATACACTACATCCGCAGGTTCCCCCTTATCCATCCTCAAACACGATTTCCTTTCCGTAAATCCATGATAACTCTGCTTAATCATATTATGATCTTCTAAGTGCCCTGTTATCATATCCCTAATAATAGATTTTGAAACATGGTCACTGTTGCAAGGTAGGCAATGAAACAGCCAATTTGCACACAGCAAGCTCCCACAAACAGCAATGACTTAATGACCAGATCATCTGTTTTTTGGTTGTGGGATAAATATTGGGTCAGGACACTGGGGAGAACTCCCCAGACCAGCATTTGGAAACCTGACTGATTTGCCCATTTGCTATCCAGAAGATGCTGTGGCTAATTGTCTTACCATTCAAACCAACATCAGCTGACTGGACAAAGTTCTGTGAAGGTAACTGGGACCTTCCTCCTCCAGCTGAATCAGTAGTAGTAGTAAGTGTCTTGGAAGACAATAGACTGCGCTGGGGGTGTATGTCACTTCTGAGTTAAACATCACATTTTGTGGCTACAGAGGCTGACTTGTGAGTGACAATCCCTTCCACATCTGGCACAGATGAATATTGTTGGTCCGAGACCTTCCCGTGTTGTACCAACGTTTAACCACAAAGCTGGAGTGTCCTCTCCAGGGCGCAGGCCTAGGCAAACAGCATGGAGACCCTGAGTTGCCCAAGCATCAGGAACCTCTCCCCACATTGTGAATATTGTCCAAAGGAAAGGAAATAAAAACCAGTACCGTTTGGTACCAGCTTTGCTGCAGGAGTTGCTGGAAAACTGCCTGATAAGTAACAGGTAATCACCTGTTGGACTCTTCTCTAGATTTTCTGTCGGGGTTTGCTCCCTAAGCCTTCTTCTCTGCCAAGACACCCACAAGGCAGTGAGGCTATTTACCCACAGCTGGGGGTCTGCTGAATGTGGCACATCATTTGGTGCACCTAGGTTGGGTAATTCACTCCACCCCACCCCCTCACCCCTCCTTCCGCCATCTGCACTCACCCCCACCTCCACCACAACCTCCCAAAAAACTCCACAGCTTAACAACATAACAGGAAGTCAGACCATACAGTTCAATTCAACTCTGGGGGTAACCAATGCAGGCACGTGTGGCTGAATGGCCTCCTTCTGTGCTGCTTGTTTCGATGATAATTTAATAACTCCACACTGTGGAATGACCTTCACTATATGGACTACAACAGATCAAGATGAAAGCCCACCACCATCTTCTCAAGGGGCAACTAGGGATGGGCAACAAATGCCGGCCTTGCCAGCAACACCCACAATCAAGCAAAATAAAATGTAAAGATTAATTTCTCACAGGAAGAAATTTCTCATGCATGGGAATTGAGGGTTGTAACATTAGAATTGGGAGAGCTGCTTAATCAATCTTGATGATGGTAGCTGCTCTTGTTAAAATCCCATAGTTAGTGCAAGGTTTGTTGAAATGCTGTACCTGGCTGAGAAGGATACCTATGACGATGGCCAACTGATGAATAGTGCCCAGGGCCCCTCGTAAACTTGTGGGTGAGATCTCTCCGACGTACATGGGCACCAATCCTGTAGACAGCCCTGGAAGGAGGTTAAAAGAGAACTTGGTTGGTTTTCCGTGAAGCATTCAAACAACAATGGCATCCACAAGTTAAAGGATCCTTTTGATAAAGGTCATGCCAAGGTCCACATCATTGTGATGACATGGTCCAACTGTCAGCCCATTGCTGCAATGGCAATGTCCAAGCGAGTTGCATCTACAATCTGACAAGGGTTGTCTGAGAGAAACTGACTCTACCTCACAAAGCTTTTTTCTCCCCCGACCACACAGTGAGGTAGGTTTTCAATCTAATGTGTAAGGTGTAACACTGGCATTGCAAATTGGCCACCTGTTCTACAACCCCTCTGCTCCCTGGTTTTTATTTCCATTGAGATGGATAGAAATGAAAATCTGCAGTTTCGGTGAATGGAAAACATTCCATTCTGAACAGCTCCAGGTGAATTTGCTTCTGTCTGCTCCCATCCTCTATGAATTAGGAAACATAGAGTCATAGAGTCATACAGCACAGAAACAGGCCTTTCGGCCCATCATTTTCCCTTCGCATTTGGTCTCACCCTACAGGGTCTTGCACAGTTTAATGCATGAGATTTTCACCTCCATAATGGACAAGTAACTTCATAGGGCTTAATGTAAAAAATGCAATACCACGTCTCCAGAGAAAACTGAAATTTCCTCTGGATCCACAGCAAGTCCTCCTTATAACCAAGTGGGGCTATGTTGGAGATCATTAGGAAATCTTCAGAGGTGATGTTGAAATTGCTTAGTTTACTAGTCACAGAAAAAAGCTGACAAAAATGTTTATACTTTACCACAATAAAATCCAGTGATAGCCCGTCCTGTAATGATGAGTATGTGCGATGGGCCCAATTTGGCCAGTCCCATTAGAACAGCACCAACTATTGCGAGGATATTCGCAGCTAACATAGCCTTCAGTCTGGAAAGAGAATCAAATGTTAAAATTACTTCTTTCTACGTAATCCCATTCAAACGCTCCTTTGCAGAGAGAATATTGCACTCCCATTAGAGTGGTGAGGTGGAGTGGTCCACATTTAGTAAGACCCATAGTGCAAGTCAACACTAAGATTTTCCATTCATAGGACCATATAGCACAGAAGGAGACTATTCAGATCACTGTGCCTATGCTTGAAAGAGCATTCCAATTAATTCCACTCCCCCCACTCTTTCCCCATGGCCCTGCAAATGTTTTCTTTTCTTTTATTCTTTCATGGGATGTGGGCATCAATGGCAAGGCCAACATTTGTTGCCCATCCCAAGGGAATGGCTTGCTGTACCATTTCAGAGGGCAGTTAAGAGTCAACCACATTGCTGTGGGTCTGGAATCACATGTAGGCCAGACCGGGTAAGGACAGCAGATTTCCTTCCCTAAAGGACATTCGTGAACCAGATGGGTTTTTACAACAATCAATGATTGTTTCATGGTACCATTCCTGAGAATAGCTTTCAATTCCAGATTTTTTTAAATTAATTAATTGAATTTAGATTCCACTAGCTGCTGTAGTGGCATTTCCCCAGAGCATTAGTCTGGATCTCTGGGTTATTAGTTCAGTGACATTACCCCGACACCACTGCCATTTCAGACAGCGCATTTCACATCGTAACAACTCACTGAGTAAAAACATTCTCCTCATTTTCCCCTCTGGCTTTTTTTTGCCAGTTATCTTAAATCTGTGTCCTCTGGTTACTGACCCTCTCACAGAATCACAGAATGACAGAATAATACAGTGCAGAAGAGGCCCTTCGGCCCATCAAGTCTGCACCGATTCATTAAAGACACCTGTCCTGTCTACCTAAACCCATTTGCCAGCACTTGGCCCATAGCCTTGAATGTTATGACGTGCCAAGTGCTCATCCAGGTACTTTTTAAAGGATGTGAGGCAACCCGCCTCTACCACCCTCCCAGGCAGGGCACTCCAGACTGTCATCACCCTCTGGGTAAAAAAGTTCTTCCTCAAATCCCCTTTAAACCTCCCGCCCCGCACCTTAAACTTGTGTCCCCTCGTAACTGACCCTTCAACTAAGGGGAACAGCTGCTCCCTATCCACCCTGTCCATGCCCCTCATAATCTTGTACACCTCGATCAGGTCACCCCTCAGTCTTCTCTGACCCAGCGAAAACCTCTTACCACTGCAAACAGTTTCTCCTTATTGACTCCATCAAAACCCCTCATGATTTTGAACACCTCTATTAAATCTTTGCTCGAAGGAGAAGAACCAAAGGTTAGAAAAGAAAACGTGATAAAACAAGTTAAACAAGAATTAGCTGTGAGTAGACACTAAGTTTTGAATGTAATGGCCCATAGATTGTGGGAAATAGGGAAGACAGAGGAAGCCCCACTGTAATAGGGGCCTTGGAAAAAATTACTCGCAATCTCAATGTCATTATTATTAGAATACCGAGAGCAGGGAGAGACTAGAATGTTCTATTCCATCTCGGGAGGAACATGAGTGAGATGTTCTGACCAGTGTTGGCCACTCTAGTGCCAATACAACAGAGAAAGAAAGATTGACAGAGATACACTGGGAATTTTCTTGGGTCTCTCCTGATCGTCAAAGGATTCTCGGAACCCTTGGTTAGACGCGCGTGTGGATTTTCTGCCAATCTTCTGCTGAAGTTACTGTGGCCAATCAGAAGAATCCCTGAGGAAATTCCCAATATGAGAGTTTGGGGAGGAGAGGGGAATTGGCTGTTAGATAACAAGATTCTTCCTTCTTGTCAGCTCAGGTTTTTTCAGAGAAAGATAATGGAGTCTCCCCAGATTTTGGAGCAGTATTCATCAGATTTAGAGAGTTAAGAGATGCTGAAGAAAAATGCTTTTGAAGGAAGGCACTTGCATTTATATAGCACCTTTCACAATGCAGTTCGTCCCAACGTGTTTCGTAACTAATGAAGACTATTTGAAGTATAGTCACTGTTGTAATGTAGGAAACAAAACATGCAAGTTTCACATAACAAGCTCCGAGAAACATCCATGAAACAAATGACAGTATTATAAAACACAGAAGGAGGCCATTCAGCCCATTGTGGCTGTGTTAGTTCTTTGAAAGAGCTATCCAATCCTTTCCAGCTCCTGCTTTTTCCCCACAACTCTGCAATTTTTTCTTTTTCTGTGTTTTATTTAACGATGTTGGTTGAGAATAAATATTGGAGAGGAGATCAGAACTGGTTCCATGGGATCTTTTACATCCACCAAAGAGGGCAGATGGTTTAACATCTCACCCAAAACGCAGCACCTCTAACAGTGCAGAACCCTTCAGTACTGGTACTGGGCACACCAAGCTAGTTTAGGTAATCTAATCTCTGGAGAGGGATTTGAACCCACAACCTATTAACTCAGATGTAAGAGTGCTGCCCACCAAACCACAGCTGACACCTTAATCTAACTGAATGAACCAAACTATTGGAGGCAGCTTTAGTAAGGGAGAGGGTTGGGCATTTGCACTTGAGATCTAACATTAGTGCCGCACAATTCTGTAAGGGCATTTGTTGATCTCCACAATACCCCATTTTACACTGGTAATTGCTGGCCGAGACAGTTTCTTCAGTTTATTACCTGATGTGATGAGAAATATTTAAAACAAATGGAAATGTTTATAACATTTCACCTTTCATCCACACCTCTGTGTTCTGATTCAAATTTTCCCTTTAATCTCTGTATACATCCCATTCTTCAGAGTAACCAAGGTAATGAGTGTTGGCCATTCAACACAGAAACATCACACCAAACCCGATCTTTGAATTTTGACTTGCTTGCTTTCCAGCAAGGCTCAGCAATGAGGAGGAGGAACCTAGGTAAATATTTCACCTCCTCCCTTGCTCAGCTGTGCTAAGGCTATTTCGAGCATCAATATTGAAATATACTACATTGGTTTGAGTGGTGCCATCTCTGTGGGAGTAGTCATGGGTAATTCAGAAAAGAGGGTAAAAGTTATAGTTGGTGTAAGCTGGTCCTGCTCAGGTCAAAGTTGGCCTGATCTTCTTCTCTGCCTTTCCAGCTCTGTGCAATGGTGACGATCTAATTCCATACCTGCCCAGCTTGTCTGCTAGATATCCAACAAAGAATGACGAGAACATTCCCCCAATGCAGAAGATGGAGACTGATAGAGTCCAGTAAACGATGACGCTGCGATATTTGAGTGGATTGGTTGCTTCTGTGATATTTCCAGCCATTGTCTCGCTCTGGGCAATATTGAAGATACGAGCATAATGCATCTCGATTACCTGGATCGAATGAGAAAGCCACATTGATTCTACTTTTTCCATTTATACCTCTTTTAGAGCCATTTTTAAAATTTATCCTATTACCATCTCATTTTGGTTTGCACCATTATCCCTTTGTCATTTAATCTCTCTTGTCTTCCACCCTATCACAGATCTTTCCTTTTGTTCTTTCTCCTCTCCCCCCATTTCCCTGCCTCTGCACTTGCCACATTTCTAAGATTTCCCAGTTCTGATGAAAGGTCACTGACCTGAAACGTTAACTCTATTTCTCTCTCCACAGATGCTGCCAATCCTGCTGAGTATTTCCAGCATTCTCAAACAACAGAGAATTGAACCATCTCCCGTTGATGTTCAATGGCATTACAATCACTGAATCCTCCACTATAAACATCCTGGGCTCACCATTGACCAGAAACTGAACTGGACCAACCAAATAAATGCTGTGGCGACAAGAACAGGTTAGAGGCCGGGAATTCTGCGGTGGGTAACTCACCTCGCGTCTCCCCAAAGCCTGTCCACCATCTACAAGGCACAAGTCAGGAGTGTAATGGAATACTCTCCACTTGCCTGCATGGGTGCAGCTCCAACAACACTCAGGAAGCTCGACACCATCCAGGACAAAGCAGCCCATTTGATTGGCACCCCATTTACCACCTTCAATATTCACTCCCTCCACCACTGACGCACAGTGGCAGCAGTGTATACTATCTACAGGATGCACTGCAGCAACTCATCAAGACTCCTTCGACAGCACCTTCCAAACCCACAACCTCTACCACCTAGAAGGCCAAGGGCAGCAGATGCATGGGAACACCACCACCTGCAAGATCCCCTCCAAGTCGCACACCATCCTGACTTGGAAATATATCACTGTTCCTTTACTGTCGCCAGGTCAAAATCCTGGAACTCCCTTCCTAACTGTGGGTGTACCTACACCCCAAGGACTGCAGCGGTTCAAGAAGCCAGCTCAACACCACCTTCGCTAGGGCAATTAGGGATGGGCAGCAAATGCTGGCCTAGTCAGCGATGCCCACATACCATGAATGAATAAATTAAAAAAGGGGATTAGGAGGCTGAGAGAGGGAAGTGGGGGATTAGGAGTTTCAGAGTGCCAAATGGGGATCAAGAGGCTGAGAGAGGGGAGTGAGGGATCTGGAGATTGAGTGAGGGGAGTGAGGGATCAGGAGGCTGAGAGAGCAGAGTGGCAGATCAGGCGATTGGGAGAATGGAGTGAGGAATCAGGAGATTGAGAGAGCAGAGTGGCAGATCAGGAGATTGGGAGAATGGAGTGAGGAATCAGGAGATTGAGAGAGCAGAGTGGCAGATCAGGAGATTGAGAAAGGGGCGTGGGGGACCGAGTGCCTGAGAGGGGAATTGCCTGGGAGGCTCAAAGAGGGAAATGGGAGACTGGGACCTTAAACGAGGGAACAGGCATTTGGGATCGTTAGACCAAGTGATCTGAAACCAAGAAGAGCTGAGCAGCATTGGAGAACCCACAATATTCAGGAGAACAGGCCCAGACCAGGAATGGGTGAGTGTGATTCACTGAAGGGGATACGATACCAACCACCACAATGACACACATAAGTGGCTCCAACACTTCCATCTCTTGGGTGATCTATTGCTTTGAAAGCAACGATTATCCCTTCTAATGGCCAGCTGAAACTTTCATTGTGGTTTGTAAAAACCTATAGGCGAACATAAAGAAAGAACTTGCATTTCTATAGTGCCTTTCACACCCTCAGCATGTCCCAAAGCCAATAAAGTTATTTTTTTAAAAGTGTAGACATTGTAGAATTGCAGGAAATGCAGCCAATTTATGCTGGTGCAAAAGTAAAATGGGAAAGGTCGCCAAACCATGGCTTCCAAGGGAAATTAGAGATAGTATTAGATCCAAGGAAGGTTCGCCAGAAAAAACAACAGATCTGAGAATTGGGAGCAGTTTAGAAGGACCAAGGGATTGATTAAGAAGGGGAAAATAGAGTACTAGAGTAAGCTTGCCGGGAACATAAAAACTGACTGTAAAAGTTTCTATAGGTATTTGAAGAGAAAAAGATTGGAGAAGACAAATGTAGTTCCCTTACAGTCAGAAACAGGGGAATTTATTATGGGGAACAAAGAAATGGTTGACCAACTAAATGTATACTTTGGTTCTGTCATCACAAAGGAGGACACAAATATCATACCAGAAATGTTGGGGAACATGGGGTTTAGTGAGAGGGAGGAACTGAAGGAAATCAGTATTAGTAGAGAAATAGTGTTGGAGAAATTGATGGCCAATAAATCCCCAGGGCCTGATAATCGACATCCCAGAGTACTTAAGGAAGTGGCCCTAGAAATACTGGATGCATTGGTGGTCATCTTTCAAGATTCTATAGACTCTGGAACAGTTCCTACAGATTGGAGGGTAGCTAATGTAACCCCACTATTTAAAAAGGGAGGTAGAGAGAAAACGGAATTACAGACCAGTCAACCTGACGTCGGTAGTGGGGAAAATTCTAGAGTCCATTATCAAAGATTTTATAGCAGAGCACTTAGAGAACAGTGGTAGAATCGGGCAGAGTCAGCATGGATTTACGAAAGGGAAATCATGCTTGACAAATCTACTAGAATTCTTCGAGGATGTAACTAGTAGAGTTGATGAGAAGGAGCCAGTGGATGTGGTTTATTTGGACTTTCAGAAGGCTTTCAACAAAGTCCCACATAAGAGATTAACGTGTAAAATTATAGCGCATGGGATTGGGGGTAGTGTATTGCGACGGATAGAAAATTGGTTGGCAGACAGGAAACAAAGCATAAGAATAAATGGGTCTTTTTCCGAATGGCAGGCAGTGACTAGTGGGGTACCGCAGGGATCGGTGCTAGGACCCCAGTTATTCACAATATATATTAATGATTTCGATGAGGGAACTAAATGTAATATCTCCAAATTTGCAGATGACACAAAACTGGGTGGGAGGGTGAGTTGTGAGGAGGATGCAGAGAGGCTTCAGGGTGATCTGGACAAGTTGAGTGAATGGGCAAATGCATGGCAGATGCAGTATAATGTGGATAAATGTGAGGTTAGCAAAAACAGGAAGGCAGATTATTATTTGAACAGCTATGAAGTGAGAGAGGGGAATATGCAACGAGAACTGGGTGTTTTCATACACCAGTCGCTGAAGGTAAGCATGCAGCTGCAACAGGCGTTAAAAAGGGCAAATAGTATGTTGGCCTTCATAGAGAAAGGATTCGAGTACAGGAGCAGGGATGTCTTGCTGCAATTATACAGGGCCTTCGTGAGGCCACACCTGGAATATTGTGGGCAGTTTTGGTCTTCTTATTTGAGGAAGGACATTCTTGCTATAGAGGGAGTGCAGCGAAGGTTTACCAGACTGATTCCTGGGATGGCGCGACCAACAGATGAGGAGAGGTTGAGTCAGTTAGGATTATATTCGCTGGAGTTCAGAAGAGTGAGGGGGGATCTCATAGAAACCTATAAAATTCTAATAGGACTTCACAGGGTAGATGCAGGAAGGATGTTCCCGATGGTGGGGGAGTCCAGAACCAGGGGTCATAGTCTAAGGATACGAGGTAAACCTTTCAGGACTGAGATGAGGAGACATTTCTTCACCCAGAGAGTGGTGAGCCTATGGAATTCACTACCACAGAAAGCAGTTGAGGCCCAAACTTTGTATGTTTTCAAGAAGGAGTTAGATAGAGCTCTTGAGGCAAAAGGGGTCAAAGGATATGGGGGGAAAGCGGGAACAGGTTACTGAGTTGGATGATCAGCCATGATTGTAATGAATGGCGGAGCAGTCTCAAAGGGCCAACTGGCCTACTCCTGTTCCTATTTTCTATGTTTCTATGCTCAGTTATGCAGCAGTTGGATAACGACCAAATAAACTGCTTAAAAATTGTAGCTGGAGGGATAAATATTAGCCAGGACACCGGCAGGAACTCATCTGACCTTCATCAAAAGTGTGCCCTGGGATCATTTACATTCAGCTGAGAGAACAGGCAGTGCTTTGGTTTAACATTTCACCTGAAAAAAGGCACCTTCAACAATGCAGCACTCCCTCAGTACTTCACTGACATATTGGCCTGGAATTTGTGCTTAAATCTCTGGACTGCAGCTTAACCCAACAACCCTCTGGTGTACGGGCAATAGTGCTACCCACTAAGCTGCAGCTGACACAGGGAGTGAAGAGGTTGAATAGTTTCTTCCTTTTCCTATGTTCCTTGTTTTTTTAAAAATTCAGTCATGGGATGTGGGCATCACTGGCAAGGCCAGCATTTATTGCCCATCCCTAATTGCCCTTGAGAAGGTGGTGGTGAGTCGCCTTCTCGAACCTCTACAGTCCATGTAGGTTAGGTACACGCACAGTGCTGTCAGGAAGGGAGTTCCAGGATTTTGACCCAGTGACAGTAAAGGAACGACGATATAGTTCAATGTCAGGATGGTGTGTGACTTGGAGGGGAACCTGCAGATGGTGGTATTCCCATACATCTTCTGCCCTTGTTCTTCTAGGTGGTAGAGATCGCGGGTTTGGAAAGTGCCACCATCCTCCGAGATCTCTGTGCTTCTGTAACTCTGGCCTCTTGAGCATTCCTGATTTTCTTCAACTCACCGTTGGCAGCCGTGCCTTCTGCTCTGAGTCCTAAGCTCTGGAATTCCCTCCCTAAATCTCTCCACCTCTCTACCTCTCCTCCTTCAGCATGCTCCTTAAAACCTGGCTCTTTGACCAAGTTTTTGTTTATATCTCCTATTATGTCCTTATGTGGCTCAGTGTCAAATTTTGTTTGATTATGCTTTTGTAAAGTGTCTTGGAACATTTTACTATGTTAAAATGTGGTGTTACAAATGAAAATGGTTGTTGTTGGTATCCTGGACAATATTTATCCCTCAACAAACATTAGTTAAAAATACAGATTATCTGGTCATTTTCTCATTGTTGTTTGTGGGATCTTGCTGTGTGTATATTGGCTGCCACTTTTCCTTTACTACAGCAGTGAATGCACTTAATTGGCCGTAAAGCACTTTGGGACATCCTCAGGTTGTGAAACCTGCTACAGAAATGCAAGACTTGGTTTTTATAGGACATTTATGTGTAGGCTATGGGGGACAGGGTAAGGCAGCCATTACCTTTCATTCTGATGAAAGGTCACAGACCTGAAACGTTAACTCTGTTTCTCTCTCCACAGATGCTGCCAGACCTGCTGAGTATTTCCAGCACTTTCTGTTTTTATTTCAGATTTCCAGCATCTGCAGTATTTCGCTTTTATTATAGCCATTACCTACAATGGGTTGAAGTGATGATGTGATGTCTTACCTCCTGGGGTGCGTTGATAACTCCAATCCCATAACCAAATTGTAATGAGCCGAGCGCTGATGTGAAGACAGAGAGAAGGAGCACCCCCGTCAGCTCCTGAAAGAGGATAGCAGAAGATGGCAAATCAGAGACCCACCTGGTCCTGAGAAACAGTCACCAACATGCTAATTACCTTAAACACTTTTACAGGAGGGAGGGGGAGGGAATAGGAAGGGAGATGAGGAATGAGGGGAGGGATTGTGAGCAGAGGGGAGGAATGAGGGGTGAGATTGGGATGGGAGGGGAGATGATAAATGAGAGGGACAAGCGGAAGAAAACAGGGAGGGGCAGGGACAGGAGATGAGGAGACAAGAGGTGAAGGAGAGGGGGATGGGGTAGGGAGGGAAGAGGAGGGGGATAAGGGCTAGGAGAGGGTGGGGGGATTGAGAGCCTCACCTACTGAAATCTGCTCCCACATCACTGTGAATTGTCAGTAAAGCCCAGTTACTCCCTTAATTTCCAACATGTGCCCTCGGTGGCTGAGTCTCACTACCAGTAGTGCCAAGTCTGTTAAACCAATAATCTCGGCTGACTCCTTGGCACTGTGCTGAGAGGGCACTGAGCTATTGAAGAAAGCTCCTTTGGACTAAACGTTAATTTCCCAGTGTCCTAACCAACATTCCTCCCTCAGGCAATATACCAAAGACAGTTTTAACTGGCTCTGTGCCTCATGACCATTTATGGGATCTTGCCATGTGCTTCTTTTCTCAATGCAACAACAGACCTGAATAGTTAATAGTAAGTGCCTTGGGGCATGTAACTGTGTTGTTATATAAATGCAAGTTGCTGTTGTAGTGAGGCATTATTAAAGTGTTATTAAGGAATGACATCAACCTACCTAATGAGTCACAAATACATTCTTATAACATCCTCCTATGGTGGCTGTTACAAATCAAGTTGAACAGGGAGCTCAAATATTTCAGATATGGATCAAATCAGTTGTTTGATTACAGGAAATGAGTGCCATTTTATGTTGACAGAATCCAGCTTGACTCGCTTTAATATTTAAATAAGCACATTGACATCAGCAGGGCAATGGAGAGTGCTCAACATTCAGAAAAGCCCAGCTGTAGTGTCTCACCCAAAGTAACATTTTTTTTTAGAGATACAGCACTGAAACAGGCCCTTCGGCCCACCGAGTCCGTGCCGACCATCAACCACCCATTTATACTAATCCTACACTAATTTCATATTCCTACCACATCCCCACCTGTCCCTATATTTCCCTACCACCCACTGATACTAGGGGCAATTTATAATGGCCAATTAACCTATCAACCAGCAAGTCTTTGGCATGTGGGAGGAAACCGGAGCACCCGGAGGAAACCCACGCAGACACAGGGAGAACTTGCAAACTCCACACAGGCAGTACCCAGAATTGAACCCGGGTCACTGGAGCTGTGAGGCTGCGGTGCTAACCACTGCGCCACTGTGCCGCCCCATGGTGGATGGTGCCAATTCACCACCACTGGGCTTGGAAGAAAACAAACGACCCCTTCTAACCCCCTCACCCTCCTCAATCACTGTTGGGCCTGTGGTGACATTGGTGCTTGGTCTGTTCCACTGCCCACCAATGCTGTCTGTCTGGGTAAAGTAACACTGTGAGACCTTGACCCTCTTACCAAGGAACATGAGCAGTGCATGCACCTTCGGTGAGATGAGGGGTGGGGTGATTGGTGCGGGGGAACAAAAAATAGGAGAAGTACAAAATAAATGAGTATACTGAAAGCTTTCAATCTGGGATAACTGACACCATGGGCAGTTCACAAAGAAATTAGAAACTTTACAAACACTGGCTCAGTCCCATGGATCCCCTGAAAATACTGACTCACATTGGGGACCCCTGTAAATACAGAAACACTCCTGGGAACCCCCTGTAAATACTGATACACACTCAGAGACCCCCTGTAAACACTGATACACTCCCGGAGACCCCCTGTAAATACAGAAACACTCCTGGGGACCCCCTGTAAACACTGATACACACTCAGGGACCCCCTGTAAACACTGATACACGCCCGGAGACCCCCTGTAAATACAGAAACACTCCTGGGGACCCCCTGTAAACACTGATACACACTCAGGGACCCCCTGTAAACACTGATACACTCCCGGAGACCCCCTGTAAATACAGAAACACTCCTGGGGACCCCCTGTAAACATTGATACACACTCAGGGACCCCCTGTAAACACTGATACACACTCAGGGACCCCCTGTAAACACTGATACACTCCCGGAGACCCCCTGTAAATACAGAAACACTCCTGGGGACCCCCTGTAAACACTGATACACACTCAGGGACCCCCTGTAAACACTGATACACTCCCGGAGACCCCCTGTAAATACAGAAACACTCCTGGGGACCCCCTGTAAACACTGATACACACTCAGGGACCCCCTGTAAACACTGATACACTCCCGGAGACCCCCTGTAAATACAGAAACACTCCTGGGGACCCCCTGTAATCACTGATACACACTCAGGGACCCCCTGTAAACACTGATACACTCCCGGAGACCCCCTGTAAATACAGAAACACTCCTGGGGACCCCCTGTAAACACTGATACACACTCAGGGACCCCCTGTAAACACTGATACACTCCCGGAGACCCCCTGTAAATACAGAAACACTCCTGGGGACCCCCTGTAAACACTGATACACACTCAGGGACCCCCTGTAAACACTGATACACTCCTGGAGACCCCCTGTAAATACAGAAACACTCCTGGGGACCCCCTGTAAACACTGATACACACTCAGGGACCCCCTGTAAGCACTGATACACTCCCGGAGACCCCCTATAAATACAGATAAACTCTCAGGGGCCCCTGTAAATACAGAAACACACCCAGGATCCCCTGTAAACACTGATACACTCCTGGGGACCCCCTGTAAACAGTGATACACTCCTGGAGACCCCTTATAAATACAGAAACATTCCCAGGGATCCCCTGTAAACACTGATACACTCCCGGGGACCCCCTGTAAAAACAGAAATATTTCCAGGGACCCCCTGTAAATACAGATACACTCCCAGGGAGCACCTGTAAACACTGATACACTCCCGGGGACCCTCTGTAAATATAGATACACTCCCTGGGACCTCCTGTGTTTACAAAAACACTCCTGAGGACTCTGTATGTACTGATACACACCCAGGGACCCTCCTGCAAATACAGACAGAATCCCAGGGATTTCCTGTAAGTACAGACAGAATTCTCGGGATCCCCTGTAAGTACTGATACATTCCCAAGGACACCCTGTAAATACTGAGCCAATCCTGGGGACCCCTGTAATTACTGACTTCCCCCAGATATCCCCTGCAAAAACTGATACACTCCTGGGACAAGCTGTAAATATTGACACAGTCTGACACACTCCCAGGAACCCCCTTTAAATACAGACACAATCCCGTTGATCCCTGTAAATACAGACACACTCCCGGGGACACCCTGTAGAAATAGACACACTCCCGGGGACATCCTCGAAATACTGATACACTATCGGTGACACCCTGTAAATATTGACACACTCCCAGGAATCCCCTGTAAATAAAAACACTCCCAGGGACCCACTCCAAATACTGACTCACTCCAAGGGATCCCCTGTAAATACCAACACACTCCTACGAGCTCCCAGTAAATACTGACACCCTCCCAAGAATCCCTTTAAATACTGACACTTTTTCTTTATTCATTCATGGGATGTGAGCGTCACTGGGCTATGCCAGCATTTATTGCCCATCCCTAATTGCCCTTGAGAAGGTGGTGGTGAGCTGCCTTCTTGAACCGCTGCAGTCCGTGTGAGGTCGGTGCACCCACAGTGCTGTTAGGAAGGGAGTTCCAGGATTTTGACCCAGTGACAGTGAAGGAACGGCGATATAGTTCCAAATCAGGATGGTGTGTGACTTGGAGGGGAACTTGCAGGTGGTGATGTTCCATTGCATCTGCTGCTCTTGTCCTTCGAGGTGGTAAAGGTCGTGGGTTTGGAAGGTGCTGCCCAAGCAGCCTTGGAGCGTTGCTGCAGTGCATCTTGTAGATGGTGCACAGTGCTGCCACTGTGCGTCGGTGGTGGAGGGAATGAATGTTTGTGGATGGTTTGCCAATCAAGCGGGCTGCTTTGTTCTGGATGGTGTTGAGCTTCTTGAGTGTTGTTGGAGCTGCACCCATCCAGGCAAGTGGAGAGTATTCCATCACACTCCTGACTTGTGCCTTGTAGATGGTGGACAGGCTTTAGGGAGTCAGGAGGTGAGTTACTCGCCACAGGATTCCTAGTGTCTGACCTGCTCATGTAGCTACGGTATTTATATGGCTACTCGAGTTCAGTTTCTGGTCAATGGTAGCCCCTAGGATGTTGATAGTGGGGGATTCAGCGATGGAAATGCCATTGAATGTCAAGGGGAGATGGTTAGATTCTCTCTGGCATTTGTGTGGCGCAAATGTTACTTGCCACTTATCAGCCCAAGCCTGGATATTGTCCAGGTCTTGCTGCATTTCTACACGGACTGCTTCAGTATTTGAGGAGTCGCGAATGGTGCTGAACAGTGTGCAATCATCAGCGAACATCCCCACTTCTGACCTTATGATTGAAGGAAGGTCATTGATGAAGCAGTTGAAGATGGTTGGGCCGAGGACACTACCCTGAGGAACTCCTGCAGTGATGTCCTGGAGCTCAGATGATTGACCTCCAACAACCACAGCCATCGTCCTTTGCACTAGGTATGACTCCAACCAGCGGACAGTTTTCCCCCGATTCCCATTGATCTCAGTTTTGCTAGGGCTCCTTGATGCCATACTCGGTCAAATGCTGCCTTGACGCCAAGAGCAGTCACTCTCACCTCATCTCTTGAGTTCAGCTCTTTTGTCCATGTTTGAACCAAGGCTGCAATGAAGTCAGGAGCTGAGTGGCCCTGGCGGAACCCAAACTGAGCATCACTGAGCAGGTTATTGCTAAGCAAGTGCTGCTTGATGGCACTGTTGATGACACCTTCCATCACTTTACTGATTATTGACAGTAGGCTGATGGGGTGGAAATTGGCCGGGTTGGACTTGTGTACAGGACATACCTGGGCAATTTTCCACTTTGCCGGGTAGATGCCAGTGTTGTAGCTGTACTGGAACAGCTTGGTTAGGGGTGCGGCAATTTCTGGAGCACAGGTCTTCAGTACTATTGCCGGAATATTGTCAGGACCCACAGCCTTTGCAGTATCCAGTGCCTTCAGTTGTTTCTTGATATCACGCGAAGTGAATCGAATTGGCTGAAGTCTGGCATCTGTAATGCTGGGGACTTCAGGAGGAGGCCAAGATGGATCATCAATTCGGCACTTCTGGCTGAAGATTGTTGCAAATGCTTCAGCCTTATCTTTTACACTGATGTGCTGGGCTCCCCCATCATTGAGGATGGGGATATTTGAGGAGCCACCTCCTCCAGTTAGTTGTCTAATTGTCCACCACCATTCATGACTGGATGTGGCAGGACTGCAGAGCTTAGATCTGATCCGTTTGTTATGGGATTGCATAGCTCTGTCTATCGCATGCTGCTTACGCAGTTTGGCACGCAAGTAGTCCTGGATTGTAGCTTCACCAGGTTGACACCTCATTTTGAGGTATGTCTGGTGCTGCTCCTGGCATGCCCTCCTGCACTCTTCATTGAACCAGGGTTGGTCTCCTGGCTTGATGGTCATGGTAGAGTGGGGGATATGCCAGGCCATGAAGTTACAGATGGTGGTTGAGTACAATTCTGCTGCTGCTGATGGCCCACAGCGCCTCATGGATGCCCAGTTTTGCATTGCTAGATCTGTTCAAAATCTATCCCATTTAGCACGGTGATAGTGCCACACGTGGGCGGCACGGTGGCGCAGTGGTTAGCACCGCAGCCTCACAGCTCCAGGGACCCGGGTTTGATTCTGGGTACTGTCTGTGCGGAGTTTGCAAGTTCTCCCTGTGACCGTGTGGGTTTCCGCCGGGTGCTCCGGTTTCCTCCCACAACTTGCAAGTTGATAGGTAAATTGGCCATTATAAAATTGCCCCTAGTGTAGGTAGGTGGTAGGGAATATGGGATTACTGCAGGGTTAGTATAAATGGGTGGTTGTTGGTCGGTACAGACTCAGTGGGCCGAAGGGCCTGTTTCAGTACTGTATCTCTAAATAAAAAATAAAAAAACACGATGGACGGTATTCTCATTGTGAAGGCAGGACTTTGTCTCCACAGGGACTGTGTGGTGGTCACTCCTACCAATACAGTCATGGACTGAAGTATCTGCGGCAGGCAGATTGGTGAGGACAAGGTCAAGTATGTTTTTCCCTCTTGTTGGTTCCCCCACCACCTGCCGCAGACCCAGTCTAGCAGCTATGTCCTTTAGTGCTCGGCCAGCAGTGGTGCTACCAAGCCACTCTTGGTGATGGACATTGAAGTCCCCCACCCAGAGTACATTTTTTGCCCTTGCCACCCTCAGTGCTTCCTCCAAGTGGTGTTCAACATGGAGGAATACTGACTCATCAGCTGAGGGAGGGCGGTAGGTGGTAATCAGTAGGAGGTTCCCTTGCCCATGTTTGGCCTGATGCCATGGGACTTCATGGAGTCCAGAGTCGATGTTGAGGACTCCCAGGGCAACTCCCTCTCGACTGTATACCACTGTCCCACCACCTCTGCTGAGTCTGTCCTGCCGGTGGGTCAGGACATACCCAGGGATAGTGACTGCAGTGTCTAGGACATTGTCTGTACGGTATGATTCCGTGAGTATGACTATGTCAGGCTGTTGCTTGACTATCTGTGGGACAGCTCTCCCAACTTTGGCACAAGCCCCCAGATGTTAGTAAGGAGGACTTTGCAGAGTCGACAGGGCTGGGTTTGCCATTGTCATTTCTGGTGCCTTGGTCGATGCCGGGTGTTCCGTCCGGTTTCATTCCTTTTTATTAACTTCGTAGCAGTTAGGTACAACTGAGTGACTTGCTGGGCCATTTCAGAGGGCATGTAAGAGTTATCCATATTGCTGTGGGTCTGGAGTCACTTGTAGGCCAGACCAGGTAAGGACAGCAGATTTCCTTCCCTAAAGGACATTAGTGAACCAGATGGGTTTTTGCAACAATTGACAATGGTTTCATGGCCATCATTAGACTAGCTTTTAATTCCCGATTTATTAATTAAATTCAAATTCCACCTTCTGCTGTGGTGGGATTCGAACCCATGTCTCCAGATCACTGCCCTGGGTCTCTGGGTTACTAGTCCAGTGATAATACCACGAGGCCACCGCCTCCCCTACACTCTCCCAGGAACCCCGTTAAATACTGACACATTCCCCGAGACCCCCGATAAATACTTACACATTCCCCGAGACCCCCGATAAATACTTACACATTCCCCGAGACCCCCGATAAATACTGACTCACTCTCAGTAATTAGATTTATTTCATATGTTTTGACTTATCAGCAATTATCCCCACTACTGTCCATGTGTTAATAGTGAAGTTTTCCTATAAATAACTGCTAGGAATGTGTCGATATTTACAAGGAGTGTATCTGTATTTACTCGTGATCACGATAAGTATGTTTTTATTTACATGCGATCCCCTGAGGCAGGCAAGTTGAAAATAGACTGCAAAAAATGTATCACTCCAAGTCTGCCTTGACAATCTTTGAAATGAGCAAAGAATTTCGTTCGGATGGTAGTGAGACACCTTCAGGTATATGACACACAGCAGCCTGAACTGTGAATCTCAGATTAAACTACTGAGAAACTCACACAGAGTTGAAGACTGCACACTCTCTCCTATCAGCTGATGAGCCTCACTCCAGGGATTTGAGCACGTAATCCAGGCTGACACTCCCAGAGGGAGCGCTGCACTGTCGGAGGGGCAGTACTGAGGGAGGGGCATTGCTGAGGGAGCGCTGCACTGTCGGAGGGGCAGTACTGAGGGAGGGGCATTGCTGAGGGTGTGCTGCACTGTCGGAGGGGCAGTACAGAAGGTGTGCCGCACTGTCGGAGGGGCAGTACTGAGGGTGTGCTGCACTGTCGGAGGGGCAGTACTGAAGGTGTGCTGCACTGTCGGAGGGGCAGTACTGAAGGTGTGCTGCACTGTCGGAGGGGCAGTACTGAGGGTGTGCTGCACTGTCGGAGGGGCAGTACTGAGGGTGTGCTGCACTGTCGGAGGGGCAGTACTGAGGGTGTGCTGCACTGTCGGAGGGGCAGTACTGAGGGTGTGCTGCACTGTCGGAGGGGCAGTACTGAGGGTGTGCTGCACTGTCGGAGGGGCAGTACTGAGGGTGTGCTGCACTGTCGGAGGGGCAGTACTGAAGGTGTGCTGCACTGTCGGAGGGGCAGTACTGAAGGTGTGCTGCACTGTCGGAGGGGCAGTACTGAGGGTGTGCTGCACTGTCGGGCAGTACTGAGGGTGTGCTGCACTGTCGGAGGGGCAGTACTGAAGGTGTGCTGCACTGTCGGAGGGGCAGTACTGAGGGAGTGCTGCACTGTCGGAGGGGCAGTGCTGAGGGTGTGCTGCACTGTCGGAGGGTCAGTACTGAAGGTGTGCTGCACTGTCGGAGGGGCAGTACTGAAGGTGTGCTGCACTGTCAGAGGGGCAGTGCTGAGGGTGTGCTGCACTGTCGGAGGGTCAGTACTGAGGGTGTGCTGCACTGTCAGAGGGGCAGTACTGAGGGTATGCTGCACTGTCGGAGAGGCAGTACTAAGGGAGTGCTGCACTGTCGGAGGGGCAGTGCTGAGGGTGTGCTGCACTGTCGGAGGGTCAGTACTGAGGATGTGCTGCACTGTCGGAGGGGCAGTACTGAGGGTGTGCTGCACTGTCGGAGGGGCAGTACTGAGGGTGTGCTGCACTGTCGGAGGGGCAGTACTGAGGGTGTGCTGCTCTGTCGGAGGGGCAGTACTGAGGGTGTGCTGCACTGTCGGAGGGGCAGTACTGAGGGTGTGCTGCACTGTCGGAGCGGCAGTACTGAGGGTGTGCTGCACTGTCGGAGGGGCAGTACTGAAGGTGTGCTGCACTGTCGGAGGGGCAGTACTGAGGGAGTGCTGCACTGTCAGAGGGGCAGTCCTGAGGGTGTGCTGCACTGTCGGAGGGTCAGTACTGAACGTGTGCTGCACTGTCGGAGGGGCAGTACTGAAGGTGTGCTGCACTGGCAGAGGGGCAGTGCTGAGGGTGTGCTGCACTGTCGGAGAGTCAGTACTAAGGGAGTGCTGCACTGTCGGAGGGGCAGTGCTGAGGGTGTGCTGCACTGTCGGAGAGTCAGTACTAAGGGAGTGCTGCACTGTCGGAGTGGCAGTACTGAGGGTGTGCTGCACTGTCGGAGGGGCAGTACTGAGGGAGTGCTGCACTGTCGGAGGGGCAGTACTGAGGGTGTGCTGCACTGTCGGAGGGTCAGTACTGAGGGTGTGCTGCACTGTCTGAGGGGCAGTACTGAGGGTGTGCTGCACTGTCGGAGGGGCAGTACTGAGGGTGTGCTGCACTGTCGGAGGGGCAGTACTGAGGGTGTGCTGCACTGTCGGAGGGGCAGTGCTGAGGGTGTGCTGCACTGTCGGAGGGTCAGTACTGAGGGTGTGCTGCACTGTCGGAGGGGCAGTACTGAGGGAGTGCTGCACTGTCGGAGGGGCAGTACTGAACGTGTGCTGCACTGTCGGAGGGGCAGTGCTGAGGGTGTGCTGCACTGTCGGAGGGTCAGTACTGAAGGTGTGCTGCACTGTCGGAGGGGCAGTGCTGAGGGTGTGCTGCACTGTCGGAGGGGCAGTACTGAGGGTGTGCTGCACTGTCGGAGGGGCAGTACTGAGGGAGTGCTGCACTGTCGGAGGGTCAGTACTGAGGGAGTGCTGCACTGTCGGAGGGTCAGTACTGAGGGTGTGCTGCACTGTCGGAGGGGCAGTACTGAGGGTGTGCTGAACTGCCGGAGGGGAGGGGCAGTACTGAGGGAGTGCTGCACTGTTGGAGGGGCAGTACTGAGGGAGTGCTGCACTGTCGGAGGGGCAGTGCTGAGGGTGTGCTGCACTGTCGGAGGGTCAGTACTGAGGGTGTGCTGCACTGTCGGAGGGGCTGTACTGAGGGAGTGCTGCACTGTCGGAGGGTCAGTGCTGAGGGTGTGCTGCACTGTCGGAGGGGCAGTACTGAGGGTGTGCTGCACTGTCGGAAGGGCAGTACTGAGGGAGTGCTGCACTGTCGGAGGGTCAGTACTGAGGGTGTGCTGCACTGTCGGAGGGGCAGTACTGAGGGTGTGCTGCACTGTCGGAGGGGCAGTACTGAGGGTGTGCTGCACTGTCGGAGGGGCAGTACTGAGGGAGTGCTGCACTGTCGGAGGGTCAGTACTGAGGGTGTGCTGCACTGTCGGAGGGGCAGTACTGAGGGTGTGCTGCACTGTCAGAGGGGCAGTGCTGAGGGTGTGCTGCACTGTCGGAGGGTCAGTACTGAGGGAGTGCTGCACTGTCGGAGGGGCAGTACTGAGGGTGTGCTGCACTGTCGGAGGGTCAGTACTGAGGGTGTGCTGCACTGTCGGAGGGGCAGTACTGAGGGTGTGCTGCACTGTCGGAGGGGCAGTACTGAGGGTGTGCTGCACTGTCGGAGGGGCAGTGCTGAGGGTGTGCTGCACTGTCGGAGGGTCAGTACTGAGGGTGTGCTGCACTGTCGGAGGGGCAGTACTGAGGGAGTGCTGCACTGTCGGAGGGGCAGTACTGAACGTGTGCTGCACTGTCGGAGGGGCAGTACTGAAGGTGTGCTGCACTGTCGGAGGGGCAGTGCTGAGGGTGTGCTGCACTGTCGGAGGGGCAGTACTGAGGGTGTGCTGCACTGTCGGAGGGGCAGTACTGAGGGAGTGCTGCACTGTCGGAGGGTCAGTACTGAGGGAGTGCTGCACTGTCGGAGGGTCAGTACTGAGGGTGTGCTGCACTGTCGGAGGGGCAGTACTGAGGGTGTGCTGAACTGCCGGAGGGGAGGGGCAGTACTGAGGGAGTGCTGCACTGTCGGAGGGGCAGTACTGAGGGAGTGCTGCACTGTCGGAGGGGCAGTGCTGAGGGTGTGCTGCACTGTCGGAGGGTCAGTACTGAGGGTGTGCTGCACTGTCGGAGGGGCAGTACTGAGGGAGTGCTGCACTGTCGGAGGGTCAGTGCTGAGGGTGTGCTGCACTGTCGGAGGGGCAGTACTGAGGGTGTGCTGCACTGTCGGAGGGGCAGTACTGAGGGAGTGCTGCACTGTCGGAGGGTCAGTACTGAGGGTGTGCTGCACTGTCAGAGGGGCAGTACTGAGGGTGTGCTGCACTGTCGGAGGGGCAGTACTGAGGGTGTGCTGCACTGTCGGAGGGGCAGTACTGAGGGAGTGCTGCACTGTCGGAGGGTCAGTACTGAGGGTGTGCTGCACTGTCGGAGGGGCAGTACTGAGGGTGTGCTGCACTGTCGGAGGGGCAGTACTGAAGGTGTGCTGCACTGTCGGAGGGGCAGTACTGAAGGTGTGCTGCACTGTGACATTAAATTAAGGCCCCGTCTGCCCCCTCAGGTGGGAATAAAAGCTCCCACGGTCGGTCACTATTTCGAGGAACAGGTGTCTTCTCCCCTGTGTCCTGGGACAATATTTACCCCTCAACTAATATCACTGAAAAACAGATGATCTGGTCATTTATCTCATTGCTGTTGGTGGGATCTTGCTGTGCGCAAATTAGCTGCGGCGTTTCCTGCATTACAACAGTGAATACTCTTCAAAAGTACTTCATTGGCTGTAAAGCGCTTTGGGATGTCCCGAAGTCGGTCTGGAAATTCTAATTCTTCATTTGATTCCAATTCAGGGAATCCCTGAGAAATTTCTGTCCTAAACTCCGGGACAGAGAGTGTGAGAGAGCCGGGAATCTGGCAGGGTTTCCTGCTACAGACTGAACCGGCCAGTTTCAATGATATTCCCCTGTGAAATGTACAAGGTTCCGCACATGTCACCAGGACCCGCTTCCAGAGGCGGTGGGAATGTAACAGGAGCCCGGGATACGGTGCTGATGTGACAGTCTCTCTCTCTCTTACCTTTGGCGATCGCCCGTCCGCGCTGTCCTTTCCCATCCCGAGGGCTAAGGGATCCCAAATGATAACAGAGGCTGGAAAGACACTGATACTCTCACCTGGACTGAACTCACGGGTGGCTTTTCACCGCTTACTGGGACCGCCTCCTCTGCGATCAGGTCCTTATCAAGCCAAGTTGTTGATTAGATCGATTTAACTGCGTTGTGATACTGAAAAAGTCAATTCCTCTCCTGTCTATGTATTAGTGTGAGTTACAGAGTCTTCGAGAGTCTGTGTGTTTGTGAGTGTGTGTGGTTCAGTGTGTATATGTGTTTGTCTCTGAGTGTGAGGCCTGAGTGTGTGTGTGACTGAGTGTGTGTCAGTATGTGTGTTTGTAAGTTTGTGTCTAAGTGTGTGAGTGAGAGACAATGTGTGTGTGTGTGTGTGTGAGTGAGTGATAGTCATAACAGCACAAAAGGAGGCCATTTGGCCTATCAAGTCCATGCTAGCTCGCTGAAGAGCAATCCAGTCAGTCCCACTCCCCCGCTCGATCCCCAGCGCCCTGCAAGTTTATTTCCTTCAAGTGCCCATCCAATTTTTTTTTAAAATCATTGATCATCTTCGCTTCCATCACCCTCATGGACGGCGAGTTCCAGGTCATTACCACTCACTGCATAAAAACGTTTTTTTTCACATCCCCCCCCCCTACATCTCTTGTCCAAAACCTTATATCGGTGTCTCCTACTCCTTGTATCATCAACGAATGGAAATGGATTTCCTTTGCCTACCTCATCCAAACCTGTCAGAATCTTGTACACCTCTATCAAATCTGTTTTCAACCTCCTTTGCTCCAGGGCGAAAAATCCCAGCTTCTCTCACCTAACCTTGTCGCTAAAATCCCTCATCCCTGGAACCATTCTGGTAAAAGTCCTCTGTACCTCTCAAGGACCCTCATATCCTTCCTAATTGGTGACCAGAACCACCAATAACACGCAGCAGTAAGAAACAGCCAGGGATCTTTATTATATTTACAGGCGACCCAGGTGATAAAAATCGGAATTTACAACCACGTTCTGTACATCGAGCCGTGCTGCAGCTATCATTCCACTCGGACAATCCCCCCATTTTAAATAAAAGCAAAATACTGCGGATGCTGGAAATCTGAAACAAAAACAAGAAATGCTGGATTCACTCAGCAGGTCTGGCAGCATCTGTGGAAAGAGAAGCAGAGTTAACGTTTCGGGTCAGTTCCGAAGAAGGGTCACTGACCCGAAACGTTAACTCTGCTTCTCTTTCCACAGATGCTGCCAGACCTGCTGAGTGAATCCAGCATTTCTTGTTTTTGCCCCCCATTTTAAAACCGGAGTAATAGCCCGGATCGAGCTGCCTTGCCACCAAGGACCAGGTCAGGTGTGTGCTTAAAAAAAAAGATTCACGCGGCCACCTTGCATCTTGGGAAAAATGTCAGCTCCTTCATCACTCCTCGTTTGGTGCGGTTTGCAAGTCTGTGTGTGTTTGTGTGTGTCAGAGAGAGAGAGAGAGAGCGTCTGGGAGTGTATCAGTGCATATGCAGTTATTACTAACTTGGTCGAATCAGGAACAGAGTTCAAGTGAGGACAGGTGAGTTTTTTTCCACTTTTAGGTGTAGCAGCACTAAAACAGGAACGGGATAGATTTGTGGCACACAAGCATTAAGAATCACGAGTATAGAGGGCACCGAGGGAAATGGGGCCAAGGATACTGAGGGAAGTGAGACAGAGAACACCGAGGGAAATGGGACAGAGGATCCTGCGGGAAATGGGGCCGAGGATACTGAGGGAAATGAGAAGCAATATGTTGCAATATAGGAATAGCGGCAGGCAGTTTGTGCACAGCAAGATCCCACAAACAGAAATGAGATTAATGACCAGATTGAAGAACAAACTTTGGATTGGCCAGGACATCAGCGAGAACTCTTTCATTCTTCTTTGAAATAGTGGTCGTGGAATCTTTTACATCCACATGAGAGGACAAATGGAGCCTTCATTTAACATCTCATCCAAAAGAAGGCACCTCCAACAGTACAGCACTCCCTCAGTGCTACACTGGAGTGTCAGTCTGGATTATGGGCTCAATCTCTGGGATGGGACTTGAACCTCCAACCTTCTAACTCAGTGGTGAGACTGCTACTCACTAAGGCATGGTTGGCACATATAGCACGAAGGAAAAAAGGCTTTAACATTTAAGGACCTTTTATGGCAAGTTGCCAACATTGTTCAAATTCATGGAATGATAGAATGCTACAGCATGGAATCAGGCCATTCAGCCCCTCAAATTGAAAGATGCTACTGTAAGGCAATCATGAGCAGAAGCTAGGAGCTCTATCCCCCTTCTGATGGGGCCAGGACAGTCAGAGTAACGATCGTCAGCTCTGAGCTACCAATTGACAGCAAACCAAAGGACATGTACAGGTCGGGGGAAACAAGCCAAATTAATCTCCTTGGATGTACAGGGCAAGTCCCATTGATACCATTGGCATTATGGATCCCTCAATGATAGAATGAAGACATATTTTGACTGGTAATAGATTCCAGAGACCACTTTTGAAAGAGAATAAATGAGGCAAATGTCCCATCACATTTGCATGGTGCTGGGAGTTGGATACTTAACTATATCTTGGGATATGGTAGCATAGTGGTTATGTTACTAGGCTAATAATCCAGCAACATGGGCACAAGTCCTGTCATAGCAGCTGATAAAATTAAACACAATTAAATAAATCTGGTATTAAAAAACTCCCAGCACTAATGGTAACTATGAAATGTTGCAAAAGCCCATCTGGTTTGTTAATATTCTTTCGGGAAGGAAATCTGCCATCCTTACCTGGTTGGTCTATATGGAGACTGCAGACCCACAGTGATGTGATTGACCTTAACTGCCCTCTGAAATGAGCTCACAAGCCACTCACTTCTAGTCAAGTTGGTGGCTCATCACCTGTGAGCAATAAATACTCACCCCATGAATGAATTGTAAAAATGACTGTGCAGCAACACAGGCTAGATGCATTTGGCATGTAGCAGTCTGCTTCATTGGCACCTCATTCAGCAGCATTAGAAACTCACCAAGGCATATTTGACAGGAGCTCCATCAGCTAGAAAGACAAGGCCAGCAGATGTATGGGAACACCACCGCCTTCAAGTCGCACACCAACTGGACTTGGACATATATCGGCTGTTCCTTCATCGGTGCTGGTTAAAATCCTGGAACTCCATATCTAACAACACTGTGGGTGCACTTAGACCACACGGACTGCTATGGTTCAAGAAGGCAGCCTACCACCACCTTCTCACAGGGCAATCCGGGATGGGCGTGCCTCCCGTCATCGGAATATCCGCACTCCCCAACAACGCAACATGTCCACAGCACTGGAATATCCATAGGCAGCAACAATGGAGGATGAAAAGTATAGGAAGGGTGAGGCTTTGTAGGGATTTAAACAGAAGAATAAGGATTGTAAATTTGGGAGCCAATGGCACTCGCCAAGACCATGTTTGAACAGGCCTTGGTGCTGGATTGATACAGGCAGCAGAGTTTTAGGTGATAGTTTAAGTTCACTGAGTGTGGTGGATGGGAGGCTGGCTAGGACAAGTTTGGAATAGTCAAATCTGGAGATGACAAAAACACGGAAGAGGGTTTCAGCAGCAGATGAGCTGAGGCACAGCTGATCTGGGCAATAGTGATGCTGGCACTGGCACAGAAGATGTTTGACTCTGAAGCACCAAAATGCTTCACCCTACAGGGTCAAAAGAAAATATGTTCAGACCAGAGCAGGTCAAACAGCACAGTACAAGATCACACTTAGTGATAAATAACTAAGAGGCGTGGTATCTATCCTTATTATGCTATCTCTAAATCATTTATTTATTAAGCAATCAGAATTGACCTCATTATTGCACAAACAAAATGTGTGCAGCAACATTGATCCAGTGAGCACTGAACCTCATCAGTTCTAATCCTGTTTCGAACCTTGATTACTCAGTAATGGTTTGGAGTTCAAATAGCTGCAGAGACAACAGGGCATTTGCTGCAAATGGACAAAGTTCATCACAGACATCTGAAATCACCTATGCCCAGCTATGTGAAATCCAGACCAGGGCTGTATAATCTAGGTTAATAACATTAATGCTTTAATATTATTAACTTGCTCCCTTTGCACTATTGCTACGTCAGGTATTTTGAAATGTCTTCATAAAGTTAATCACTGCCTAAGGTTATAGATAAAAGCTGATTGGTTGGACAAGGCAGGAAACCTTTATACAGAATGATAAAGGGGTTTAATGGGTTTAATTCAGAGAACATTCTGAGGATGTTCCTATGTCCTATGACAGGTTCCATAAACTTAGCTTGCATTTCCATGAATTTGGTAGGTTGAGGGGTGATCTCCTTGAGATCTTCAAATTAATAAACGGTATTGATAGGGTAGATAGAGAGAAACTGTCTTCTCTGCTGGGGGAGTCCAGAACAAGGGGATATAACCTAGGCTGTTAAAGAGTGAAATCAGGAAGCACCTCTTCACACTAAAGGTGGTGAAAATTTGGAAATCTCTCTCCAGAAAGGCTGTGGACACTGGGATTCCATTGAAATTTTGAAGACGGAGATTGATTTTTTTTTGTTGGGTAAGGGTTTCACGGGATACGGAACCAATGTGGGACAATGGAATTGAGGTACAGATTCTTTTGGGCCTCCTTATCTCGAGAGACAATGGATACGCGCCTGGAGGTGGTCAGTGGTTTGTGAAGCAGCGCCTGGAGTGGCTATAAAGGCCAATTCTGGAGTGACAGGCTCTTCCACAGGTGCTGCAGAGAAATTTGTTTGTTGGGGCTGTTGCACAGTTGGCTCTCCCCTTGCGCCTCTGTCTTTTTTCCTGCCAACTACTAAGTCTCTTCGACTCGCCACAATTTAGCCCTGTCTTTATGGCTGCCCGCCAGCTCTGGCGAATGCTGGCAACTGACTCCCACGACTTGTGATCAATGTCACACGATTTCATGTCGCGTTTGCAGACGTCTTTATAACGGAGACATGGACGGCCGGTGGGTCTGATACCAGTGGCGAGCTCGCTGTACAATGTGTCTTTGGGGATCCTGCCATCTTCCATGCGGCTCACATGGCCAAGCCATCTCAAGCGCCGCTGACTCAGTAGTGTGTATAAGCTGGGGATGTTGGCCGCTTCAAGGACTTCTGTGTTGGAGATATAGTCCTGCCACCTGATGCCAAGTATTCTCCGAAGGCAGCGAAGATGGAATGAATTGAGACGTCGCTCTTGGCTGGCATACGTTGTCCAGGCCTCGCTGCCGTAGAGCAAGGTACTGAGGACACAGGCCTGATACACTCGGACTTTTGTGTTCCGTGTCAGTGCGCCATTTTCCCACACTCTCTTGGCCAGTCTGAACATAGCAGTGGAAGCCTTACCCATGCGCTTGTTGATTTCTGCATCTAGAGACAGGTTACTGGTGATAGTTGAGCCTAGGTAGGTGAACTCTTGAACCACTTCCAGAGCGTGGTCGCCAATATTGATGGATGGAGCATTTCTGACATCCTGCCCCATGATGTTCGTTTTCTTGAGGCTGATGGTTAGGCCAAATTCATTGCAGGCAGACGCAAACCTGTCGATGAGACTCTGCAGGCATTCTTCAGTGTGAGATGTTAAAGCAGCATCGTCAGCAAAGAGGAGTTCTCTGATGAGGACTTTCCGTACTTTGGACTTCGCTCTTAGACGGGCAAGGTTGAACAACCTGCCCCCTGATCTTGTGTGGAGGAAAATTCCTTCTTCAGAGGATTTGAACGCATGTGAAAGCAGCAGGGAGAAGAAAATCCCAAAAAGTGTGGGTGCGAGAACACAGCCCTGTTTCACACCACTCAGGATAGGAAAGGGCTCTGATGAGGAGCCACCATGTTGAATTGTGCCTTTCATATTGTCATGGAATGAGGTGATGATACTTAGTAGCTTTGGTGGACATCCGATCTTTTCTAGTAGTCTGAAGAGACCACGTCTGCTGACGAGGTCAAAGGCTTTGGTGAGATCAATGAAAGCAATGTAGAGGGGCATCTGTTGTTCACGGCATTTCTCCTGTATCTGACGAAGGGAGAACAGCATGTCAATAGTCGATCTCTCTGCACGAAAGCCACACTGTGCCTCAGGGTAGACGCGCTCGGCCAGCTTCTGGAGCCTGTTCAGAGCGACTCGAGCAAAGACTTTCCCCACTATGCTGAGCAGGGAGATTCCACGGTAGTTGTTGCAGTCACCGCGGTCACCTTTGTTTTTATAGAGGGTGATGATGTTGGCATCGCGCATGTCCTGGGGTACTGCTCCCTCGTCCCAGCACAGGCATAGCAGTTCATGTAGTGCTGAGAGTATAGCAGGCTTGGCACTCTTGATTATTTCAGGGGTAATGCTGTCCTTCCCAGGGGCTTTTCCGCTGGCTAGGGAATCAATGGCATCACTGAGTTCCGATTTGGTTGGCTGTATGTCCAGCTCATCCATGACTGGTAGAGGCTGGGCTGCATTGAGGGCAGTCTCAGTGACAGCATTCTCCCTGGAGTACAGTTCTAGGTAGTGCTCAACCCAGCGGTCCATCTGTTTGCGTTGGTCAGTGATTATGTCCCCCGATTTAGATTTGAGGGGGGTGATCTTCTTGATGGTTGGCCCAAGAGCTCTCTTCATGCCATCATACATTCCTCTGATGTTTCCGGTGTCTGAGGCCAGCTGAATATGACTGCATAGGTGTTGCCAGTAGTCGTTTGCGCAACGCCTAGCTGTTCTTTGTGCAGTACTTCTGGCTGCTTTAAGTGCTGCGGATGTTAAATCGCTGGGGGCTTTCTTGTAGTTCAAAAGTGCAATGCGCTTAGCGGCTATGACAGGTTCCAGCTCTTCATTATGAGATTGAAACCAGTCTGCATTTCTCTTCGCACTTTTGCCGTAGGTGGTCAAAGCTGACTCATAGATGGCGTCTCTGATGTGGGCCCACTTGGTCTCAGCATCCCCTGTGGGAGTGTTTTGAAGGGCTGTTACAAGTGAATTTAGAAATTTTTGTAACAGCTGTGGGTGAGAAATTCTGCTCGTGTTGATGCGCGGGTGGCCCTTCTGCTTGGAATGATGCAACTTCTTTGGTCTGAGTCTAACCTTGCTGCACACCAGGGAGTGGTCGGTGTCGCAGTCCGCACTGTGGAAGCTGCGTGTGATTTGAACACTGTTTAAGGCGGCTCGCCTTGTGACAATGAGGTCTAGCTGGTGCCAACGACGTGATCTTGGGTGCCTCCATGAAACCTGGTGACAGGGTTTAGTGTGAAAGAACGAGTTGGTGATGCAGAGGTTATGATAGGTACACAACTCAAGCAGTCTCTGCCCGTTCTCATTCATCCTTCCAACGCCATAGCGCCCAAGTACAAGATCACACTTAGTGATAAATAACTAAGAGGCGTGGTATCTATCCTTATTATGCTATCTCTAAATCATTTATTTATTAAGCAATCAGAATTGACCTCATTATTGCACAAACAAAATGTGTGCAGCAACATTGATCCAGTGAGCACTGAACCTCATCAGTTCTAATCCTGTTTCGAACCTTGATTACTCAGTAATGGTTTGGAGTTCAAATAGCTGCAGAGACAACAGGGCATTTGCTGCAAATGGACAAAGTTCATCACAGACATCTGAAATCACCTATGCCCAGCTATGTGAAATCCAGACCAGGGCTGTATAATCTAGGTTAATAACATTAATGCTTTAATATTATTAACTTGCTCCCTTTGCACTATTGCTACGTCAGGTATTTTGAAATGTCTTCATAAAGTTAATCACTGCCTAAGGTTATAGATAAAAGCTGATTGGTTGGACAAGGCAGGAAACCTTTATACAGAATGATAAAGGGGTTTAATGGGTTTAATTCAGAGAACATTCTGAGGATGTTCCTATGTCCTATGACAGGTTCCATAAACTTAGCTTGCATTTCCATGAATTTGGTAGGTTGAGGGGTGATCTCCTTGAGATCTTCAAATTAATAAACGGTATTGATAGGGTAGATAGAGAGAAACTGTCTTCTCTGCTGGGGGAGTCCAGAACAAGGGGATATAACCTAGGCTGTTAAAGAGTGAAATCAGGAAGCACCTCTTCACACTAAAGGTGGTGAAAATTTGGAAATCTCTCTCCAGAAAGGCTGTGGACACTGGGATTCCATTGAAATTTTGAAGACGGAGATTGATTTTTTTTTGTTGGGTAAGGGTTTCACGGGATACGGAACCAATGTGGGACAATGGAATTGAGGTACAGATTAGCCATAATCTAATTGAATGACGGAACAGGCTTGAGGGGCTGAATGGTCTCCCCTGTTCCTAACCTCCCTATGTTCTTAACTCTCAAGAGTGGGGCTTGAAATTAGAACCTTCTAACCCAGCAATGAGGGTGCTGTCAATAACTCACCCTGACATATTTAAGCCTTAAAGTTCTGCTATGGGACACTAGTGGTTGAATGTCCAACACTCTCTTTTTCATTTCTGTGAAGTTGTTGAGCCATTGAAAAGAAATCTCACCTCTGCCAAAAATAATTAAGAGCTTAGTATTTGTACCTTGTGTTCAAATCCCGCCGTGGCCTTGTCCCTATTTCTATATCGTCCTCCAGACCTACAACCTTCCGAGATCTCAGCGCACAACCAATCCTGGCTTTTTGTGCATCCTCCCATTTCCATTTCTCTACCATTGGCAGCCACACCTTCAGCTTCTGGGGCCCTAAGCTCTGGAATTCCCTCCCTAAACCTCACTGCTCCTCTCTACTACTTCAAGGCACTTCTTACAACCTACCTTTTTGACCAAGTTTTTGGTCATCTGTCCTAATAGCTCCTTAGGTGGCTAAGTAGCTTCCTGATTACAGCATATAATCCAGGCTGACACTCCCGTGTAGAACTGAAGGCGTGCTGCGCTCTCGGAGGTGCGGTTTTTTGGATGAATCATTAAACCATGCCCCTCGGCCAAGCTGGGGGGATGCTAAATCTCACTCCATGATTAAAGATTAGGGAGCTTTCCTGGTGTCCTGGACAGCAATTCTCAACACTTATTTATTTGCTCATTTATCTGATTGCTGCCAGTGGGCTCTTGCTGTGCAGAAATTGGCTTCCCCGTTTCCCACGTGACTACGCTTCAAAAAGTGCTTTATTGGCTGTAAAGCACTTTGGGATGTCCCAAAGTTGTGAAATGTGCTACAGAAATTGAAGATTTCCTTAAATCTCTTTAAATCTTTACGCAGGGGCTGTAGCGAGTGTTGGCTGTGTGAGAAACAATTCTCCAAACGTGAGTTTGTGTTGGCTATGATTTCCGACATGGACTGAAGGAATTCACGCTTGGGAACTGCTCAAAGATTCTGTTATCATGCAGTCAGCCCCTGACAGATTTTGAACAGTAACTGACCCTTTGAGTCTCAGCTAAGATAAATAGATAACCCAGTCGTGACAAGAACTGGAACAATCTGGAATATTCTATGATTGGTTGTTTTTGAAGTTGTTTTTCTTTCTTTGTCAACAAGTACATTATATACGACTGGACTCGATTAAAACAGGGTACTATCTTTGGCGGGGAGGGAGGGGGGAGAGTGTTTTGGAAGCCTTTGTTCCAGGAGGGTGAACACTCACCATTATTTGTGTTATGGAGGTGTCATATACAAGTGAAGGGTGAGACACATTAACACTGTCGCTCTGTGAGAAGTCCTCAAGGCGGCCAACATCCCCAGCTTGTACACACTACTGAGTCAGTGGCGCTTGAGATGGCTTGGTCATGTGAGCCGCATGGAAGTCGCAGGATCCCCAAAGACACATTGTACAGCGAGCTCGCCACTGGTATCAGACCCACCGGCCGTCCATGTCTCCGCTTTAAAGACGTCTGCAAACGCGACATGAAATCCTGCGACATTGATCACAAGTCGTGGGAGTCAGTTGCCAGCATTTGCCAGAGCTGGCGGGCAGCCATAAAGACAGGGCTAAAATGTGGCGAGTCGAAGAGACTTAGTAGTTGGCAGGAAAAAAGACAGAGGCGCAAGGGGAGAGCCAACTGTGCAACAACCTCGACAAACAAATTTCTCTGCAGCACCTGTGGAAGAGCCTGTCACTCTAGAATTGGCCTTTATAGCCACTCCAGGCGCTGCTTCACAAACAACTGACCACCTCCAGGCGCGTATCCATTGTCTCTCGAGATAAGGAGGCCCAAAAGAAAAGAAAGAAAGGAGGTGTCATATACAAGTGAAGGGTGAGACACATTAACACTGTCGCTCTGTGAGATTGTTACTAAGAGCACGAGAAAGGTTTTCAATAAACATTTCTCTACGGGGGTCGTGCTCCTTTCAAGCGATAAACTTTCTAGCAGAATTTCCATGAGTTTTTCCCACACAGTCACCATAAGCTGTGTAAATGTCTCCTCTTTCTATCCTTATTCCACGTTGTTTCTAATAATTTGGGTGTCAAATTAATAACTCTGTGGTTTGCGTATGTTTTTTGCCCTTTTTTTCCAAGTTCTGATTTTCAGTCAATATTGTGTTCATCAAATTGAAGAGGTTTGTTGCTGCAGTTTGGAATATATCTTAGCTTGAAGTGCCGTCATTTCTTTCTAATATTTAAAGTTAGCACTGTGTCGCTTTCACCCTCCGAGCCTCAGTGGCCCACACGTTAAATCACCCCGTGGGATACCACTGAACATAGGAACAGGAGGAGGCCATTCAGCCCCTCAATCCTGTCCCGCCATTCAATGAGATCATGGTTGATCTGCACCTCAACTCCATTTACCTGCTTTTGTCTCCTATCCCTCAATATCCTTCCCAACAAAAATCTATTGACCTCAATCTTGAAAGTCAGGAGTGAGATGGAATACTCACCATTTGCCTGGATGGGTGCAGCTCCAAAAACACTCAGGAAGCTTGACACCATCCACGACAAAGCACTTGATTGGCACCCCATCCACCACCTTCAACATTCACTCCCCCCACCACTGACGCACAGTGGCAGCAGCATGAACCATCTACAAGATGCACTACAGCAACTCACCAGGGCTCCATCAACAGCACCTTCCAAACCCGCAACCTCCAACACCTAGAAGGACAAGAGCAGCAGACACATGGGAACATCACCACCTGCAAGTTCCCCTCCAAGCCACACACCATCCTGACTTGGAACTGTATCGCCATTCCTTCACTGTCGCTGGATCAAAATCCTGGAACTCTACACCCCAAGGACTGCAGTGGTTCAAGAAGGCAGCTCACCACAACCTTCTCAAGGGCAATTGGAGATGGGAAATAAATGCTGGCCTAGCCAGCGATGCCCACATCCCATGAGCAAATAAAAAACCTTGCAACAAACAGGTCAATGGACTCTTCTTACCTTTGCTGGTAGGTCATAAGCTCAAGCCTATGTACTGGGAAATTTACCTTCACTTTGAGTTGCTTCACCAGGAATGTCCATAGCTTGCTAGGATCCTTCTGATCCTTAGCTGACAATCCTGATATATATTGATCCATTTCCTGGCCCTCATTGCCCAGTGTAATCTTAATTTTGGTAGCTTGTTTCTCTGGTTCACTCACTTCTTGATCCAGGAAACACAGCTGCATTTGCCGTTGAAACAGTTTAATTTCAGATGCTATGTCTGACACCTTCCAGTCCATTGTCTTAATGATCCTGATTTTTATAAATACAGGCTTTTTCACAGGTTTTCTTTTTCACAGGCACAGTTCTTTCTATTTCTTTTTTAAAACTTTTTTTTTGCAGCTCTGTCCCTTTTAAAGAGTGAGAGACTACATTGTTTTTTAACGGTGAGACAGCTTGTTTATACAGCTTGTCCATTTTTTAAAAATTGAGAGATGTTATGACCAGATGAGAAAGAGGTCTAGGGTTCCCTCTCAGCCTTCACCTGGTCTCACTGTAACAGGCTTTTAATTTTAAACACACCGTGATTTGAGCTCCCCCTTGGTGAATCCTTGTTCACTGCTTTCCAATTATAAGGCAAAGAAATGAGCACAAACAGGCTTTCTCGGGTTTAAAGCAGAAAAGTGCAATTTATTAAAACTTAAACTCTAATTCAGTTAACGCCTACGGATACACACCACACCCCACACTAGCATGCATACGCGAAATGCACATGCATATAGAGACAGCAAAAAGCAGAAGAAAAGATAAAGTGGAAAAGTTTGAGGTAATCTCTGAAGAGGGGTTTTTGTTACTGTGCTTCAAGCTTGCTGTAGTCCTTGCTTGTAGGTAGATCTTTTTGTTGGGGCCCAGTATTCGTCTTAAACCTTTTCATGGTAGGAGACTTTTCTCCTTTGGGGTTCATATGTCTTCAATGGATTCCAAAGCTGGTGAGAGAGATGAGAGCAGACAGGAGAGGCTGCGTGCGGCAAGCCGGCCACGAGAGGGCTTTTCAGTCCAGGAGCAAACAGCTTTCTGCGTTTCAAACACTGTGGCAAGTTCAAATTAAAAAAACTCAGGCGGCCCAGCAGGTTAGTCATGTGACTAGCTGGTGTGACTTTGTCCGTTTGTGTATTTGGCCATCTTAGCAGTTAACCTGAAATGCAAGCTCCTCCACCCTCAACGTCTGGTAATCAAAAGTCCATTGTGGTTTAAATTGGAGCAGGGAGTATCCCCTTTGCCCTTTCCAAGTACTGTCTGTTAATATGCAAAAAAATGTCTCTCCAGCCAAGGATCCATTGTGGGCTTTTTAACCAGTTCTTTCTTCACTCCAGTAACAGTTTAAAATTAATGTTCACGTGGCAAAATTAATATTCCTCATTCTTGGCAGGTAGGGGCCTGCACTACAAGAGAGATCAGCTTTTTTGTTGACACAGCTGTTCTTTTTTTAAAAAAAAATCCCAAACATTGCCACAATATAATATTTGGTGGTCTTCAGAAAAACATATCCCAGGTGCTGCTACCATTTAATATTACTTGATTCTTTGGTATGTGATCTATTTTAAGACTCACAGAACTGCAAGTAATATCCAAAGAAAATATGGGTTTTATTATACTTTAATTGGAACATATTGTGTATATATATTACACCAGCTACATCTAAGCACATATTTCTCTGTCGGGCTCCACCCACAACTAACTGATCATGTGTGATGTGACATCACTGCCACTGGTCATCTTCCCTTACAGCTCCTTAAGGTCGTCCCACGACAATCGGCAATGGTTGGTCAACCAAACAAATAAATAATGTCCTCGGACAGATTTTTGATTGAAGCTACAAGCTGGGTGTCAGCAGGGATGGTGATTTAATAACTTCAAGGTAAGCAGAAAGGACATAGCTTGGAATAAGGGGCAACATTTTTCTCCTTTTGGAGCCATTGCCCTGTTCATGTAAAATGCATCAGAATATTTCATCCCTCATTCAGGAAAATTGTGCATTTAAATTGGTCTTTGGACAGTGCAGTGAAATTTTTCACACTTGAGCTTAGATTCACAAGATGAGTTGAGGGTTCTGTGCCTCCTAGCTTGGGGGTGGGGGGGAGGGCGGCGTCAATTGAAAATTTCAAACCTGAGATTGATGGATTTTTGTGAGGTCAGGGTGTCAAGTGTCACAGAACAAAGCTGGTAATTAGAGTTAAAATACTGATCAGAATGATCTGATTGAATGAATAGACTTGACGACTGAATGGACCAACATCATTTTCTCACCCCTGACTTTATGTTGATTTCACAGTGCAGATGGGTCAAACTGTACCTAGTGCGAATGATGGAGGTGTCAACTCTGGTTCTTGAATTATAGAATCGTACAGCACAGATGGAGGCCATTTGGCCCATCGAGTATGTGGTGGACTGGGTTCTGAAGCATTTCATTGCACAAGCTCCCGTCCCCACCACCACGCCAGCGATGGACATGGTCTGACGGGACCACACAACCACTACGGCCCACTTGCATCCTGGTAGTGTTGTGAGCTTGCTTTTTTTGTCGTGAGAATAGCTGGACCAGTTGCACGTGGAAGAGTCCGGGCGATTACTATTTAATTCCCGGAGAAACTGGGAAAGATGTCGAAACTAATGATTGAATTTACTGCCGCTGCACTTGCAGTCTGACTGCCGAGTTTGTCGAAGACTAGATTGTTTTGTTACCAGGAACTGAATCCTGCCCTGACCACAGATCGCCACCTGCAGGAGGGGAACGAAATGCAGCCGGACACACAAACCATTCGAGTCCAGGATTAGAGGTGTCTCCAGGCAGCATTACATTGAAGAAAGAGCCTGCATTTCTGTAGCGCCTTTCACAACCTCAGGACGTCCCAAAGCACTTCACAGCCAATGAAGTACTTTGTGATGTGTGGTCGCTGTTGTAATGTAGGAAATGCGGCAGCCAATTTATGCACAGCAAGGTCCCATAAACACAAATGAGTTAACAACCATCTCATTATTAGAAATAAAAACAGAAAGTGCTGGAACTACTCAGCAAGTCTGGCAGCATCTGTGGCGAGGGGGAGACTTTCCTTTGAAATAGTGTGCATGGGATTTTTACACTGACCTGAGAGGGCAGGTAGGGAGTCAGTTTAACATCTCTTCTGTCTGAAAGTTGGTGCTTTCTACAGTGCAGCACTCTCTCAGTATCGGGAGCACCAGGTTTGGATCTCTGACGTGAGACTTGAACTTAGAACCTTTTAACTCCAAGGCAAAAGTGCAACCCACTGAACCACAGCTTATACCTCAACTTGCCATAAAATGTCCTCGTAGGTCTTTCCATCATTGAGAGCAGATGCCCATCATGCGACCGACGAAGAAATTTGACCGTGGGATGACAGAAGTTGAAAGGCGTTACCTGGAGACCAGATAAATTAGCGCATGTTCACCTTGGAATGTCCCAGGCCAGAAACAGACCATCTACACTACTGGCATCAACATGCAGCTCACCAGGTCTAATCCCACAACTTTTAATAAGCTTCTTCTCCAAGCATCTATCTAATCAACAACAACAACTTACATTTAGTTGGCACCTTTAATGTAATAAAAGGTCCCAAGGCACTTCACAGGACTGCTATAAAGCAAAATTAGATACTAAGCCACAGAAGGCGATATTAGGGTAGGTGACCGAAAGCTTTCGTCAAAGATTTAGGTTTTAAGAGACATCTTAAAGGAAGAGAGGTAGACAGGAGGAGAGGTTTAGGGAGGGAATTCCAGAGTTTAGCATCCAGGCAGATGAAGGAACTGCAGCCAATAGACGAATGATGAAACTCGGGGATGCTTACGAGGCCAGAATTAGAATGGCTGCACCATTGGTAGCCATGCCTTCAGTTGCCTGGGCTCTAAACTCTAGAATTTCCTGCTGAAACTGCTCTGACTCTCTACCTCGCTTTCTTCCTTTAAGACGCTCCTTAAAACCTACCACTTTGACCAATCTTTTGGTCACCTATCACAATATCTTTTTATGTGGCTCAGTGTCAAATTATTAGAATTAGAATTAGAACATTAGAACATTACAGCGCAGTACAGGCCCTTCGGCCCTCGATGTTGCGCCGACCTGTGAAACCATCTGACCTACACTATTCCATTTTCATCCATATGTCTATCCAATGACCACTTAAATGCCCTTAAAGTTGGCGAGTCTACTACTGTTGCAGGCAGGGCATTCCACGCCCCTACTACTCTCTGAGTAAACAAACTACCTCTCACATCTGTCCTATGTCTATCATCCCTCAACTTAAAGCTATGTCCCCTCGTGTTTGCCATCACCATCCGAGGAAAAAGACTCTCACTATCCACCCTATCTAACCCTCTGATTATCTTATATGTCTCTATTAAGTCACCTCTCCTCCTCCTTCTCTCCAACGAAAACAACCTCAAGTCCCTCAGCCTTTCCTCGTAAGACCTTCCCTCCATACCAGGCAACATCCTAGTAAATCTCCTCTGCACCCTTTCCATAGCTTCCACATCCTTCCTATAATGCGGTGACCAGAACTGCACGCAATACTCCAGGTGCGGTCTCACCAGAGTTTTGTACAGCTGCAGCATGACCTCGTGGCTCCGAAACTCGATCCCCCTACTAATAAAAGCTAACACACCATATGCCTTCTTAACAGCCCTATTAACCTGGGTAGCAACCTTCAGGGATTTATTCACCTGGACACCAAGATCTCTCTGTTCATCTACACTACCAAGTATCTTCCCATTAGCCCAGTACTCTGCATTCCTGTTACTCCTTCCAAAGTGAATCACCTCGCACTTTTCCACATTAAACTCCATTTGCCATCTCTCAGCCCAGCTCTGCAGCCTATCTATGTCCCTCTGTACCCTACAACATCCTTCGGCACTATCCACAACTCCACCGACCTTCGTGTCATCCGCAAATTTACTAACCCACCCTTCTACACCCTCTTCCAGGTCATTTATAAAAATGACAAACAGCAGTGGCCCCAAAACAGATCCTTGCGGTACACCACTAGTAACTGAACTCCAGGATGAACATTTGCCATCAACCACCACCCTCTGTCTTCTTTCAGCTAGCCAATTTCTGATCCAAAGCTCTAAATCACCTTCAACCCCATACTTCCGTATTTTCTGCAATAGCCTACCATGGGGAACCTTATCAAACGCCTTCCTGAAATCCATATACACCACATCCACTGCTTTACCCTCATCCACCTGTTTGGTCACCTTCTCGAAAAACTCAATAAGGTTTGTGAGGCACGACCTCCCCGTCACAAAACCGTGCTGACTATCGCTAATGAACTTATTCTTTTCAAAATGATTATAAATCCTGTCTCTTATAACCTTTTCCAACATTTTACCCACAACCGAAGTAAGGCTCACAGGTCTATAATTACCAGGGCTGTCTCTACTCCCCTTCTTGAACAAGGGGACAACATTTGCTATCCTCCAGTCTTCCGGCACTATTCCTGTCGACAATGACGACATAAAGATCAAGGACAAAGGCTCTGCAATCTCCTCCCTAGCTTCCCAGAGAATCCTAGGATAAATCCCATCTGGCCCAGGGGACTTATCTATTTTCACACTTTCCAAAATTGATAACACCTCCTCCTTGTGAACCTCAATCCCATCTAGCCTAGTCGCCTGAATCTCAGTATTCTCCTCGACAACATTTTCTTTCTCTACTGTAAATACTGATGCAAAATATTAATTTAACACTTCCCCTATCTTCTCCGATTCCACACACAACTTCCCACTACTATCCTTGATTGGCCCTAATCTAACTCTAGTCATTCTTTTATTCCTGATATACCTATAGAAAGCCTTAGGGTTTTCCCTGATCCTATCCGCCAATGACTTCTCGTGTCCTCTCCTTGCTCTTCTTAGCTCTCCCTTTAGATCCTTCCTGGCTAGCTTGTAACTCTCAAGCGCCCTAACTGAGCCTTCACGTCTCATCCTAACATAAGCCTTCTTCTTTCTCTTGACAAGCGCTTCAACTTCTTTCGTAAACCACGGCTCCCTCGCTCGACAACTTCCTCCCTGCCTCACAGGTACATACTTATCAAGGACACGCAGTAGCTGCTCCTTGAATAAGCTCCACATTTCGATTGTTCCCATCCCCTGCAGTTTCCTTCCCCATCCTACGCATCCTAAATCTTGCCTAATCGCATCATAATTTCCTTTCCCCCAGCTATAATTTTTGCCCTGCGGTATATACCTGTCCCTGCCCATCGCTAAGGTAAACCAAACTGAATTGTGATCACTATCACCAAAGTGCTCACCTACATCTAAATCTAACACCTGGCCGGGTTCATTACCCAGTATCAAATCCAATGTGGCATCGCCCCTGGTTGGCCTGTCTACATACGGTGTCAGAAAACCCTCCTGCACACACAGGACAAAAACTGACCCATCTAAAGTACTCGAACTATAGTATTTCCAGTCAATATTTGGAAAGTTAAAGTCCCCCATAACAACTACCCTGTTACTCTCGCCCCTGTCGAGAATCATCTTCGCTATCCTTTTCTCTACATCTCTGGAACTTATCGGAGGTCCATAAAAGACTCCCAACAGGGTGACCTCACCTCTCCTGTTTCTAACCTCGGCCCATACTACCTCAGTAGACGAGTCCTCAAACGTCCTTTCTGTCGCTGTAATACTCTCCTTGATTATCAATGCCACACCCCCCCCTCTTTTACCATCTTCTCTGTTCTTACTGAAACATCTAAATCCCGGAACCTGCAACATCCATTCCTGTCCCTGCTCTACCCATGTCTCCGAAATGGCCACTACATCGAGATCCCAGGTTCCAACCCATGCTGGAAGCTCACCCACCTTATTCCGGATGCTCCTGGCGTTGAAGTCGACACACTTTAAACCAGGTTATTGCTTGCCAGTGCCCTCTTGCGTCCTTGTAACCTTATCCCTGACCTCACTACTCTCAACATCCTGTACACTGGCACTACATTTTAGGTTCCCATTCCCCTGCTGAATTAGTTTAAACCCCCCCGAAGAGCACTAACAAATCTCCCCCCCAGGATATTGGTACCCCTCTGGTTCAGGTGAAGACCATCCTGTTTGTAGAGGTCCCACCTACCCCAGAAAGAGCCCCAATTATCCAGGAAACCAAAACCCTCCCTCCTACACCATCCCTGCAGCCACGTGTTCAACTCCTCTCTCTCCCTATTCCTCGCTTCGCTATCACGTGGCACGGGCAACAACCCAGAGATAACAACTCTGTTTGTTCTCGCTCTAAGCTTCCACCCTAGCTCCCTGAATTTCTGTCTTAAATCCCCATCTCTCTTCCTACCTATGTCGTTGGTGCCTATGTGGACCACGACTTGGGGCTGCTCCCCCTCCCCCTTAAGGATCCCTAAAACACGATCCGAGACATCACGAACCCTGGCACCTGGGAGGCAACATACCAACCGTGAGTCCCTCTCGTTCCCACAGAACCTCCTATCTGTTCCCCTAACTATGGAATCCCCAATGACTAATGCTCTGCTCCTCTTCCCCCTTCCCTTCTGAGCAACAGGGACAGACTCTGTGCCACATACCTGTACCCCATTGCTTACCCCTGGTAAGATGTCTGATAATTTTCCTGTGAAGTACTATTTACTACATTAGGAAGCTGATTGTGGTGGTTTGTAGGCCAATCATCTTAGCCCCAGAACATTGCCGCAGAAGTTCCTCAGGGTAGTGTCCTAGGCCCAACCATCTTCAGCTGCTTCATCAATGACGTTCCCTCCAATGTAAGGTCAGAAGTGGGGATGTTCACTGATGATTGCACAATGTTCAGCACCATTCGCGACTCCGCAGATACTGAAGCAGTCGTCTCCATATGCAGAAAGACCTGGACAATATCCAGGCTTGGGCTGATAAGTGGCAAGTAACATTCGCGCCTCACAAGTGCCAGGCAATGACCATCTCCAACAAGAGAGAATCTAACCATCTTCCCTTGATGTTCAATGGCATTACCATCACTGAATCCTCCACTATCAACGTCCTGGGGGTTACCATTGACCAGAAACTGAACTGGAGCAGCCACATAAATACTGTGGTTACAAGAGCAAGTCAGAGGCTGGAAAGTCTGTGGTGAGTAACTCACCTCCTGACTCCCCAAAGCCTGTCCAACATCTACAAGGTAAAAGTCAGGAGTGTGATGGAATACTCTCCACTTGCCTGGATGGGTGCAGCTCCAACAACACTCAGGACGCTCGACATTATCCAGGACAAAGCAGCCCGCTCGATCGGCACTCCATCCACAACCTTCAACATTCCCTCCACCATCGACACACAGTGGCAGCAGTGCGTACCATCTACAAGATGCACAGCAGTAACTCACTAAGGCTCCTTCGCCAGCACCTTCCAAACTCGCAACCTCGTCCACCTAGAAGGACAAGAGCATGGGAACACCACCACCTGCAAGTTTCTCTCCAAGCCACACACTATCTTGACTTGGAACTATATCGCTGTTCCTTCACTGTCGCTGGGTCAAAATCCTGGAACGTCCTCCTTAAAAGCACTGTGAGTGTACCCACATCAGATGGACTAAGTGGTTCATGAAGGCAGCTCACCACCACCTTCTCAAGAGCAATTAGGGATGAGCAATAAATGCTGGCCTTGCCACTGATGCCCACATCCTATAAAATGAAATGAAGTAGGGCTATATAAATACAATAATATAAAAGCAAAATACTGCAGAAATCTGAAATAAAAACAAGAAATGCTGGAAATACTCAGCAGGTCCGGCAACATCTGTAGAGAGAGAAGCAGAGTTAACGCTTCAGGTCAGTGACCCTTCACCCTGATGAAGGGTCACTGACCCGAATCGTTAACTCTGCTTCTCTCTCCACAGATGCTGCTGTTTTTGCTGAGTATTTCCAGCATTTCGTGTGCTGTGTAAATACAAGTTGTTGTGTAACATCCAACATCTATATCTTTTCCATTGCATTTATACCCTTCCTACAATGGATAGTAGAAACGGTGTACCATAGTACAATGGCGGCTTAATTAATGTCTTATACAATTTCAACATTTCTGCTTTTAAATTATATTCTTCTGAACACTAAACTTTTTTAATCATCTTATTATCTGCAATGACCAGCACACCAACATCCCTCTGCTCCTCGACTGCATTTAAAATCTGACATTTTAACATGTATTCTATTTCTCTTTCCTTCCATCCGAAATGCATGATAGGAACATCGGAGCAGGGGAAGGCCATTCAGCCCCTCGTGTCTGCTCCCTCACTTAGTTAGATCATGGCTGATTTGCACATCAACTCCATTTACATGCCAAAGCTCCATACCCTTTGATCCCTGGGGAGCATCCGCGATATTGAGGACGTCGTGAATAGCACGTTTAGTGAGGTGGTCACACCGCAGGTAATGGCTGCAGAGGCAGAAAAGGGATGGGTGACCACCAGGAGGAGTAGTAAGCACAGGCAGGTAGTGCAGGGGTCTCCCGTGGCCACCCCCCTCTCAAACAGATATACCGCTTTGGATACTGTTGGGAGGGATGGCGCCCAGGGGAAAGCAGCAACAGCCAAGTTTGTGGCACCACAGATGGCTCTGCTGCACAGGAGGGGATGAAAAAGAGTGGGAGAGCCATACTGATAGGAGATTCAATTGTAAGGGGAACAGACAGGCATTTCTGTGGCCGTAAACGAGACTCCAGGATGGTATGTTGCCTCCCTGGTGCAAGGGTCAAGGATGTCTCGAAGCAGCTGCAGGACATTCTGAAGGGAGAGGGTGAAGTGTCAGAGGTCGTGGTACACATTGATACCAACGAAATAGGTAGAAAGAGGTCCTTCAATGAGAATTTAGGGAGCTGGGTAGCAGATTAAAAAGCAGGACCTCAAAGGTTGTAATCTCTGGATTACTCCCAGTGCCACGTGCTAGTGAGTATAGGAATAGGAGGATAGAGCAGATGAATGCCTGGCTGAGGAGATGGTGCAGGAGGGAGGGCTTTAGTTTCCTGGATCACTGGGTCTGTTTCTGGCAAAGGTGGGACCTGTACAAGTTGGACGGGTTGCACCTGAACCGGAATGGAACCAACATCCTTGCTGGGAGGTTTGCTAGTGCTGTTGGGGGGCGGTTTAAACTAATTTGGCAGGGGGGTGGGTACAGACTGGAGGTACAGTAGGGGGTGTTGCATAGTCAAATATAGAAGAGAAACTGAGTCAGTCTGGAAGGCAGAGCAAATATAGACCTGTTAAGGCACAAGTGAAAAATGCAAGGCTGGATTGCATCTATTTTAATGCAAAGAGTTTTACTAGTAAGGCAGATGAATTGAGGGCGATGATTAGCACATGGGATTATGACATTATTGCTATCACAGAGACATGGTTGAGGGAGGGGCAGGATTGGCAGCTCAATATTACAGGGTATAGAATCTTCAGGCATGACAGGGGGAGGGGGTAAAAGAGGAGGTGGTATTGCACTGTTGATCAAGGAGTCAATTACTGCAGTAAGGAGGGATGATATCTTAGAAGGTTCCTCAAATGAGGCCACATGGGTAGAACTTAAAAACAAAAAGGGGGCAATCACTTGGCTGGGAGTGTACTACAGGCCTCCAAACAATCAGGGAGAGATAGAGGAGCAGATATGTAGGCAAATCTCAGAGAGGTGCAAAAATAAAAGGTTATTAATAGGTGATTTCAACTTCCCCAATATCAACTGGGATAGTCTTAGTGTAAAAGGCTTAAAAGGGGTGGAATTCTTAAAATGCATCCAGGAGAGCTTTTTGAGCCAGTACGTAGAAAGTCCTACAAGAGAAGGGGCAGTACTGGACCTAATCCTAGGGAATGAAGCCGGACAAGTGGTAGAAGTGTCAGTGGGGGAGCATTTCGGGGATAGTGACCGTAACTCTGTAAGATTGAAGATCGTTATGGAAAAGGACAAAGAGAGACCAGAAATAAAGGTACTGAATTGGGGGAAGGCCGATTTTAATATGATAAAACAGGATCTGGCCAAAGTGGACTGGGAGCAGCTATTTGTACGAAAGTCGACATCAGATTAGTGGGAGTCATTCAAAGAAGAAATCGTGAGAGTTTAGAGCCAACATGTACCCGTTCAGGTGAAGGGTAGGACCAACAAGTCCAGGGAACCCTGGATGACAAGGGATATAGAGGATTGGATCAAAAAAAAAGGAGGCTTATGGCAGATTCAGAGCGCTGAAAACAGCGGAGAAAACAACGGCACTAGAGGAGTATAGAAAGTGTAGGGGGTACTTAAAAAAGTAATTAGGAGAGTGAAGAGGAGACATGAAAAAACACTGGCGGGCAAGATAAAGGAAAGTCGTAAGGCGTTTTATAAGTATATTAAGGGCAAGAGGATAAGCAGGGAAAGAGTAGGGCCCATTAGGGACCAAAGTGGCAATTTGTGTGTGGAGCCGGAGGACATAGGTGAGGTTTAAATGATTACTTTTCATCTGTGTTCACTGTGGAGAAGGACGATATAGGTGTAGAGATCAGGGAACATATTAGCATTGAAAGGGAAGAAATATTAGCTGTTTTAGCGGGCTTAAAAGTGGATAAATCCCCAGGCCCAGATGAGATGTTTCCCCGGCTGTTATGTGAGGCAAGGGAGGAGATTGCAGAGGCTCTGACTCAAATTTTCAAATCCTCTCTGGCCACAGGAGAGGTACCAGAGGATTGGAGGACAGCGAATGTGGTACCATTATTCAAGAAGGGTAGCAGGGATAAACCAGGTAATTACAGGCCGGTGAGTCTAACATCAGTGTTTGGGAAACTATTGGAAAAAATTCTGAGGGACAGGATTAATCTCCACTTGGAGAGGCAGGGATTAATCAGTGATAGTCAGCATGGCTTTGTCGGGGGGACATCATGTCTAACTAAGTTGATTAAATTTTTCGAGGCGGTGACGAGATGTGTAAGCATAGAAACATAGAAAATAGGAGCAGGAGTAGGCCATTCGGCCCTTTGAGCCTGCTCCGCCATTCATTATGATCATGGCTGACCATCCAACTCAGTAACCTGTTCCCGCTTTCGCCCCATACCCTTTGATCCCTTTAGACCCAAGAGCTATATCTAACTCCTTCTTGAAAGCATACAATGTTTTGGCCTCAACTGCTTTCTGTGGTAGTGAATTCCACAGGCTCACCACTCTCTGGGTGAAGAAATTTCTCCTCATCTCAGTCCTGAAAGATTTACCCCGTATCCTTAGACTATGACCCCTGGTTCTGGATTCCTCCACCATCGGGAACATCCTTCCTGCATCTACCCTGTCAAGTCCTGTTTGAATTTTATAGGTTTCTATGAAATTCTATGAGCATAAAGCAGTTAATGTAGTCTACATGGACTTCAGTAAGGCTTTTTATAATGTCCCGCATGGGAAATTGGTTAAGAAGGTAAGATCCCATGGGATCCAGGGCAATTTGGCAAATTGGATCCAAAATTGGCTTAGTGGCAGGAGACAGGTGGTAATGATTGAGGGTTGGTTTTACGAGTGGAAGCCTGTGACCAGTAATGTACCGCAGAGATTGGTGCTGGGACCCTTGATGTTTGTAGTGTACATTAATAATTTAGATGTGAATATAGGAGGTATGATCAGTAAGTTCGCAGATGACATGAAAATTGGTGGTGTTGTGAATAGTGAGGAGGAAGCCTTATATTACAGGACCATATAGATGGGCTGGAGAGATGGGCGGAGCTGTGGCAAATGGAATTTAATCCTGAGAAGTGTGAGGTGATGCATTTTGGGAGGACTAACAAGGCAAGGGAATATACAATGGATGGTAGGACCCTAGGAAGTACAGAGGGTCAGAGGGACCTTGGTGTACTTGGCCATAGATCACTGAAGGCAGCAGCACAGGTAGATAAGGTGGTTAGGAAGGCATATGGGATACTTGCCTTTATTCGCCGAGGCATAGAATATAAGAGCAGGGAGGTTATGATGGAATAAAAACAAGAAATGCTGGAACCACTCAGCAGGTCTGGAAGCATCTGTGGAAAGAGAAGCAGAGTTAACGTTTCGGGTCAGTGACCCTTCTTCGGAACTGACAAATATTAGAAAAGTCACAGGTTATAAGCAAGTGAGGTGGGGGTGGGGCAAGAGATAACAAAGGAGGTCTAGATTGGACCAGGCCACATAGCTGACCAAAACGTCACGGAGCAAAGGCAAACAATATGTTAATGGTGTGTTGAAAGACAAAGCATTAGTACAGATTAGGTGTAAATACACTGAATATTGAACAGCAGCAAGTGCAAACCTGAAAAAAGAACAGTGGGTAAGCAAACTGAACAAACTAAGATGAAATGAAATAAATGCAAAAAAAAGGATTGTAAAAAATGTAAAAAAGAATGTAAAAAAAAAAGGAAGAAAAAAATAACTAAAAATGAAAGTAAAATGGGGGGCTGTCATGCTCTGAAATTATTGAACTCAATGTTCAGTCCGGCAGGCTGTAGTGTGCCTAATCGGTAAATGAGATGCTGTTCCTCGAGCTTGCGTTGATGTTCACTGGAACACTGCAGCAATCCCAGGACAGAGATGTGAGCATGAGAGCAGGGGGGAGTGTTGAAATGGCAAACAACCGGAAGCTCAGGGTCCTGCTTGCGGACTGAGCGGAGATGTTCCGCAAAGCGGTCACCCAGTCTGCGCTTAGTCTCCCCAATGTAGAGGAGACCACACTGTGAGCAGCGAATACAGTATACTACATTGAAAGAAGTACAAGTAAATCGCTGCTTCACCTGAAAGGAGTGTTTGGGGCCTAGGATATTGAGGAGAGAGGAGGTAAATGGGCAGGTATTACACCTCCTGCGATTGCAGGGGAAGGTGCCCTGGGACAGGGATGAGGTGGTGGGGGTAATGGACGAGTGGACCAGGGTGTCACGGAGGGAACGATCCCTTCGGAATGCTGACAGGGGAAGGGAGGGGAAGATGCGACTGGTAGTGGCATCACACTGGAGGTGGCGGAAATGGCGGAGGATGATCCTTTGGATATGGAGGCTGGTGGGGTGAAAAGTGAGGACAAGGGGAACCCTGTCACGGTTCTGGGAGGGAGGGGAAGGGGTGAGGGTAGAGGTGCGGGGAATGGGTCGGACACGGTTGAGGGCCCTGTCAACCACAGTGGGGGGAAATCCTCGGTTGAGGAAAAAGGAGGTCATATCAGAAGCACCGTCATGGAAGGTAACATCATCAGAGCAGATGCGTCGGAGACGGAGAAACTGGGAGAATGGAATGGAGTCCTTACAGGAGGTAGGGTGTGAAGAAGTGTAGTCGAGGTAGCTGTGGGAGTCGGTGGGCTTATAATGGATATTAGTAGACAACCTATCCCCAGAGATGGAGACAGAGAAGTCGAGGAAGGGAAGGGAAGTGTCAGAGATGGACCACGTAAAGGTGAGAGAAGGGTGCAAATTGGAAGCAAAGTTGATAAAGTTTTCCAGTTCGGGGCGGGAGCAATTGCTCTACACCTTCATCCCCCACCTCTACATTGGGGAGACCAAGCGCAGACTGGGTGACCGCTTTGCGGAACATCTCCGCTCAGTCCGCAAGCAGGACCCTGAGCTTCCGGTTGTTTGCCATTTCAACACTCCCCCCTGCTCTCATGCTCACATCTCTGTCCTGGGATTGCTGCAGTGTTCCAGTGAACATCAACGCAAGCTCGAGGAACAGCATCTCATCTACCGATTAGGCACATGACAGCCTGCCGGACTGAACATTGAGTTCAATAATTTCAGAGCATGACAGCCCCCCATTTTACTTTCATTTTTAGTTATTTTTTCTTCCTTTTTTTTTTACATTCTTTTTTACATTTTTTGCAATCCTTTCTTTTGCATTTATTTCATTTCATCTTAGTTTGTTCAGTCTGCTTACCCACTGTTCTTTTTTCAGGTTTGCACTTGCTGCTGTTCAATATTCAGTGTATTTACACCTAATCTGTACTAATGCTTTGTCTTTCAACACACCATTAACATATTGTTTGCCTTTGCTCCGTGACGTTTTGGTCAGCTATGTGGCCTGGTCCAATCTAGACCTCCTTTGTTATCTCTTGCCCCACCCCCACCTCACTTGCTTATAACCTGTGACTTTTCTAATATTTGTCAGTTCCGAAGAAGGGTCACTGACCCGAAACGTTAACTCTGCTTCTCTTTTCACAGATGCTGCCAGACCTTCTGAGTGGTTCCAGCATTTCTTGTTTTTATTTCAGATTTCCAGCATCCGCAGTATTTTGCTTTTATTTTAGGTTATGATGGAGCTGTATAAAACGCTAGTTAGGCCACAGCTGGAGTACTGTGTACAGTTCTGGTCGCCACACTATAGGAAGGATGTGATTGCACTGAAGACGGTGCAGAGGAGATTCACCAGGATGTTGCCTGGGCTGGAGAATTTCAGCTATGAAGAGAGACTGAAAAGGCTAGGGTTGTTTTCCTTAGAGCAGAGAAGGCTGAGTGGAGATATGATTGAGGTATACAAAATTATGAGGGGCAATGATAGTTTAGATAGGAATAAACTTTTTTCCCTTGGTGGAGGGGTCAATAACCAGGGGACATAGATTTAAGGTGAGGGGTAGGAGGTTTAGAGGGGATTTGAGAAAAAAATATTCACCCAGAGGATGGTTGGAATCTGGAACGCACTGCCTGAAGAGGTGGTAGAGGCAGGAATCCTCACAACATTTAAGAAGTATGTAGATGAGCACTTGAAATGCCATAGCATACAAGGCTATGGGCCAAGTGCTGGAAAATGGGATTAGAATAGTGATGGCTGGCACAGACACGATGGGCCGAAGGGCCTATTTCTGTGCTGTATAACTCTATGACTCTATGACCCCCTTCCGACAAAAAGCTATCAACCTCAGTCTTGAAATTCCCACTTGTCCTGGCACATTGAACCTCACCTGCCACCTATCTTCCCATTGTATTAACTACTCTGTGCTCTCCTGGCCTTGTATTCCCATGTGTTTAAAAGATTAAGGGGTGTTTAAGATGATTATATCATTTGATAGGTTTGATAAGAGAAAATCTACTTCCTCAGGTGGTGGGGGGGGGGGGGTGGGGGAGAATCCAGATTATCGAGTATTATCTTAAAATTAGAGCTAGGACATTCAGGGGCGATGACAGGAATGTCCCGCATACCGGAAGTGCAATGACGCAACAATCATCTGAAGAGTTATAAAAAGCGGACTTTGTCTTTAAAAAATGAACCTTTATTTTTAAAAATTGAACAACGGTCCAAAATGGCCACCGAAGAAAGGGGTTTGGCATTTTGTGTATTGAAACCGGCTGACAAAGACAAAGGAAAATCTTTGAGCCAAAAGGAGCCAAATAGAACCCATTTTACACCTATCCTAAAAACATTCCAGAATTTAATGTCGTCTTCTGAAACAAAGGAGGTGTGAAGTGGCCACGTCCTGGGCCATTGTGCGATCACCATGGGGAAGAGAGGAGATTGTCTCCTACCAGGTGGTGAGAAGTGACACAGTTTTACCTTAAAAAAAGACAGTCAGAGAGAGAAACTGACCCAGAAGGTAAAACTACTTTAACAGTGTGAATTCCAGCCAAGCCAGGAAGCACAGTGCCCTGCTGAGAAAAATCCAACATCTCCAGTATACAGCAGTGATAGTTAGAGGTAACCCACCATCTTCAACAGAATGTTCAAACAATAGAGAAATCTACAATCATCTCAGGCCGGCATCCACCTGGAACTTGATTCACAGGAGAATTAAACAGGTTTATCGTAACCTTACCCCCACTAAAAACCACCTTCCTCTTTCCCTTCTCTGTTTCTTGTGTGTGTGTGAGCGAATGCGTAACCTCCTAAATACTGTGGATGCTTGAGATCAGTTGAAAATTTCAAAACTGAGACTGATAGATTTTTGTTGGGTAAGACTATTATGGGTTGTGGAAGCAAGGCGGAAAAAATAGGAAGTGAGAAAGGAAATCAGATTGATCTTCTTCCGGCACAGGGTAACGTGGAATCAATTACTAGGCAGAATGATCTGTATAATTGGGTTGAAAGGTGAGCTAGATGTTTCCGAAGGAAGAAGTAATTTGGATGATGTGCTTGTTCCTAAATAAAGGGAGCAACATGTCCATCCCCGATTTCCTTCACTCCACCAGTGGAGGCTGTGCCTTCAGCTCCCTTGGCCTCTCGTTCTCGAATTTCCTTCCTAAACCTCTCCACCTTTTTATCCTCTTTCAAAACATTGCTTTGAAGCTAGCTTTTTGGTCAAGCTTCTGGTCACCTGTCCAAATATGTCCTTATTTAGCTCAGTGCAAGGTTATTTCTGATTACACTCCCGTGAAGCACATTGGGATGATTTACTACATTAAAGGTGCTATATAAATGCAAGTTGTTGTTGAAACATACAAATAATCCCCTGTCCCCTGTGCATCTACTCTATCAGGAAAGACTGAACAGGCTGGGGCTCTTCCCTACAAAAGAGAAAGTTGAGGGATGACCTGATAAAGGTCTATACAATTATGAAGAGGTTTGATAAGGTAGTTAAAAATGTTTCCACTTGTTGGGGAGACCAAAACTAGAGGCCACAAATATAAAATAGTCACTAATAAATCCAATAAGTAAATCGGGAGAAACTTCTTTATCCAGAGAGTGGTGAGAATGTGGAACTCGCTACTACGAACATATGAATTAGGAGCAGAAGTAGGCCATTCAGCACCTCTAGCCTGCTCCACCATTCAATAAGATCATGGCTGATCAGTTTGTGTCTCGAATTTCACACTCCCATCTACTCCTGATAACCTTTGATTCCCTTGCCTAAAAGAATCGATCTACCTCCACCTTAAAAATATTCAATGACCTTGTCTCCACCACCTTCTGAGGCAGAGAGTTCCAAAGTTGCACAACCCACAGAGAGAAAAAAATTTCTCCTCCTCTCTGTCCGAAAAGGGCGACCCCTAATTTTCAAACAGTGTCTCCTAGTCCTGGACTCACCCACAAGAGGAAACATCCTTTCCACACCCACCTTGTCAAGACTGTTCAGGATCTTATTTACTTCAATCAAGTCTCCCCTCACTCTTCTAAACTCCAGTGAAAATAATCCCAGTCTGTCCAACCTTTCCTCATAAAACAACCCGCTCATTCCAGGTATCAATCTAGTAAACCTCCTCTGAACCGCCTCCAACGCATTTACATCCTTCCTTAAATAAGGAGACCAAAACTGCACACAGTATTCGAGATGTGGTCTCACCAATGCCCTGTATAACTGAAGCATAACATCCTTACTTTTATTTTCAATCCCTCTGTTAATAAAGGATAGCATTCCATTAGCCTTCTTTATTACTTGCTGTACCTGCAAACTAACTTTTTGTGACACATGCACTAAAAAGCCACCACACCCCAGATGGGACATGAAGCCACAAACCCTAACTTTGGAGCTGAGTGCCTTACCCATTAGACCACTGGGATGGCGAGGTATGACGTGGAGTAGTTGAGGTGAATTGCATGGATATATTTAAGAGGAAGGTGAATTAACACATGAAGGAGAAAGAAATAGAGGCATATGCTGATAGGGTGAGATGAAGTAGGGTGGGAGAAGGTTTGTTTGGAGTATAAACACCCCATAGAACAGCTTGTTTCTGTACTGCAGACGCGATGTAATTCTTTATATCCGTTCCTCGTGGGCTGAATGACTTACAATGACGAAGAGACCCTTTAGCAAGTCAACAATAAACAAAGATTTCAGAAGCACATTCTGCTCTGGGCAGCCACTGTGATTTGATGCTGCAGCTGTCAATCATCCGAACAATTTCCAGGTCAGAGGGACTAGTTCAGGAGCATCATGTTACTGAGGATCACTGCACCTGTGAGTAAAACATACACAGGCATCTCTGTTCCCTCCAATACAAACTTTGATATCTATCAGAAAGTGAATAACAAACTGGTAATACCTATCAAAAATGCACATTTTAGCAAAAAAATGAAACCATCGTAATTTTATTCATAAAAAATAAGCCAACACAGACATGTATAAAGGAATAGAATGTGCAGAAGCAGTTGCAGTTCAGAGCAATTGACCAATCAGCTGTCCGCCCATGTGGGTTCATGACCTGCGTGTGGTCCTGACCATTGGGACTTACCCAATTCCAAGAAACTTCCAGCTAGAGAGAGAGAGAAACAGACAACGACAGTGAGATGTCGTATAGCTTGTGTTGGTGTTTTTAAGACGGTCCCTGATTTAAGGCTGGGAGTTTCTAGGTTCTGGGACTCAAACCCAGGTTAAACAATCAAACAGTCCTGTGACTGAGGAGAAAGTTTTTTTTTTGACCAAGGACATGAGACTGGAGGTTTTAGTTTCAGTTTGTCGAGAAAATTCTAGAGTGTTAAGCCAGCAAAACGGAAAGCTGGGCGTGTTGGTTGACCAGAGGTTTTTTTGAAAAAAAGGTAGAAGCCAGCTGCAAGGTTGCTTTGTGTTTTGTGAAAACATTTTTGGAGAGTTGAGAATGAGTCTGCAGTGGATGGAAGATCAGCCAGATAGTTTTAAGGAGACAGGCTGAGAGCTGCAAGTTTCTGGCCTTCTGGAGAATCAGTCTACAAAGAAGCTGGTTGAAACAGTTTGGCTGTGACAAAGAAGCTAAACATTGGGGAATGATTTACAACAATTGTCTTCAGTGACTGGAACGTTATCAGTGATACCACACCATCAGGACGGTATGGGCAAGGTCGAGGTGGGTTTTTTTCATTCATTCATGGGATGTGGGTGTTGCTGGCTAGGCCAGCATTTATTGCCCATCCCTAATTGCCCTTGAGAAGGTGGTGGTGAGCTGTCTTCTTGAACCGCTGCAGTCCATGTGGGGTAGGTGCACCCACAGTGCTGTTGGGAAGGGAATTCCAGGGTTTTGGCCCAGCGACAGTGAAGGAACGGCGATATAGTTCCAAGTCAGGATGGTGTGTGACTTGGAGGGGAACTTGCAGGTGGTGGTGTTCCCATGCATTTGCTGCCTTTGTCCTTCTAGCTGGTAGAGGTCGTGGGTTTGGAAGGTGCTGTCTAAGGAGCCTTTGTGCATTGCTGCAGTGCATCTTGTAGATGATACACACTGCTGCTACTGTGCGTCGGTGGAGGGAGTGAATGTTTGTAGATGGGGTGCCAATCAAGCGGGCTGCTTTGTTCTGGATGTTGTCGAGCTTCTTGAGTGTTGTTGCAGCTGCACCCATCCAGGCAAGTGGAGAGTATTCCATAACACTCCTGACTTGTGCCTTGTAGATGGTGGACAGGCTTTGGGGAGTCAGGAGGTGAGTTACTCGCCTCAGGATTCCTAGCCTCTGACCTGCTCTTGTAGCCACGGTATTTATATGGCTACTCCGTTCAGTTTCTGGTCAATGGTAGCCCCTAGGATGTTGATAGTGTGGGGGATTCAGCGATGGTAATGTCATTGAATGTCAAGGGGAGATGGTTAGATTCTCTCTTGTTGGAGATGGTCATTGCCTGGCACTTGTGTGGCGCGAATGTTACTTGCCACTTATCAGCCCAAGCTTGGATATTGTCCAATTCCTGCTGCATTTCTACATGGACTGCTTCAGTATCTGAGCAGTCACGAATGGTGCGGAACATTGTGCAATCATCAGTTAATGTCCCCACTTCTGACCTTATGATTGAAGGAAGGTCATTGAAGCAGTTGAAGATGGTTGGGCCTAGGACACTACCCTGAGGAACTCCTGCAGTGATGTCCTGGAGCTCAGATGATTGACCTCCAACAACTACAACCATCTTCCTTTGCGCTAGATATGACTCCAGCCAGCGGAGGGTTTTCCCCCTGATTCCCATTGACCTCAGTTTTACTAGGGCTCCTTGATGCCATACTCGGTCAAATGCTGCCAAGGGCACTCCCCCTCACCTCATCTCTTGAGTTCAGCTCTTTTGTCCATGTTTGAACCAAGGCTGTAATGAGGTCAGGAGCTGACTGGCCCTGGCAGAACCCAAACTGAGCATCACTGAGCAGGTTATTGCTAAGCAAGTGCCACTTGATGGTACTGTTGATGACACCTTCCATCACTTTACTGATGATTGAGAGCAGGCTGATGGAGCGGTAATTGGCCGGGTTGCGAGATGACAAGACCAAACCGTTACAGGGAAGATAGTATCGCTCGCTATCGATGGGACTGCATTACTTCAGTAGGTGCATCCTGGAAGATAGAACTTGAAGAACTACCTGAGGAAGATCCTGATTTTGCTGTGCTGTGGGACTGTTCAGCACCACCTTGCTGATAAGGCTGTTCTGAAGCTTGATATGGACTATCTTTGACTTTTCTGCTGATGAATGTGTAACTCTTACGATAGGTATATCAACCAGTATTTAACTGTTAGTTCGTGTTTAATTTATGTTGGTTTTGGTTTGAATGTTACAGTAAAATGTATGAGTGAAATCTTGGTTTTCTAAATTGGGGTGGATTCGATTCTTTTCATTTGTTGGCGACCTCCACGGGGATCATAACAACAGAAACAGACAGCCAGACAGAACTCCATGTTTGTAGCATCTATGACAACCTCAGGATGCCCCAAAGTGCTTCATAATCAATGAAGTATTTTTTGAAGTGCAATCATTGTTGTAACATCGGAAACACAGCAGCTAATTTGTGCACAGCAAGATCCCACAAACGGCAAAGAGAAAAGTGATCAGATACTCTTTATTTAATCATTTTGATTGAGGATTTAATGTTGATCAGGACAGTGGGAGATCTCTCCTACCTTTCTCAAAATAGTACTATGGGATCATTATACATTGCCTGAGAGGACAGACAGGGCCTCATCAGAAAGACGGCACTTCTGACAGTGCAGCACTCACTCAGCACTGCACTGGGAGTGTCAGCCTAGATTTTGTTCTCAAGTCTGTAGAACGGGACTCAAACCGATGGCTTCTGACTTAGTAACAGCGCTACCCACTGAACCACTGTTCACATTGACTTACTTTTATTCCAGGTGCCATTCACCAACTGAGGGCACCATAACAAGCACTGGGATTGGTCTGAGTACTGCTGGCAGTACATGAAGCTTTGGAGATGTGAGATTGGTCAACATGAGGCCAACGTCAAATCCGCACTGTAGCAAATGTGGCTCATTAAACTTATACAGAGGAACAGGAGGAGGCCATTCAGCCCCTCAGATTGTGGCTGACCTGTGTCTTAATTCCATCTACTCACCTTAATTTCGTGACCCTTAATCCCCCTGCCCAAAAAAAAAAATCGGTCAATCTCAGTTTTGACATTTTCAATTGACCCCCAGCATCCCCAACTTTTTGGTGGACAGACTTCTAGATTTCCACTCCCCTTTGTGTGAACAGGTGATTCACCCCTGAATGGCCTGGCTTTAACTTGAAGGGTATGCTCCCTTGTTTTGGATTCCCCCCCCACCCTCACCAGAAGAAATAGTTTCTCTCTATCTACCCCTTCAAAACCCTTGATCATCCCATATGCAGAGGTGATTGCGTTATGGTGCATGAGGAAAGTTGCAAGACTTTGTGTAACTAAATAAAGCAAAGGGATGTGGAAACTACGGAGCAGGAAATGTCTTATGAAAATCACAATTAACCGAAAGGTAAGAAAATGACACATTTAATTTACCTTTTTTTTAAAAAAAAAAGCTTCAAGCTCGACTTAATACCTGCTGTTAAAACAGCTACACACAAAATGAGAAAAGGAGGTAGGTTAAAAAACAGGAAATTACATAGATCGATCCATAACAACACTCTAATCCATAATCAGCCATGCCCTGCAGCTATTTAAGGAAAGAATATTCTTCACATCACTCAAGTCAATCTCAACCATTTAGACAGATACACAGTGGGCTCGATAAAGGAGTAGAACTCGTCAAACTCCTGAATAATACACGCTATGTTCCCACTCTATGCACCTCGCCCTCCGACCCACCCCCGCCCGACTCACTGGGTAATTCCGTGTGGAAATCAATTTCTTCTTTTTGGCATTTGCATTTTAAAAACAAAACAAAACGCCACCAAAAGTGGGTTGAGGCCAGACACACACGACTGAGTAACATCCGTGACCACCTCTTTAGTGCTCATATGCCAACCTCCAGCTTGCCCTCTGTGCCAGCTCCCTCCTACGATGCCAACCCACTGAGTGTTTTATTAAGATAAATACACACGATGAAGCTCCCTAACTGAGGCCACACAGAAGGCCCAGCAATCACACTGGGAGCTTTCCAGTACTGGCAATTGTGGGAAATATCCCAACCATCTTTTGGCTCTTAGAATAAGTCCTGGACTGCAGCCCTTGGGGGGGGGGGGGGGGATTGGGTGGGCAGGTGGGTGTTAAGGGGGAATTGTGGGGAGATGTTTGAAACGTCCTCGACATTTGGCACTTTTAGCAAGGGTTAACACCAGCCCCGATCCCTTTCACATCAGTCACGAGAATTATATTTCCAAAATAAAGCTCCCATACCCATCTCTCCCTCGCTCTTTCTCCTCTCTTTTTCCATCTCCTTCTCCCCTCTAGCCCTCTCCTCTCTCCCACATCTCCATCTCACTACTCCATCCCAAAATGACATTTAGTCAGAGGGAAATGCCTGATTCTCCCACGTTTCCTCACAAAGTGACACTGTGGATTTGTTTGTGACCAGTCAGTTCAACGGGAACAAGATGCTGCAGAAGAAATTCCTCGGATTAAACACCATCGATCTGAAGGAAACCCATTAACTGACTAGGCCCAGAGCCTAACACTAGTAGTCAAAGTGTGAATCCACTCCTGCAAATTAAACTGCCCAGCCACAAACTGAGTCTTTCCGCTAAACCAGCGATAGAATGGTTATGCTGTTTTATCAACTTCGAAATTAGTAGTAATTCACCTTTCTAAAAGTTTCTTTTTCCCTTTTATGGCTAATCCTCTATTTCATTGTTAGAATTATCAATATTGACAGGCCCTTTCATCCCACCCCACCAGGCCCCTTGCTTCTAACACTTACAAGGAACCCAAAATATTTGAAAAAAACAAGCATGGGTTCAGTTACCCGCTTGTAACACCCACACCCACCCACCCCAGCCCATTCTCGCAGCTCCCTCCAATACCTCGCACACCAGCAACACCATACTCTCTGTATTCAGTTCTGATGAGACAGTACGTGTGGAAAAACAACCCCATAATCTTCGGGATGTCCAGATGCTAAGAAATCTTCACAACTGGTCTCGATGCTGAGAGTTTCCCCTCGGAGATCGTCGCCACGCGCACAAAGTTTACTGGGACTAAAAAAAAATCATCATCATCATCATCATCACTATCACCTCAAGATACGCGACACAGGCTTTGTTATATTGCATTAGTCCTTTTATATCCGTGACGTCAAGAGGCATTTTCCTTTAAAGGTTAGAAATCTCTCTAAATTGTCGACGTCCATCGTGTCAGTGCGAGTTTGAACGGATTGTGTGCTCTCCGCCTTGCTACCAGTTCATCATCGAGTTCCTGTTCAGGGTCATGAAGAAAACCTGGCTACTTCCACCTGAACGCACGGACGCAAAGAAAACCTGGAAACAGCAGAGGGTTAGCACTCAAGGTATAGCATTGGCAGATAGCTGGGAGTGAGTTACAGACTGGAATCAAATTGAGGGGTTCAGGGGAGCTTACTTAAGAACATTGGAAATAGGAGCAGGAGTAGGCCATTCAGCCCCTCAAGCCTGCCCCGCCATTCAATAAGATCGTGGCTGATCTGTCCCAGGCCTCAACTCCTCTTTCGGGCCTGCTCTGCCTAACCCTCCACCCACCGAGATTTCAAAAATCTATCTACCTCCTCCTTCAATACATTTAGTGACTGAGCCTCCACAACTCTCTGAGGTAGAGAATTCCAGAGATTCACCACTCTCTGAGAGAAGAAATTCCTTTGCATCTCAGTTTTAAATGCGTGCCCCCTTATTCTGTAACTATGTCCCCTAGTTCAAGATTCACCCACCAGTGGAAACATATTCTCAACATCTACCCTGTCACGCCTCCTTAAAATCTTTTATGTTTCAATCAAATCACCTCTCATTCTTCTAAACTCCAATGAATAAAGGCCTAACCTGTTTAGTTGTTCTTGATAAGACAACCCCTTCATCGCAGGAATCAGTCTAGCTGAACTGCCTCCAATGCTGGTATATCCTTCCTTAAATACGGAGTTCGCAGTACTCCAGGTGTGGCCTCACCAACACCCTGTACAGTTGTAACAAGACTTCCCTATTTTTAAACTCTAACCCCCTAGCAATAAAGGCCAAAATTCCATTTGCCTTCCTAATTACTTGCTGCACCTGCATGCTAACTTTTTGTGTTTCATGTACAAGAACACCCAGATCCCTCTGTACTGCAGTATTTTGTAGTCTTTCTCCATCTAAATAATAATCTGCCTTTTTATTCTTCCTGCCAAAGTAGATTACCTCACACTTTCCCACATTGAACTCCATCTGCCAACTTTTTGCCCACTCACTTAACCTATCTATATCCCTTTGCAGATTCTTTGTGTCCTCATCACAACATGCCTTCCCACCTATTTTTGTATCGTCAGCAAATTTGGATATATTACACTCTATCCCTTCCTCCAAGTAATTGATGTATATAGTAAATAGTTGAGGCCCTGGGACCGATCCTTGTGACACCCCACTAGTTACGTCTTTCCAACCTGAAAAAGACCCATTGATCCCGACTCTCTGCCTTCTGTGTGTTAGCCAATCCTCAATCCATGCCAACACATTACTCCCAATACCTTGAGCTCTTAATTTGTGCAATTGAGGTGTTTGGGCGATTTATATATAGACTATCAGATAACCAGGAGTGAGTTACAGGCTGGAATCTAATCGAGGGGTTTAGAGGGTTTATATTTAGAATCGCAGATACCCAGGAGTGAGTTACAGGCTGGAGTCGGGACCGATGTTCCCTCTAAGCTGTGTGACCACGCAACCACACAGCAACATAGAAGTTCCCATGCATGCTGAGCACAAGTCGACCCTTTTAAGTTACCACATGTGCGTGGTTACGCAAATAAATTTAAAGGGCCCGTGCAGTTAAATGAATAGGTCGAGCACAAAAACAAAAAAAAATTGAGGAAACAATGGTTTGGATCTTCCTTGTTTGCAGGGCTCAGCTCTACACTCAAGGCCAACTAACCTCACAGCCATCAGGGGAATTGGACACTGATTTGTGCAGTAGAGGTTTTACCCCAAGGTCAACAAGGCCCCAAGGTCGCGTTGTTTAATTTAGAAGAGGAGAAACTTCTTACCTTGTCATTCCGCTCGCAAAGAAACTTCAAGCGTTGAGCTCTCTTGTGCATGAAAACACCATCGAGGTGCCCCGTTTCCACTGACCGGATCTCAATGGCTTTCTCGCCCCAGCCCATTATCTGGCTGGAATGGATGTAGGCTGTGGAGATCAAGTAGAGGCTTCATTATCCAGGCTGCTGTCACTGAGGGACAGGAAAACAACTGGAGGAAGAAGTGGGCTGTGTTCGTCCTTACCAACAGACGTGGGCATCTCGCCCCATTGCAGCACAATATCCTTGGTGATTCGCCCATATGTGTTGACATAAACCCCCTCATCTTCATAACAAAGCAGCATTTCCATCCCATCCGTTTTGGGGAGAATGATGAGAGCGTGAGGTGTGATGTTGCCCTGAATCTGGTTTGAAAATTTTCACAAAGATAATTAATGTAAATGAAAATAAGATATAAACCGATGCAGAAAAGATAGAGATAGAGAGAAAGAGAGAGGCAGAGAGAGAGAGAGAGAGAAAGAGAGAGAGAGAGAGAAAGGCAGAGAGAGAGAGGCAGAGAGAGAGAGATGCAGGGAGAGGGAGGCAAGGAGAGACTGCAAGACAGAAAGAGCTCGGAAGACAGATAGAGACACAAAGAACTTGTCAATATTTAGCAACTTTCGTGATCTCAGGACATCCCAAAGTGTTTTACAGCCAAAGAAGTACTTTTTAAAGTGCAGTCACTCTTGTAATTTAGGAAACACAGCAGCCAATTTTTGCACAGCAAGATCCCACAAACAGCAATATGATAATAACCAGATCCGTTTTAGTGATGTTGGTTGATGGATAAATATGGGCCAGGACACTGGGGAGAACTCCCCTGTTCTTCTTCGAAATAGTGTTATGGGATCCTTTACTTCTCCCTGAGGGGGCAGACGAGACCTCTGCTTAATGTCCCAATGGAAAGATGGCACCTCCGACAGTGTAGTGCTCCCTCAGTACCGCACTGGGAGTGTCAGCCTAGACTACGTGCTCAGGTCTCTGGAGTAGGACTTGAACCCACAACTTTCTGACCGAGAGGTGACAGTGAGCCACAGTTGCCATCGTTTTTTTTATTATTCTCACCGTCATTTTTTCGGGATGTAGCTCAACAGAGCCATTATGAAGTAGAGTTGTTCATTTGTGACAGAAGAGCAACTCAATGAGAGGAAGTCTTGATTTAAATCTGTATTTAGGATGTGGGCGATTGTTGCCAAGTCAGTGTTTACTGACTATCCCTTGCTGCCCTGGCAAATGAGTGGCTTAGTATACCACTTTATTCTTTTAATAATCAACCAGCTCCGTGATCTATTATTATCCCATCGCTAATTATAAATGTTACGTTGAGACTTTGCCAGATCAGATACTGCACTGAAGGGAAAACTGGTGATTTCACATAGGCTACGGAACACAATATGAAACCCAAATTTTTTTAGGCATTGATTTTCAGGATGTGATGTCACTGGCAACGTGAGCATTTACTGCCCATCCCTGGTGTCCTGAGGTGCTGGTGTTGAACATTCTCTTTGAAAGAAGATTTCGATACAAGTGGCTTCCGAGGCCACTTCAGATGACAGTTAAGAGTCAACTACGTTGGTGTGGGTCTGGAGTCCACATGTAGGCGCGGCACAGTGGCGCAGTGGTTAGCACCGCAGCCTCACAGCTCCAGGGACCCGGGTTCAATTCTGGGTACTGCCTGTGTGGAGTTTGCAAGTTCTCCCTGTGACCGCGTGGGTTTTCCCTGGGTGCTCCCGTTTCCTCCCACAGCCAAAGACTTGCAGGTTGATAGGTAAATTGGCCGTTGTAAATTGCCCCTAGTGTAGGGAGGTGATAGGGAATATGGGATTACTGTAGGGTTAGTATAAATGGGTGGTTCTTGGTCGGCACAGACTCGGTGGGCCGAAGGGCCTGTTTCAGTGCTGTATCTCTAAATAAATAAATAGGCCCAGACTGGGTAAGGACGGCAGATTTACTTAGGGCTTGGATTAGTACATGGGAGTATGATGTTATTGCTATTACTGAGACTTGGTTGAGGGAAGGGCATGATTGGCAACTAAATATCCCAGGATATCGATGTTTCAGGTGGGATAGAGCGGGAGGTAAAAGAGGTGGAGGAGTTGCATTACTGGTCAAAGAGGATATCACAGCTGTGCTGAAGGAGGGCACTATGGACGACTCGAGCAGTGAGGCAATATGGGCAGAACTCAGAAATAGGAAGGGTGCGATAACAATGTTGGGGCTGTACTACAGGCCTCCCAACAGCGAGCGTGAGATAGAGGTACAAATGTGTAAACAGATTCTGGAAAGATGTAGGAGCAACAGGGTGGTGGTGATGGGAGATTTTAATTTTCCCAACATTGACTGGGATTCACTTAGTGTTAGAGGTCTAGATGGAGCAGAATTTGTAAGGAGCATCCAGGAGGGTTTTCTAGAGCAGTATGTAAATAGTCCAACTCGGGAAGGGGCCATACTGGACCTGGTGTTGGGGAATGAGCCCGGCCAGGTGGTTGAAGTTTCAGTAGGGGACTACTTTGGGAATAGTGATCACAATTCCGTAAGTTTTAGAATACTCATGGACAAAGACGAGAGTGGTCCTAAAGGAAGAGTGCTAAATTGGGGGAAGGCCAACTATACCAAAATTCGGCAGGAGCTGGTAAATGTAGATTGGGAGCAGCTGTTTGAAGGTAAATCCACATTTGATATGTGGGAGGCTTTTAAAGAGAGTTTGATTAGCGTGCAGGAGAGACATGTTCCTGTGAAAATGAGGGATAGAAATGGCAAGATTATGGAACCATGGATGACAGGTGAAATTGTGAGACTAGCTAAGAGGAAAAAGGAAGCATACATAAGGTCTAGGCGGCTGAAGAAAGACGAAGCTTTGGAAGAATATCGGGAATGTAGGACCAATCTGAAACGAGGAATCAAGAGGGCTAAAAGGGGTCATGAAATATCTTTAGCAAACAGGGTTAAGGAAAATCCCAAAGCCTTTTATTCATATATAAAGAGCAAGAGGGTAACTAGAGAAAGGATTGGCCCACTCAAGGACAAAGGAGGAAAGTTATGCGTGGAGTCAGAGAAAATGGGTGAGATTCTAAACAAGTACTTTGCATCGGTATTCACCGAGGAGAGGGACATGACGGATGTTGAGGTTAGGGACAGATGTTTGATTACTCTAGGTCAAGTCAGCATAAGGAGGGAGGAAGTGTTGGGTATTCTAAAAGGCATTAAGGTGGACAAGTCCCCAGGTCTGGATGGGATCTATCCCAGGTTACTGAGGGAAGTGAGAGAGGAAATAGCTGGGGCCTTAACAGATATTTTTGCAGCATCCTTAAACACGGGTGAGGTGCCGGAGGACTGGAGAATTGCTAATGTTGTCCCCTTGTTTAAGAAGGGTAGCAGGGATAATCCAGGTAATTATAGACCGGTGAGCCTGACGTCAGTGGTAGTGAAGCTGCTGGAGAAGATACTGAGGGATAGGATCTATTCCCATTTGGAAGAAAATGGGCTTATCAGTGATAGGCAACATGGCTTTGTGCAGGGAAGGTCATGTCTTACCAATTTAATAGAATTCTTTGAGGAAGTGACGAAGTTGATTGATGAGGGAAGGGCTGTAGATGTCATATACATGGACTTCAGTAAGGCGTTTGATGAGGTTCCCCATGGTAGGCTGATGGAGAAAGTGAATGCGCATGGGGTCCAGGGTGCACTAGCTAGACGGATAAAGAACTGGCTGGGCAACAGGAGACAGAGAGTAGCAGTGGAAGGGAGTTTCTCAAAATGGAGACGTGTGACCAGTGGTGTTCCACAGGGATCCGTGCTGGGACCACTGTTGTTTGTGATATACATAAATGATTTGGAGGAAAATATAGGTGGTCTGATTAGCAAGTTTGCAGACGACACTAAGATTGGTGGAGTAGCAGATAATGAAGGGGACTGTCAGAGAATATAGCAGAATATAGATAGATTGGAGAGTTGGGCAGAGAAATGGCAGATGGAGTTCAATCAGGGTAAATGCGAGGTGATGCATTTTGGAAGATCCAATTCAAGAGTGAACTATTCAGTAAATGGAAAAGTTCTGGGGAAAATTGATGTACAGAGAGATTTGGGTGTTCAGGTCCATTGTTCCCTGAAGGTGGCAACGCAGGTCAATAGAGTGGTCAAGGCGGCATACGGCATGCTTTCCTTCATCAGACGGGGTATTGAGTACAAGAGTTGGCAGGTCATGTTACAGTTGTATAAGACTTTGGTTCGGCCACATTTGGAATACTGCGTGCAGTTCTGGTCGCCACATTACCAAAAGGATGTAGATGCTTTGGAGAGGGTGCAGAGGAGGTTCACCAGGATGTTGCCTGGTATGGAGGGCGCTAGCTATGAAGAGAGGTTGAGTAGATTAGGATTATTTTCATTAGAAAGACGGAGGTTGAGGGGGGACCTGATTGAGGTGTACAAAATCATGAGAGGTATAGACAGGGTGGATAGCAAGAAGCTTTTTCCCAGAGTCTGGGATTCAGACCCTTAGAAAATAGGCGACAGGTTTAAATTTAGGATCTGGATCGGCGCAGGCTTGGAGGACCGAAGGGCCTGTTCCTGTGCTGTAATTTTCTTTGTTCTTTGTTCTTTATTAGTGAACCAGATGGGTTTTTAATGACAATCCAACAGTTTCCTGATTACTTTTGCTGACACCAGTTTTTTAAAAAAAAGTCACTTCAAATTTTCAAGCTATCACAGTGGGATTTAAATCTACATTCACTGGATTATTATTAGTTCAGGCCTTGGTATAACTAGTCGAGGAACATAAGTGCTACACTACCATACCATACAGCAGCAGTAAAAACTTGAAGGCCAGAGTTGAGTTATTGACAAGAAATAAAGAGGGACAAAAGATGATGAAAAACTTGTTGGAAGCAATTTCAATACTAGAGGACAAGTGGGAATTTCACTTGAGATCCAAAATCACGACAGACATTAGCAAGGATGGATTTTGTGACCCACTCCATTACGTGGTTTTGGTTAGTAACTCATGGGTGCAGAGACTGGAGAAGCTGGGATTGTTCTCCTTCGAGCAGAGAAGGTTCAGGGGAGATTTAATAGAGGTGTTCAAAATGATGAGACGTTTTGGTCGAGTAAATAAGAAGAAATTGTTTTCATTAGCAGGAGAGTCAGTAACCAGAGGAAGCAGATTTAAGAACTAGTGGTGAGATGCAGGGAATATTTTCTTCCACCAGCGAGTTATTATGAACTGTCACAAAGGGCAGTGGAAGCAGATTCAATAATAACTTTGAAAAGGGAATTGGATAAATACTTGAAATGGAAAAATCTGCAGAGCTATGGGGAAAGAGCAGGGGAGTGAGAATAACTGGAGAAGTTAAAGATTGAATTAGATCAAAGGAAGAGGCTTATACAGTTGCCAAAAACAGTAATAAGACTGATGATTGGGAGCATTTTAGAATTCAGCAAAGGAGGACCAAAAAACTGATAAAGAAAGGGAAAATATGATTGAAGCATACAAAATTCTTACAGGGCTCGACAGGGGAGATGCAGGAAGATATTTCCCCTGACTGGGGGGGTGGGGGAGCCGGGGTGGTGGGGGGAGGTGGTGGGGTCTAGGACCAGGCGACACAGTCTCCGAATAAGACGTAAGCCATTTAGGACCGAGATGACGACGAATTTCTTCACTCACAGCATAGTGAATCCGTGGAATTCTCTATCCCAGTGGGGTGTGGAAGCTCAGTCATTGAGTATGTTCAAGACAGAGATCACTAGATTTCTAGATATTAAAGATATCAAGGGATATGGGGATAGTGTGGGAAAATGGCATTGAGGTATAAGATCAGCCGTGATCTAGTTCAATAGCAGAGCAGGCTTGAGGGGCTGAATGGTAGTGCATTTGGGGAGGGCAAACAAAGCAAGGGAATACACAATAAACGGGAGGATATTGAGAGGGGTAGAGGAATTGAGTGTCCTTGGAGTGTATGTCCACAGGTCCCTGAAGGTGGCAGGACAGGTAGGTAGAGTGGTGAAGAAGGCATACAGAATGCCTCCCTTTACTGGCCAAGGTATAGAATACAAAAGCAGGGATGTGATGCTGGAACTGTATAAAACGCTGGTTAGGACACAGTTGGAGTATTGCGTACAGTTCTGGTCACCACATTACAGGAAGGACATAATTGCTCTGGAGAGAGTACAGATGAGATTTACAAGAATGTTACCAGGGCTTGAAAGTTGCAGCTATGAGGAAAGATTAGGTAGTGCGACATCACAGTCAGCAGAGAGAGCAGGGAAACAGAAAGCAGTCTGGGGTGGGTACACCGGTAAATTTTTAATTTAATTTCATCTGAAGTAATCAAATATAAAATAAGGACTTGATTGATTCATTAGTATATAAACTAAAAACTAAAGCGGATTTGATAATTTATCGTACAGAGTGAGAGAGACAGACCAGCTGGGAGTGTATTCACTCAAATTCGGACAACTTAATACATAAACTGTATTAAGTATTATTACGGTTTATCAGTATTTGTAAGGTTTACTAATAGTAGTAAGGTTGATTAGTATTGGTAAGGTCTATTACCAGTAGGAAGGTCTACACATCTGTGTAATCAAGAAAAGTATAATTTTAGTTGAAGGTGGTACTAGCATTTAATAAACAAAATAAATTCTACGATACATAGAAATTATTCTAAGTTAATTGCGAAAGTAATTAAAGTAAATTAACTAATAACATAAGTAACAATAGCAGGACAGGTGTTATGCTGCAGCTGTGGTATGTGGGAGCTCCTGAATGCCAAGGAGATCCAGGACAAACATATCTGCAGAAAGTGCAAGCAGCTAGAGGAATTCCGGATCAGGATTATTGATTTGGAAGCTGAACTGCAAACACTGTGCAACATATAGGAGGGGGAAAAATACCTGGACACTTTGTTCCAGAGGACAATCACACCTCATAGAACAGGGTCATCTGTTTTGGTGAGCAGTGAGGGACAGGAGGATGTGACCGTGAGTGAGGCAGACAGTAGTGGAAGAGCCTCAGACTTTGCAATTGTCAAACAGAACAGAACTGAAGTGCTGTCAACCTGTGTGGATGAAAATGAGGTCTGCAGGGTGGATGAGCAGACTGGCCATGGCACTGTGGTACAGGAAGCCATTTCAAGTGGGGGGAGCAAAAAGGAATGTAGTGGTAGTAGGGGATAGTATAGTGAGGGGGATTGACACTGTTCTGTGCAGCTGAGAATGAGAGTCCAGAGGCTGTGTTGCCTACCCGGTGCCAGGGTTTGGGACATCTGCTCAGGGCTGGACAGGAACTTGGAGTGGGAGGGGGAGGATCCAGTTGTCGTGGTCCATGTAGGTACCAACGACATAGGTAGGACTAGGAAAGAGGTTCTGCTTAGACAGTATGAGGAGCTAGGCACCAAATTGAAGAACAGAACCTCAAGGGTAATAATCTCTGGATTATTAACTGAGCCACGTGCCAACTGGCAGAGGGCACATAAGATTAGTGAAATGAATATGTAGCTCAAAGACTGGTGTGGGAGAAGTGGGTTTCAGTTCGTGGGGCACTGGCACCAGTACTGGGGATAGTGGGGACTGTATCGTTGGGACGGTCTACACCTGAACTGTGCTGGGACCAGTCTTCTAGCAAACCATATAACTAGGGAAGTAGAGAGGGCTTTAAACTATACAAGGGGGGAAAGGGATCAAGCCTGGGTAGATGTAGCAAACCAAGGGGTAGAATCAAGACAGGAGAGCAGAATAGTAATATGGGAAATGAAGGTCAGAGAATGACAGAAGGGACAGAGAGAAAAAAACCTAAGAACACACCAACAGTCAAGACTAGATGTTACAAAGATGACAAAAAGACAAAAATAAAGGCTCTGTATCTGAATGCACGTAGCATTCATAACAAAGTAGACAAACTGACAGTGCACACTGAAGTAAATAAGTATGATCTGATAGCCATTCCAGAGACATGGCTGTAGGATGACAAGGATTGGGGCCTCAATATTGAGGGGCATATAATATTCAAGAAGAATAGGAAGCTAGGTAAAGGTGAAGGGGTAGCACTGTTAATCAAGGATGGCATTGGTGCAATAGTTAGAGATGACCTTGGTTCAGGAGATCAGGATGTAGAATCAATTTGGGTGGAGATAAGGAATAGTAGGGGAAAGAAGTAATTAGTGGGAGTGATCTACAGGCCCCCTAACAGTTACCATAATGTAGGACAATGCAAACAAGAAGAAATATTGGGTGCTAATGATAAAGGGACGGCTATAATCATGGGTGATTTTAATCTACATATAAACTGGAAAAATCAGATTGGCAATAGTACCTGGAAGAGGAGTTCATAGAATGCTTTTGAGACAGTTTCTTAGAGCAGCACATTCTGGAACCAACCAGAGAGCAGGTTATATTAGACTTGGTATTGTGTAATGTGACAGGATTAATTAATGACCTCAGATTAAAGGCACCTCTAGGTAGCAGCGACTACAATATGATTGAATTTTACATCTAGTTTGAAAGAGAGAGGACTGAGTCTGAAACAAGTATTTTAAACTTAAATAAGGGCAACTATGTGGGCATGAAAGCTGAGCTAGTTGAAGTGAACTGGGTTACTAGACTAGGAGATAGATCAATAGAGAAGCAGTGGCAGACATTTAAGGGGATATTTCAGAATACCCAGAATAAGTATATTCCTACTATCAAGAAAAGTTCTAAAGGGAGGACCCACCATCCGTGGTTAACTAAAGAAGTTAAGGAAAGCATCAAAATAAGGAAAAAGCATATAATTGTGCAAAGGTGAGTGGCAGGTCAGATGATTGGTCAGAATATAAAGAATGGCAGAGAATGACTAAAATATTAATCAGGAGAAAGAAATTAGAGTATGAGAGGAAGCTAGCTGGAAATGTAAAAACAGAGAGCAAGTGTTTCTACAGGTATTTAAAAGGAAAAGAGTAAGTAAAGTGAGTGTTGGTCCTCTAGAGAGAGAGAATGGGGAGTTAATAGTAGATAAGGAAATGGCGGATGAAATGAACAAATATTTTGCTTCTATCTTCACTATAGAGGATACAATAAACATTCCAGTAATAGGTGCAAATCAGGAGGTGGAAGGAAGAGAGGAACTTGGTGAAATTACAATCACCAGGGAAGCGGTACTGAGCAAACTGATGGAGCTGCGGGCTGACAAGTCCTCGGTTCCTGATGGGCTTCATCCTAGGGTCTTAAAAGAGGTGGCTAATGAGGTAGTAGATGCATTGGTGTTAATTTTTCAAAATTCACTAGTTTCTGGAAAGGTTCCATCTGACTGGAAAATAGCAAATATAACCCCTCTATCCAAGAAAGAGGCGAGGCAGAAAACAGGTAACGATAGGCCAGTTAGCTTGACGTCTGTTGTGGGGAAGGTGTTAGAATCAATCATTAAGGAGGCTTTGGCTGGGCACTTAGAAAAACTCAAGGTAATCGGGAATAGTCAGCATGGCTTTGTGAAAGGGAAATCATGTTTAACCTACTTACTGGAGTTCTTTGAAGGAGGAACATGCACTGTGGATAAAGGGGAGCCCGTTGATGTACTGTACTTGGATTTCCGGAAGGCATTTGACAAGGTGCCACATAAAAGGTTATTGCACAAAGTAGGAGCTTATGGTGTAGTGGGTAATATATCAGCATGGATAGATGATTGGCTGGCTGGCAGAAAACAGAGAGTATGCATAAATGGGTCCTTTTCTGATTGGCAGGATGTAATGAGTGGAGCCCCACAGGGGTCTGTGCTGGGGCCTCAACTTTTTACAATTTATATCAATGACTGAGATGAGGGAGCAATGGCATGGTATTTAAATCTGCAGAAGACACAAAGATAGGTAGGAAAGTATGTTGAGAAGAGGAGATAAGGAGGTTGCGGAGTTATATAGATAGGTTGAATGAGTGGGCAAATATCTGGCAGATGGAGTATAATGTTTGAAAATGTGAAGTTCTTCACTTTGGCAGGAAGAATAAAAAAGCAGAGCATTTCTTAAACGGTGAATGACTGCAGAACTCCGAGGTGCAGAGGGATCTAGGTGTTCCAGTGCATGTGTCACAAAAGGTTAGTATACAGGTACAGCAAGTAATAAAGAAGGCTAATGGAATGTTATCCTTTATTACCAGAGGAATTGAAAATAAAAGTAAGGATGTTATGCTTCAGTTATACAGGGCATTGGTGAGACCACATCTCGAATACTATGTTCAGTTTTGGTCTCCTTATTTAAGGAAGGATGTGAATGCATTGGAGACGGTTCAGAGGAGGTTTACTAGATTGATACCTGAATGAGTGGGTTGTCTTATGAGGAAAGGGTGGACAGACTGAAGTTTAGAAGAGTGAGGGGAGACTTGATTGAAGTTTATAAGATCCTGAACAGTCTTGACAAGGTGGATGTGGAAAGGATGTTTCCTCTTGTGGGTGAGTCCAGAACTAGGGGACACTGTTTGAAAATTAGGGGTCGCCCTTTTAGGCCAGAGATGAGGAGAATTTTTTCTCTCAGTGGGTTTTGCAGCTTTGGAACTCTCTGCCTCAGAAGGTAGCAGGTCATTGAATATTTTTGAGGTGGATAGATTCTTGTTAGGCAAGGGAATCAGAGGTTATCGGGGGTAGATGGGAGTGTGGAATTCGAGACACAAACAGATCACCCAGGATCTTATTAAATGGCAGAGCAGGCTCGGCAGGCTAAATGGCCTACTTCTGCTCCAAATTCATATGGTATGGTATGGACGTATGATTAGGGGTATTTTCCTTTAAACAGAGGAGGCTGAGGGGTGACTTAATTCAGGTATACAAAATTATGAGGGGCCTAGATAGAGTAGACAGGAAGGACCTGTTTCCCCTAGCGGAGAGGTCAATTACCAGGGGGCACAGATTTAAGGTGATTGGTGGAAGGATTAGAGGGGACATGAGGAAATAGTGTTTCACCCAGAGGGTGGTGGGTGTCTGGAATTCACTGCCAGGAATGGTGGTGGAGGCAGAAACCCTCAACTCATTTAAAAAGGTACCTGGACATGCACCTGAAGTGCTGTAACCGGCAAGGCTACGGACCAGGTGCTGGAAGGTGGGATTAAATTGGGTGGATAGTTTTTCCAGCTGGTGCAGACACGATGGGCTGAATGGCCTTTTTCTGTGCCATAACCTTTCTATGATTCTATAGCCTGCTCCTGCTCCTAGTTCCTTTGGCTCTTTCAAAGAGCAAGCACACGCACAATGGGCTGAAAGGCCTCCTTCTATGCTGTATGATTCTTAGCCACTACAACACAAACTTGCTCTTGACATTCCATATCACTTGATGCAAAGAACAGGTCAGGAGGCTTCTCCACCAGGTACCACCGTCATAGCACAGCAGAACACTACACTTACATGTGATGGTATATAAATGTCATAGACATTCCCTGAATCGACATCGATCACATGGAAACCAGTGTTAGACCCATAGATAACCTTTAACCTTTGACCCTCCTCCACCGTCAGGTCAACCAATAACGGCCTGTGCTGAAGATCTGTAAAAGACTGTTGAGAGAACCTCATTATTTTAAACGGTTGATGAAAGCTTTGCAAAAAAAAAAGAGCTTGTTTTGTCATATTTGTACCTTGAAGGCCATGAATTTGTGATATGGCTTTGGTGCCCAAGCGTAAATTTCCACCGCGTTCTTCAAAGCGATCACCAGAAACCTAATCCTCTCGTATTTAACTGCAAATTGGAAGGAAACAGTAGAGCTGAAGGAGTTGAAGGAAATTGGCAAAAAGAACTGGAGGAGGAGATGAGAAGAAGTTTTTTTCTACACAGTGAGTTGTTGTGATCTGGAATGCACTGCCTGAAAGGGCGGTGGAAGCAGATTCAATAGTAACTTTCAAAAGGGAATTAAGGGGGACAGAAACATAGTGGTAATGTTATTGGACGAGTAATCCAGAGGCCTGGACTGATGTGCTGGAGACATTAATAAAAACCTGAATTAAAAAGCTAGTATCAGTAGCAGTGACCATGAAACTACTGGATCGTTGTAAAACCCCATCTGGTTCATTAATGTCCTTCAGGGAAGGAAATCTGCTGTCCTTACCTGGTCTGACCGACATGTGACTCCAGACCCACAGCAATGTGGTTGATACTCAACTACCCTCTGAAATGGCCACTCAGAGGGATGGGCAATAAATACTGGCCTTGCCAGCAATGCTCACATCCCAAGAACAAATAAAAAAATAAATATATGAAAGGAGAAAAAGGGGGGAATGAGCAGGGGAGTGAGCCTAATTAGATAGCTCTTTCCACCATGGGAACAATAGACCAAATGAGCTTCTTTTTGTGCAGTAGAATTCTAAGTGGGAAGGTCTGCTTGTGGACCCCACAATAACTAAAAGGACTCTGTTACCACCACAATGTCATTGAGCATGCTTGCTATAATGCCCAGTCCCATATATCAGGACTCACCGAGTGCTTAACTTCCTTGGTTACTGAATGTGATGGATGCTCGTTAAGTCAGTATGTTAAGTATATTCGCCTGTAAGGCTTTCTGAACTAAAATTAGTGCTGCTGGCTATAACAGTGTCGCTACAGCGACGCATGTGGCTAGTCAGAGGTTAACAATGTACAACACTGCTCCATGTAAGCTTAGTTCTAGCACAGAGCAGAAGCATCTGGTCTTTAAAACATACACCTGGATGGCTCCATGAGACCTACAATATGTTGCAGGGGCTCACAGTGCAGGGAGGTCCCAGGTTTGATCCTTGGTCTATGCTGACTGACCTATCAGCCAGGGTGGTAGTGGGTAAAATGGAATACCCTCAGTACCCCAGTGAAGGAACTCAATCAGGATTCCCATTCCTGACTGTTAATGGACTTGCTCCTGTGTCAACATTGGGTGAAGATGGGATCACATCTGGAAAACTACGTATAGTTCTGGGCAGCACATCTTAAAAAGGAGTGCAGCGCAAAATCACCAGAATGTTACCAGAGCTACCAAGGGTTAGTTTATGAGGGAAGATTACATAAACTAGGCTTGCATTGTCTGGAATATAGAGGGTTAACGGGTGATTTGATTGAGGTTTCCAGGATTTTGAAAGGATTTGAAGGTGTAGATAGAAAGAAACTTTTTCTGCTGGTGGGGGTGTCTATAACGAGGGGACATAACCATAAAATCAGGGCCAGGCCAGTCAGGGGTAAAGTTAGGAAACACTTCTTCACACAGAGGTTGGTAGAATTGTAGAACTCGCTCACATAAAAAGCAGTAGATGCTGCAGTTCAATTAATAATTTTAAATCTGAGATTGATAGATTTTTTCTGGACTAGAGTACAAAAGAATATGGATTCATGGTGGGTGGATGGAGTTAGGGCATAGATCAGCCATGATATCATCTCATTGTGGAACAGGTTCAAGGGGCTGAATGGCCCTATCACAGCTGGTTGACTTATTTTGGCCATACTCAGTGACCATTCTCTGTTCCTTGTCTACCATTACTGTGCACTTGCAGGTAAAAGGCAAAGTGATTCACCAATATCTCATCAGAGAACACAATGATTAAGCCGTGTAGTTCAAATCTGTTACATACCAACTTTGTAGTGTACACAGCCCTCCAAATCGCCAACTGTGGTCCAGCCCTGCTTCTTTTCCACCTCAGGATCATTGTGCAATATCCTATTCTTCAGCCAAGACAGGTAATACACCCTCAATTTATTCTTCTTACCTGCTCAGTGGGGAAAATTTATGAAAATGAATATACCTTCCCACAGCACATAATGAAAGCCCATCTCAAGGTGTTTCTCAGGGTTTGCCAATGACAAGAGAAAGTAAGTTTCTTCATCACTAAAGTCTTGAAAACCCACATGACAGAAAAAGATAACAGATACCAGCTGTGGCTCAGCGGGTAGCGCACTTGCCTCCGACTCAGAGAGTTGTGGGTGCGGCCACCTATCCAGAGACTTGAGCGCATAATCTCGGCTGACATTCCTAGTGCAGTACCGAGGGAGTGCTGCACTGGCAGAGGTGCCGTCTTTCGGATGAGATGTTAAACCCAAGGCCCTGTCTGCCCTCTCAGCTGGATGTAAAAGATCCAATGGCACTATTTTGAAGAAGACCAGGGGAGATCGCCCCGGTGTCCTTGCCCAATATTTATCCCTCAATCAACATCACTAAAACAGATTATCTGGTCATTCTCACACTGCTGTTTGTGGGATCTTGCTGTGCGCAAATTGGCTGCTGTGTTTCCTACATTACAACAGTGACTACGCTTCAAAAATTCATTGGTTTTGGGATGTCTTGTGGTTGTGAAAGTCACTATAGAAATGCAAGTTCTTACTTTCTTTCTAATGCAGGCCATTGGAATAATAATAAACATAGGGGATAATTTAACCTGGATGGTGAGCACAGACCTCACAAACAAAACTGCAAAATTCACAGGCCTTGATTTAAACCAACATCAGCCCCTGGTCCTGCAACCTCATGATTTCAAAGTTTTCACCCTTCTTTTCAAGTTCCTTCATGGCCTCAACAACAGAAACAACAATTTGCATTTATATAGCACCTTTAATGCAGTAAAACGTCCCCAAGGTGTTTCACAGGTGAGGAGCCACATAAAGAGATATTGGACAGATGATGAAAAGCTTGGTCAAACAGGTAGGTGTTGAGGGAGTGTCTTAAAGAAGGAGGGAGTGAGGTAGAGAGGCGGAGGGGTTTAGGGAGGGAATTCCAGAGCTTAGAGCCCAGGCAGCTGAAGGCACAGCCTCCAATGGTGCAGTGATTAAAATCAGCGATGTGCAAGAGGCCAGAATTGGAGGGGCGCAGAAATCTCAGAGGGTTGTAGGACTGGAGGAGGCTACAGAGATAGGGAGGGGCAAGGACATAAATGGATTTGAAAACAAGGATGAGAATTTTAAAATACAGGCATTGCTTAACGGGGAGACAATGTAGCCCCTCCCTATCTCTGTAACCTCTTCCACCCTTATGGCCCTCCAACATCACTGCATTCCTCCATTTCTGGCCTCTTGCCCATCCCCCAGCTCCATCATTCCACCATTGGCGGCCGTGCCTTCAGCTGTCTGGCCCCAAAACTCTGGAACTCCCTCTCTAAACCTCTCCGCCTCTCTTTCCTCCTTTAAGATGCTCCTCACAACCTACCTCTTTGACCAAGCCTTTGGCCACCTGTCTGAATATCTTTTTATGTGGCTCAGTGTCAATTTTTTTTGATAATGGTCCTGTGAAACACCTTGGGATGTATAGCTGCTATATAAACGCAAGTTGTCATCGAGGAAAGGGAACCCAATTCTTTCTCCTAACCTGTACCTTGCACCCAGAAAAGTGGAAATTTAACTTGCGTAAGCAATACCAAAATATGATAAATGTATTTACAAACTAAAAAATAATGTGAACAGGTCAAATAGTCCCTGAAGAGAAAGCTGAATTACTTAAACTTGAACTGTTGAACATTAACTGTTCTTTCTCTCGTGCTCTTTGTTAATGACTGGTCTGGATCATATACATATACGCAAGATCGAAACTGGCCCCTTACCAGATATAGTCACGAGGATGTTGAGACCCTCCAGCACTTCCATCTGATGGAACCGCCTGCGATTGATGAGGTTGTAAACCTTTCCCTGACCACTTCTATCCAGTAGCATTAAACCGTTTTCTGTACCCACCAGTAGGTTCACTCCTAAAACACAAGCAAAGCAGCAAGAAGGGTGAAGGGAAGTTTCTAATTGTTATCAGCTTCAGAGTAAGAGATTGGCAAGAGTTGACTGAAGACAGGCCACATTTGAACTTCAGCAAAGCAGATCTTTCCTGTTCTCCAGCACTTTGCTTCCTCACCAGGAACACAGACACCTTGCCCAGATCCCAGGAAGCAGATTCTTATTCTCTGTATCACCACTGAATCCTGCTTTGACTTGGTTACATCACCTTGATCCAGAACCACTCAAGATGATAGTCCTGAGTTGGAGAAATGTTGGCCAATTCCATTCTAACAGCTGAGGGTGATGCATAGCGGAGCATGCAAGGGGGCAATCACACCAGATCGTGCTCAAATCAGACAGCCTCAAACACTTCTGCTGGTAGACAGAGTCAATTACACACGAGCGAGGGTTAAATGCAGCACACGTGTACACATACACACACTCACACGTGACCACACAACACTCACATTCATACACTCAGGCGCATTCACACATGCAGGTATTCAAGTTCTTCCAAGATAGACAGCATCCCTGTACAATGGAATTCAGAAGAAACCAGTGTGTAGCAAACATGAGGTAGTATTAGTCAACGCAGACTTGAGATAGACCATTTAATGCACTTTACTGCACCATCTGGAAATATGCAATGATAGCACAGGCTCTAACCTCTCTGTACAGAACAACCCACCCAATACTGCTCCAAGACCATTGTGACAAATCATCTAGCGTCCTGGCATAAGCGCTGACCGTCAGGAGTTAGTATGGTTAGAACATTGGGTTCATTCGTTCGGTACCCATAGAGTTCTCTGCCTTTAAGGTGCCAAAGTGCATCAAATGCATCTGTCATCTAGTCCAGTTCTTGGAGAATGTGTCTACCTGCGGCAAGAAACTGTTTGGGTTCATCAGTGCCGCAAGACAGCAATGACCTGATGCCACATAGACTCTCTCCATTTAGGCGGTTGATGGCTCACCCAGCTGAGCCATATTGAACAGTGAGGCACCAGCCACCACTCTGGCCTGCACGGCATCTAATGATCACAGCGTGAGTGGTGATGGAGCCTCAGCAATCCCAGGTTGGTGAAGGGTTGCGGGGAAGGATGGTTGAAACCTGGCAGGGTTCTCACTCTAGATGCTGGTGCAGCAACCCCAGCAGGAAAAAAGCACAGGCATGAGGGACCAGGTGAAGAGCAGAGTGAACTCCGCCGTGATGCCCCCCATGGTACAATAGCCTTCCGATGTTTACTGTTGACAGCTCACACACGAATGATTCTGTTGAGGAGAGGGGAGGGGAGACATGTGCCGAAGGGAAAGAGCAGATGAGGTTTGTAGCTCACCCCATAGCGCGGCGCAGAGTATTTCGGAGTTGAACCGCTTCTTGTATTTCCGAATCTCCGGGGTGTCGCTGTGGGGTCGGATGTTTGTCGGGTTCACATTTACCACAGAGATTTTCCGAACTTCATTCAGCTTTGCCTGTTCCTGTCGAAGCATCTCACTGGAGAACATTGCTGGAAAAACACAAGAACCAAATTCATGGTAGAACAGAGGAATCTGCACATCTAGTAAATTATACCCGAAAAATACCATGATCCCTGCAAACCCCCGCCTCCTCTCTCAGGTACTGGTTGGGCCAAAGATAGATTTAAAGTACTTGCATTTATATAGCACCTTTCACCAACTCAGGCCATTCCAAAGCACTTTACGGCCAATGAAGTGCTTTTTGAAGAGTAGTCATTGTTGTAATGTAGGAAATGCAGCAGCCAATTTGTGCACAGCAAGATCCCACAAACAGCAATGTGACAATGAGCAGATCATCTGTTTTAATGATGTTGGTTGACAGATAACTATTGGCTAGATACTGGGGGCAACTCCCTTGCTCCTCTTCGAAATAGTGGCCATGGGATCTTTTACGTTTGCCTGAGAGGGCAGATGGGACTTTGGTTTAATATCTCAACTAAAAGACAGCACCTCTGCCAGTGCAGCACGTCCTCAGTACTGCACTGTCAGTATAGATTGTGGGCTCAAGCCTCTGGAGTGGGACTAGAACCCACAACCTTCTAAGTCAGTGGAAAGTGTTACCCACTGAACCCTGACATTGATTAACCTTCTCTCTAGTGGAGAACGTTTCCCCTAGATTGCAGACAATGAGTAAATCCCCCTTTTAATGGATGAGGAAGGCAGCAATTTACCCCCATGTTGCTTGGTGGGTTGCCAAGGATGTTTTCTACTTCATCTCCACCGGAGGCGGGGGGGGGGGGGGGTGGGGGGGGGGGCTCTCAGCTCATTCCTGGCACCCAGCAAATGCAAGGATCACTGAAGCAAACCAATCTCAACTAATGTCAGTAGACAAGACAATCAGAGAACGTTGGGACCAATGTCAAAAAACCACTGAATACCAGGCTGATTAAGACAAGGGGGAGGAAATAAAAAAGGAAGGGAGGGGGGGGGGGCGAAGAAATGAATGAAAGACAACAACTTGCACTTATATTGCTCCTTCATAGCCAATGAAGTATTTTGAAGTGGTGCCACTGTTGTATTACATGCTCATGGCTTTGTGGTATGGCTTGAACCCCATGACCTGCTGGACAGAGGTTGGAGTGCTACCACTCCGCCAAGGCTGATACCTTATCATCCCTCTGGCAAATCTGTGAATTGCTCCTCAAAACTTAGAGCCCAAGATCGACGATTGTCATTGATCGAGAGTTGTCATTGATCGAGAGTTGTCCTGGCCAGTTGCTGTTGCCACCTACCTGCTGCTGATGACTCTTCTTCACTGCCACTCGGTGATGTCTGAAATACTCTTGGATCCACGAATGGAGTGAAGGATGACTTTGTGCCTGTGCCTCGGCCATACTGCAAAACAGAAATGCACCTTTTCAGTCAAAGAACTGGATCTTGGTGAAGGAACGATGGCGTACAGCCTACAACAACAGTAATGACTTACATTTATGTTATGCCTTTAATGTAATAAAGTATCCCCAGGTTCTTCACAGGAGTATTATCAAGCACAATCAGATACTGAGCAATACAAGGAGATATTAGGACAGGTGAGCAAAAGCTTTGTCAAAGAGGTAAAATTTAAAGAGTACCAGAAAGGAGGTGGGGGGGGGGGGGGGGGGGGGGGGGAGAGAGAGAGAGAGAGAGAGAGAGAGAGAGAGAGAGAGAGAGAGAGAGAGACGTAGGGAGCAATGTTCCCTCTAATTTCTGTTTGCTGTGGGTGGTCGGTTTGTTGCGATGCACAGTCGCTTTAAGATTGGCGCAAGGCCGTGCATGCTCGCATCTTCAAGGAAATGTTTCTGTGCGCCATTTGTTCCCTGCGTGTCACATTCCCGATTACCGCATAGTCACGCACCCGTGCAGCTTAGAGGTACATTGGGATAGAGGTGGAGCGGTTTAAGGAGGAAATTCCGGAGGTAAGGGCCCAGGCAGCTGAAGACTGGCTGCCAATTGTGCAGCGATGGAAATTGGGGATGTACAAAAGGCCAGAATTGCAGGAATGCTGGGATCTTGGAGGGTTGTAAGGCTGGAAGAGGTTACAGAGATAGGGAGGAGTGAGGTCATTGAGTGATTTGAAAACAAGGCCTATTTCAGGGGCACTGATCTTCCGCCAGCCATTCCGTGAAGCACTCCTGTTGGTAAACGACTCACCCAGCAACTTGGCCAATTTAGAACCATTAGACTAGTTGACTTGTTACTTGCAATATATAGGAACTTAAGAAATAGGAGCAGGAGTAGGCCATTCGGCCCCTCAGCCTCCTCTGCCATTCAACTAGATCATGGCTGATCTTCCACCTCAACGCCATTTTCCTGCACTCTCCCCATATCCCTGGAAATCTTTAATTTCTAGAAATCTATTGATCTCTGTTCTGAATATATTCAATGACTGAACCTCCACAGCCCTCTGGGATATTGAATTCCAAAGATCCATCACCCTCTGAGTGAAGAAATTCATCCTCTTCTCAGTCCTGAATGGCCTACCCCTTATTCTCAGATTGTGTCCCCTGGTTCTAGACACCCCCCCAGCCAGGGGAAACATCCTTCCTGCATCTACCCTGCTGAGCCCTGTAAGAATTGTGTATGCTTCAATGAAATCACCTTTCATTCTTTTAAACTCTAGAGAATACAGGCCCAGTCTCCTCAATCTCGCCGCATAAGAACAATTCCAGCATACCAGGGATCAGTCTGGTGAACCTTCGTTGTACTCCCTCTCTGGCAAATATATCCTTTCTTAGGTAAGGAGACCAAAACTGTACACAATACTCCAGGTATGGTCTCACCAAGACTCTATACAATTGCAGCAAGACTTCTTTACTCCTGTACTCAAATCCTCTTGCAATAAAGGCCAATATGTCATTTGCCTTACTAATTGCTTGCTGCACCTGCATGTTAGCTTTCAGTGACTCATGAACAAGTACACCCAGATCCCTTTGGACATCAACACTTCCCAATCTCCCCCCATTTCAGAAACACGCTGCCTTTCTGTTTTTCCACCAAAGTGGATACCTTCAAAATTTTCCACATTATATTCCATCTGCCATGTTCTTACCCACTCACTTGGCCTGTCTAAATCCCCTTGAAGCCTCTTTGCATCCTATGACCATACAATTTAGGAGCAGAATTAAGCCATTCAGCCCATCAAGCCTGCTCTGCCATTTAATAAGATCATGGCTGATCTGTTCCTGTATCGAATTCCACACTCCTATCTACCCGATAATTTTTGATTCCCTTGCCCAACAAGAATCTACCTGCTTCCACCTAAAAAATATTCAATGGCCCCCACCTCCGCCACCTTCTGAGGCAGAGAGTTCCAAAGCTGCACAACCCTCAGAGAAAAAAATTGCTCCTCGTCATTGTCCTAAAAAGGCGACTCCTAATTTTCAAACAGTGCCTCCTAGTTCTGACTCATCCACAAGCGGAAACATCCTTTCCACATCCACCTTGTCAAGACCGTTCAGGATCTTATAAACTTCAATCAAGTCTCCCCTCACTCTTCTAATTTCCAGTGAAAACAAGCCCAGTCTGTTCAACCTTTCCTCATAACACAACCAGCTCATTCCAGGTATCAATCTAGTAAACCTCCTCTGAACTGCCTCCAACGCATTCACATCCTTCTTTAAATAAGGAGACCAAAACTGCACACAGTATTCGAGATGTGGTCTCACCAATGCCCTGTATAACTGAAGCATAACATCCTTACTTTTATTTTCAATTCCTCTGGTAATAAAGGATAGCATTCCATTAGCCTTCTTTATTTCTTGCTGTACTTGCATACTAACCTTTTGTAACTCATGCAATAGAACACCTAGATCCCTCTGCACCTCAGAATTCTGTAGTCATTCTCAGTTTAAGTAATACTCTGCTTTTTTATTCTTCCTGCCAAAGTGAAGAACTTCACATTTTCCCACATTATACTCCATCTGCCAGATTTTTGCCCACTCACTCAACCTATCTATATCAGTCTGCAACCTCCTTATGTCCGCTTCACAACATACTTTCCTACCTATCTTTGTGTCTTCTGCAAATTTAGCTACCATGCCATCACTCCCCTCATCTAAGTCATTGATATAAATTATAAAAAGTTGAGGCTCCAGCACAGACCCCTGCGGGACTCCACTCGTTACATCCTGCCAATCAGAAAAGGACCCATTTATGCATACTCTCTGTTTTCTGCCAGCCAGCCAATCATCTATCTAATGTGTTACCCCCTGCACCATGAGCTCCTCCTTGGTGTAATAACCTTTTATGTGGCACCTTGTCAAATGCCTTCTGGAAATCCAAGTACAGTACGTCAATAGGCTCCCCTTTATTCACAGCGCACATTCCTCCTTCAAAGAACTCCAACAAATTGGATAAATATCATTTCCCTTTCACAAAACCAATTACCTTGAGTTTGTCTAAGTGTCCAGCTATAGCCTCTTTAATGATCAATTCTAACACCTTCCCCACAACAGATGTCAAGCTAACTGGCCTATAGTTACCTGTTTTCTGCCTTCCCGCCCCCCTTCTTGGATAGAGGGGTTATATTTGCTACTTTCCAGTCTGATGGAACCTTTCTGGAATCTAGCGAATTTGAAAAATTAACACCAACGCATCCACTACCTCATTAGCCACCTCTTTTAAGACCCTAGGATGAAGCCCATCAGGAACCGGGGACTTGTCAGCCCACAGCTCCATCAGTTTACTCAGTACCACATCCCTGGTGATTGTAATTTCACCAAGTTCCTCTCTTCCTTCCACCTCCTGATTTACAGCTATTACTGGAATGTTTTTGTATCCTCTATAGTGAAGACACAACTCCTCACAACTCACCTAGTTTTGTGTCATCAGCAAACTTGGAAATATTACATTTTATCCCCACATTCAAATCATTGATATAGATTGTGAACAGCTGTGGCCCAAGCACTGATCCTTGCGGTACCCCACTAGTAACAGCCTGCCAACCTGAAAATAACACGTTTATTCCTACTCTCTGTTTTCTGTCCGTTGACCAATTCTCAATCCATGCCAGTATATTAACCCCAATCCCATTTGCTCTAATTTTGCTTACTAACCTCCTGTGTGGAACCTTATCAAAAGCCTTCTGAAAATACAAATACACCACATTCACTGGTTCTCCCTTATCCATTCTGCTGGTTACATCCTCAAAAAACTCTAACAGGTTTGTCAAACATGATTTCCCTTTAATAAATCCATCTTGACTCTGCCCAATCCTACCATTATTTTCTACGTGTCGATGTTATTACATCCCTACTTCTGATGTCAGGCTAACTGGCCTGTACTTCCCCGTCTTCTCTCTCCCTCCTTTCTTAAATAATGGGGTTACATTTGCTACCTTCCAATCTGCAGGAATTGTTCCAGAATCTATGGAATTAATTACATCCAGTTAATGAGCAGCCAATATCATTAGCTCCTGATATCCTTGGCAGTACCTGAGGGAGCTTCAACCTGTTAGGCTAGAGTTTCAACCTGGTGCCTGGGCTTAAAATTGGCATTGCAGATCAAGCACCCATTATAGAAACCACATCATATCGCCAAGGAATGTGGTAATTTGTACAAATCAAGGCTCCCAAAACAACAAAGATAAATGGTCAGATCATCCATCTTCATTGTTAGTTGATGAATAAATATTGATAAGGATACAGGAGAACTCCCCTACTCCTCTTCAAAATAGTGCCATGGGATCTTTTACGTCCCACCTGAGAAGGCAGATGGGGCCTTGGTTTAACGTCTCACCTGTAAGGCAGCCCCTCTGACAGTGCAGCTTTCCCTCAGTACTGCCCCTCGGACAGTGCAGCGCTCCCTCAGTACTGCCCCTCGGACAGTGCAGCGCTCCCTCAGCACTGCCCCTCGGACAGTGCAGCGCTCCCTCAGCACTGCCCCTCGGACAGTGCAGCGCTCCCTCAGCACTGCCCTTCTGTCAGTGCAGCACTCCCTCAGCACTGCCCCTCGGACAGTGCAGCGCTCCCTCAGCACTGCCCTTCTGTCAGTGCAGCACTCCCTCAGCACTGCCCCTCGGACAGTGCAGCGCTCCCTCAGTACTGCCCTTCTGTCAGTGCAGCACTCCCTCAGCACTGCCCCTCGGACAGTGCAGCGCTCCCTCAGCACTGTCCCTCGGACAGTGCAGCGCTCCCTCAGTACTGCCCTTCTGTCAGTGCAGCACTCCCTCAGCACTGCCCCTCGGACAGTGCAGCGCTCCCTCAGCACTGTCCCTCCGACAGTGCAGCACTCCCTCAGCACTGCCCCTCGGACAGTGCAGCGCTCCCTCAGCACTGTCCCTCGGACAGTGCAGCGCTCCCTCAGCACTGCCCTTCTGTCAGTGCAGCACTCCCTCAGCACTGCCCCTCGGACAGTGCAGCGCTCCCTCAGCACTGTCCCTCGGACAGTGCAGCGCTCCCTCAGTACTGCCCTTCTGTCAGTGCAGCACTCCCTCAGCACTGCCCCTCGGACAGTGCAGCGCTCCCTCAGCACTGTCCCTCCGACAGTGCAGCACTCCCTCAGCACTGCCCCTCGGACAGTGCAGCGCTCCCTCAGCACTGTCCCTCGGACAGTGCAGCGCTCCCTCAGCACTGCCCTTCTGTCAGTGCAGCACTCCCTCAGCACTGCCCCTCGGACAGTGCAGCACTCCCTCAGCACTGTCCCTCGGACAGTGCAGCAGCCCTTCAGTACTGATCCTCCAATGGTGCAGCACTCCCTCAGTACTGACCCTCCAATGGTGCGGCACTCCCTCAGTACTGCCCCTCGGACAGTGCAGCGCTCCCTCCGTGCTGCCCCTCCGACAGTGCAGCACTCCCTCAGTACTGACCCTCCAATGGTGCAGCACTCCCTCACTACTGACCCCTGCGACAGGGGAGGTGTTGACGTGGTAGTAATCTCACTGGGCTAGTAATCCAGAAGCAACAACAAAAAGTGCTGGAAACAGTCAGCAGGTGTGACAGCATCTGCAACCATGTGCCTGTTTTTCATGTAGTCAGAGCTGCTCATTGTTCTATTAACACTCTCTCTGGACTAATGCTTTGTCTTTCACCACAAGCATTCACACACTCTTTGCCTTTGTCCCAGGACAGCTTTGTTATTTAATCTCTCCTGCCCTATCAAACACCTTCCCCTTTGTTCTCACCCCCATCTTCTCCCAATTCAATTAATAAATATGGAATGTAAAAAAAGGCTAGTCTAATGGTGACCATGAAACCATTGTTCAATTGTTGTAAAAACCCATCTGGTTCACTGATATCCTTTAGGGAAGGAAATCTGCTGTCCTTACCTGCTCTGACCTACATGTGACTCCAGACCCACAGCAATGCCCTCTGAAATGGCTTAGCAAACCACTCAGTTCAAGGGAAATTAGGGATGGGCAATAAGTGCTGGCCTAGCCAGCGACGCCCACGTCTCATGAACGAATAATTTTTAAAAAGTGCAGCACCTCCTCAGTACCGCCACTCTGACAGTGCAGCACTCCCTCATTACTGCACTGAGAGTGTTAGCATGGATTATGGGTGAAATTTAGAACTCAGTGAGAAAGGCTACTGAAATCCTGACCAGATTCTGCAGCAGTGAGATCATGCTCGTCATCTTGACTCTACACTCTGCTGAAAGAATCAAAACAATTCATAGTTTAGAATTTTGTTTTAAAATATCCCTCCAATTCTGCCTCGCTGCTTCTCCCCCACTGACCTGCCTCTGGCTCCTTGCCCCTTGTATGTTCATGTCCAGGAGTAGACATTGAGTGCCCATGTGCAATGCGACTGTAAGAGGTTCCAACACGGAGTATGATGCTGCCCTCCGTTGATATCCACACACCAATAGTGTGCGCTTGGGGTCACTGGGTGGTAGGAAGTGGAGCAGGTTTCCATCCTCTAAATCTGGGTGTCCGTCATCAAACCCCAGCTTGGATCTGGCAATGTAACATCCCTTTTCTTGCCCAACACAAGTAGGGATTGAACCCTGGGACCTTCGCGTTCTGTATGACTCAGTTCCTGATTGACAATCCACTTACCAATTCAGCTGCTGGGGGAGGCTAGACTGTTTACGTTTTAAAAAAGCATAAATCTTTAATGTTTTGCACTGTCATTGAGTCCTTTGGTCCCGTTTCATTGAGTTGACAAGCAGTAGCAGTACCTCAATCTCAACCTGACACTATTCAACAACAGATTATGCTCTTAATACCAGGAAGGGTGAATGGTATAACCTGCCTCAGACTGCTGCTTGCCAACCATCTTCCAACATGTGCAAGAGCCAAAGAACATCCCAGGATGTCACCCAATCACCAGCGTAGAAGAGTGCTATCTACACACAAAGCTATGATGGCAATAAACAAACTCCAAGCCAACACCCACCCTCCGCTACCTCCAATAACTCACAGCAAGTCAGGAATCTTAGTAATTTAGTAACTAGGCAACCACCGGGTAGCAAATGGAAAAGTGGGGGCAGGGAGAGGTATTGGGGGTGGGGGAGGAAGGAGAAATGAGGGCAATTTAAAAGGAAAATTATGTATTTTTGGCAAGGAATTAATCTCAGGCAGTTACCAGTTGGTATAGACAAGGACCAAGTTACAAGATAAAAGCAAAATACTGCGGATGCTGGAAATCTGAAATAAAAACAAGAAATGCTGGAACCACTCAGCAGGTCTGGCAGCATCTGTGGAAAGAGAAGCAGAGTTAACGTTTCGGGTCAGTGACCCTTCATCGGAACGTTCCGATGAAGGGTCACTGACCCGAAACGTTAACTCTGCTTCTCTTTCCACAGATGCTGCCAGACCTGCTGAGTGGTTCCAGTATTTCTTGTTTTTATTTTATATTAGACCAAGTTACAAGGCTATGTTCAATTTCAAACTAGTCAACAGAATAATTATTGCAAATGCATCGGACGGCAAGTGTCGAAGTACTGCAGAAAAGGAGGGCATTCGGCCCATCGTGCCCCATGCCAGCTTGTTGAAAGAACCATCCAATTAGTCCCATTGTTTGGCTGTTTAAGTTCTTCAGCTGAATTGTTTGTCAAAACATGGCTAACTGGGTGGGAGGACACCTTCCTCCCCCATTATATTGTCCCACCACCGCCAGTACCACCACCACCTACCCCAGCCGCTGAGTCCTTTTCCTGAGCGAGTTGAGATGTGATTCGCCCCATTGCCTCGGTTGGCGTAGTGGCAGGAGACTGGCTTTGCTGCACCAGATCGGGCAGATTGGTGTGGCTGGCAAAGCCATTACTGTCAACATGACCAGTCCGCTTTTTGTCACCAGAAGTCTGCAGAGACATAGAGAGACAGATAGATAGATAGATAGACAGGACAGATGGATAGACAGACAGACAGACAGACAGGAGAAGCACAAACTGCGAGCTTTCGTCACCCAAATCAGCAGGCTTAAGAAAGGCAACTGTCCCTGTCCCTCCCCCTCCCCCACCAGCAAAGCAAGAGAAAACGGAGGTGAGGATAACATGCAACAGGCTGGGACAATACTAGGGCTGCCATCTCTGGCCAGATGAAAGAAAGAAAGACTTGCATTTCTATAGCACCTGTCACTGCCACAGACTGTCCAAAAGCAATTTACAGCCAATGAAGTACATTTGAAGTGTAGTAACTGTGACAATGTAATGTTAGGAATGTACTTGCATTTTTCGTTAAATTTTTTGAGGACTCATATTTAAATGGATATGGATTCGATTTTGGAAGGTTGAAGATTTCATAGATGCTGGACTTTGTTTTGTTGTTGACAGTTCACTGAAAGGACACAGATGTTGTGTTTTAAACAACCTTTACTGGAAATTACCTGACTTAGGCTCAATATTACTTGATTGAAACATATAAGATCCTGAGGGGTCTTGACAGGGTGGATGTGAAAAGCATGTTTCCCCATGTGGGAGAATCTAGAACTGGGGGTCACTGTTTAAAAATAAGGAGTCGCCCAATTAAGACAGAGATGAACAGAATATTTTTCTTTCAGAGGGCCGTGAGTCTTTGGAATTCCCTTCTCCAAAAGGTGGTGGAAGCAGAGTCTTTGAATATTTTTAAGGCAGAGGTAGATAAATTCTTGATAAGCAAAGGGGTGGAAGGTTATCGGGGGTAGGTGGAAATGTGGAGTAATCAGTTCAGCTATGAACTTATTAAATGGCAGAGCAGGCCTGAAGGGCCGAGTGGCCTACTCCTGCTAATTCGTACGTTTGTCTCACAGAAACCTTGGTGACCTGGGGAAGATGTTTACAGAGAAGTGACATGTTAAGATTTATAGTGATCAGGAGATTCTGACCTGATGTTTGGGGTTTCGCTTCTGAGATATTGTTTTGGTTCATTTGGGGCATGGACAGTGTATGAAAAGCAGTTGAAGATCAACCTGCCAAGGAGTAAAGATCCAGCTCATGTTCCCTGCACCTCTCTAAGAGACCCTGAGAGGTCTAGTGTGTCAGCTCCTCTTTTCTCCTGTCTTTGAAAAAACCTTGCGAAACCAGAGTATGATATAGCAGAAGCCCCTAATGTTTCTCCTGGAAAGCCGACTAGACTATTTCTCGTCATCTCCAGAATGAACATCTTCTGAAAATTGACCCGCTACCATATGCCCAGACGCCAGACCAAAAGGGACAACTGACATCCTTCCATATCTTCTCTTTTGTCTTCAAGAATTAGCAAGTATTTGGCCAAAGTATTTTTTTTGTTGTCTTTTTTTGTAACAGAGCTGTGCAGAGAGAATTTCTTTATATCTTTTAGTGTGTGTGTCAGTTTGTATGTGGGGTATTTTAAAAGGGAACTTTCATATTTCATTCTGTGTGTTAATGCTTTGCTTCATTACTGGATAAGTCTTTTTATAATAAACTGATAATTTTGTTGTTTATTAAAGAAACCTGGTTGGTGTATTTTGTTCTGGGAGAAATAGTAGAATATATAATTGACTGAATTTGTAACTAGGTAAACATTGTTAAAATATATGTTGTGACCTGTGGAGAAGTGGGTCAAGAAAAGACAGTGCACTCCTCCCAACTCAGTCCTAACAGTAGGAAATATAGTAGTCAATTTGCACACAGCAAGATTCCACAAACAGCAATGTGATATTGACTGGATTGTCTGTTTCAGTGATGTTAGTAACAGATAATTGTTGGCCCAAGACAGCAGGGAGAACTCCCCTACTCTTCCTTGAAATAACAGCTGTGGAATTGTTCTTGCCCACCTAAGAGGGCAGATGGGGTCTGGGTTTGACACCTCATCTGAAAGACAGCACCTGTGACAGTGCAATACTCCCCCAGTACTGCCTGGATTTGTGCGCTCAAGTCATGGAGTGGGACCTGAACCTAGAACTGCCTGACTCAGAAGCAAGAGTGCTACTACTGAGCCACAGCTGACCCATTTACTCTTGGAAGTTTCATCACATGACCAATTGCCCTGTCCCCACACTCCCACCATTGGCTGCATCCCGCCTTTCTACAGCCGATTGGATAGTGCTCGACTGTCAGTCAAACAGTATTTACATAACTAATAAAGATGTGTTGAGATTTCTTTCTAAACCCCTTATGATTTTTTTTCTCTCTCAGGTTTCCTGGGACATTAATCTTCCAATTCCTGGAGACTCCAGGACAATCCTGGAGGGTTGGCAACCTTAGACAACACAGGGACCAAAATGGAGCTACTGGAGTGGATTTGAAAACAGAACTAATTGGATCAGGTAGTGTAACTCCAAAACCAGCCGTATTCAGGTAGACTGAAGAACTCTGGTCTCTTTACTGTAGAACAGCATAGACTCTGAGGTGACCTGATAGAGTAGATAATTAAATAACGGGCTGGTTAGCATTTCTGGTGATAGCTTATTCCAGTTGAACACACTGGGGAGGATCTAGGGACAGGAGTTTAACAGGCAAGACTGGGAACAGACTGAATTGTTGGCGCTTCTTTTTCCAGAGGGTAGGGAGCCTCTGGAATGTGTTGCTGTCTGTTGTGGTGGAACTGAACTGGTTCCTGACTGGGGCACAGATCACATCTTATAAAAGGGCAGCGTCTTTGTAGATAATGCTTGCTCCATGTGATCTCCTCATCTGGTTTTGATCACCTGAAGGGGTTGGAGGGGAAATATCCAGAGTATTTTCCCTTAGTGGCCCTGTGGTTTCCTCTGTTTGTCTCTCCCAGGAGATTACATGGCTGGGAAGGTGGGAATGGGCGGGGTTGGGTTGGTTGGTTTGGAAGTGTTTCATTCCATTGTCCTGATGGTCATGTTGTGGGGCAGACTTGATGGACCTGGTCTTATCCTGTCAATAAATTTTGTATGTTGGTAAAATGACAACTTCTGATAGGATCAAGCCAAGAACCAGGCGTAGGGACAGTCAGGGTTTGGCAGAAAAGGCAAGACCAAATGTTTCCCATCTGTCTCACTACATGGGTGGACAGTATTTAATAGCAAGTCGCGTACAGCAATTCTGGAAAGCCACCAAGATCCCAGGTTCAAATCCCTGGTTTGTGTCACATCAGCTGATCTGAACCAGGGTTGGAGAGAGAGAGAGAGCACGAGATAGAGAGAGAGGGAAACAGAGAGAGATGGAGGTTCTACAATTATTAATGTCTTAGAGGGTGGAGAATGAAAAGTAGACCCAGGGTTCCCACTCAATCTCTGCCTCCTGATCCTACAGGTGAGTGGATCTCAGCTTAGGCTAGGCTCACATGCAGATGTGAAGTCCCCATAATCAAACAGCCTGAAATTCCTGAGTTCGGGAAGAGAAGCTTTCCATTAGGAGGGACAAGGCAGGAAGGAGTGTGAAGAAAATTGGGGAAGAACCCCAAGTTCTGCCAGGATCTCACCCCAACCTAAATGCCCCTTCTCATTTTAATTGGGTGGGAGAAAGGGCATGGATGGATCATCTGCCTCTTTCCCCACTTTTCCCATGTCAAGGGAACATGCCTGGCGGAGTCCCTCAGGGAGTTTACTCAGAAAATATGACTCATTCTGCTGTTAGATGGCCCTGAAGTAACTCAGACCAGCCAAGTGTTGGCATGAGCTATGAATGTCTTCTGAGGACCTTTATCAGGGTAGGGCCATTTTTCTCAGAGGAGATTGGTTATATTCACCCTCTCACACCCAAGTAACCCCTGAGAATTCTGTTGGGAGCAGAAAATATTAAAATGGAAGAGCTTAGTTGGGCCTCCTCTCCACTTTCAGACTGGCACATCCTATGGTGGGTGCCAATGAGGTATTCCATGTACACGTGATGCACCAAGACTTGCACTTTTTGGAGTGGGAACCCCAGCACTCACCCCCACTCCCCACTCCACCCACCCTCCGCCCCACCACCTTTTTAACTTTTGGACATATTAGTTCAAAGCTCACAGGTGAAGATTGGCCCCAGCACTAAAGGGACTGCATTGGTGACGGAACCAAGGCGGGTGGATGAAGTTAGGACACAGATCAGCCACGATCTAATTGAATGGCAGGACTGGCTCAAGGGGCTGAATGGCCTCCACTTGGAGACCCATTATTGTCTTCTCAGAGTCACTGGGGATGGGCAAGGGTAAGAAGTTGGAAAGGGAGAGATTAGTGAGCAGATTTGTCAAACTCATGCTCCACAAAGGGAGACTCGACATAATGCACAAGAGCGACTCTCAAGATTGCACTGTAGTGGAGTCACAAATAGTCAAGATGTCTCTTAAAGCTTCACTCAAGTGCCAGTTTGACGCACAGACATTGCTCTGGAGCACCACTGAGAATCGCAGGGAGACTTGTCTTCATCTACAGACCCCTCAGATGTCCAAGCAAAAGGTCGAGACTAAGATGGAGAGAGGAGCACTGTGAGAACAGGAGAAGGTCCGAGAGCACAGTGGGGATAAAGCAGAAGTGGGGACTGCATATGGAAGATCTAATACAGGTGGGAGGTATACAGTAAATGGCAGAACCCTTAGGAGTATTGACAGGTAGAGAGAGATCTAGGTGTGCAGGTCCACAGGTCACTGAAAGTGGCAACGCAGGTGGATAACGTAGACATCGGTCGGGGCATAGAGTATAAAAATTGGCAAGTAATGCTGCAGCTGTACAGAACCTTAGTTAGGCCAAAGTTAGAATATTGCGTGCAATTCTGGTCGCCACACTACCAGAAGGACATGGAGCCTTTGGCGAGGGTACAGAAGAGGTTTACCAGGATGTTGCCTGGTCTGGAGGGCATTATCTATGAGGAGAGGTTGGATAAACTTGGACTGTATTCACTGGAGCGACGGAGGTGGAGGGGCGACATGATAGAGGTCAAAGTTATGAGTGGCATGGACAGAGTGGATAGTCAGAAGCTTTTTCCCAGGGTGGAAGAGTCAGTTACTAGGGGACATAGGTTTATGGTGCGAGGGGCAAAGTTTGGAGGGGATGTGCGAGGCAAGTTTTTTTTACACAGAGGGTGGTGAGTGCCTGGAACTTGCTGCCGGGGGAGGTGGTGGAAGCAGATACGATAGCGACATTTAAGATGCATCTTGACAAATACATGAATAGGATGGGAAGAGAGGGATACAGTCCCCGGAAGTGCAGAAGATTTTAGTTTAGACAGGCATCAAGATCAGTGCAGGCTTGGAGGGCCGAATGGCCTGTTCTTGTGCTGTACTGTTCTTTGTTCTTTGTTTGTTCTTTGGGAGAGAGAGAAGAGAGAAAACGAGAGAAAGAGAGAGAGAGCGCACTGTGAGAACAGCTGAAGATCAGAGAGCACAGCAGGAATAAAGGAATGGCGGACAGAAAGAGAGAGAGAGTGAGAACGAACACTGAAAGGAAATCAAGACAAAAAATATCAAGGAGTGATGCCACAGGAAAGCGGGTAAGTGATTGGTTGGTGAGTATTTCTCTTTTTCATTCTCTAAACTAAGTCAATTTTTCAAATTATGAGCTGGGAAATTAATAACCTCAATCAGGGTGAGTATAACAGTGAGTGAATTAGTAAGTGTAGTAGCACAGAGTAGGTCCAGAGGCATTAATTAAAATTAGTAGTTTAAACAAGGTACCAAAATAGATTCTAAAAGAGGGAATAGAGTGTTTTTTAGATCATGGTTGGGCAGCTGCAACCTGTTGCTTGAAAATCCTGTGCCATGTCGGAACTTCAGGACAATATCCGTGTCTTGGGTGACCATGTGAGTTGGAAGTGTCCCCAGCTGCTTTAGCTCGAGTTCAGGATTTCCAGGCTTGAGGGGCAGCTGGAGTCACTATGGAGCATCCGGGGGCAGGAGAGCTTCCTTGATCGTACTTTCCAGGAGGTGGTCATCTCACAGGCAGTAGGAGTTGAGGATACTAGGTGAGTGGCCATCCAGAAGACTAGGAAGAGGTAGGAAGTGCAGGAGTCTTCGTGGTGTGTATCACTCTCAAACCAATACTCAGCATTGGAGACTGCTGGAAGTGACAATATCCCGAAGGAGTACAGTCCAGACCATGGCACCAATGGGCATGGGACTGTATAGGAGGAAGCAGCAAAGTGTAGAAATGCAGTTGTTATAGGATATTTCCATAGTCAGGGGGGCAGACAGGCATTTCCGTAATCGTTATTGCGGGTCCTACATGGTGTTTTGGCTCTCTGGTGCTAGGGTAAAGGATATCACAGAGAGGGTGCAGGATATTCTGCAGGAGGAAGGGACTGAGCCAAAAGTTGTGGTACACGTTGGTGCAAGGGCAGGTATTGAGGTCCTACGGTCAGATTTTCAGGAGCTAGGAAGGAAGTTAAAGAGTAGCACCTTGAAAGTAGTAATCTCTGGATTACTCCCAATGCCACGTGTTAGCAAGAATAGGAAGCTAGGGAGGATCAGTGCGTGGCTTGAAGCATGTTGTGGGAGGGAGAGCATCAGATTCTTGGGGCATTGGGACCAGTTCTGGGGCAGAAGGTACCTATTTAAAAGGGACGGGTCGCACCTCATCAGTCTGGGACCAATAACCACTGGTGTGGTTGGGGAGGGTTTAAACTAAACTGGCTGGGGGATGTGCATCAGCAGAAGTAGAAAAGAGGAATAAGGTGCATAATGTGAGAGTGCTAGACAGTACTGGAGAACAAAGTAGGTCTATATGAAATGGGAGTGGACGGAGTAGGACAACGAGGAATACAAAGACAGGATTACAATGCATGTACGTAAATGCACAAAGTGTTGTGAATAACGTTGGTGAGCTACAAGCACAAATAACAGTATGGGAATATGATGCAGTGGCAATAACCGAAACATGGCTTGAAAATGGTGAGGACTGTGTGCTTAATATACAAGGATACAAAGTGTTCAGAAAAGATATAGATGGAAAAAAGGGAGGTGGGGTGACAATACTGATTAGGGAAGACATTGTAGAGTTGGAAAGAGGGGATGTCCTTGAGGGACAAGGACAGAATCCATTTGGTTAGAGTTGAGAAGCAAAAAGGCCATGATCTCACTACTGGGGGTATTCTATAGACCTCCAAATAGTGAGAGAGAGATAGAGGAGCAAATCTGCAAGGAAATCACAGAGATGTGTAAGAACTATAGAGTGGTGATATTGGGGAACTTTTATACCCAAATATTGATTGGGATAATATTAGTGTAAAGGGAAAGGAGGGGGAGGAATTTCTGTAATGTGTTCAGGAGAACTTCCTTGATCAGTGTGTTCTCAGCCCAACTAGAAAGGAGGAATTGCGGGATCTGGTGCTGGGGAATGAGGTGGGCCAATTGGACCAAGTGTCTTTGGGGCGCACTTGGGTAAGAGTGATCTTATCATAAGGTTTTGACTCATATTGTTCCTTTCTTCTCTGAACTACAAGGTAGGTAGAATGGCTAGATTGAAAGAGGGCCAATTTCAATGCAATGAGAAGGGATCCAGTCAGAATAAAATGGAACCAAAGACCAACAGACAAAACTATAATGGAACAATGGGTTACCTTTAAGGAAGAGATCCTTGCAGGGAGATTTGCTAGTGCTGTTGGGAGGTTATAAACTATATTGTCAGGGGGATGGGAACCTGAGAGGGAGCTCAGATTGGAGGGAGGCAAAACTGGTAACTTGTCTGGGGTGTGGGAACTAGGAGCAACTATTAGAGAAGAATACCGAGGCGCACAGACTACCGGGGGAGATGAACAGCACAGGAGCAGGGAATACTACATTATTAGGTGGGGTCAGAGTAAGGGAGAAAGTAATAAAGTCTCAATCAGGGTTAATAGAGTCATAGAATCATGGAGTTATGCAGCACAGATGCAGGCCCTTCGGCCCATCGTGTCCATATCGGCTATCAAGTCTATCTATTCTAATCTCATTTTCCAGCACTTGGCCTGTAGCCTTGTATGCTATGGCATTCAAGTGCTCATCTAAATACTTCTTAAATGTTGTGAGGGTTTCTGCCTCTACCACCCCTTCAGGCAGTGTGTTCCAGATTCCAACCACCCTCTGGGTGAAAATATTTTCCTCAAATCCCTCTAAACCTCCTGCCCCTTACCTTAAATCTATGCCCCCTGGTTATTGACCCCTCCACTAAGGGAAAAGGTTTCTTCCTATCTACCCTATCTATGCCCCTCATAATTTTGTATAACTCAATCATATCTCCCCTCAGCCTTCTCTGCTCTAAGGAAAGTAACTCTAGCCTATCCAGTCTCTCTTCATAGCTGAAATGCTCCAGCTCGGGCAACATCCTGGTGAATCTCCTCTGCACCCTCTCCAGTGCAATCACATCCTTCATATAGTATGGTGTCCAGAACTGTACACAGTACTCCAGCTGTGGCCTAACTAGCGTTTTATACAGCTCCATCATAACCTCTCTGCTCTTATATTCTATGCCTCGGCTAATAAAGGCAAGTATCCCATATGCTTTCCTAACCACTTTATCTACCTGTGCTGCTGCCTTCAGTGATCTATGGACAAGTACACCAAGGTCCCTCTGACCCTCTTACTTCCTACGGTCCTACCATCCATTGTATATTCCTTTGCCTTGTTAGTCCTCCCAAAATGTATCACCTCACACTTCTCAGGATTAAATTCCATTTGCCACTGCTCTGCCCATCTTACCAGCCCATCTATATCATCCTGTAATCTAAGGCTTTCCTCCTCATATTTACGACACCACCAATTTTTGTGTCATCTGTGAACTTACTGATCATACCTCCTGTATTCACGTCTAAATCATTAATTTACACTACAAACATCAAGGGTCCCAGCACCAATCCCTGCGGTACACCACTGGTCACAGGCTTCCACTCACAAAACAACCCTCGAACACCACCCTCTGCCTCCTGCCACAAAGCCAATTTTGGATCCAATTTGCCAAATTGTCCTGAATCCCGTGGGCTCTTACCACCTTAACCAATTTCCCATGTGGGACCTTACTGAAGTCCATGTGGACTACATCAACTGCTTTACCCTCATCTACACACCCAGTCACCTCCGCGAAAAATTCAGTCAAGTTTGTTAGACACGATCTCCCCCTGACAAAGCCATGCTGACTATCCTTGATTAATCCCTGCCTCTCCAGCTAGAGATTAATCCTGTCCCTCAGAACTTTTTCTAATAGTTTCCCTACCACTGATGTTAGACTCACTGGCCTGTAATTACCTGGTTTATCCCTACTACCCTTCTTGAATAATGGTACCACATTCACTGTCCTCCAATCCTCTGGCACTTCTCCTGTGGCCAGAGAAAATTTGAAAATTTGTGTCAGAGCCCCTGCAATCTCCTCCCTTGCCTCACATAGCAGCCTGGGATATATCTCATCTGGGCCTGGGGATTTATCCACTTTTAAGCCTGCTAAAAGTGCTCATACCTCCTCCCTTTCAATGCTAATTTGTTCAAGTATATCACAATCCCCCTCCCTTATCTCCACATCTACATCGTCCTTCTCCATAGTGAACACAGATGAAAAGTAATCATTTAAAACTTCACCTACGTTCTCCACCTCCATACACAGATTGCCACTTTGGTCCTTAATTGGCTCTACTCTTTCCCTGGTTAGCCTCTTGCCTTTAATATACCTCGAAAACGTCTTGGGACTTTCCTCTATCTGGTCCGCCAGTGTTTTTCATGCCCCCTCTTTGCTCTCTGAATTACTTTGTTAAGTACCCCCCTACACTTTCTATACTCCTCTAGGGCCCCACTGCTTTTAGCCCTATGAGTCTGCCATAAGCCTCCTATTTTTTCCTTATCCAATCATCTATATCCCTTGACATCCAGGGTTCCCTGGACTTATTGGTCCTACCCTTCACCTTTAAGGGAACATGTTGGCCCTGAACTCTCACTATTTCCTTTTTGAATGACTTCCACTGGTCTGATGTATGTGCATGTATGTGAATGCACAGTGTGTGGTTAATAAGACTGGAGAGATACAGGCGCAGATTGCCATGTGCAAATATGATGTTGTGGCTATAACAGAGATCTGGTTCAAAGAAAGGCAGGACTGGGTGTTTAAATATTGTTGGACACAAGGTGTTCGGGAAAGATAGGAAAGGGAAAGAGGGGGAGGGGTGGCAGTATTGATTAAGGAAAGCATTGCAGTACTGGAAAACAAGGATGTCCCAGAGGGGTCAAGGACAGAATCAATTTGGAAAGAGCTTAGGAACATTACTTGGTGTTGTCTATAGGCCACCAGCTAGTGGGAAGGATGTGGAGGAACAAATTTGCAAGGAATTACAGAGAGGTGCAAAATTTATAAGGTAGTTATAATGAGGGACTTTAATTATCCAAACATAGACTGGGATAACAGTAGTGTAAAGGGCAGTGAGGGGCAAGAGTTCCTAGAGTGTGTTCAGGAAAATCTTCTACAACAGTATGTTGCTAGTCCAATGAGAAAGGAGGCACTGCTAGACCTGGTTCTTGGAAATGAGATAGGCCAAGTGGATCAAGTATCAGTCGGAGAGCATTTAAGGGATAGTGATCATGGTATCTTAAGCTTTAGGCTGACTATGGAAAAGGACAAAGAGCAATCCAGGATAAGAATAATTAACTGGGGGAAAGCCAACTTCAATGGGATAAGAATGGAGCTGGGGCAAATAAATTGGAGTCAAAAGCTGGCAGGAAAACCAGTAGATGAACAATGGGCTACCTTCAAAAAGAAGATAGTTCGGGCACAGTCAAGGTATGTTCCCTCGTAGGGGAAAAGTAGTACAAACAAAATCCAGAGCTCCCTGGATGGCAAAAGAGGTAGAGATTAAGATAAAGAAGAAAAAGTGTGCTTATGACAGATGCCAGGTAGAAAATACTATTGAGAACCAGGCTGAAATAGAAGTAAAAACAAGAAATGGTGGAAATACTCAGCAGGTCCAGCAGCATCTGTGGAGAGAGAAGCAGAGTTAACATTTCGGGTCAGTGAACCTTCTTCGGAACTATAGAAGGTCCAGAGGGGAAGTGAAAAAGCAAATAAGAGAAGCAAAGAGAGAGCATGAAAAGAGATTGGCAGCTAGCATGAAAGGAAATCCCAAAGTTTTCTATAGGCATATGAATAGTGAAACGGTGGTAAAAGGAGTAGTGGGGCCGATTAGGGACCAGAAAGGGGATTTACACATGGAGGCAGAGGGCATAGCTGAGGTATTAAATGAAAACTTTGCATCTGTCTTTACCAAGGAAGAAGATGCAACCCAGGCAATGATGGGAGAAAAGGTAAGTCAGACACTAGAGGGGTTTAAAATTGATAAAGAGGAACTATTAGACAGGCTGTCTGTACTTAAAGTGGATAAGACACCAGGGCCGGATGAGATGCATCCAAAGATACTGAGGGAATTGAGGGTGGAAATCACAGAGGCACTGGCCATAATTTTTCAGTCTTCCTTAGACTAGAGGGTGGTGCCAGAGGACTGGAGAATTGCATATATTACAGCCTTGTTCAAAAAAGTGTGTAAAGAAAAGCCCAGCAACTACAGGCCAGTCAGTTTAACTTCGGTGGTGGAAAACCTCTGGAAAAAATAATGCGGGACAAAATCAAGAACCACATAGACAAATGTGAGTTAGTTAAGGAAAGACAGCATGGATTTCTTAAGGGATAGTCATGTTTAACTAACTTGCTGGAGTTTTTTGAGGAGGTAACAGGGAGTGTTGATGAGGGCAATGCTATTGATGTGGTGTACATGGACTTTCAAAAGGCATTTGATACAGTGCCACACAACAGACCTGTGAGCAAAGTTATAGCTCATGGAATACCAGGGACAGTAGCAACATGGATACGAAATTGGCTGAGTGACAGGGAACAAAGAGTAGTGATTAATGGATGTTTTTTGGGCTGGAGGAAGGTTTGTAGTGGAGTTCCCCAGGGGTCAGTGTTGGGACCCTTGCTTTTGCTAATATATATTAATGACCTAGACCTTGGTGTACAAGGCACAATTTCAAAGTTTGCAGATGATACGAAACTTGGAAGCATTGTGAACTGTGAGGAAGAGAGTGTAGAACTTCAAAAGGACATAGAGAAGTTGGTGCAATGGGCAGACAGGTGGCAGATGAAGTTCAATGCAGAGAAATGTGAAGTGATTCAATTTGATCGCAAGAACATGGAGAAGCAATATAGAATTAAGGATATAATTCTAAAGGTGGTGGAGGAACAAAGGGAGTAGGTGTATTTGTACATAAGACATCGAAGGTAGCAGGACAGGTTGAAGGAGCAGTTAATAAAGCATACAGTATCCTGGGCTTTCTTAATAGGGACATAGAGTACAAGAGCAAGGAAGTTATGTTGAACTTGTATAAGACACTAGTTCGGCCTCAGCTGGAGTATTGCGTCCAATTCTGGGCACCGCACTTGAGGAAAGACATGAGGACATTGGAGAAAGTATAGAAAAGATTCACGAGAATGGTTCCAGAGATGAGGAATTTCAGTTATGAAGATAGATTGGAGAAGTTGGGACTGTTTTCCTTGGAGAAGAGAAGGCTGAGAGGTGATTTGATAGAGGTGATTTGACTGAAAACTGAACAAACGAAGATAAAATAAAATAAACACAAAAAAAATTTGGAAAAAAGAATAACTAAAAATAAAAGTAAAATGGGGGGGGGGGCCCCCATCATGCTCTAAAATTATTGAACTCAATGTTCAGTCCGGCAGGCTGTAGTGTGCCTAATCGGTAAATGAGATGCTGTTCCTTGAGCTCGCGTTGATGTTCACTGTTTATTTTTAGTTATTTTTTATTTTCTCTTTTTTTTTTAATGTTTGTTTTATTTTATTTTACCTTCGTTTGTTCAGTTTGCCTACCCACAGTTTTTCATGTTTGTGCTTGTGGCTGTTCAATCTTCAGTCCATTAACACCCCATCTGTACTTATGCTTTGTCTTTCAACACACCATTAACATATTGTTTGCCTTTGCTCCATGACCTTCTAGTCGGTTATTCTCTGTGACCTTGTCCTATCTACACCTCCTTTGTTATCTCTTGCCCCACCCTCGCTTTACTTGCTTCAAACCTTTCACATTTCTAATATCTGCTAGTTCTGAAGAAGGGTCACTGACCTGAAATGTTAACTCTGCTTCTCTCTCCACAGATGCTGCCAGACCTGCTGAGTATTTCCAGCATTTCTTGTTTATATTTCAGATTTTCAGCATCTGCAGTATTTTGATTTTTTAATAGTGAGTCATGGTAAATGGCTGTTTTTCAGACTGGAGGATGATAGACAGTGCTGTTCCCAATACTCAGGGCTGGGACCACTGCTTTTTTTGGTACATATTAATGACTTGGATCTTGGAATACAGAGTAACATTTCATAATTTGCTGATGATACCAAACTTGGACGACTGGCAAACAGTGAGGATGATATGTTCCACCTGCAAGAGTTCATAGATAGGCTAGCAGAATGGGTAGACAAGTGGCAGATGGAATTTCATACAGACATGTGTGAGGTGATGCATTTTGGCAGAAGGAATAGGGAGAGGCAATATGGACTTATTGGTGCAGTTCTAAAGAGTGTGTAGGAACAGGGGACTTGTGGGTGCATGTGCATCGATCGAAGATGGCAGGATAAATTGAGAGTGGTTCGCAAAGCATATGGGATCTTGGGCTTTATAAATAGAAGCACACAGTACAAAAGCAGGGAAGTTACACTGATTCTTTATGAAGCTCTGGTTAGGCCCCAACTAGAGTATTGTGTCCAGGTCTGGTGACCACACTTTAGGAAGGATGTGCGGGTCCTTCAGAGGGTGCAGAGGAGATTTACCAGAATTCTTTCGAGGGATGGGGGATTTTAGTTACAATGTTAGGTTGGGGAAGCTGGCTTTGTTCTCCCTGGAGCAAAGGAGATTGAGGGGAGATTTTATAGAAGTGTACAAGATTATGAGAGGCTTAGATAAGTTAGACAAGGAGAAACTGTTCCCATTAGAAATGGTACAAGGACTAGGGGACACAGATTGAAGGTTTGGGCAAAAGATCCAGGGGGAATGTGAGGAATAAATGTTTTTATGCCCTGTGTGGTAATGAGCTGGAACTTGCTGCCCATGAGGGTGGTGGAAGCGGAGACAATCAATGATTTCAAAAGGAAATTGGATGGGCACTTGAAGGAGACAAACTTGCAGGGCTACAGAGATCGAGTGGGGGAGTGGGACTGACTGGATTGCTTCGTGGAGAGCTGGCATGGGCTCGATGGGCCAAATGGACTCCTTCTGTGCAGTAAATGACTCTGTGACTAATGACAAGGAGCTCTGATAGATAGAGAGAAATTGTTTCCAGTGGCAGGAGGGTCAGCAAGCAGAGACACGGATCAAAGACAACCGGAGGGGAGATGAGGAGACTTCTTTTTACATAGCAAGTTGTTGTGATCTGGAAATGTGCCGTCTAAAAGGGTGGTGAAAGTAGATTCAATGGCAACTTTCAAAAGAGGATTGAATAAATATTTGAAAAGGAAAATGGAAAATTTGGGGGAAAGCAGGGAGACTGGGACTAATTGGACAGCACCTTCAGAGAGCCTGCACAGAATGTCCTCTGTCATTCTATGATGAATGGAATGTCCTCCTTCTCTGATTCCAATCTGTGTTACAGACTGCTCACCAATTGCAGTTACGCTCAGTTGGACGATTTTTATTAAGTGTTCTCTGGAGGGCTCCAACTGGTCATGTCCATGTGGAAAGTGGGTTATTCCTGCTCGGAAAGAATACAGACCCTACCTATATCCCCGCACCTTCCAAACCTGCGATCATCAGCACCTAGACAACCAAGGGCATGTTCCCATCCAAGCCACAAAACATCCTGACTTGGAACTATATGGCCCTTCCTTCACTGTCGCTGAGTCAAAATCCTGGAACTCCCACCCCAACAGCACTATCAGTGTACCTACACCACATGGACTGCAGTGGTTCAAGGCGGCAGCTCACCACAACCTTCTCAAGGGCAAATTGGGATGGGCAATAAATGCTGGCCTTGCCAGCAATGCCTGCATCCCAAGAAAGAATTTTTTAAAATGCTCCTACATTGACATGTTGTGGTCAAATCTCAGCATTGCCAAACATACAAGGTGAGACACTTGGTGAAGACCTTTGGTGGACTGCAGAAAAAGGAAGAAGATAAAAGAAAGACTTGCATTTATATACCGCTTTTCACAGCCACCGGACGTCTCAATTGCTTTACAGCCAACGAAGTACTTTTGAAGTGTAGACACTGTTGTAATGTAGGAAATGCGGCAGTCAATTTGTGCACAGCAAGATCCCACAAACAGCAATGTGATAATGACCAGTTTTAGTGGCGTTAATTGAGGGATAAAAATCGACCAGGACACCAGAGAGAACTCCTCTGGCCTTCTGCAAAATAGTGCCATGGGATCATTTACATCCATCCGAGCAAGGAGATGGGGCCTCAGTTTAATGCCTCAGCTGAAAGACTGCACCTCTGACAGTGCTGCACCCTCTCAGTACTGCACTGGAGTGTCAGCCTTGATTTTTGTGCTCAAGCTCTGAAGTGGGATGTGAACCTGGAATTTTGTAACTCAGATACAAGCATGCAGAGCCACAGCTGATACAAGTACAGGTAAAAAGGGAAAAGGGAAATAGAGGTAAAGAAGGACAAGCTGATATATGCCACCTCACTCGACAGTGGACATTTTTTAATTCTTTCATGATGTGGTCATCTCTGGCACGGCTGGCATTTATTGCCCATCCCCAATTGTCCTTGAGAAGGTTGTGGTGAGCTGCCTTCTTGAACCGCTGCAGTTCATGTGGTGTGACATTTCTGTAGCAGTTTGGTATACCTGAATGGCTTGCGAGGCCATTTCAGAGGGCAGTGCTGTGGGTCTGAAGACACAAGCAGGCCAGACCAGGTAAGGACGGCAGGTTTCCTTTCCTAAAGGATATTAGTGAACCAGATGGGTTTTTACAACAATCGATGATCGTTTCGTGGCACCATTACTGAGACTAGCTTTCAATTCCAGATCCTTTTATTAATAAATCAAATTTTATTAATTAATCCAGCTGCTGTAGTGGGATTTGAGCCCTTGTTCCCAGGGCATTAGCCTGGGCCTCTGGATTACTAGTCCAGTGATATTAGCACTATGCCACTGTCTCCCCATGACATGTCACCTGACAGCTTTAATGCCAGGTATCAAGGCAACCAGGCTTGTCCATAGATATGATGATCAAATAGAATGAAGAATGCCAAGCTAAGATTTTTTACATCCTGAGTCCAGTTACAGAAAACTTCAGATGCTATGATTCAAATCCTCTCGATATTGTACCTCCCCTCCCAACATCAGAAGAGTACCATCTTACTACCAGTCGACAAGGCACATCACTGGCCAGTTTGAGAGTCGGGTGCAGTGGGCACGAGCCAGTTTTGAATTGGAAGGTCAAAACCTGCCTTGCACAGACTTGGCCTTTGACCCTCAACAGCTGCCAGAAAAGAAACTTACATTCATCTCCAACCTGAAGATTTGATGAAGGCGTTCAAAATCATCAAGGGTTTGACAGAGTAAAGGGAGGGAAATTGTTTCCAGTGGCAGGAGGGTCGTTAACCTGAAGACACAGATTTTAAGGTAACTGGCAAACAAACCAGAGGTGAGATGAGGAAAAATTAGGTTTTTTTAGTAACTTTCAAAAAAAAATTGGATAAATACTTGAAGGGGAAAAATTTGCAGGGCTATGGGGAAAGAGCAGAGGAGTGAAACTAATTTGATAGATCTTTCAAAGAGCTAGTACAGGCATGATGGGCCAAATGGCTTCTTTCCGCACTGTGTATGGATGTTACTCTACATTCCTGAGGTGAAAGGTTACAACTTACATCATTGCTTTCCACGCCCAAAATAAGGTGAGAGAGGCTCTTACAATGGCTTTGGTCAAGGAACAGTTAATAGGATGAAGGCAGTGACTGGATGGAATCACATTGGGAGCTCCACATCTGATCTGCCACATCTGGCCAGGCACAGTGTCATTCATTTGCCTGTTGCAAAAAATGGCAGAGCCTTCCATCAAAATGGATGACCCTGGATAGACGACAACAGTCCCACTGCCAACTTGCATTGATAACGGATATAGAAGGATTTTGCAATGAGCAGTGGCAGTTTCTGGCCCTTCAACCTTTCTTCCCACCCACTTCCCTCCTTCATTTACTCCGCCTGGCTCATTCTTAAATCCAACCTCTTCTCTTCCAGCACCACTCATCTTCAATCCATTTGGCCACTCAATAACTGGCTGGTGTCCTTCACTTTGTGTCACACCCACTCACATAACTTGTTCAATGTAATTTTTTAAATAAAAATAGATGAAGGAGTGAAAGTTTGGCTTGGTTGTTATACAGAAATATCAATGAAGTTGCGTTTTAATTATCTTTTTGCATGACTTTTGCAGTTATTGACTCGGCACGTACCTCTCGGATAATCAGGGTTCCATCTCCTGAAGTGTTGCTGTAGAGATCAGATGGTAGAGCTCCCTCCTTCATGCCCACACTGTACTCCTCATTGTACTGCTCACTGCTGTCTGGTGCAGAGGTTGGCCTGCAAGGCAAGGATCCAGACTCAAGAGCAGGAAGTTTGTTCGCAATTGGTTCCATACTCGCTGAACCAAATTTCCATCGATGATAGAGAAAAGGAGAGATAGACAGAAAAAAAGAGAAAGGCAGGAGAGTGAGAGAAAGTAAGGAGAAAGAGAAAAGGAGATGAACAGAAAGGAAGGAGAGAAAAAGTGAGAGAGAAAGGAAATAGAAAGAGTGAAAAAGGAAGGAGAAAGAAAGGGAAGAGAGAGAAAAGAAGAGAATGAGAAAGGCCAGAGAGAGAGAAAATGAGTAGAAGAATAAAAGAGAAAAAAGACAGACTTGAATTTCTAGAGCACCTTTCACAACATTCCAAAGCACTTTACAACCAATCACTGTCATAATGTAAGAAACAGGGCAGCCATTTTGCACACAGCAAGATCCCACAAGTGATGTGATAAATGACCAGATAGTCTATACTTTGATGTTGGTTGGGGGATATATTTTTGCCAGGATACCAGGGAGAACTCCCGGTTCTTCTTCAGAATAGTGCCACAGGATCTTTTACATTCACCCGAGAGGGCAGACGGGGCCTGGGTTTAATGTCACATTTCAAAGGCGACACTGTGAACGTCAGCCTGGGTTATGCACTCAAGTCTCTGGTGTGGGACTTAAAACGACAACTTTCTGATTCAGAGGTGAGAGAGTGCGACCCACTGAGCCACAGCTGACACCTGACATTATCGTTGCAACATGAAAGTTTCAATACAATTTGAATTAGCATAGCTTCTGCTCATAAATCACGAATGGGTCATCAAACAACACACTTGCTCGCAAACACAATGCCGGTTTAAAATTTTGAGCTGAAACACTGATGGTTGCTGCCTGGAGGCCAAGAGGATTTTCTGCTCACTGCATTACAAGAGAGGGTAGAGAGGAGACTTAACGGAATGTTGCCAGAATTAGAGAATTTTAGCTATGAGGAAAGTTTGGATAGGCTGGGACTGTTTTATTTGGAAGAGGAGGCTGAGGGGAGATTGAATTGAGGTGTATATAATTATGAAGGGCCTAGAGAGAGTGGACAGGAACATACGAACATATGAATTAGGAGCAGAAGTAGGTCATTCGGCCCCTCTAGCCTGCTCCGCCATTCAATAAGATCATGACTGATCTGTTTGTATCTCAAATTCCAGATTCCAATTCTTTGATAACCTTTTATTTCCTTGCCTAACAAGAATCTATCTACAATAAAACCCTTCGGAAGGGTTCCGAAGAAGGGTCACTGACCCGAAACGTTAACTCTGCTTCTCTTTCCACAGATGCTGCCAGACCTGCTGAGTGGTTCCAGCATTTCTTGTTTTAATTGAAGAATCTATCTACCTCCACCTTAAAATTATTCAATGGCCCCGCCTTCTGAGGCAGAGAGTTCCAAAGTTGCAAAATCCTCAGAGAAAAAATTTCTCCTCATCTCCAATTTTCAAACCGTGCCCCCTTAGTTCTGGACTCCTCCACAAGACAGGACATCCTTTAAACATACACCTTGTCAAGACCGTTCAGGATCTTATATGCTTCAATCAAGCCTCCCCTCACTCTTCTAAACTGCAGTGAAAACAAGTCCAGTCTGTCCAAACATTCACCATAAGACAATCCACTCATTTCAAGTATCAATCTAGTAAACCTCCTCTGAACCGCCTTCAATGCATTCACAACCTTCCTGAAATAAGGAGACCAAAATTGCACACAGTATGAGAGATATGGTCTCACCAATGCCCTGCTTAAATGAAGCATAACATCCTTACTTTTATTTTCAATTCCTCTTGTAATAAAGGATAGAATTCCATTAGCCTTCTTTATTACTTGCTGTACCTGCACACTAATTTTTTCTGACTTATGTACTAGAACACCTAGATCCCTCTACACCTCAGAGTTCTGCAGTTGTTCTCCGTTTAAGTAATACTCTGCTTTTTTATTCTTCTTGCCAAAGTGATCAACTTTCCTTTTCCCACATTATATTCCATCGGTCAGATTTTTGCCCACTCACTCTATCTACAGTGTCTGCAACCTCCTTATGTCCTTTTCACAACATACTTTCCTATCTATCTTTGTGTCTTCTGCAAATGTAGCTACCATGCCATCGCTCCCCTCATCTAAGTCATTGATATAAACTGTAAAATGTTGAGGCTCCAGCACAGACCCCTGCGGGATTCCACTCGTCACATCCTGCCAATCAGAAAAGGACCCATTTATGCATACTCTGTTTTCTGCCAGCCAGTCAATCTTCTGTCCATGCTAATATGTTACCTCCTACACCATGAGCTCCGACCTGGCGCAATATCCTTTTATGTGACACCTTGTCAAATGCCTTCTGGAAATCCAAGTACAGTATGTCAATGGGCTCCCCTTTATCCACGTCACATGTTACTCCTTCAAAGAACTCCAACAAATTGGTTAAACATGATCCCCCTTTCACAAAGCCATGCTGACTATTCTCGATTACCTTGAGTTTTTCTAAGTGCCCAGCCATAGCCTCCTTAATGATCAATTCTAACACCTTCCCCACAACAGATGTCAAGCTAACTGGCCTGTAGTTACCTGTTTTCTGCCTCCCCCACTTCTTGAATAGAGGGATTATATTTGCTATTTTCCAGGATGATGGAACCTTTCCAGAATCCAGTGAATTTTGAAAAATTAACACCAAATCATCTACTACCTCATTAGCCACCACTTTTAAGACCCTAGGATGAGGTCCATCAGGAACCGGGGACTTGTCATCCTGCAACTCCATCAGTTTGCTCAGTGCCGCTTCCCTGGTGATTATAATTTCACCAAGTTCCCCTTTTCCTTTCACCTCCTGATTTACAGCTATTACTGGAATGTTTTTGTATCCTCTATAGTGAAGGCAGAAGCAAGATATTTGTTCATTTCATCTGCCATTTCCTTATTATCTACTATTAACTCCCCATTCTCACTCTCTAGAGGACCAACACTCTCTTTACTTACACTTTTCCATTTGCAGTTAGGTCACTAACCGGGGGCATAGATTAAAAGTAATTGGCAGAAGGAGGGGAGTTGAGAAGAAATCTTTCACCCAGAGGCTCATAGAGTTATACAGTACAGATACAGGCCCTTCGGCCCATCTGGTCTATGCTGGCCATCAGCACTTATTTATTTGAATCCCATTTTCCAGCACTTGGCCCGTAGCCTTGTATGCTATGGCCTTTCAAGTGCTCATCTAAATACTTCTTAACTGTTGTGAGGGTTCCTGCCTCTACCACCCCTTCAGGCAGATTCCAACCACCAACTGGGTGAAAAAACCTTTCCTCTAATCCCCTCTAAACCTCCTGCCCCTTTCCTTAAATCTATGCTCCCTGGTTATTGACACCTCCGCCAAGGGAAAAAGTTGCTTCCTATCTATCCTATCTATGCCCCTCAGTCAGGTCCCCCCTCAGCCTTCTCGGCTCTAAGGAAAACAACCCTAGCCTTTTCAGTCTCTCTTCTTAGCTGAAATGCTCCAACCCAGGCAACATCCTGGTGAATCTCCTCTGCACCCTCTCCAGTGCAATCACATCCTTCCTATAGTGTGGTGACCAGAACTGTACACAGTACTCCAGCTGTGGCCTAACTAGCATTTTATACAGCTCCATCATAACCTCCTTGCTCTTATATTCTATGCCTCGGCCAATAAAGGCAAGTATCCCATATGCTTTCCTAACCACCTTATCGACCTGTGCTGCCCCCTTCAGTGATCTATGGACAAGTACACCAAGGTCCGTTTGACCCTCTGTACTTCCTAGGGTCCTACCATTCATTGTATATTCCCTTGCCTTGTTAGTCCTCCCAAAATTCAACACCTCACACTTCTCAGGATTAAATTCCATCTGCCACTGCTCTGCCCATTTTATCAGCCCATCTATATCATCTTGTAATCTAAGGCTTTCCTCCACACTATTTACGACACCACCAATTTCCGTGTCATCTGCGAACATACTGATCATACCTGCTATATTCCCGTCTACATCATGCATGTACACTACAAACTGCAAGGGTCCCAGCACCGATCCCTGTGGTACACCACTGGTCACAGGCTTCCAATTGCAAAAACAACCCTCGACCATCACCCTCTGCCTCCTGCCACTAAGTCAATTTTGGATCCAATTTGCCAAATTGTCCTGAATCCCATGGGCTCTCACCTTCATGACCAATCTCCCATGCGGGACCTTATCAAAAGTCTCATTGAAGTCCATGTAGACTACATCAACTGCTTTACCCTCAGTTACACATCGAATCACCTCCTCAAAAAATTCAATCAAATTTGCTTCCTAGGTAGAAAGGAAAAGGAGGTGGGGTAGCTTTGTTATCAAAGGAAGGGAACACTGCAGTTGTGAGTGATGATATAGGTGTAATAGATCATGATGTAGAATCAGTTTGGGTGGAAATAAGGAATAGTAAGGGATGAAATCATGGGTGGGAGTGGTCGATAGGCCCCCGATGACTTGCCTCTCTGTAGGACAAAATATTAATCAGGAAATAATGGAGACGTGTAAGAAGGGCACTGCAATTATCATGAGTGATTTTAATCTGCATGTATATTGGACAAATCAAATTGGCAAGGGTAGCATAGAAGATGAATTTGTACAGTGCATCAGGGATTGTTTCTTCGAACAATATGTTGCTGAGCCTACCCGGGAACAGTCTATTTTAGGTTTGGTATTGTGTAATGAGGTAGGATTAATAAGAGATCTCATAGTTAAGGATCCTTTAGGGGGAAGCGATCATAACATGGTAGAATTTCAAATTCAGTTTGAGGGTGAGCAACTCGGGTCTCAAACCAGTGTCTTCAACTTAAACAAGGGCAATTACAGAGGTATGAAGAAACAGTTGTCTAAAGCGGGCTGGGAAGATAGACTACAGGGGAAGTCAGTAGATGAGCAGTGGCAGACTTTTAAGCAGATATTTCATAACACTCAGCAAACATTTATTCCAGTCAGAAGGAAGGACTCGAAGAGAACGATGAACCACCCGTGGATAACAAAGGAAGTTAAGGAGAATATCAAATCAAAAACAAAGGCGTACAAAGCGGCAAAAACAAGTGGCAGGCCAGAGGATTGGGAATTTTTTAGAAACCAGCAGTGGATGACTAAAAAACTAATAAAGAGGGAGAAAATTGATTGTGAGAGTAAATTGGCAAGAAATATAAAAACAAATAGTAAGAGCTTCTATGAGTATATAAAAAGGAAGAGAGTAGCTAAAGTAAGTGTGGGACCCTTAAAGGATGAGACTGGGGAATTAATAACAGGGAAATAGCAGATAGTTTAAACCAATATTTTGCATCGGTCTTCACGGTGGAGGACACTATAAACATCCCAACAATAGTAGATGAACAAGGTGTAAATGGGAGGGAGGAACTTGCAACAATCTCTATCACGAGGGAAAAGGTGCTGAACAAACTGATGGGACTAAAGGCAGACAAGTCACCAGGACCTGATGGCCTGCACCCAAGGGTTTTAAAAGAAGTGGCTGCAGAGATAGTGGAGGCATTGGTCAGAATATACCAAAATGCACTGGATTCCGGTAGGGTACCAGCGGATTGGAAAACCATTAATGTGACACCCCTATTCAAGAAAGGAGAGAGACAGAAAGCAAGAAACTATAGGCCAGTTAGCTTAACATCTGTCATTGGGAAAATGCAAGAATCCAATATTAAGGAAGAAATAGCAGGACATTTAGAAAAACATAATGCAATCAAACAGAGTCAACATGGTTTTATGAAAGGGAAATCATGTCTGACGAATTTGTTAGACTTCTTTGAGGATATAACAAGCAGAGTGGATAAAGGGGAACTGGTAGATGTAGTGTATTTGGATTTTCAGAAGGCGTTTGATAAGGTGCCACATAAAAGGTTATTGCACAAAATAGGAGCACAAGGTATTGGGGGTAATGTGTTGGCATGGTTGAGGATTGGCTAATACACAGGAAGGCAGATAGTCAGGATCAATCAGTCTTTTTCAGATTGGAAAGCCGTAACTAGTGGGGTGCCACAAGGATCGGTCCTAGGGCCTCAAATATTTACTATCTATATTAATGACTTAGAGGAAGGGACAGAGTGTAGTGTATCCAAATTTGCTGACGATACAAAAATAGGTGGGAAGGCATGTTGCGATGAGGACACAAAGAATCTGCAAAGGAATATAGATAGGTTAAGTGAGTGGGCAAGAAGTTGGCAGATGGAGTTCAATGTGGGAAAGTGTGACGTCATCCACTTTGGTAGGAAGAATAAAAAGGCAGATTATTATTTAGATGGAGAAAGACTACAAAATACTGCAGTACAGAGGGATCTGGGTGTTCTTGTGCATGAAATACAAAAGGTTAGCATGCAGGTGCAGCAAGTAATTAGGAAGGCAAATGGAATTTTGGCCTTTATTGCTGGGGGTTAGAGCTTAAAAATAGGGAAGTCTTGTTACAACTGTACAGGTGTTGGTGAGGTCATACCTGGAGTACTGTGTACAGTTTTGGTCCCTGTATTTAAGGAAGGATATAATAGCATTGAGGCAGTTCAGAAAAGGTTCATAAGACAACCCCTTCATCCCAGGAATCACTCTAAACAAGAACGGCTAAACAGGTTAAGCCTTTATTCATTGAAGTTTAGAAGAATGAGTGTTATCTTATTGAAACATATAAGATTCTAAGGGGAGTTGACAGGGTAGATGTTGAGAATATGTTTCCACTGGTGGGGGAATCTCGAACTAGGGGACATAGTTACAGAATAAGGGGGCACACATTTAAAACTAAGATGCGAAGGAATTTCTTCTCTCAGAGAGTGGTGAATCTCTGGAATTCTCTACCTCAGAGAGTTGTGGAGGCTAGGTCACTAAATGTATTGAAGGAGGAGGTCGATAGATTTTTGAAATCTCGGGGAGTTGAGGGGTATGTGGAGCAGGCCCAAAAGAGGAGTTGAGGCCTGGGACAGATCAGCCATGATCTTATTGAATGGTGGGGCAGGCTTGAGGGGCTGAATGGCCTACTCTTGCTCCTATTTCTTATGTTCTTATGTTAGATATGATCTCCCCTGACAAAGCCATGCTGACTATCCCTGATTAATCCCTGCCTCTCCAAGTGGAGACCAATCCTGTTGCTCAGAATTTTTTCTAATAGTTTCCCAACCTCTGATGTTAGAGTCACTGGCCTGTAATTACCTGGTTTATCCCTGCTACCCTTCTTGAATAATGGTACCACATTCACTGTTCTCCATTCCTCAGGCACCTCTCCTGTGGCCAGAGAGGATTTGAACATTTGTGTCAGAGCATAGCAGCCTGGGATACATCTCATCTGGGCCTGGGGATTTATCCACTTTTAAGCCCGCTAAAACCACTAATACCTCCTCCCTTTCAATGCTAATTTGTTCAAGTATATCACAATCCTCCTCCCTGATCTCTGCACCTACAGGGTGGTTGGGGTCTGGAACTCACTGCCTGAAGGGACGGTCGAGGCAGAAAGCCTCATCACATTTAAAAAACTCTTAGATATGCATTTGAGGTGTTGTAATCTACAGTGTTATGACCCAAGAGCTGGAAAGTGCGATTAGGCTGGTTAGCTCTTTATCGACCGGCAAAACACAACAGGCTGAACGGCCTTCTTCTGTGCTATAAATTTTGTATTCTTTTATCCTACATTCAATTCTTGGTCTCGTAGGCATAACTACTTCATGGGGGTCAAATGAAGGTCACATGTTCCCCTTTGTCCAATTATCTTCCTTTAAGCTCTTTCCTGATCTTGATGTACTCCCCCAAAACTTTCTTTTTTAATTCATTGACAGATTTTGGGTGTCGCTGGCAAGGCCAGTAATTATTACCCATCCCTAATTGCCCTTAAGAAGGTGATGGTGAGCCGTCTTCTTCACAACTGAGTGGCTTGCTAGGCCATTTCAGAGAACAGGTAAGAGTCAACCACATTGCTGTGGGTGAGAGTCACACATAAGCCACATCAGGTAAGGACAGTAGATTTCCTTCGCGTAAGGACTTATTGAATCACATGGGTTTTTACAATAATCCAGTAGTTACGTGGTCACCATTGCTGATACAAACTTTTTATTCCAGATTTATTTCATGAACTGAATTCATATTCACCCAGCTGCTGTGGTGGGATTTACACTCATGGCTCCCGATCATTTGTCCCAGCCTCTGGATTACGAGGCCAGTAATACAATCACTATACTGCCATTCCCAGCTACCCATGACTGCATATTTCGCATGGAGTTAGATGGACTAAAGGTATTTATGAGTTTTCTTACATTATCCTGGGGATATCACTGACTGGTACTGTCCCATCCTGCATCTCATTTTCCCCATCTTCCTCCTCCTCCTCCTCTTCCTCTTCCTCGCTGCTTTCCGACTCTTCACTGGATGATGAGTAGTCGGTGACTTTAATAGGAGGACGGGTGGACTCTTCATTGCGTAGCTCCCGCAATTCTTTGGCCAAAGCCGTCAAGTCCTAAGGAAATAAGTAAGAAAAATATAAACAAATTAAACTCTCCAAAAGCAGGGAAAATAAAGGTGCAATCAGTAATCACAAGAAACAAAATGCAACAAAGCAAAGCTGTGGCAATCATAGATGGAGAACTATAGCCAATCAGGGCTTTTCTTCAGAAATGGCTCAAAGCAAGACATCAGGGAATGAGCTTGACTAGGTTCATTAGGACTAAAGAGATGTTTCACACTCATCTTTAGAGGGCAGTTAGCTTCAAGGTTTCCTCAACACTTTATCCAATTTCCAAGCCTAACTGATTTTTAAAAATTATTTCATGGGATGTGGACGTCACTGGCAAGGCCAGCATTTATTCCCCATCCCTTGTTGCCCTCGACAACTGAGTGGCTTGCTAGGCCATTTCAGAGGGCAGTTATGAGTCAACCACATTGCTGTGGGTCTGGAGTCACATGTAGGCCAGACCAGGTAAGGACGGCAGGTTTCCTTCCCTAAAGGACATTAGTGAACCAGATGGGGTTTTTACAATAATCAATGATAGTTTCATGGCACCATTACTGAGACTAGCTCTGAATTCCAGATTTTTAAAAATTAATTAATTGAATTTAAATTCCATCAGCTGCCATGATGGGATGTGAATCTGTGTCCCCAGAGCATTAGCCTGAGCCTCTGGATTATTAGTCCAGCGACATTACCACTACACTACCACCTCCCCATCACTGATAGTTTGGTAGGTTTTGCTTTGGCATTATATCTGAGGAGGCACTATAGTCTGCAATTGGAGTAATGTTATTTGAACCTTAATTGTCGTGTATATGGGTGGTGGTGGTGGTATTGAGGAGGGTGGGGTTAGGAAGGATGAGGGAAGCAACTAAACCATTTGCTTATGGGAGAAAGGAAGGTCAATGATTGTGATAGTTACTTGGATCACCCAGTCACCGTATGCTGGGTTTGAGGGGGAGTGATTGGTGAGACAGGGGACAGGAGGGATAGCAGGCAGAAAACACAGAGCAGGCTACCGCTTTTGTACTTGAGATCTGTGTAACGTCCAGTGTCTTGCACTTTCAACTGGGTTAAAAATCAACAAGTGCTTGGCCCCTTGTAACTTTGCAGGTTACCAATTATTCACAAAAGTACATTTTCCCTGCCCATTTGCTCGTCAATATCAGCAGTAGCTGAACTTTGAACCCAATGCTTCCGTCAGTCCAATGAGGTCAATGCCAGAGAAGACATTGACAACCAATGTGGGGGAAAATCCATCTGATTGGCTTGAAAGATGTTAGGAATGTGCTGTTTGGTTACTCCATTTCCTATGAACCCCTACATACAAGGCCCTGTGAACACAATATGTCAATACCAGTTTAAGTACCCAGGTTAGATTCAGACCTACAACCATTCAGTGCAAAGTGGAAGGTGCACCAACCATCACCCTTGGCCCAAACCTTTACACCTAATACCTAGCAAACATTTCCTCTTCCAGTTTCTTTCCCTCCTTTCCTGAAGGTGCCTCCATGAGACATTAAACGCATTCTATAAAGTTGTTGACCACCCCTGGGATATTGTTCCACTGGTGCTGACTGCCCTCCACTACCTTATCCAAGAGGCCAATGCTCATGTGTGGGAGATGAGACAATGAGCATTGGCAACCTATTTGACTATGAGAGTGCGCTGAACCCACCCAATATCCACAACTTTACATACGAACTAAGAGCAGGAGTAGGCTATTCGGCCCCTTGAGCCTGTTCTGCCATTCTATAAGATCGTAGCTGATTTGTTTGTGGACTCGACTCGACCTTCCTGCCTACCCCCTATATCCTTTGACTCCTTGTTTGTCAAGAATCTGTATACCTCTGCCTTAAAAACATTCAATGACCCTGCCTCCACAGATTTGCGGGGAACAGAATTTTACAGACTCACGACCCTCTGAGAGAAAAATTTCTCCTCATCTCTGTCTTAAATGGGAGACCCGTTATTTTTAGACTGTGCCACCTAGTTTTAGTCTCTTCCACAAGGGGAAACATCCTTTTAACGTACACCCTGTCAAGTCCCCTTAGGATCTTATATGTTTCAATAAGATCACTAGGACATTCTGAAGGGGGAGGGTGAACATTCGGAGGTCGTTGTACACATTGGTACCAACGACATAGGCAAAAGAGGGGTGAGGTTCTGCAACAAGAATTTAGGGAGCTAGGTTAGCAAATTAAAAAGCAGGACCGCAAAGGTTGTAATCTCTGGATTACTCCCAGTGCCACGTGCTAGTGAGTATAGGAATAGGAGGATAGAGATGATGAATGCGTGGCTGAGATGTTGCAGGAGGGAGGGCTTTAGTTTCCTGGATCACTGGGTCTGTTTCTGGTATAGGTGGGACCTGTACTAGTTGGGCGGGTTGCACCTGAACCGGAACGGGACCAACATCCTCGCTGGGAGGTTTGCTAGTGCTGCTGTTGTGGGGGGGATTTAAACTAATTTGGCAGGGGGATGGGATACAGAGCGGAGGTACAGTAGGGGGTGATGCACAGGCAAATATAGAAGAGAAACTGAGTCAGTCTGGAAGGCAGAGCAAATATAGACCTGTTAAGGCACAAGTGAAAAATGCAAGGCTGGATTGCATCTATTTTAATGTAAGGAGTCTTACTAGTAAGGCAGATGAATTGAGGGCATTGATTAGCACATGGGATTGTGATATTATTGCTATCACAGAGACATGATTGAGGGAGCGGCAGGACTGGCAGCTCAATATTCCAGGGTATAGAATCTTCAGGCAAGACAGGGGAGGGGGTAAAAGAGGAGGTGACATTGCACTGTTGATCAAAGAGTCAATTACTGCAGTAAGGAGGGATGATATCTTAGAAGGTTCCTCAAATGAGGCCATATGGGTAGAACTTAAAAACAAAAAGGGGACAATCACTTGGCTGGGAGTGTACTACAGGCCTCCAAACAGTCAGGGAGAGATAGAGGAGCAGATATGTAGGCAAATCTCAGAAGTCTAAAAATAATAGGATAATAATAGTAGGGGATTTCAACTTCCCCAATATCAACTGGGATAGTCTTAGTGCAAAAGGCTTAAAAGGGGCGGACTTCTTAAAATGCATACAGGAGAGCATTTTGAGGCAGTATGTAGAAAGTCCTACAAGAGAAGGGGCGGTACTGGACCTAATCCTAGAGAATGAAGCCAGACAAGTGGTAGAATGGTCAGTGGGGATACATTTCGGGAATAGTGACCATAACTCTAAGATTTAAGGTAGTTATGGAAAAGGACAAAGAGGGACCGGAAACAAAGGTACTGAATTGGGGGAAGGCCGATTTCAATATGATAAAACAGGATCTGGCCAAAGTGGACTGGGAGCAGCTACTTGTAGGAAAGTCTACATCAGACCAGTGGGAGACAGTCAAAGAGGAAATAATGAAAGTTTAGAGCCAACGTGTACCCATTAAGGTGAAGGGTAGGACCAACAAGTCCTGGGAACCCTGGATGTCAAGGGATATAGAGGATTGGATCAAGAAAACAAAGGAGACTTATGGCAGATACAGAGGGCTGAAAACAGCAGAGGCATTAGAGGAGTATGGAAAGTGTAGGGGGGTACTTAAAAAAGTAATTAGGAGAGCGAAGAGGGGACATGAAAAAACACTGGCGGGCAAGAGCATAACCAGGGAAAGAGTAGGACCCATTAGGGACCAAAGTGGCAATCTGTGTATGGAGCCAGAAGACATAGGTGAGGTTTTAAATGATTACTTTTCATCTGTGTTCACTATGGAGAAGGACGATGTAGGTGTAGAGATCAGGGAGGGGGATTGTGATATACTTGAACATATTAGCATTGAAAGGGAGGAGGTATTAGCTGTTTTTATGGGCTTTTAAGTGGATAAATCACCAGGCCCAGATGAGATGTATCCCAGGCTGTTATGTGAGGGGATGGCAGGGGCTCTGACACAAATTTTTAAATCCTCTCTGGCCAAAGGAGAGGTACCAGAGGTCTGGAGGACAGCGAATGTGGTACCATTATTCAAGAAGGGTGGCAGGGATAAACCAGGTAATTACAGGCCGGTGAGTCTAACATCAGTGGTTGGGAAACTATTAGAAAAAATTCTGAGGGACAGGATTAATCTCCACTTGGAGAGGCAGGGATTAATCAGGGATAGTCAGCATGGCTTTGTCAGGAGAAGATCGTGTCTGTTTAACGATTGAATTTTTCGAGGTGGTGACTCGATGTGGAGATGAGGGTACAGCAGTTGATGTAGTCTACATGAACTTCAATGAGACTTTTGATAAGGTCCCGCATGGGAGATTGGTCATGAAGGTGAGAGCCCATGGGATTCAGGACAATTTGGCAAATTGGATCCAAAATTGGCTTAGTGGCAGGAGGCAGAGGGTGATGATCGAGGGTTGTTTTTGCAATTGGAAGCCTGTGACCAGTGGTGTACCACAGAGATCGGTGCTGGGACCCTTGCTGTTTGTAATGTACATGCATGATGTAGACGGGAATATAGGAGGTATGATCAGTAAGTTTGCAGATGACACGAAAATTGGTGGTGTTGTAAATAGTGAGGAGGAAAGCCTTAGATTACAGGATGATATAGATGGGCTGGTAAGATGGGCGGAGCTGTGGCAAATGGAATTTAATCCTGAGAGGTGTGAGGTGATGCATTTTGGGAGGACTAACAAGGGAATATACAATGGATGGTAGGACCCTAGGAAGTCAGAGGGACCTTGGTGTACTTGTCCATAGATCACTGAAGGCAGCAGCACCGGTAGATAAGGTAGTTAGGAAGGCATATGGGATACTTGCCTTTATTAGCCGAGGCATAGAATATAAGAGCAAGGAGGTTATGATGGAGCTGTATAAAACACTAGTTAGGCCACAGCTGGAGTAATGTGTACAGTTCTGGGCACCACACTATAGGAAGGATGTGACTGCACTGGAGAGGGTGCAGAGGAGATTCATCAGGATGTTGCCTGAGCTGGAGCATTTCAGCTATGAAGAGAGACTGGATAGGCTAGGGTTGTTTTCCTTAGAGCAGAGAAGGCTGAGGGGGGACCTGATTGAGGTATACAAAATTATGAGGGTCATTGATAGGTTAGATAGGAAGAACATTTTTGTCTTAGCGGAGGTGGTCAATAACCAGGGGCATGGATTTAAGGTAAGGTGCAGGAGGTATAGAGGGGATTTGAGGGAAAATGTTTTCACTCGGAGGCTGGTTGGAATCTGGAACGCACTGTCTGAAGAGGTGGTAGAGGCAGGAACCCTAACATTTAAGAAGTACTTAGATGAGCACTTGAAATGCCATTGCATCCAAGGCTATGGGCCAAGTGCTGGAAAATGGGATTAGAGTAGTTAGGTGCTTGATGGCCGGCACAGACACGATGGGCCGAACGGCCTGTTTCTGTGCTGTATAACTCTATGACTCAATGTCTCTAAACTCCAATGAATACAGACCCAACCTGTCCAACCTTTCCTCATAAGATAATCCTCTCATTCCAGGCATCAGTCGAGTGAACCTTCCCTGAACAGTTTCCAACACAATTATATCCTTTCTTAAGTAAGGAGACCAAAACTGTACGCAATATTCTAAATGTGGTCTCACCAACGCCCTGTATAACTGCAGCAAAATATCTCTACTTTTCTATTCCATTCCCCTTGCAATAAATGACATTTGCCTTTTTAATCACTTGCTATATTTGCACACTAACCTTTTGTGTACTAGGACACCCAAATCCTTCTGCACCTCAGAGTTCTGTAACCTCTCTCAATTTAAATAGTCTGCTGCTTTTCTATTTTTCCAGCCAAAGTGAATAAGTTCACACTTTCCCACATTATACTCCATCTGCCAAATCTTTGCCTATTCACTTAACCTATCTATGTCCCTTTGCAGTTTATGTCTGCTTCACAAGTTACTCTCCTACCTATCTTTGTGTCATCAGCAAATTTCACAACCATACATTCAGTCCTTTTAGTTTCCAGCAGAGGTCACTGGACAACAATCAGCAGCAGAAATCCTGGATGTTTTTTTCCTGGTTGACCCAGGCCGATTGCAACATCCTTACTGCTATCCTGTCTGAGATCAGCTATCTCAAGACAAGTCAGGGATTCAAGGAGGAAAAATCTTTTCACCCAGAGGGTGGTTGGAATCTGGAACGCTCTGCCTGAAGGGGTGGTAGAGGCAGGTACCCTCACAACATTATTGAAGAAGTATTTAGATGAGCACCTGATACGCCATAGCATACGAGGCTACGGGCCAAATGCAGGCAAATGGGATTAGAATAGATAGGTGCTTGATGGCCGGCACAGACACGATGGGCCAAAGGGCCTGTTTCTGTGCTGTACAACTCTATGACTCGATAACGTAGGACTTCCAATTCAGCCACTGGAGAAGTTTGGATACAGTGCATGTGCCTGAAAGGTTTATCCTAGCTAAGCAGTGTACAGTGTACATGAGAAAAGGATTAACCATACAGATATGATTGCCATTGTTTTCACCAACATCCCTGTCCAGTTTGATTCATTCCTATCAATTCAACGTGATCAGGGCTGTAGCCTCTCTGGGATCAAGGGCAACCGCTCATATTAACTCTGTTACAAGTTGAGTTACAGCAATGGGGTAATGATCCAGGCCGACATTTCCCAGTACAGTACTGAGGAGGTGCTGCACTGTCAGAGGTGCTATCTTTCAGTTGAGATGTTAAATGAAGGCCTTGTTTGCTCTCGCAGGTGGATGCAAAAGATCCCGTGCATTATTTTGAATAACAGAGGAGTTCTCCCTGGTATCCTGGTCAATATTTATCCCTCAACCAACATTAAAAACAGAAAATGCTGGAAATTCTCAGTAGGTCTGGTAGCATCTGTGGAGAAAGAAACAGAGTTAACGTTTCAGGTCAGTGACCTTTCATCAGAACTGGGAAAAGTTAGAGATGTAAAAGGTTTTAAGCAAGTGAAAGGGGGGGGGGGGGGTGGGGGAAGGTGGAAAGAGAATGAAAGGGAAGGTCTGTGATAGAGTGGAAGGCAGGAGAGATTACATGGTAAAAGAGTTAGTGGTGCAGGGCCAAAGGGAGTGGTAATGGGACAAATAAAGAAACAAAAGATGTGCCAGAATAATGAACACCTGAAAGAAACAAACAAGGGAAAAAGGTGCTTATAACCAAAACCTGCAAAGAAAAAGGAAACAAAATTGGGGCAGAGATTATGGTCTGAAATTGTTGAATTCAGTGTTGAGTCCAGAAGGCTGTAAAATGCCTAACTGAAGGATGAGTTTCTTTGGAGCACAGCAGCAGGCCGAGGACAGAGAAGTCAGCGTGAGAGCAACATGGAGAATTAAATGGCAGGCCACCAGAAGTTTGGGGGTCATGCTTGCAGACTGAGTGGAGGTGTTTCACAAAGCGGTCACCCAATCTGCATTTGGTCTCCCCAGTGTAGAGCAGACCACATTGTGAGCAGTGAATGAAATATACTCAATTGAAAGTACATGTGAATTACTGTTTCACCTGGACAGAGTGTTTGGGGCCTTGGACAGTGAGGAGAAAGGAGATAAAAGGGCAGGTATTGCATCTCATGCACTTGCATGAGACGGTGCCTTGGGAAGGGGAGGGGGTGTTGGCGGTGATGGAGGAGTGGACCAGGGTGTCGTGGAGGGAATGGTCCCTTCGGAATACTGACAGGGGAGGGGAAGATGTGTTTGCTGGTGGCATCATGCAGGAGGTGGCAGAAAGAGCAGAGGTTGATCTTTTGAATATGGAGGCTGATGGGGTGGAAGGTTAGGACAAGGGGAACCCTGTCATGATTGGGAGGGGAGGGGATAGGGTGAGAACAGAAGTCCAGGAAATGGTATGGACACAGTCGACAGCCCTGTTAACTGCAGTTTTGGGTGGGTGGGAGGTGGGCGGTGGGAATCCTCAGTTGAGGAGACAGGAAGACACATTAGAAGCACTGGTTTGGAAGTTTGCATCATCAGGTGTGAAGGAGGCGAAAGAAGGGTGTGAGGATGTGTAGTCGAGGTAGATGTGGGAGTCAGTGGGCTTATCGTGAATATTTGTTGATAGCCTAGCCCCAGAAATGGAGACAGAGAAGTTGAGCAAGGGAAGGGAGGAGTTGAAGATGGACCATGTGAAAGTGAGAGAAGAGTGGAAATTGGTAGCAAAGTGGATGAAGTTTCCAGTTCAGGGTGAGAGCAGGAAACGTCATCGATACAGTCATCAATGTACCGGGAAAGAGGTGAGGGAGGGGTCCTGAGTAGGACTTGAATGAGGAATGTTTCATGTATCTCACAAAAAGGCAGGCATAGCCAGGACCCACATGGGTACCCATAGCAACACCTTTTATTTGAAGGAAGTGAGTGGAGTTGAAGGAGAAGTTGTTCAATGTGAGAACAAGTTCAGCCAGGTGGAGGAGGGTGGTGGTGGATGGGGACTGGTTGGGCCTCTGTTCAAGGAAGAAGCGGAGAGCCCCCAAACCATCCTGGTGGGGGATAGAGGTGTAGGGGGATTGGACGTCCATAGTGAAGAGGAGGTGGTGAGGGCATGAAAACTGGAAACCGCTAAAATGATGGAGGATATTGGAAAAATCACAGATGCAGGTGGGAAGAGACTGGACAAAGGGGAGAAAAATAGTTGTGTTAGGAAGAAATCAGTTGAGTGGGGCAAGAACAGGCTGATATGATGGGTCTACCAGGACAGTCCTGTTTGTGGATCTTGGGATGCAGGTAGAAGTGGGCTGTTTGTAGTTGGGGAACTATGATGCTGGAGGCCGTGGAGAGATTATCTTTGGAAGGGATGAGGTCAGTGACAGACCCAGATACAATGGCTTGATATACTGTGGTGGGGTCATGGTCCAGGGGGCAAAGCCTCAAGATAAGGGGCTGAATTTTACCTCCTTGAGCTTGAAAAAAAGGCGTGCATCACAGGCGACTCCTCTGCCACTGAAACCCCACGATATTACGAGTGGGGGCTCATTTAAATGGAGCAGGTGGACTGGCTGCCCCCGGAGACGTAGAGGGGCAGCTGCTGTGACCCTGGCAATGGCGTCCGGCACCAATGCACAGGTGCCGGCGCCATTTTTAAAGGGCTTCAAGCCCTAACTGATGTAAAAATTAGTATAAATGGGTGGTTGTTGGTCGGCACAGACTCGGTGAGCCGAAGGGCCTGTTTCAGTGCTGTATCTCTAAATCAAAAATTAATAAATAAAATTTTAAGGAGACCAGCACATTAAATTTCAATAAAAACATCTCCCACCCTCCCCATGATCAAACAATATATTTATTTCCCTCTCATCCGCCGCAAAACCATTTTTGACAGTCCTGACCTTTCAACCCCAAACTTTGCATTCTTTTCCCTTCAATCCCTTCCCACCATCACCTCAGCCAATGGATTAAGTTTTCTCCGTTTCTCCCCCCCCACCCCCCACATCACCACACCCTGACCTGAAAACTAAACTCCTCCCCCCTCCCCACCAGTGTTTCGCCTTGAATCCCCAAACGGGGACTGGAGGTGCGGGACCTCCTGCCACAGGCCGCATTATCAGCATGGGACGGTGACCCGCTCCAGGTAAGCTCATTTACATTTATTTGCATTAATTTTTATTCGTGAAAATTAGACTCCGCTGCTATGCGGTCGGGGGTGGGGGGTGGTCGGACAGTGGCCGCTAGTAAAATGCGGCAAGGCCTTCTCGGCATCGTGCGTCGTGGCAGGCCTCTCCCGCAAGTATTTTACAGGCCTCCCACCTCAACCCCCGACGTTGAGTGACTGGTAAAATGCAGCCCAAGGGGTCAATTATTTAGAACTGAGATGTGGAGAAATTTCTTCACTCAAAGTGTTGTAAATCTTTGGAATTGTGCCCCCAGAGATTGATAGATTTTTGATCTCTCAGCGATTCCAGGGATATGGGATGCAGGCTGGAAAGTGGAGTGGAGGTAGATCAGCCGTGGTCATATTGAATGGTGGATCTACTCCTGCTCCTACTTCTTATATTCTTATGTTCCAGGAGGAAGTGTCAGACAGTTGGCGCTTGTCCTCTGCTAGGTAGAGGTAGACATGCCAGACAACAACCTTGTCAACAGGTTTGATGACAATCACAGAATTGTTACCGAGCAGAAGGAGACCATTCGGCCCATTGTGTTTGCACCAGCTCTTCGAATGAGCAATTCAATTACTACCATTCTCCCACCTTCTCCCTGTAACCCTGCACATTCTTCCTTTTTCAGATAACTGTCTAATTCTCTTCTGAATGCCTCAATTGAACTTGCCTCCATCACACACTCAGGCAGCGCATTTCAGACCTGAACCACTCGCTTTTGCTTCTCTTACCCATTACCTTAAATCTGTGTCCTCTCGTTCCTGATTCTTTCACGAGTGGGAACAGTTTCTCTCTATCTACTCTGTCCAGACCATTCAGGATTTTGAATACCTCGATCAAATCACCTCTCAGCCTCTTCTTCTCAAAGGAAAACAGTCCTAACTTCTCCAATTTATCTTCATAACAGACGTTCTTCATCCCTGGAACCATTCTCGTGAATCTTTCCTGTACTCTCTCCAATGCCCTTACGTCTTTCTTAAAGTGCGATGCCCAGAACTGGATGCAATACACCAGCTGAGGCCAAACTAGTGTCAAAGACAAGTTCAACATAACTACCTTGCTCTTGTACTCTATGCCCCTATTAATAAAGCTGAGAATATTGTATATTTTATTATCTGTTCTCTCAACCTGTCCAGACGCCTTCAGTGACTTATGCACATATACAGACAGGTCCCTCTGCTCCTGCACCCCCTTTAGAATTGTACCCTTTACTTTATCTTGTCTCTCCATGTTCTTTCTACCAAAATGAATCACTTCACATTTCTCTGCATTGAACTTCATCTGCTACCTGTCTGCCCATTCCACCAACTTGTCTATGTCCGTTTGGAATTCTACACTATCCTCCTCACAGTTCACAATGCTTCCAGGTTTCATATCATCCACAAACTTTGAAATTGTGCCCTGTACACCAAGGTCTAGGTCATTAATATATATCAGGAAAAGCAAGGGTCTCAACACTGATCCCTGGAGAACTCCAGTACAAACATTCCTCAGCCCGAAAAAAACATCCATTAACCACTACTCTCTGTTTCCTGTCACTCAGCCAATTCTGTATCCATGTTGCTACCGTCCCTTTTATTCCATGAGCTACAAAGAGTGCATGGATGAACTGCAACAATTGTTTATCCCTGTCGGGCGCAAAAGTAAAACGGGAAAGGTAGCCAAACCATGGCTCACAAGGGAAATTAGAGATAGCATTAGATCCAAGGAAGAGGCGTATAAATTTGCCAGGAAAAACAACAGACCTGAGGATTGGGAGCAGTTTAGAATTCAGCAAAGGAGGACCAAAGGATTGATTAAGAAATGGAAAATAGAGTACGAGAGCAAGCTTGCAGGGAACATAAAAACTGACTGTAAAAGTTTCTATAGGTATGTGAAGAGAAAAATATTGGTGAAGACAAATGTGGGTCCCTTACAGTCAGAAACAGGGGAATTTATTATGAGGAACAAAGAAATGGCTGATCAACTAAATGCATATTTTGGTTCGGTCTTCACAAAAGAGGACACAAATATCATACCAGAAATGTTGGGGAACACAGGGCTTAGTGAGAGAGAGGAACTGAAGGAAATCAGTATTAGTAGAGAAATAGTGTTGGAGAAATTGATGGGATTGAAGGCCGATAAATCCCCAGGGCCCGATGGTCTGCATCCCAGAGTATTTAAGGAAGTGGCCCTAGAAATAGTGGATGCATTGGTGGTCATCTTCCAAGATTCTATAGACTCTGGAACAGTTCCTACAGATTGGAGGGTAGCTAATGTAACCCCACTATTCAAAAAGGGAGGTAGAGAGAAAGTAGGGAATTATAGACCAGTCAGCCTGACTTGAGTAGTGGGGAAAATTCTAGAGTCCATTATCAAAGATTTTATAACAGAGCACTTAGAGAACAGTGGTAGAATCGGGCAGAGTCAGCATGGATTAACGAAAGGGAAATCATGCTTGACAAATCTACTAGAATTCTTCAAGGATGTAACTAGTAGATTGCGTGCAGTTCTGGTCACCGCATTATAGGAAGGATGTGGAAGCTTTGGAAAGGGTGCAGAGGAGATTTACTAGGATGTTGCCTGGTATGGAGGGAAGGTCTTACGAGGAAAGGCTGAGGGACTTGAGGTTGTTTTCGTTGGAGAGAAGGAGGAGGAGAGGTGACTTAATAGAGACATATAAGATAATCAGAGGGTTAGATAGGGTGGATAGTGAGCGTCTTTTTCCTCGGATGGTGATGGCAAACACGAGGGGACATAGCTTCAAGTTGAGGGGTGATAGATATAGGACAGATGTGAGAGGTAGTTTCTTTACTCAGAGAGTAGTAAGGGCGTGGAATGCCCTGCCTGCAGCAGTAGTAGATTCGCCAACTTTAAGGGCATTTAAGTGGACATTGGATAGACACATGGATGAAAATGGAATAGTGTAGGTCAGATGGTTTCACAGCTCGGCGCAACATCGAGGGCCGAAGGGCCTGTACTGCGCTGTAATATTCTAATCTAATCTAGAGTTGATGAGAAGGAGCCAGTGGATGTGGTTTATTTGGACTTTCAGAAGGCTTTCGACAAAGTCCCACATAAGAGGTTAATGTGTAAAATTATAGCGCATGGGATTGGGCGTAGTGTATTGCGATGGATAGAAAATTGGTTGGCAGACAGGAAACAAAGAGTAGTGATAAACGGGTCTTTTTCCGAATGGCAGGCAGTGACTAGTTGGGTACCGCAGGGATCGGTGCTAGGACCCCAGCTATTCACAATATATATTAATGATTTAGATGAGGGAACTAAATGTAATATCTCCAAATTTGTAGATGACACAAAAACTGGGTGGGAGGGTGAGTTGTGATGAGGATGCAGAGAGGGTTCAGGGTGATTTGGACAAGTTGAGTGAGTGGGCTAATGCATGGCAGATGCAGTATTATGTGGATAAATGTGGTTATCTACTTTGGTAGCAAAAACAGGAAGGCAGATTATTATCTGAACGGCTATAAACTGAGAGAGGGGAACATGCAGCGAGACCTGGGTGTTCTCATACACCAGTCGCTGAAGGTAAGCATGCAGGTGCAACAGGTGGTAAAAAAGGCAAATGGTATGTTGGCCTTCATAGCGAGAGGATTCGAGTACAGAAGCAGGGATGTCTTGCTGCAATTATACAGGGCCTTGGTGAGGCCACACCTGGAATATTGTGTGTAGTTTTGGTCTCCTTATCTGAGGAAGGATGTTCTTACTATAGATGGAGTGCAGCGAAGGTTTACCAGACTGATTCCTGGGATGGTGGGACTGACATATGAGGAGAGATTGAGTCAGGTAGGATTATATTCGCTGGAGATCAGAAGAGTGAGGGAGGATCTCATAGAAACCTATAAAATTCTAACAGGACTTGACAGGGTAGATGCAGGAAGGATGTTCCCGATGGTGGGGGAGTCCAGAACCAGGGGTCATAGTCTAAGGATACAGGGTAAACCTTTCAGGACTGAGATGAGGAGAAATCTCTTCACCCAGAGAGTGGTGAGCCTGTGGAATTCACTACCACAGAAAGCAGTTGAGGCCAAAACATTGTATGTTTTCAAGAAGGAGTTAGATATAGCTCTTGGGTCTAAAGGGGTCAAAGGATATGGGGTGAAAGCGGGAACAGGTTATAGAGTTGGATGATCAGCCATGATCATAATGAATGGCAGAGCAGGCTCTAAGGGCTGAATGGCCTACTCCTGCTCCTATTTTCTATGTTTCTATAACTCTGCTCACAGGTCTGTTGTGCGACACTGTATCAAATAATGTTAGGGTCGGACCTGAGAGAAAAGATGGCTGCAAGTTCAGAGGAAGATAAGTTAAAGTGAGTGAGGGGAGCAGAGAAATGGAGATGGCTGATGTCACGCCAGCAGTTCTCAATGAAAAGATCAAGACAGAGTAAGAGGCCAGAGGGAGGGGTCCAGCTGGAGGGAGAATGCTGCAAATGGGTTAAAGGGTCTGATGTGGGGGAGGAAGACTCCTGGCCAAAGAAGTGGCTATGGAAGTGAAGGCAACAGAAGATCTCTGTGTTGTGCCAAGCTTGAAAACCCTTGTTTTTGCTTTCAGCCCACAGCTGTTCATGATTCTGCAATTTACACCTCCTCTCGACACATCTTTTGTTTCTTTACTTGTCCCATTACCACTCCCTTTGGCTTTGCACCACCAGCTCTTTTGTTATTTAATCTCTCCTGTCTTTCCTTTTGTTTTTTTTTCCATTCTCCCCCCCCCCTTTCACTTGCTTAAAACCTATTACATTTCTAACTTTTCCCAGTTCTGACGAAGGGTCACAGACCTGAAACGTTAACTCTGTTTCTCTCTCCACAGATGCTGCCAGACCTGCTGAGTATTTCCAGCACTTTCTGTTTTCATTTCTGATTTCCAGCATCCGCAGTATTTCACTTTTGTGTCACTAAAACAGATGATCTGGTCATTATCACATTGCTGTTTGTGGGATCTTGCTGTGTGCAAATTGGCTGCCACACTTCCTACATTACAAATGTGGTCTTGAAAGGTGCTATAGAAATACTATTTTTAAAGAACACATATTCCTGATAAGCAAGGGGGTGAAAGGTTGTTGGGGGCAGGTGGAAATGTGGAGTAATTAGTTCAGCCATGAACGTATTGAATGGGGGAGGAGGCTCGAAGGGCTGAATGACCTACTCCTGTTCCTAACTCGTATGTTCATATTGCCTGTTTATTCAGACTTCATTTGGACAATAAGATCATATGTTAGGATAACTGGGGAATATTGGAGTGGGTGCCTCCGGAGAATACTTGGCATCAGGTGGCAGGACCGTATCTCCAACACAGAAGTCCTCGAGGCGGCCAACATCCCCAGCTTATACACACTACTGAGTCAGCGGCGCTTGAGATGGCTTGGCCATGTGAGCCGCATGGAAGATGGCAGGATCCCCAAAGACACATTGTACAGCGAGCTCGCCACTGGTATCAGACCCACCAGCCGTCCACATCTCCGCTTTAAAGACGTCTCGCAAACGCGACATGAAATCCTGCGACATTGATCACAAGTCGTGGGAGTCAGTTGCCAGCGTTCGCCAGAGCTGGCGGGCAGCCATAAAGACAGGGTTAAAATGTGGCGAGTCGAAGAGACTTAGTAGTTGGCAGGAAAAAAGACAGAGGCGCAAGGGGAGAGCCAACTGTGCAACAGCCCCGACAAACAAATTTCTCTGCAGCACCTGTGGAAGAGTCTGTCACTCTAGAATTGGCCTTTATAGCCACTCCAGGCACTGCTTCACAAACCACTGACCACCTCCAGGCGCGTATCCATTGTCTCTCGAGATAAGGAGGCCCAAAAGAAGAAAGAATTGGAGTGGGTTACCCAACACTTCATTTCGATTTAGATCAAGAACCCATTATGGATTCTAGTCAGATGACCATCAATGCAGATTGATATAGCTGGTGGTGCTCTCAATGGAGCCCATTTTCAGGCAGCTGCAGCTGACCTCTCCCTAAATGAAGTCTTCATAGCTTATTGTAACACCTACAGTTTACTACCGGTTCTGATAGTGCCAGTAAAGCAGCAATGCCCCCAGCTACCACCCTCTGCAATCTCGAGCAGATTGAAAATTCTGCTGCTTGTATTCTAACTCGCACCAAGTCCTGTTTACCCATCTCATCCGTGCTTGCTGACCTATATTGGCTCCCGGTTCCACAGCACCTGATTTTTAAGATTTTCATCCTTGTATTCAAACCACTCCATGGTCTCACCCCTCTCATTCTCTGTAACCTTCTCCAGCCCGACAGCTCTCAAAGATCTCTGCGTTTCTCCAATTTTCATTCCTCTACCATTGGTGGCTTTGCCAACAGCTGCCAAGGCCCTAGGCTCTGGAATTCCCTCCCTAAACCTCTCCACTTCTCTCTCCTCCTTTCTGACGCTCTTTAAAGCCTACCTCTTTGACCAAGTTTTGGTCACCTGTCCTAACATCTCCTCATGTGGCTCGGTGTCAAGTTTTGTCTGATAATTCACTTGTGCACCACCTTGGGATGTTTTAATACTTTAAAGGCGCTATGTAAATGCATGTTATTCTAGGAGTCCAGGACTAACACGCAGGAACTGAAATCCAGGTTTCTGGTCTGATTCATTTCAAAGCCTGTTCGAAAACCTCCAGCACTGTCCCAAAGAGTTTCAAACTCATGTCACTTGCGAAGCTCGATACAAACAGGGCAAAGGTGGGTTGACAGACTATCACAGTAAACATCAGCACGAACACAAACACACCCAGCATGCACTGCCTTAATGTCAGTGCAAAGTCAACACATCATTAGGACAATTAACCATTCACCCAACACCAAACAGGAGTTACAGTGAGGAACCCTGAGCTGCAATTGGTCACCTGAGCTGCATCATCAACAAAGAATGTTGCATTTGCCTTTGAACAATTGCATGGAAAGGGATGGTTATGGGGTGAAATTCATGCACAATTTCAGCTACACAAAAGCATCTGGAAGCATTGAAGGTTAAAGCAGACACAGCCTTGTTAGGATGGAACAGGCCAATCTACCTCGCACACAAAACATGCAGTGTTCAGTAGCTAGCATTTGCAAAGTCTTACCATTTCTCCCTACATTAGTGACCGATGGGTCAGCATGGGGAGAGGGTTCAGGGAGAAAGAAACCAGTTGAAAAAATGACTACCACACAACTTGGCAAAAAAATCAAAAGAAACTCTCAGATAGGGTTATTCTGTGAATCTCAGTTATCCTTCCTTAATCATTAATTCTCCAGATCAGTGAGGCTGAATAGTGTCTGTTCCCAACAGCAAATGATTGTGTGACTTCTAAATGGGATACAGTTTCTCCCCAACAATTTGGGTCATTTAGATAATTGGCAAAAGAACCAGAGGGGAGATGAGGAAACATTTTTTTAACACAATGAGTTGTTGTGATCTGGAACGCACTGCCTGAAAGGGCAGTGGAAGCAGATTCAATAGTAACTTTCAAAAGGGAATCAGAATATATACTTCAAAAGGGAAAATTTGCAGGGATATGGGGAAAGAGCATGGGGAGTGGGATTAATTGGATATGTCATTCAAAGAGATGGCGTGAGCATGATGGGCCGAATGGCCTACTTCTCTGCTGTATGGTTCCAAGAACTGATCTTTTCATGGTAATCCTTGAGGTTATTGTTTGATTGGTCCAAACTGTAGAGCACAATCTAAAGACATTCGAAGGATCACAGAGATTGGCTCATGATACTGTTGTGTTCTCCAATCTTTACCCACAAATCCACAGAAATTTTGGTTCAAATTGAAAATGCCTGTGCTTTTATTGTACAAAAGCAAACTCCAAATGTGCAACGGCACAGTTCTACCACCTCAACGGCCAAGAAGTGAGCTTCTTCAGCTGAACGGGAAGATCGCCACAGCTTTGAAGCCAGATGGCTAATGTCCACCTTCCCAAAAGGAGGATCAAAGACATCTTCAAGTTGGCTGACAAATTGTGACATCACAAATCCCAGCCAGAATGGAGATGATTGGTTAATTCTCCTGTCAATCACACCGCTGTAAGTGACTGTTGACTGATTTTGCACAATACTTTTTATTATTGCAACTATCCTTCACTCACTGCATTTTGTTGGAGAAATCACCCTGCTTTTATCAGGAGGTGTTGCCGTAGTTTCGATTACGAGTTCTGTTTGCTGTAGTTCATAAAGACTCTGTTTAAACAGACTCTGTAAATAAACATTGTTTGCTTCGCTGAGTAAATAACTTTTGTTCGCTGTAAAACAGACTGCTCGCTGCCAGTCCTGCCATAAGTTCCACCCTTCCAACTCATTGGCTGACACGGTGGTTTCAATAGACTGACAAGACTGGTTCCATATGGAATTAAATTCAGGAATAAGGCAGCATTGGAACATTTTACAGAGCAAGGAGTAATTCTGTACTGTGCTCACCATTAATGTAGTATTGAGCTTTCCATACTCGAGTACAGTAGGGCTCAATTCCGTCTTTAGCTGGATGCTCCTGTGCATAAAGGAACGATGGACCTTTTTTCTATCCCCTGCCCTCCCTGTCTCCATCTGTCAATCCTAATCCTGCTAAAATGGAGCCTCGTCATTGTAGCAGCAACCGAGAAATGGTTAAAAATGCCACGAAATACCACAAGCAAAGATTGAAAAAGACCTGAGCATTATCAATATAACCCAAGAATGATAGTGTGAAAACACTGGCATTGCCTTTGATGGATAATGTTTTCCTATCCAATCAAATTGGATAACTTAGATGGTTATGCAGATCGCGTGACGTTACGAGGGATGGGGGTGGCTGAACTGAAGCATTAACACCAACGTAAATAAGGAGGGCGGAACCACCTGTTTCTGTGCTGTGAATTCTATGTAATGGGTGGGGGGGGGGGGTGGAGGAAGGGAGGGGATGAGACAGTCTACGTGCTCTGGATAGTTCTTGTGAGGATAGGACATGAGACCCTTAATCATGCCTCCCATGGGTTTTAATAAAAGACAACCATCCAAGCTCACATGTGAAGAGCAGCCCCTTGCAGTGACTATAAAATGCCAAGCTCTCCCCAGCTGAGCAGCCCACTGCCACTCGTTCACAGAATGTAGCGGAGGGCTGCTGCAGTCATGGAAACAGGGAAACCCCACCCCCCACCCCACCCACTGCACCGCCCCGCCCAACCCACTGTGAGGTCCAAAACCCTTCAGTGCAGGCTTGGGAATAGAATCACAACAATAGAAATTAGGACCACAGAAAGAGGTTGATTTTTTTGTCTGTGTTTTTGCTGAAAAATAAGATCAATTCAACTATTTTGACAAGATGACAAATTCAAGTCTAGAGAATCTTTATGATTTCTACATACAACAGACATTTTACTAATGACATATTGACATAGGAACAAGAACAGGCCATTCAGCCAGTCCAGCCCATTCCACCACTCAAATAGATCATGGTTGATCGGTATCTTCACTCCATCTACCTGCCTTTAATACCCTCATCTAATAAAAAATCCTGACGGAAGGTCATCAACCCGAAATGTTAGTGCCGCTTCTCTCTCCACAGATGCTGCGTGACCTGCTGAGTATTTCCAGCATTTTCTGTTTTTATTTCATCTGCAGTGTTTTGCTTCTGTATAAAACTTAGCAATCTCAATTTTGAAATTTTCAATTGTCCCCAGCCTCATCAGTTTTTCTCAGAGAGGGGGTTCTAGATTTCCACTCCCCTTTGTGTGAAGAAGTGCTTCCTGACACCACCCCTGAATGGCCTGGCTCTAATTTTAAGGTTATACCCCCTTGTTCTCGCCCCCGCCAGAGAACATTCTCTCTATTTACCCTATCAATCCTTTAGTCATCTTAAACACCTCAATTAGATCACCCCTTAATCTTCTAGTGTCTAGGGAATACTAGCCTAGTCCTCATAATTTGAGCCTTTCATAATTTGAGCCTCTAAGTCCCGGTATCATTCTCGAGGAAATAGCTGCCAAAGCTGATCTGGGAGAAATTGGCATCATTTCCCTTTAAAACAATTGTGTAGTGACTGCGTTGTCTGAGAACTTGGTGAAATGCAACTGTATAAAATGTCTACATTTAGCCTAGAGTGAGATCTGGATTTCTCTTCATAAAAATAAATCAACTCATTCAAAGACTGTGATGACACTGAGGAGAAACCCAGCAGTAAAACTAAGCAACAGGAATAAAGGCAGAGGACAGTGCCGTGGAATAACTCAGGGCATCAAGCTCTTACAAGGTTCACAGCCACCGGTCTTGACGCAGATAAGCAGGTGGACCTCCAGTTCCCAAGTGCTGCTGGCAATGCCACCTGACACCCCCAGACTCTCAAATCAACAGCGAGAGCTCCAAGCCTCCTGAAAACCTTTTTTTGGACATTTACAGGTTTCTTAAGAACCTTCTAGAAACAGACTGCTCAGTTCAAATGTTGAGCAAAAAAATTGTACTTTTCCATCTGTGCACAATACATTCTAATCTCTACTCGATTCTGCACAAAACGCACATGGGTGTATAAAACAAGGAAATGGCCTTTCAGTCCATTAAGTACAGCCCCTCCCCATATCAGGTAGAATCTACTTCACACTGGCACACAGACGGAGACACAGACACACACACAGACACACGCACGCACCTCAAGTGTCCAACCAGTCAAAGCACCCAGCAAAGGCTAAGCATGTCCTCTGAGGCGGAGTCGGAGAGAGACACTGGGGCAACCCCGAGGGCTGTTGAGGCCTGGGGAACCTCTCAGGGCAACGACTGTGCATGGAGTGTCAAGCAAGGGGTTGAATTACATTAACAAACGTGGGCGGGGGGGAGAAAGGGTGGAACACTGTCTTCAAGAAGAAATCGTTTGCCGAACCTCTTGCCGTTAGAGCGCGAGATAGAGGTACAAATATGTAAACAGATTCTGGAAAGATGTAGGAGCAACAGGGTGGTGGTGATAGGAGATTTTAATTTTCCCAACATTGACTGGGATTCACTTAGTGTTAGAGGTCTAGATGGAGCAGAATTTGTAAGGAGCATCCAGGAGGGTTTTCTCGAGCAGTATGTAAATAGTCCAACTCGGGAAGGGGCCATACTGGACCTGGTGTTGGGGAATGAGCCCGGCCAGATGGTTGAAGTTTCAGTAGGGGACTACTTTGGGAATAGTGATCACAATTCCGTAAGTTTTAGAATACTCATGGACAAAGACGAGATTGGTCCTAAAGGAAGAGTGCTAAATTGGGGGAAGGCCAACTATACCAAAATTCGGCAGGAGCTGGGGAATGTAGATTGGGAGCAGCTGTTTGAAGGTAAATCCACATTTGATATGTGGGAGGCTTTTAAAGAGAGGTTGATTAGCGTGCAGGAGAGACATGTTCCTGTGAAAATGAGGGATAGAAATGGAAAGATTAGGGAACCATGGATGACATGGTGAAATTGTGAGACTAGCTAAGAGGAAAAAGGAAGCATACATAAGGTCTAGGAGGCTGAAGAAAGACGAAGCTTTGAAAGAATATCGGGAATGTAGGACCAATCTGAAACGAGGAATTAAGAGGGCTAAAAGGGGTCATGAAATATCTTTAGCAAACAGGGTTAAGGAAAATCCCAAAGCCTTTTATTCATATATAAGGAGCAAGAGGGTAACTAGAGAAAGGATTGGCCCACTCAAGGACAAAGGAGGAAAGTTATGCGTGGAGTCAGAGAAAATGGGTGAGATTCTAAACGAGTACTTTGCATCGGTATTCACCGAGGAGAGGGACATGACGGATGTTGAGGTTAGGGACAGATGTTTGATTACTCTAGGTCAAGTCGGCATAAGGAGGGAGGAAGTGTTGGGTATTCTAAAAGGCATTAAGGTGGATAAGTCCCCAGGTCTGGATGGGATCTATCCCAGGTTACTGAGGGAAGCGAGAGAGGAAATAGCTGGGGCCTTAACAGATATCTTTGCAGCATCCTTAAACACGGGTGAGGTGCCGGAGGACTGGAGAATTGCTAATGTTGTCCCCTTGTTTAAGAAGGGTAGCAGGGAAAATCCAGGCAATTATAGACCGGTGAGCCTGACGTCAGTGGTAGGGAAGCTGCTGGAGAAGATACTGAGGGATAGGATCTATTCCCATTTGGAAGAAAATGGGCTTATCAGTGATAGGCAACATGGTTTTGTGCAGGGAAGGTCATGTCTTACCAACTTAATAGAATTCTTTGAGGAAGTGACAAAGTTGATTGATGAGGGAAGGGCTGTAGATGTCATATACATGAGCTTCAGTAAGGCGTTTGATAAGGTTCCCCATGGTAGGCTGATGGAGAAAGTGAAGTCGCATGGGGTCGAGGGTGTACTAGCTAGATGGATAAAGAACTGGCTGGGCAACAGGAGACAGAGAGTAGCAGTGGAAGGGAGTTTCTCAAAATGGAGACGTGTGACCAGTGGTGTTCCACAGGGATCCGTGCTGGGACCACTGTTGTTTATGATATACATAAATGATTTGGAGGAAAGTATAGGTGGTCTGATTAGCAAGTTTGCAGATGACACTAAGATTGGTGGAGTCGCAGATAGTGAAGGGGACTGTCAGAGAATACAGCAGAATATAGATAGATTGGAGAGTCGGGCAGAGAAATGGCAGATGGAGTTCAATCAGGGCAAATGCGAGGTGATGCATTTTGGAAGATCCAATTCAAGAGTGAACTATACAGTAAATGGAAAAGTCCTGGGGAACATTGATGTACAGAGAGATTTGGGTGTTCAGGTCCATGTTCCCTGAAGGTGGCAACGCAGGTCAATAGAGTGGTCAAGAAGGCATACGGCATGCTTTCCTTCATCGGACGGGGTATTGAGTACAAGAGTTGGCAGGTCATGTTACAGTTGTATAAGACTTTGGTTCGGCCACATTTGGAATACTGCGTGCAGTTCTGGTCGCCACATTACCAAAAGGATGTGGATGCTTTGGAGAGGGTGCAGAGGAGGTTCACCAGGATGTTGCCTGGTATGGAGGGCGCTAGCTATGAAGAGAGGTTGAGTAGATTAGGATTATTTTCATTAGAAAGACGGAGGTTGAGGGGGGACCTGATTGAGGTGTACAAAATCATGAGAGGTATAGACAGGGTGGATAGCAAGAAGCTTTTTCCCCCAGAGTGGGGGATTCAATTACAAGGGGTCACGAGTTCAAAGTGAGAGAGGAAAAGTTTAGGGGGGATATGCGTGGAAAGTTCTTTACGCAGAGGGTGGTGGGTGCCTGGAACGCGTTGCCAGCGGAGGTGGTAGACGCGGGCACGATAGCGTCTTTTAAGATGTATCTAGACAGATACATGAATGGGCAGGAAGCAAAGAGATACAGACCCTTAGAAAATAGGCAACATGTTTAGATAGAGGATCTGGATCGGCGCAGGCTTGGAGGGCCGAAGGGCCTGTTCCTGTGCTGTAATTTTCTTTGTTCTTTGTTCTTAATCGTCTGACTAGCAACTCCACAGGAGTCGGGTATAGAATAGTCCAGGTTGCTCACACATGACGTCATGGTAACATTCATCTCTCCAGCCATTAACTACCCCCCCGCCTCCCCCACCACCACACTGGAAAAGTTTCACAAACACTCACTCGTGAAGAAAATCACCCTTTAGAGAACACAACAAAGAGGACTTTCAAGAAGCCAATTTAACATTCGCTCTAGCCACTGCATGCTGCAGGCAATGGGCAAATGAGTGTTATGCTGCAATGAAAGGGTTAATGCCCCCAACTATCAGTCCCTCTCTCAATCAGACATCTGTCCCTCAACTCCAGCCTCGGACCTTAGGGTTGCCACCTTCCAGGATGGCCCTGGAATCTCCAGGAATTGAAGGATAATCTCTCAGAGGCTGCACAGATACATGTGAGAAGATGGTGCATTTTGATGGTGCTTGGAAGTTAACAGTTGAACTGGGGTAGAGGAGCAGAGGTATCTGAAGGATGACACATAAATCATTAAAAGCAGTACCATAGATTCATGAGGCCATAAAAAAGCAAACACAGCACTGGGGTTCATTTCTAGAGGGGTACAATTGAAAAGCAGAGAGGATTGCATGAAACCTTGGATTGCGCTTGGAGTATTATGAACAGTTCTGGTTGCTACATTACTAAAAGGATATAGAGGCACTGGTGAAGATGCAAAAAATAGATTGACAGGGATGATACCAGAACTGAGAGGTTCTCCGTATCAGGGAAGATTATACAGGCTGGGCTCTTTTCTCTAGAAAAGACTGAGGGGTGTCCTTATAGATATCTTTAAGATTACATTTTTGTGAAAGCAACATAGGAATATAGGAGCAGGAGTAGGCCATTCAGCCCATCGAGCCTGCTCCACCATTCAATACGATCATGGCTGATCATCCACTTCAATGCCTTTCTCCCACACTATCCTCATCCCCTTTAAGTCATTTGTATTTAGAAATCTGTCAATCTCTGCTTTAAACATACTCAATGACTGAGCTTCCACAGCCCTCTGGGGTAGAGAATTCCAAAGATTCACAACCCTCTGAGTAAAGAAATTTCTCCTCATCTCTGTCCTAAGTGGTTTCCCCCTTATTTTCAAAATGTGTCCCCTGGTTTGAGAATCCCCGACCAGGGGAAACAACTTAGCTGCATCTCCCCTGTCTATCCCTTTAAGTATTTTGTAGGTTTCAGTGAGATCATCTGTCATTCTTCAAAACTCTAGAGAATACAGGCCCAGTTTCCCCAATCTCTTTTCATAGGACAGTCCTGCCATCCCAGGAACAAGTCTGGTGAACCTTCGTTGCACTCCCTCTATGACAATAATATCCTTCCTAAGGTAAGGGGACCAAAACTGCACACAGTACTCTCGGTGCGGTCTAACCAAAGTTCTATACAATTGAAGTAAGACTTCACTACTCTTGTACTCAAATCCTCTTGCAATAAAGGCCAATATACCATTAGCCTTCTTAATTGCTTGCTGCACCTGCATGTTAGCTTTCAGTGACTTATTGACAAGGACACCCAGGTCCCTTTGTACATCTACACTTTCTAATCTCTCACCATTTAAGAAATACTCAGCACATCTCTTCCTCCTACTAAAGTGGATAACCTCACATTTTTCCACATTATATTCCATCTGCCACGTTCTTGCCCACTCACTAAGTCTGTCTAAATCCCCTTGAAGCCTCTTTGCATCTTCCTCACAACACACATTCCCACCTAGTTTTGTGTCATCCGCGAACTTGGAAATACTACATTTGGTCCCCACATCCAAATCATTGATATATATTGTGAACAGCTGGGACCCAAGCACTGATCCCTGCGGTACCCCACTAGTCACAGCCTACCAATGCGAGAATAACCCGTTTATTCCTACTCTCTGCTTTCTGCCTGTTAACCATTGAAGGACTAGTGGTCTCCTAATTCCTCCTACCAAAACATATCACCTCACATGTATCTATGCAGTATCTGGGAGGTGACCCTTTAATTCCTGGAGACTCCAGGGCAATCCTGGAGGGTTGGTAACTCATAAGGTTCTAGTCTGGAGTTGGGGGACCAATTTAGAGAAGGGACTGATGGCTGAGGGCATCAACCTTTCTCTATTCCAGGTTTAGTTGGGTGGAGAAGATGTTTCCCCTTTGGAAGAGGCCAGATCTAAGGGCTATAAATATAGGATAGTCACATAAATCCATTAAGGAATTCAGGAGGAACTTCTTTACCCTGAGAGTGGTGACAATGTGGAACTCACCACCACAGGTAAGGGGAAGTTAGATAAACACATGAGGGAGAAAGGAATAGAAGGATATGGTGATCGGTTAAGATGAAGTGAGGTGGGAGGAGGCTCATGTGGAACATAAACACCAGCATAGACCAGATGGGCCGAATGGCCTGTTTCTATCCAACTCCAAGCTGTGAGCAAGCCGGGTGAAAAATTGTAGATACATTTAAAATTGTGCATTGATTTCATTGAACACTTTAGTTTGTTAGCTATATTGGAGCTGGGAAGAAATTGGGGAGGCGATTGGATGTGGGAGGTCATGTGATGAAAACCCCAAGAATATGTCCAACTAGTGCTAGCAATATGATGCTTCATATTTCCTCCTTTTTTTACAAAAAAAGATACAAAACGCTCACACTATCATCATGGCATGTTTCCTGGTTTCATGGTGTTATCTTTCCATATGAAAGATGGCACTAACCTCATCTATTGCTTTCTTATAGCTCTGGGAGGAAGGCAAGGTTAGTCCGCGATCAAGATGACAGAGAAGCCGAGAGAGAGACAGACAGACAGACAGACAGACAGACAGAAGGTTAAGAGACAAAAGAAAAAATGGAAATGTTAGTTCAACGCCGTGAATCTGCTTTAAAAAATTTAATTCACATCAAGGGTATGTACGTTAAATCACTTTATCAAACTGTGCAGTTTCAAACTTTACTGAGACTTATGGGATGGGAGGAGCAAAAGCTGAATGGTGCCATCACCTGCTGGTGTCTCCCACCTTGTTGGCAACTGCCTCCTGAGTCAAAGAGGAGGTCAATTAGCTTGGCATGCACCAACTCAACGGAGATAAGAGCAACCTTGCTGAGGGCACAGCGCAGAGACTTTCAACTGAGGGGACGAGAGAAAGGTAGATGCTAGAAGGACAACTCATGAGCTGAAATGGACAGATCAGTGGCCCAGCCAATCTAGAAGCAGGATTTTGTTTAAGAAGGGACCTCTCTCATCACTTTCTCGGGAGAGCACTTCCACATCAAAACGATGCCAGGCAGAATCAGCTGTCAGCCTATAGGCTTCGAGTGATAGAGGTCATGGTGTGTAAAATTCTCACACAGAGGTGAACGGACACTGTTGATATTCACTCGGGTGCAAAGAGCAGAAAGGCATCAGCCTCCATTGGCATTTCATCACATTATCTCCTCCTGATTTTCATCAGTGCACCATTCCAGAGGTACTTTCTGATACATTCTTCATGCATCAGGCTCAGTAGCAAGTCATCAGGCTGTCTGGCGAAGGGGGGCTGTGGTGGGAGTCGGTGGGGGAGACCACCAAAGCCAAGCCTAACATTGCTTTGCACAACATTTCCTACACGCTCTCGCAAAAGTACCTGAATGATGATCAGGATCAGGAAAATCCCTGTCCAATTTTCACCTCACTGTAACCCAAACACATGGAGACCAATTTTAGCATCTCAAAGGGATCTCCAGCTGAGATCAATTAAACTCAGAACAGACTCCCCACACTCAGTGCTCCATAGGACTGTACACTTGGTGTCTGAGCCAGGTATTTTGTTCATCCCATTCTGATATATTTTCAGGAGTTCACTGGATTTTACTTATTGAACAAACCAGAAGAATCAATAAGTTAAAAAGTATGTAGCCCAATTGCTCAAGCATTGGTTGGGCCAAGGAAATGGTCATAGTCTACTGAGAATCATACAGCACAGAAGGAGGCCATTCTGCCCATTGTGCCTGTGCCAGCTCTGTGAAAGCCCCATCCAATTAGTTCCACTGCCTTGCTCTTTCCCCATAATCCTGCAAATTTCTCCGAGTATTTATCCAATTCCCTTTTGAAAGTTACTATTGAATATTCAGTTCCCAGTCCTGGTCACCCTGTAACCACATCTTGGTCACAGAAATTAAATCAGACCCATTTATGTCTATTTGTACCTTCAAATCATTTACCTTGTTGTGAATGTTGCGTGCATTCAGATAGAGTGCCCTTAACTGAATCTGCTTCCATTGCCTTTTCAGGCAGCGCATTGCAGATCACAACAACTCGCTGTAAAAACATTTCTGCCCACTCCTCTCTGGTTCTTTGCCAATTACCTTGAATCTGTATCCTCTGGTTATCAAACTTCTGCCACTTGAAACAGTTTCTCCTCATTTACTTTATCAAAACCCTTAAGTCATTGTGGTAGGAAGGAATAGATCAGTTCTGTGTAATAAGTTCCAAAATGGTGGGGGGGGGGGGGGGGGAGCGGGGGAGGGAGAAGGAGGAAGAAGAGGCCAGTGGTTGTGTCAAACCAATAGGCTGTGGTACAGTATTTAATGCAGTAACTGGAGGGCACTGAGTTCCCAGATGCTTCCAAAGCTGAAGGGGATCACATGGCCCAATTGAGCAGTGAAAGTCAGTGGAATAAATATATTAAAAGAGAAACAAGGAGACCTCTGTGGTGGGAAAGCTTTTAGAAATGATAATCCAGGACAAAATTAACACTTGGACAAGTGTGAATTAATTAAGGAAAGCCAGCACAGATTTGTTAAAGGGAGTTTGCTGACTGATGAGGTTTTTTTATATCGGTTTTCTATAGCTTACTTCTGTTTTGTTTAGTTTGTCTAATAAATAGAGGCATGGTAGGGTTCCTTAGTCCCGTGGAATGCACATCCTGTAACATGTGGCAACTCTAGGATACTTCTCGTGTACTGGACAACTACATTTGCAGGAAGTGTCATCAGCTGGAGGAGCTTGAGCCCCAGGTTTTGGAGTTTCAGTGGCAGCTGGCTTCACTGCGGAGCATCCGCAAGTCTAGGAGTTTCATGGATAGCACGTTTATAGATGTGGTTAACCTGCAGCTTGAGGGTAAGCAGGCAGAGATGGCATGAGTGACTGCCAGGCAGTCAAAGAGAACCAGACAGGTAGTGCAGGAGACCCCTGTGTGCATCGCGTTCTCCAATCAGTTCTGAATACTGCTGAGAGTGATGGTTCATCCGGAGAGTGCATCCCAAGCCAAGTCCATAGCTCCATGGCAGCACGGCTGGCTCAGCTGTACAAAGAAGTGGGAGGAAGATTGGGAAAGCAATAGTGATAGGCGTTTGAATAGTTAGGGGAACAGACAAGCATTTCTGCGGCTGCTGTCATGATTCCAGGATGGCACGCTGCCTCCCTGGTGCCGAGGTCAAGGATGTCACTGACTGGCTACAGACCACTATTAGGGGGGAGGGTAAACAGCCAGAGGTTGGGTCATATCAGCACCAATGAGATAGCCAGAAAGAGGGATGCGGTCCTGCAGGGATATTTTAGGGAGCAAGGCAAGAAACACGCTGTGTCACGTGCTAGTTAGTATAGAAATAGGAGGATAGAGCAGATAAATGTGTGGCTGGAGAGGTGTTGCACGAGGGAGGGTTTTAGATTCCTGGGACATTGGGACTGGTTCTGGAGAGATGTGACCTGTACAGGTTGACTAGGTTGTGCCTTAATAGAGTCAGGACCTCTTGTATGCAGTTTGCTAGTGCTGTTGGGGAGGGTTTAAACTAATTTGGCAGGGGGGTGGGAACCAGAAGGTAATATTAGAGAGAATAAACAAGGTTCACAAAGGATTGGAAGAGACAGATAGCACAAGAGTAAGAATTAGTAAAGTATTAGGTGGGGTCCGAGTAAGAGGGAATGCAATCAAGTAAATTGGGTTTAATAATGCATGTGTGTGAATGTACGGAGTATGGTAAAACGGTTGGTGAGCTGCAGGCACAGAGTAGGCATGTGGGAATATGATGTTGTGGCAATAACGGAGATCTGGCAGGATTGGGTACGAAATATTCCTGGATACAAGGTGTTCAGGAAAGATATGGATGGAAAGAAAGGAGGAGGGGTGGCAGCATTGATTGATTAATGACAATATTATAGTGATGGAGAAACAGAATGTCCTGGAGAGGTCAAAGAAGACTCTAGTTAGAACTGAGGAACAATGCAGGTATCATTACACTACTAAGTGTATTCTACAGGTCACCAACTAGTGCGAAAGATATAAAGGAATAAATTTGAAAAGAAATTACAGAGAGGTGCAAGAATTATAAACCAGTTATAATGGAGTCTTTAATTATCTTAATATAGACTGGGATACTAATAGTGTAAAGGGCAGAGAGAGGGAAGCATTTCTGAAGTATATTCAGGAGAATTTTCTATATCAGTATTTTTCCAGTCCAACGAGGGAGGGGGCATTGCTGGATCTGGTTCTGTGGAATAAGGTGGGACAAGTGGATCAAGTGTCATGAGGAGAACATTTAGGGGACAGTGATCACAGCATCATAAGGTTTAAGATGGCTATGGAAAAGGACAAGGAGCAATCCAGAGTAAAAATAATTAGTTAGGGGAGGGCCAGTTTTAATGGGGTGAGAATGGATCTGTCCCAGGTAAATTGGAACCAGAGATTGCCAGGCAAAGCTAATGGAACAGTGGGCTGCCTTTAACGAGATCATCCAGATGCAGTCGAGGTACATTCCAATAAGTGGAAAGGTAGGGCAAACAAAGCCAGGGCTCCCTGGACAGCAAGAGAGAGGAAGATAAAGGAGAAAAGGGTGCGTATGACAGATTTGAGTGAACCAGGCTAAATATAGAAGGTTCAGAGGGGAAGTGAAAAGAGAAATAAGAGCAGCAAAAGAGAGACTATGAGAAGAGACTGGCAAGCAACATAAAAGGGAACCTAAAAGTCTTCAATCGACATATAAATAGTAAAATGGTGGCAAAAGGAGGAGTGGGGCTGATTAGGGACCAAAAATAAGATTTATGCATGGAGGTAGGGTCATGGCTGAGCTACTAAATGAGTACTTTGCACCTGTCTTTACCAAGGAAGAAGATGCTGCCAAAGTCACAGTGAAAGAGGAGGTAGTCGAGACACTGGATGGGCTAAAAATTGCTGAAGAGGACATATTAGAAAGACTGGCTGTACTTCAAGTTAATAAGTCACAGGACTGGATCAGATGCATCCAAGGATACTGAGGGAAGTAAGGGTGGAAATTGTGGAGACACTGGCCGTAATCTTCCAATCCTCCTTAGACTCAGGGTGGTGCCAGAGGACTGGAGAATTGCAAATGTTACACCCTTTTTCAAAAACTGTGTAAGGACAAGCCCAGCAATTACAGGTCAATCAGTTTAAGGTCGGTGGTGGGAAAGCTTTTAGAAATGATAATCCAGGACAAAATTAACAGTCGCTTGGACAAATGTGGATAAATGAAGGAATGCCAGCATGAATTTCTTAAGGGCAAATTGTGTTCAACTAATTTGATTAAGTTTATTGATGAGATAACAGAGAGGGTTGATGAGGGTCATGCAGTTGATGTGGTGTACGTGGACTTCCAAAAGGCGTTGGATAACAGGCTTGTCAGCAGAGTTAAATTCTATGGAATAGAAGGGACAGGGTCAGCATGGATACGAAGTTGGCTGAGTGACAGAAAATGGAGTAATGGTGAACAGTCATTTTTCAGACTGGAGGAAGGTATATAGTGGGGTTTCCCAGGGGTCTGTACTAGGACCACTGCTTTTCGTGATCTATATTAATGACCTAGACTTGGGTGTGCAGGGCACAATTTCAAAATTTGTGGATGACACAAACTTGGAAGTATTATGAACTGTCAGGTGGATAGTAATAGATTTCAAGAGGACATAGACAGGCTGGTGGAATGGGCGGACATATGGCAGGGAAGTGTGAAGTGATACGTTTTGGTAGGAAGAACAAGGAAAGGCAATATAGAATAAAGGGTACAGTTTTTAAGGGGGTACAGAAGCAGAGGGTCCTGGGGTATATGTACACAAATTGCTGAAGGAGGCAGGGCAGGTTGAGAAAGCAGTTAACAAAGCATACTGGAGCCTGGGCTTTATAAAAAGGGGCATAGAGTACAAAAGCAAGGAAGTTATGGTGAACCTTTAAAAACACTGGTTCAGCCTCAACTGGAATATTGTGTCCAAATCTGGGAATCACATTTTAGGAAGGATGTGAAGACTTTAGAGAGAGTAGAGAAAAGATTCACAAGAATGGTTCCAGGGATGAGGAACTTCAGTTATGTGGATAGACTGGAGAAGCTGGGATTGTTCTCCTTAGAGCAGAAAAGGTTGAGAGGAGATTTGGTGTTCAAAATCATGAGGAGTCTGAACAGAGTTCATAGAGAAAAACTGTTTATTGGTGGAAGGATTGAGAAGCGGAGGGAATGGATTTAAAGTGAATTTCAAAAGAAGCAGTGAGTGGTTAGGATCTGGAATGCACTGCCTGAGAGTGTGGTGGAGGCAGGTTCAGTGAGTGTTTAGGATCTGGAATGCACTGCCTGAGAGTGTGGTGGAGGCAGGTTCAGTGAGTGTTTAGGATCCGGAATGCACTGTCCGAGAGTGTGGTGGAGGCAGGTTCAGTGAGTGTTTAGGATCCGGAATGCACTGTCCGAGAGTGTGGTGGAGGCAGGTTCAGTGAGTGTTTAGGATCTGGAATGCACTGTCCGAGAGTGTGGTGGAGGCAGGTTCAGTGAGTGTTTAGGATCTGGAATGCACTGTCCGAGAGTGTGGTGGAGGTAGGTTCAGTGAGTGTTTAGGATCTGGAATGCACTGTTTGAGAATCTGGTGGAGGCAGGTTCAATCATGGCTTTCAAAAGGGAATTGGATAAAGACCTGAAGGGAAAATAAATTGCTGGGCTGTGGGGAAAGGATAGAGGAGTGAGACTAGCTGATTTGCTCTTGCAGAGAGCTGGCACAGACACGACCTGGTGAATGGCTTCCTTCTGTGATGTAACCATTCCATGATTCTATGAGACACCAAAAGAGAATTAGAGAGATATCTGAAAAGGAAAAATATACAGGGCTATGGAGTAAGAGCAGGGAAAAGTGGGACTAAACAGATAGCTCTTTCAATGAGCCACCACACACATGATGGACTGTGTAGTATGATACAATGAGCTATAGATGGGTATGAGGTGAGAATTAGTGCCTCATTCTACGAGCAGCAAGTGCATCCAGTTCAATGATTAGACATGGTAGTGGGTTTACATTTCTGGATTCAAGGTGTACAGTTTGGAAGGAGGTTTTGACGAAGACTTACAGCAGGTCTCCCCGGCCGTGTCAACTCGCGTCCCTCTTCTTGTTTCACTCGCGAGCTCTCATGAGACAGAACTGGCGATCCTTCTGCCTTCCCTGTTCCTACAACAACACAAGAGCATGAAACTAAAACCTGCACAAACATATACAACAACAACAATCTGCGCTTATATAGTGCTTTTAGCATAGTAAAATGTCCCAAGAGTCACAGGAGCGTTACCAAAGAAAAATTGACACTGAGCCATAGAAGGGGATATTAGGACAGGTGACCAAAAACTTGGACAAAGAGGAAGGTTTGAAGTAGCATCTTCATGGAAGAGAGAGAGGTAGAGAGGCGGAGGGGTTTAGAGAGGGAATTCCAGAGCTTAGGGTCTCGGCAGCTCGACAGCCGCCAATGGTGGAACAATTAAAACCGGGTTTGGGCAAAAGGCCAGAATTGGACAAGCAGAGATCTTGGAGGGTTGGAGGAGGTTACAGAGATAAGGGCCTGAATTTTACAAGCCCATCAACGCCACAGGTCGCAGTCCGGGGGCCAGTAAAATGCTGCGGGGAGAGGCCCCCTGCGACGCCAAGAAGGGCCCGCTGCATATTACCAGCGGCGGCGGGACCTCGGTGCGGCCCCCCCACCGCCGCCTGGCGGTGGGCCCTTCATCAGCATTTGATAATGAACATCTAAAATATTGAAATAAACTTACCTGCAGGCAGCGGCCGTCCCATTCCGAAATTACAGCCGCTGTTCGTGCTCCATGCACCTTCGGAACTCCGTACGGAGATCCGGGCGAGAACCTGGTGGGGAGGGGGGAGGAATAAAATTTACAGAGCGGGAGGGGTGGAGGAGCGGGGAAATCAATATTTATTGAATGGGAGTATGGTGGGAAGGGGCTGAAGGGCAAAAGATTGGAGGTTGGCGGGGGGGGAAAGTTCGGGTATTGGAACAAACAACTGATGGTAATTTCTTTGCCTGAAATGACCACTGGGAGGTTGGGGAAGGGCCTCCATCACTTATTTGTCAATGTATTAAAGATCTTTTATTTTATACCCTTTAAAAATTAAACTTCTTTGTAAGGACTTAAAGCCCTTTAAAAATGGGGCCGGTGCCTGCGCGGTGGTGCCAGATGCCATTGCCAGGGACGGGGCAGCGCCCCCTCTACGTCATTGGGGGCAGCCGCTCCGCCCCCTCTATTTAATATCGCGGAGACTCAGGGACGGTGCATCCTCACGGGATGTACGCTGTACTTAGAACTGCGTCGCATTCATAAGATTCAGCCCAGGGAGGGATTTGAAAACAAAGATGAGGATTTTAAGAGGTTTTGCTGGGCTGGGTTTACTCTTACAAAAACAAAAATCACCCTTGTAACCTTACAAGTTAACACACAGCTGTCCAAGCTATTGCCATCTCCAGTTTCTTGCTGTAGGACAGATCCTCACTCAAGTCTCACACAGGAGGTTCTCGAGTAACTCACCAGGGGAAGAGTTGCTGTGGTGGGTATCTTCTCCCAAGTGGAGCTACAACCGAAGCTAAAGAGCTCAGCTGCCCTTTAATCTAGGAACAAGAGGATGAGAGATAATCTAGCACGGACCCAATGGATCGAATGGCCTCTTTCTGTGCTGTATTATTCTGTGATAATATTGAGGCCTTTAAGATTAGGAAGGGATTCAATAGGGCAGACGTAGAACAATATTTCCACTTGTGACAGAGTCTAAAACTAGAGGTCATAAATATAAGACAGTCACTAACAATTCCACTAAGGAATTCAGGAGAAACCTCTTTACCCAGAGAGTGGTGAGAATGTGGAACTCGTTACCATAGGGAGTGGTTGAGGTGAAGAGCAGAGATACATTTAAGGGGAAGCTGGATAAACACATGAGGGAGAAAGGAATAGAAGTATATGTTGAAAGGGTGAAATGAAGAGGGGTAGGAAGAGGCTTCTGTGAAGCATAAACACCAGCATAGGCCAGTTGGGCTGAATGGCCTGTTCCTGTACTGTAAATTCTATGGAAATTTCTGAATGGTTCCACTGGTTGATACCAATGTGGTGGTTTCCATAATCACCATTCCTGGGACAATCTGGCGTGGGTTTTGAACCTGGAATCTTCTGCGCAATAGAGGCTGCAATGCGATCACTGCTGATGAGGCTGGCTCCTCATCTCCATAGCAACCATATCGAAAATACTACACAAACCCATTCCTGCCCCACTTCTCCCTCCCAAAACCCCACTCCTCCCTAGCCATCTCCCCTAATGTCCTTTAGGGAAGGAATTCTGCTGTCCTTACTTGGTCTGGCCTACATGTGACTCCAGATCCACAGCAATGTGTTTGACTTTTAAATGCCCTCTGAAATGGTTTAGCAAGCCATTCAATTCAAAGGCAATTAGGGATGGGCAATAAATGCTGGCCTAGCCAGCGATGCCCACATCCCACAAATGAATAAAAAACACCCCTCTCTCCCTCCCCCACCCACCCCACGCTTCCCGCCCTTCCTCACCACCAATTCCTCCCCCACCCAACATTCAAGATTCTGAATGGGTTTGACGGGGTAGATACTGAGACATTGTTTCCTCTGGATTACGAATTTAGAACACGGGGGCACAGTTTCAGGATAAGGGGCCGATCATTTAGGACTGATATGAGGACAAATTTCTTCATTCAAAGGATTGTGAACCTTTGGAATTCTCTGCCCCGGAGGGTTGTGGATTGCATATGTTTAAGGCTGAGATTTTTGGTCACTCAGGAAATCAGGGGATATGGGGAGTAGACGGGAAAGTGGAGTTGAAGCTAAAGATCAGCCATGATATTAAATGGTGGAGTCAGTTCGACGGGCTGTATGATCTGCTCCTGCTACTATTTCTTATGTTTCTTACCTCGGATTTGATTGCGTTCGTTGGATCCAGCCTGGGAGCTGCTCTGGGAGCCAGGCTGGGAGCCAGGCTGGGAACTGGGCGTGCTGGAGCTGGACGAGCTGCCACTGCTGGTGCGATGCAGGGGAGTCTCCAATAGGTTCTCGTTCTTTCGCAGGTCGGGATTACTGCGAGGGAAACCAGGAAAAAAAGAGCACATCTAAGCATCCTTGACTGAAGAGAAACTTCTGGAAATATCTCTACTGACAGACAACACCCAGCACGGTGGCTCCAAGAGAACTTCCAGAGATAACCCCCACACACGAACCTTTACTTACACCTCCCAACAGAGGACAGCGACTGAGGTGGTGGGGATGGGGTGGGTGGAGAGAGGATTGGAGTCTGGACAGCGACAAGGAACAAGAACACTGGCCGATTTCTCTCTTCCGTATCCCAGGGGACAAGCATACTCTCAGGATATGGGTGAACTAATAATCGTAAGATCACCTGGCTAAGATTAATTCTGTAGCAGTAACTTTTAATTTGGGAATTGATTATTTGTAAAGCAAGACAGATGAACACACCTGGTTTGAGAAGCTGGAAAACAAATCTGGGGTGGTAACAAATCAAAGGGAAACTCATGTTTATTTAGTAAGGTCATAATGGGAATTGTGGAGACCCTATACAATGAGAACCCCCACTTAACTTGTTGATGGACACAGTATGTCTGTTATTACTGAAAGAATTACACCACACAATTTCATGCTGTAAACAAAAAACTTTACAAGAGTTAAACAAAACACTACTATCAAATTTACAATTTGGAAAGTTATATTTTAAATTTAAAATCTTAACAGAATATGAAGCTGAATACTTCAATCTCTAAATCTCAACAGAGCACCCTCGTTTGACTTTTACTCCCTCCCCAAGAATTTTCCCTATACATTACAGGATCTTGGCGGTTTGTTCACTTCTCCTGGGACCAAACCAAAGTGTACCACAGCTCTTAGGAATTCTCAGTCAGGGGTTTAAATAATTCATATGATTTCCCAGAACAAAGAGGAGATTTAGAGTTGGAAATAATTAAATTAAGTTGTTATCTGGGACATCCCGCATGTACCACTTGCTATAGAGATAGCCTGACATAGTCATACTCATGGAATCATACCTAACAGACAATGTCCCAGACACTGCCATCACCATCCCCGGGTACGTCCTGTCCCACCGGCAAGACAGACCCAGCAGAGTGGTATATAGTAGGGAGGGAGTTGCCCTGGGAGTCCTCAACATCGACTCTGGACCCCATGAAGTCTCATGGCATCAGGTTAAATATGGGCAAGGTAACCTCCTACTGATTACCACCTACCGCCCTCCCTCAGCTGATGACTCAGTACTCCTCCAGGTTGAACACCACTTGGAGGAAGCACTGAGGGTGGCAAGAGCACAAAATGTACTCTGGGTGGGGGACTTCAATGTCCATCACCATGAGTGGCTCGGTAGCACCACTACTGACCGAGCTGGCCGAGTCCTAAAGGACATAGCTGCTGGACTGGGTCTGCGGCAGGTGGTGGGGGAACCAACACGAGGGAAGAACATACTCGACCTCGTCCTCACCAATCTGCCTGCCGCGGATGCATCTGTCCATGACAGTATTGGTAGGAGTGACCACCGCACGGTCCTTATGGAGACAAAGTCCCGCCTTCACATTGAAGATACCGTCCATCGTGTTGTGTGGCACTATCACCGTGCTGAATGGGATAGATTTCGAACGGATCTAGCAATGCAAAACTGGGCATCCATGAGGCGCTGTGGGCCATCAGCAGCAGCAGAATTGTACTCAACCACAATCTGTAACCTCATGGCCCGGCATACTTGCATGCCAAACTGCGTAAGCAGCATGCGATAGACAGAGCTACGCGCTCCCATAACCAACAGATCAGATCTAAGCTCTGCAGTCCTGCCCCATCCAGCCGTGAATGGTGGTGGACAAGTAAACAACTAACTGGAGGAGGTGGCTCCACAAATATCCCCATGCTCAATGATGGGGGAGCCCAGCACATCAGTGCGAAAGATAAGGCTGAAGCATTTGCAACAATCTTCAGCCAGAAGTGCCGAGTTGATAATCCATCTCAGCCTCCTCCTGAAGTCCCCAGCATCACAGATGCCAAACTTCAGCCAATTCGATTCACTCCACGTGATATCAAGAAACGACTGAAGGCACTGGATACTGCAAAAGCTATGGGCCCTGACAATATTCCGGCAATAGTACTGAAGACCTGTGCTCCAGAACTTGCCGCGCCCCTAGCCAAGCTGTTCCAGTACAGCTACAACACTGGCATCTACCCTGCAATGTGGAAAATTGCCCAGGTATGTCCTGTACACAAAAAGCAGGACAAATCCAACCCAGCCTACTCTCAATCATCAGTAAAGTGATGGAAGGTGTCATCAACAGTGCCATCAAGCGGCACTTGCATAGCAACAACCTGCTTAGTGATGCTCAGTTTGGGTTCCGCCAGGGCCACTCAGCTCCTGACCTCATTACAGCCTTGGTTCAAACATGGATAAAAGAGCTGAACTCAAGAGGTGAGGTGAGAGTGACTGGCCTTGACATCAAGGCAGCATTTGACCGAGTATGGCATCAAGGAGCCCTAGCAAAACTGAGGTCAATGGGAATCGGGGGAAAACCCTCCACTGGCTGGAGTCATACCTCGCGCAAAGGAAGATGGTTGTGGTTGTGGAGGTCAATCATCTGAGCTCCACGACATCACTGCAGGAGTACCTCAGGGTAGTGTCCTAGGCCCAACCATCTTCAGCTGCTTCATCAATGACCTTCCTTCAATCATAAGGTCAGAAGTGGGGATGTTCGCTGATGATTGCACAATGTTCAGCACCATTCGCAACTCCTTAGATACTGAAGCAGTCTGTGCAGAAATGCAGCAAGACCTGGACAATATCCAGGCTTCGGCTGAAAAGTGGCAAGTAACATTCGCACCACACAAGTGACAGGCAATGACCATCTCCAACAAAAGAGAATCTAACCATCTCCCCTTGACATTCAATGGCATTACCATCGCTGAATCCCCCACTATCAACATCCTAGGGGCTACCATTGACCGAAAACTGAACTGGAGTAGCCATATAAATACTGTGGCTACAAGAGCAGGTCAGAGGCTATGAGTCCTGAGGCGAGTAACTCACCTCCTGACTCCCCAAAGCCTGTCCACAATCTACAAGGCACAAGTCAGGAGTGTGATGGAATACTCTCCACTTGCCTGGATGGGTGCAGCTCCAACAACACTGAAGAAGCTCAACACCATCCAGGACAAAGCGGCCCGCTTGATTGGCACCCCATCTACAAACATTCACTCCCTCCACCACAGACGCACAGTGGCAGCAGTGTACACCAGCTACAAGATGCACTGCAGCAATGCACCAAGGCTCCTTCGACAGCACCTTCCAAACCCACGACCTCTACCAACTCGAAGGACAAGGGCAGCAAATACATGGAAACACCACCACCTGCAAGTTCCCCTCCAAGTCACACACCACCCTGACTTGGAACTATATCGCCGTTCCTTCACTGTCGCTGGGTCAAAATCCTGGAACTCCCTTCCTAACAGCACTGTGGGTATACCTACCCCACATGGACTGCAGCGGTTCAAGAAGGCAGCTCACCACCACCTTCTCGAGGGCAATTAGGGATGGGCAATAAATGCTGGCCTGGCCAGCAATGCCCACATCCCGTGAATGAATAAAAAAAAAGATGTTGCTGGGGAGATGCCTTTTGGCGTCTGAGGGTTTTTTTGTGTGTTTGCTGACACAGTCAGTGAGTTGGCTTCAGACAGTCAGTTAGTTGGCTTTTGGAAAGCTGTTGGCTTTGAAAGCAGCTGGATTCAGAAGCAAAGAGGCTATCGGGAACCAGGTGTGTTTCTGTTTTGAGGCAGGCCCATGCTCAAGCTGGGAAGTCCAAATTGAGCAGGTGGTCTCAAACCTTGGAAGACAGCAGAGAAATTAAGTAATCAAAGTGAATTCCTAAGAGCAGTGGTACACTTTAGCACAGCATTTGGAATTTGAAGAGGAAAAAGTTCACCCAGATAAAACACAGATTGAGTTATTTATTTATTTAGAGATACAGCACTGAAACAGGCCCTTCGGCCCACCAAGTCTGTGCCGACCAAGAACCACCCATTTATACTAACCCTACAGTAATCCCATATTCCCTACCACCTACCTACACTAGGGGCAATTTACAATGGCCATTTTACCTATCACCTGCAAGTCTTTTGCAGTGGGAGGAAACCGGAGCACCCGGCGAAAACCCACACAGACACAGGGAGAACTTGCAAACTCTGCACAGGCAGTACCCAGAATTGAACTCGGGGTCCCTGGAGCTGTGAGGCTGCGGTGCTAACCACTGTGCCACCCAAATCTAGGATTTGGTTGCAAATGAAGCAACTCGAATTGGAATTATAGAGAAAAGCAAAAACTTGAATTAGAGGTTCAAAGAGGAAGGGAAGTGAGACAACTTGAATTGAAAAGAGAAATACTTTGTTTACGTGGATAGGGAATAACTGGTAGTTTGATTCAAGTGCAACTCTGGGTTTTGATGTGACAAAGAGTATTTGCCCAGTGCCTAAATTCAGTGAGGAAGGGGTTAAAAGGTCTTTTGTCTCATTTGAGAAAATTGCTGCAAGGTTAGCTTGGCCACAAGAAACATGGACCATTCTTTTACAAAGTGTTTTAATAAGAAAAGCACTGGATATTTATTCAAGACCTTCGGAGGAACAGTCTGCAGATTAGAGGCAGTTAAAAATGCAGTAATAAATGCACATGAGCTGGTTCTAGAAGCTTATCGATCAAAATTTTGAAATTTCAGGAAAAGACAGAATAAAATTTTTTTTTTATAGAGAATTTGCTACAGAAAAAGAAATGATTTTTGACTGTTGGTATCGTTCAATGAAACTTGAACAGGATTTTGGAAATGTGAGAGAGATGTTGTTAATGGAGGAATTTAAAAACAGTGTTCCAGCAGGTATTAGGACACATGGAGAAGACCGTAAAGTTTCTAATACAAGAGAAGCTGCTGTTTTAGCTGATAGTTATGATTTGTCTCATTACCAGCTGGGGGGTAGTATATCATCGTTTGCAAATCTACACAGAAGTTAGAAAGATAGACCAAATGGTGACCCAGTTTTTGATTAAAGAGAAGGGGATAGCAGAAATGGGAAGACAGATGCTTCTCAAAGTGGTAAAAAGGGATTGTATGGAGGTTAGTAGTGAGTCAAAAACTCCAACATGTTTTCATTGTCATAAGGTTGGACACGTAAAACCAGAGTGTTGGAAGTTAAAACCGAAAGATGTAGCTTTATTGAGCGAGGGTAGTAATACTGCACTAAGGGGTAAGGCTGGTGAGAAATCAGTACTGTCTAATGAATATACAGTGGGTGCAAATAGGGGCATTAAAGATTATGAGGGATTTATATTTGAAGGGGAAGTCACACCATTTTTCTCTAAGTAAAGACCCAGGAAGATTGTTATCCATGGAGATACTGGTTCAGCTCAGAGCTTAATGTTAGGAAAAGATTTTGACTTTTCTTCTAAGAGTTTGCTGAATACAAATGTACTGATACAGGGGATCGATAGGAATTGTGTGCCTATCCCATTGTCTGGAGTGAATTTAAACTGTGATTTGGTGAAGGGATTGTTGCTGTTGTGGCTGAACTACTCGTTAATCATGTTAATTTAAATTGGTCATTAAAAAATGATCTCGCGGGAGATATGGTTTTTCCATTTTCTGGAACAGTATAAGAATTGATCCTTTGGGTGAAAACTCCTCACTTATTTGAAATCCTCTTGGGCCAGAGAGTAAATCAATTAAAGATACAGATGTTTCCACACCATTAATGGACTTAACAGAGGCAGCAAAAGTACCTAAAGAATTTCAAATTAAAAGTTCTCCCCACAAAGGACTGAAACCTCAAGCTAATCCTGAAGGGTTGATGAGACCTGACAGTAAATTAAAGGTGCCTGCCAATGCTGAAAAAACACAAGGTACAGCAGCAGGAATCCAAGCAAATGGACAGGTTACAAACGACCACGTGAAGCCCCAAAGTGAATAGGATATTATTCAGAAGTTGCGAGGACGAATCACAATGTTAGAACAGATAGTGGAAGTTCAAATTGAAGAAGCCATCGACTGTACTCCCAGAGTTTTAAACAAGGCTCGTTCTCAGTGGCATCAAGAAAAACTGAAGGATTATAAAATGTTTAAGGAGCAAAATCAATCAGGAATATCGAGCATTATTTAAACATCAAGACAATTTGAACAACCTTTTTAAAGTGGCTAAGAAGATTTTGACCAACAAAAGAAGGGGCTGTTTGCTCAGAAAGAAGCAATTTTAAATATACTATTTCAAAAAGAGAACCCTGAATGTTTAAGTCTGGGGAACGGACATGAAAATAAAGATACGCCTGCAGTTAAGGAGGAGGAAGATGGTTTAACTGTGGAATTAATTGGATCATTCTTTTCAAGCTCAAACAATGAAGAAACTGGAATTGTGGAAGAGATTAAAGTTCAGATGGTGAAATCTGAACCAAATGATTCTGAGACTGTATTTGAAAATGCACAAATGGATAACAAGGAGGAATCTCCACTTACAGAAGAACCAAATGGATTGCAATTCACATTTACTGGTATGCAAAAGCCAGAGGGACACTCAGAATCATCATTTATCCAGGGACATGGTAAAACTTTCAAAAAACATCACAAAAAGAAACATTAAGTCTTAATTGGATCATGGCTTCTGGTTACGTATTCAGCAAAGGAATATTGTCAAGGTGGACTATCTTGTGGACAATGGGGAAGACTGGTATGGGTTTTGCTTGTCATAAGGTAGTTGTTTAAGTGTATAGCATGTTATAAGTTATTTTGTTCTTGTTGGTGTAAATGTAAATGCATCACTATATTGATGGATTTTCATTTTTGCCCTAGGGGGAAGGTGTTAAAATCACCTGGTTCATGATTTATATTAATATTCTAGAGATAACTTTTAATTTGGGAAATGAATTTTTTTTAATGCAGGACAAATGAAAACATCGGGTTTGAGAAGCTGACAAACAAGCCTGGGGTGGTTACAAATTAAAGGTAGCCCATGTTTATTAAGCAAGGTTATAATTGGAAGTGTGGAGACCCCATACAACGGGAACCCCAAGTAACTTGTTGATGGAGACAATGTGTCTGCAGCTATCTCAGTCAGGGGTTTAAATTATTCATATGATTTCCCAGAACAAAGAGAAGATTTAGAGTTGGAAATAACTTAAATTGCTATCTCAGACATCCCACGTGTACTATTGCTATGGAGATAGATGTTTCAAGGGAGTTGCCTTTTAGGGTCAGAGTTTTTTTGTACGCTTACTGACACAGTGAGTGAGTTGGCTTCAGACAGTAAGTTTTTTCTGGAATGCTGTTGGCTTTTAGATAAGCAGTTAGCTTTGGAAGGGTGTTGGCGTTGAAAGCAGATGGACTTAGGAGCAAAGAGGCTATTAACCAGGGGTGTTTCTGTTTTGAGGCAGGCCCATGCTCAAACTGGGAAGTCCAGGTTCGTGAAGCGATCTCATACCTCAGAAGACAGCTGAAAAATTAAGGAACCAAAGTGAATTCCTAAGAGCTGTGGTACACTTTGGATTGGTCCCAGGAGAACTGAACAAACCGCCAAGATCCTATAACATATAGGGAAAATTCCTGGGGTAGAAGTAACAATCAAACGAGGGTGTTCTGTTGAGATTTATAGTTTAAAGTATTCAGCTTCATGTTCTGTTAAGATTTTAAGTTTAAAATATAAATGTTTCCAAATTGTAATGTTATGGTAGTGCTTTGTTTTGTTTAATTCATTCTACAGTAAAGTATTTTGTTTAAAATATGAAATCTTGTGGCATAATTCTTTCAGAAATAACTGGGAATTCAACTTTCTCTTTCTAATGTTAACAGTCCGTAACAGGATCCTAACGATATGGTCACGCTTAATACCCATCCCCAAAGAAGTGCAGGTAGTGGTTGACTATTAATGCAGAAACTAGACACAGTGCACATAATGAAACAGTATTCATGTCAGAAGAGAGAAATCGCAGGATGTCATAAAGAGCTTTACAGCCAATTAAATACTTTTGAAGTGTTGTCACTGTTGTAATGTTAGAAACACAGTGGCCAATTAAGGCACAGCAAGATCCCACAAACAGTAATGTGATAATGACCAGATAATCTGCTTTTGTGATGTTGATTTAGGGATAAATATTGACCAGGACACTGGGGATAACTCCCCTGCCCTTCTTTGAAATAGCACCATGGGATCTTTTATGCCTGAGAGCAAGCAGGGCCTCAAATCTTATCTGAAAGACTGCACTTCTGAGAGTGCAGCACTCTCTCAGTACTGCACCAGGAGCATCAGCACTAATTTTGGTGTTCAAGCCCTGGAGTGGGAGTTGAACCCAGCATTTTCTGACTCAGAGGTAAGTACACTACTAACTTACCAACTGAGTCATTGCTGACATGTGCCCCTCCTTGAAGACCATTAGTGAACCAGTGGGTTTTAACAACAATCTGACGTGGGCACGATGGGCCGAATGGCCTTCCACATTGTATCATTCTGATTGCTTTATGAGTATTTCCTGTTGTTATGAGATTCACTGAGTTCACCTTAAATCATAGCCTATGGAACACTCAAAGCCAGTTCACTGCTGCACCCTTGTGGCATCCCTACCGAAACCGGAAACAGAAGCAAATTTGTTAGGATGCTTCCCAACAGTCTCGGAATGTTTTGCCAGATAAATCCTTCCTCAGTTTCCATTACCTTGCTCTTATTAGCTGGGCATTGGCTCGATTAGCCAATCCACTGCCGTTTCCCGGAGAGTTCTTGCGGCCAGGTGCTGGGGAGATGGATGTTGTCCTTTGAGGGACCTGCGTATAAAAATTAAACATTGTGATGAGGATCAGAGAGCCAGCCGGACGGGTCACTGTAGAAATGGGAAGAGGTGATAATGTGGTTTCTAATTTGGGCAAAAGGGATCCAGAGATATGTAGAGTTTTCTGTAGGATCCAATCTTAATATTGACACTGAAGGTTGAAGGGTGGTCTAATTGAGGTCTTTAAAATGATAAAGGGGTTCGATGGGATCGGCAGAGAGAGAAGCTGTTTCCTCGGGGTGAGGAGTGTTCAGAACAAGGGGCACAATCTGAAAACTGGAACGTGGAAATCAGGAATTCTCTCCCTCAAAAATCTTTGGAGGTTGGGAGTTAATTGAAACTTGCAAAACTGGGATTGATAGATTTTAGCAGAGTTAACGTTTCAGGTCTGTGATCTCGAAGTTCTGATGAAAGGTCACAGACCTGAAACGTTAACTCTACTTCTCTCTCCACGGATGCTGCCAGACCTGCTGAGTATTTCCAGCACTTTCTGTTTCTTTTCAGATTGCCAGCATTTTGCTTTTGTTTTGCTAGATTTTAGATAGGTAACAGGATTGGGGGATATGGGGAAAAGGGCAGAGGGAGTTAAGATACAGATCAGCCATGATTAATTGAATGGTGGAACATTCTCGAGGGGCTGAATGGCCTCCTGTTCTTATCGCTGAAACTAACTGGAAAGAATTTTCTCATGTCAGATGGACAAATAAGAATGTTTTATTGACTTTTATACTGGGCCGCTGGGTGCAAGGGGAAGGTGTTTTACCCTGAAGTAATTCACTTTGCCCAAAGAGGCAGTGCCAGGACTGCAACTTCCACCAATTAGTGATTTAGAGGCAATGAACAGGTTTATCTTTATATTTTGTACCCAATCCCATCTTAGAAAAGTCCCAAAGCGCTTCATTCATCTATAATCAATCACATTGATGTGCAGCAGCTGTTGTTATGCAGGCGGATGTGGCAGCCATTGTATGCAGAGCAAGATCCCACAAGCAGCAATGGATGAACATTCAGTTAGCCCTCTTACTAGTGATGTTGCCGGAGGGAAGAATTTTGGACCCCAAGACAATGGCAAAACTCCTCACTTTCCTAATGGCGACGCAATGGGGTTTGAAGTTCTGTGGAAGAAGCTTCCCCCATCTCTATAACATTACCAGTGGATCTGCAGGGAACCCGGGGGATCTGTGTTAATGCCATATAGGTAAACCTGAATCCCACAGAATAGGCAGAAAGGGCCTGGGTTTAACGCCATAGGGCACCTCCGACAATGCAGCACTCCCTTGCACGGCACTGGAGTGTCAGCCGAGATTATGTGCTCAAGTCCTGGAGTGAGACTGGAGTCCACAAACCATCAGCCTTGTGCAAGAGTGCCACTAACTGAGCCAAGCTGACATGAACCAGATTTCCTGAAGACTGACTCTTGGGCAAGCTATCATGGGGCTGTTGCCCATAGCAAAGTCTTCCAGGTAGGAGATGGTTTTTGGTCACACCCAACCAATTACATGCCCATTTCTACCATATTTTCTTGTAGGTTATTTCTAATCACGGTGGATCCCTTCAGATATCAGAACATAATTGCCTCCTTTCTGAACATCTTGAATCTCCATAGAGGTTCTCTTTGGAGCAGAGGCAGTTAAGGGCAGATTTAATGGAGGTGTGCAGAATCACGTTGCAGCCTTCACCACTGTTCCTCCTAATCTGAAAATGTTGAACAACTTCACTTCAAAGAAAAGAGGTCAGGTAGTTTGATTCTGAAGGGTGTAGGGATCTCAATGATGTCGAGGGACTGAAGAAGCTGGGATTGTTCTCCTGAGAGTGAAACATGTTCAAAACCATGAGTGGTGTCGCTGGGTCAAAATCCTGGAACTCCCTTCCTAACAGCACTGTGGGTGTACCTACCCCACATGGACTGCAGTGGTTCAAGAAGGCAGCTCACCACCACCTTCTCAAGGGCAATTAGGGATGGGCAATAAATGCTGGCATAGCCAGTGACGCCCACATCCCATGAATGAATTTTAAAAAAAGATAGAGAGAAATTGTTTCTGCTGGCAGGACTGTCAGTAGCCAGAGGACACAGATCTATGATAATTGACACAAGAACCAGAGGTGAGAGAAAGAAAATTTCTTTATTAATGCAGCGAGTTGTGATCTTGAATGCACTGCCTGAAAGGGTGGACGAAACTGATTCAATAATAACTTTCACAAGGGAATTGGATAAGTACTTGAAGGGAAAACAATTGCTGGGCTATGGAGAAAGAGCGGGTGGAGTGGGACTAATTGGATAACTCTTTCAGACAGCCAGTACAGGCACTGATGGGCCGAATCACCTCCTTCTGAGTTCTATGATTCTGCAGAGGTGACAGCATGGTACAACCCCCTGAGAAAAACAGCGAAATGACACCACCACCCACACCCACCACCCCCCCCCACCCCCACCGGCCCCCCAAAAAGAATCACCTGGAGTTCGGCGCCAATCTCCAGCCAAAGGTACAGCAGGTGATGGGGATAACTGAAAATTCAGGGCCTGTGTTCTCCTGTTCCTCACCTGTATTGGCAACTTAACTCCGGGTATCTCACCGCTTTAGCTTGTGTGAATGCCAACATCCTACCACTGGATGGTGCTGGAAGAGGATGCCACTGGCCTGGTAGGATCTGAGTACAATGCTGGTAGAACCCAAAAATGGGGCATCGTGGACCGAGGGTTACCAACCCTCCAGGACTGTCCTGGAGACCCCAGGATTTAAAGCTTAACCTCCTGGACACTGCTGCGAGCAATGTTTGAGGAGAAAAATTGTTGTGTATTTCAATTTCTTCCAATACTTTAACTTTTTAGTTATAAAAATGATGACGGTGGAGTAGGTGGGGAAGGACTGTTCGATCCACAGTCAAGAATCATCCAATTGGGTACCGAAGAGCGTGTTCGCGTTCCAATTGGCTGTGGGAAGGCTGGGCTCCAGAAGATAGGTGTGCTGGGAGGCCAATGACAGCAGGGAAGGGGTGGGGGAGGGGGGGATAGCAATTGGAGGTCATGTGATGACACCTCCTAGAATAACATTCAACCAGAGTTGGCAACCCTACTTGTTGTCTTCATCGGCCTCTATGCAGGCTTGCAGAGAGACGAGGCGCACGACGAGTTGATTACCTTGGGTGGGGTGTCCTCCTCTTGCCTGAGCCAGGCGCTGCCCCCATACTTCTCTTCTCTTGACCCAATGCGGGGAGGGAGGGGCGGGGTTTCTGATGTGGGGTCGGAGTTCTGCCGTGGCATTTCGGCACGATGTGACATTAGCCCCTCTTGTGAATGGAAAGCGCTGGACATACTCTTAGTTGGCTGCTCGTGAAGGGACTGGGAGCCCGTCATGGAAGTGCCGTGGGGTTTCAGAGGAACCAGGTGGGCTACTTGGACCTGCGCAGAAGGAAATTAGAGTTACCTCCCAGATCTGTAAATCTGTACATTATCTTGTGGCACGTTTGAGGCCCAACTGAAGGTATTTGTCACACACAGAGAGTGACCATGACATGGAAAGGGGTTTCTATGTATGAACAAAATGGAGGTGAAAACTCTAAATTCATTTAAAATGCAGCTAGACACAATGATGATGGCATGAGGGGTTGAAGAAGGGAGAGCAGGCACCTTTCCTACCTGCCTTCAAAAGGTCTCCTGGAGACCCTATCTCCGGCTCTTTAACCTTGCATTTACCTCCTTTCTAATCCCTATCTTCCAGATGCCTATCTGTTCAGTTCTCCCATCATCCTGCTTTGAGTTCCCAGGTTTCCAGGATCCAGCGGCAGTAGGTGGGTGGAAGGGAACAGCATTCACAGAAAGACCAACTTGGGTGGTATGGACCTTGTGTCCATCAGTCTCAATCCGGCTTAGCACAAGCTTAAAAATAGGATATAGAAGCACTGGAGGAAGTGCAAATATAAGTACATTAGCAGAATTGAGAGTTTATAAACTAAAAGGCAATACTGAACAGACCTAGTTGAGGTCTTTAAAATTATGAAAGGGCTTGATTGGGTATATGTAGAGGAGCGGTTTCGAATTGTTGCTAGGAGACCAAAACTAGGGGCCACAAACAAAGTCCACTAATAAATCCAATAGGGAATTTCAGGAGGAACTTCTTTACCAAGAGAGTGGTGAGAATGTGGAACTCACTACCACGTGGAGTAGTTGAGGGGATTAGTATAGATGCATTTAAGGGGATGCTAGATAAACACATGAGGGAGAAAGGAATAGAAGGATATCCTGGTACCATTAGATGAGGTATGGCACAAGGAGGCTTGTAAGGAGCACAAAAACACCAGGCTGGACCCAGTTGGGCTAAATAGCCTGTTTCTATGCAGTAAAATTCTACATAAGCTTGCGAAGCAGGCATAGCATCCTCCAGACACATCATCAACGCATAATATTTCAAGCAGCCCCCCATGCAAGCAACAAGTGAAGAATGTAGGAACCTTGGACTCTGCTACCTGGGGCTCTACAGGTCTATGCATTGGTGGTGTTCGTGCAGCTTGCACTGCATTGCTGCTGAATGATTCGGAGCTTGGGTCGGAAATCCTGTTCCCCATCTTATGCGGCATCGCTGGTGAGCTCTGACGGTTTAACTTGGAGCGTTCCTCCACCTAAAGGCCAAGAGTGGGTGTTGGGGGTGGGGGGTAGTGGGGAAAAAAGAAAGTGGTGTTAGTGGCCTCAAACTAGCATCTTCCAAACCCTGTATAGCAAACCTCTCTCAACACTCATTTTAACCCAAAGCAGAATACAACATGTACATAATGCCAAAGATGGCAGAGGGAGCTTTAGGAATTCATCCCACCTTTCTTGGATAGGATACAATTCCATCAGAGTTTTATTCTCTTCCTTGTTTCATAACCGTTACCTTGTGACATCACAAGGGAACGTCGTCTTCCATGACTTGAACCCAGCTCTCTTCAACAAAGATTGGAGCTGAGGAAAACATGGGTCAGCCTAGTTCACAAGGTGGGTCCCTGAACGCCCCCCCCCACCACTTCCCACCATCCGGCCCCAAAGTCATATATCTGACTGGCACTCTCGTCTAAGCTTGCACACATTAACAACCACTCGAGCAAGCTACCAGAGAGTTTTAGGCAGGGTTGGAGAGGAATGGGAGTCTCACCAAAGATCTTGACCCAAGAAGCGCATTCTCATTGAGTCATAAGAAACTAGGAAGAGAATGTTTTTAGGGCAAAATGTAAAATCAAATCGGGGGATAACATAAAGGGAGTTTGCAGACGCTATACTTTACAAGGTCAACAATGGAGCTATCCCAAAATTTCAGATCTCGAGAGGCTTCTCTGGCCCACAGTTCAAGGATCTAGGATGGCTGGAATTGTGCTTTCTTTTACATCCTGACCTGGGAATGGATCAAAATCTCGACATTCTAAGTGTTTGAAATATTCTGCTTCTGATTAAAAGGTGTGTTGCAGGCACCACGGTTACACAAAGTCTTTATGTATTCAGAGCAGATGGATAACTGAAACACCAAAATAAAGCACACCAAAAGGTCAGACAAAGGTGATTAATACCTGGTACTAACTTGTCTGAAGCAGATAGTAATTAGTCATACCACACAACTTCTGGAGTGTTTGGACATGAATGGACTATAACCAATAAGGCCCCTCACATAATGGCACAAGACAATAGTCTGGAAATGACCTTCTGTGACATTAGCAGAGAACATTTAACCCATTCACCGAACACATCCCCATCAGTCATTTAACCCATTCACAGGACACATCCCCATCATTTAACCCATTCACCGAACACAGCCCGATCAATCATTGAACCCATTCACAGGACACATCCCCATCAGTCATTTAACCCATTCACAGGACACATCCCCATCATTTAACCCATTCACAGAACACATCCCCATCAGTCATTTAACCCATTCACAGGACACATCCCCATCAGTCATTTAACCCATTCACAGGACACATCCCCATCATTTAACCCATTCACAGAACACATCCCCATCAGTCATTTAGCCCATTCACAGGACACATCCCCATCATTTAACCCATTCACCGAACACAGCCCCATCAATCATTGAACCCATTCACAGAACACATCCCCATCAGTCATTTAACCCATTCACAGGACACATCCCCATCATTTAACCCATTCACAGAACACATCCCCATCAGTCATTTAACCCATTCACAGGACACATCCCCATCAGTCATTTAGCCCATTCACAGGACACATCCCCATCATTTAACCCATTCACAGAACACATCCCCATCAGTCATTTAACCCATTCCCAGGACACAGCCCCATCAGTCATTTAACCCATTCACCGAACACAGCCCCATCAATCATTTAACCCATTCACCTAACACAGCCCCATCAGTCATTTAACCCATTCACCGAACACAGCCCCATCAGTCATTGAACCCATTCACCTAACACAGCCCCATCAGTCATTGAACCCATTCACCGAACACAGCCCCATCAGTCATTTAACCCATTCACCTAACACAGCCCCATCAGTCATTGAACCCATTCACTGAACACAGCCCCATCAGTCATTTAACCCATTCCCAGGACACAGCCCCATCAATCATTTAACCCATTCACCTAACACAGCCCCATCAGTCATTTAACCCATTCCCAGGACACAGCCCCATCAATCATTTAACCCATTCACCTAACACAGCCCCATCAGTCATTTAACCCATTCCCAGGACACAGCCCCATCAATCATTTAACCCATTCACAGGACACAGCCCCATCAGTCATTTAACCCATTCCCAGGACACAGCCCCATCAGTCATTTAACCCATTCACCGAACACAGCCCCATCAATCATTTAACCCATTCACCTAACACAGCCCCATCAGTCATTTAACCCATTCACCGAACACAGCCCCATCAGTCATTGAACCCATTCACCGAACACAGCCCCATCAGTCATTTAACCCATTCCCAGGACACAGCCCCATCAATCATTTAACCCATTCACCTAACACAGCCCCATCAGTCATTGAACCCATTCACCGAACACAGCCCCATCAATCATTTAACCCATTCACCTAACACAGCCCCATCAGTCATTTAACCCATTCCCAGGACACAGCCCCATCAATCATTTAACCCATTCACCTAACACAGCCCCATCAGTCATTTAACCCATTCCCAGGACACAGCCCCATCAATCATTTAACCCATTCACATAACACAGCCCCATCAGTCATTTAACCCATTCCCAGGACACAGCCCCATCAATCATTTAACCCATTCACCTAACACAGCCCCATCAGTCATTTAACCCATTCCCAGGACACAGCCCCATCAGTCATTTAACCCATTCACAGAACACAGCCCCGTCAATCATTTAACCCATTCACATAACACAGCCCCATCAGTCATTTAACCCATTCACAGGACATAGCACCATCAATCATTTAACCCATTCCCAGAACACAGCCCCATCAGTTATTTAACCCATTCACAGGACACAGCCTCATCAGTCATTTAACCCATTCACAGAACACATCCCCATCAGTCATTTAACCCATTCACAGAACACAGCCCCATCAGTCATTTAACCCATTCACCGAACACAGCCCCATCAGTCATCTTAGCACGGCTGTTATCTAGTTTATTTTAAATGGGTTAACACTTCTGCCAACAGAGGGATACCATGTGAATAAGTTAAGCTCTCATCCATCATGTCTTTGCTAGCCCCCCCCCCCCCCCCCACAAAAAGGGGTCAATATTTCTGGTAGATTCACAGTCAACTGGTGTAATTATGAATTGAATGCAATAAAATGAGGAATTTAAAGCAAATTAGAAATTTCAGATCAATCTAGGCACTGGTTACTAATTCCTAACAGCTTCAAGCAAGTATTCCCAGATGTTGGAGATCCAATCATGGAGAGAGCAGGAATTCCATTAGATCCAGAGCCCTCAACAGCCCAAGAGGAGACAGGAATAGTAAAAGGAAGGTTTAAAGGCCGTAGCTGCATCGGGCGACAAGAGGCAGTTCCAGATGGATCAAAATCCAAGGGAAAATTCTTCCAAACTTGGGCTTCTGACTTCCAAAAGTGTAAGTTGTTTTCTGAGCAAATCCTTTCAAGTTAAGGCTGGAGGTCCAACAATTGAGAACAGTTCTGCGATACTCTCCTCGAACCCACACACTGCTTCAGTCATTTTCCTTTGGGTGTTGGGAGGATGCAAGATTCAGATTGGAATGTTTGACGGATAATGTCTTTGACTTACAGCTTTCAGTCTCCAGCAGATCAGAGACCCCTCTGTTCTCAGAAAATGCAACATATCTTCTTCCATAGGTCACAGCTGAAGAAAGACACCTTGCAGCTTCATTCTTAGAAAGATCAGGAAGGTTCCCTTTTCACAATACAACCGGCCACCCAAATGTGTCCCCATTGTCACCTTAAAGCTCAGCACTGTATAATTTTACCTTGCCATACAGCAATCAGGAGTTAGTGTTACATTCAATTCTCTTTGCCCGGACTTGAGTCTGACCATTTTGCTTTAATTTATTCATTCACAGGATGTGAGTGTCACTGGCAAGGCCAGCACTTGTTGCCCATCCTTCATTGCCCTTGAGGAGGTGGTGGTGAGCTGCCTTCTGGAACTGCTGCAGTCCGTGTGCGGTAGGTACACCTACAGGGCTGCTAGGAAGGTAGTTCCAGGATTTTGACCGAGTGACAGTGAAGGAACTGCGATATAGTTCCAAGTCAGGATGGTGTGCGGCTTGGAGGGGAACTTTCAGGTGGTGGTGGTCCCATGCATCTGCTGCCCTTGTCCTTCTAGGTGGTAGAGGTCACAGGTTTGGGAGGTTGTTTTTATTCTTTCACGGAATGTGGGTGTCTCGAGTAGGGCAGCATTTGTTGCCCATTCCTCATTGACCTTAAACTGAGTGACTAACTAGGCCATTTGAGAGGGCAGGTAAGAGTCAACCACACTGCAGTGAGTCTGGAGTTACCTATAGGCCAGACTGAGTAAGGACAGCAGATTTCTTTCCCTAAAGGATATTAGTGAACCAGAGGCGTTTTTATGACAATTGATGATAGTCCCATGGCACCATTACTGAGACTAGCTTTCAATTCCACATTTTTTAATTAGTTAATTGAATTTAAATTCCACCAGCTGCCATGGTGGGATTTGAACCTGTGTCCCCATGGTATTAGCCTGGGCTTCTAGATTACTAGTCCAGTGATATTACCTCTACTCCACCATCTCCCCAAGGTAAGGTTGAAGAAACCTTGGCGAGTTGCTGCAGTGCATCTTGTAGCTGGTACACAATGCAGTCACTGTGGCCCACTCGTGGAGGGAGTAAATGTTTAAGGTGGTGATGGAATGCCAATCAAGCAATTTATTGTCCTGGATGGTTGTGAGCTTCTTGAGTATTTTTGGAGCCACACTCATCCAGGCAAGTGGACAGTATTCCATCACACTCCTGATTTGTGCCTTTTAGGTGCTGAAATGCTTTGGGAAGTCAGGAGGTAAGTCACTCGATGCAGAATACCCAACCTTTAACCTTCTTATAGCCACAGTATTTATGTAGCTGGTCCGGTTAAGTTTCTGGTCAATAGTATTGACCAGGACCTTAATGGTGGAGGGTTCGACAATGGTAATGCCGTTGAATGCCAAGGAGGTGTGTAGATTCTCTCTTGTTTGAGATGGTCTTTGCCTGCCACTTGTGTGGCGTGAATGTTACTTGTCATTTATCAGCCCAAGCCTGAATGTTGTCCAGGTCTTGCTGCATATGGACGCAGACTGCTTCAGTATCTGAAGAGGTGCAAATTGAACTGAACACTGTGCAATCATCAGGGCACATCCCCACTTTTGACCTTATGATGGAGGGATGTTCATTACTGAAGCAGCTGAAGATAGTTGGACCTTGGACACTACCCTGAGGAACTCCTGCAGTGATGTCCTGGGGCTGAGATGATTGGCCTCCATGAACCACAACCATCTTCCTTTCTGCTAGGTATGACTCCAACCAGTGGAGAGCTTTTCCTGTGATTCCTGTTGACTTCAATTTTGCTAGGGCTCCTTGATGCCACACTTGGTTAAATGCTGCCTTGATACCAAGGGGAGTCACTCTCACCTCACCTCACATCTGGAGTTCAGCTTTTGTTTGGACAAGGCTGTAATGGGGTCTGGAGCAGAGGGCCCCTGGCAGAACCCAAACTGAGCACAAATAAGCAGGTTATTGGCGAGTAGGTGTCGCTTGATAGCATTGTCAACGACACCTTCCATCACTTTGTTGATGATTGAGTAGACTGATGGGGCAGTAATTGGCCGGATTGGACTTGTCCTGCTTTTTGTTCACAGGGCAGACCTGGGCAATTTTCCACATTGTTGTGTAGATGCTAGTGTTGTAGCTGTACTAGAACAGCTTAGCTAGGGGTGCGGCAAGTTCTGCAGCACAGGTTTTCAGTAATACTGCTGGGATGCTGTTGGGGCCCAGAGCCTTTGCTGTATTCAGTGCATGCAGCATTTCTTGATATCATGTGGAGTATGGTGGTATCTGTGATGGTGTGGACCTCAGGAAGAGGTAAAGATAGGTAATCCAGTCAGCAGTTTTGACTGACTCCAGAATTAGTGTTTAATATGAAATTAATGTCAGTGAGGAGGAAATCGCTACAAAGTGGGTGAGTTTGTTTAGTTCCAATAGTTTCTGCTCATGCAGAGGCTGAGATGACCTTTGTAGGGTTGGAAGTAATCAGGTAACATTGGCAGGATAAAGCTGCCTTTTGGTTCAAACAAAAAACATTCCCATCTCTTATTCACATCTCACACGGTCAAATGTTCTGAAAAAACAATTTTAAAATGTCTCTGGACAATTTGTAATGGTCACTAAACTCTTTCTCCTTCCTTTACTCTTTAGGAAATTTGACTGGAAAAGACTATTGCCTCCTCTAACTCATTGCTTCCCAAAACTTCAAATCCTCTTTTTAAAAATTCATTTTTTGGGATGTGTTGTTCCCCATTCCCTTGTTGCCCTTGAGGTGGTGATGGTGGGCCTCTTGAACGGCTGCAGTCCGTGTGGCGAAGGTACATCTACAGTGCTCACAGGTGGAGTGATCCAGGATTTTGACCCAAGCCCATGAAGGAACGGATGATATATTTCCAAGTCGGGCTGATGTGTGACTTGGAGGGGAAATTTGGAGTTGGTGGTGTTCCCATGCGCCTGCTGCCCTTGTCCTTCCAGATGGTGGAGGCCACGGGTTTCGGGGGGGGGGTGCTGAAGAATCATGACCCCTCATCTTCCTTCACCTTCTCTTCCTGTTGTAGCCTACAGACTTTCAGAAAACTGAGCTTCACATTGATCGAATTAATATTCGGTGATTTACCTCTCCCACACATCAGGTGGTGCCCTAACCAAGCCTTCAATTCATGGAAGAACATTTATTCAAAACAAAAAAGAAACTGCTAAGCTACTTTAAAAATATTGTAAGAGACCAAACAATAAGTCATGTGATCATTTTTCCAACCATTGACTTTCTAATCTAATCCTAGTCTTTCCCCCCCCCCACCTTTGTAAAACCTCTTTCAGCCCTAAAACCCACTGAGATCTCCACACTCCTCCAATTCTGGCCTCTTAAGCATCCCCGATTTAAATTGCTCCACCATTGGTGGCCGTGCCTTCAGTTGCCTGGGCCCTAAGCTCTGAAATTCCCTCTCTAACCCTCTCCAACTCTCTCTCCTCCTTTAATACACTCCTTTGTAGGAGAGATTAACCTATTTGACTTGGCTTTTGGACACCTGTCTTAATATCCCCTTATAAGGCTTGGTGTCAAATTTTGTGTGTGAAATGCCTTGGGATGTTTTACTAGGTTAAGGTGCTATATCAATGGAAAATATAGTTGTTGTAGTAGTTGCCAATTGGTTCACAATGAACGAAGCTTCGAGATTCACTTCCAGATCCTATTGGAGGTTTGAAATCAGCTCCCTGATGACATGCTGTGAGCCCCATGAATTTCATGGGGCCAAGTGCAGCTCGTCATTCGCAGGTTAGTATTGTCAATGATGAAGTCCCCAGTGCAGCAGTACTGGAATTAGTACAACAGTAAACAGGGCAAAGTACAAAAGTGCCACCAGAAATATGTCGACACTGAAGAATCTGAAGATTAGTAGACAAGGTCAAAAACTGCAGCAATTTGGGGAAGGCATTTATCACTGGTGTTAATGGAGTTTTAATGGAATGAATATGGATGGAAAAGGGAATGAGTGAGTAAAGAAGGGTCGCTAAAATTGTCACTGGATGAGTGAGATAAAAGAATGACACGCACACTGCTCTCTCAGGTGGATGTAATAGATCCCCCAATGCTACTCAAAGAACAGAGGAGTTCTCTCCGGGGTCCTGGAGCAATATTTATCCCTCAGCCAATATCACTAAAAAAAAAAACTGATCTGGTCATTAATCTCATTTGTGGGAGCTTGCCTTGTGCAAATTGGCTGCCACGTTGCCCCATATCACAGCAGTGACCGCACTTCAAAAAGTACCTCCTTGGCTGTGAAGCACTTTGGGAAGTTCTGAGGTTGTGAAAGGTGCTGGAGAAATGCAAGATTGATCTATAATTTTCTCTTGAGTAAAACAATGGCAGACAAGGAAGAAGTTTGTTCAGCAGGTGATGCACTATCTGCTGGTACTAAGCCATTAGGACCCATCATGTCTCCGGTTGAATTCTTGCTCTAGCTGAGTTAGCTATGCCTACAAGGGCCTAGAATATGTCCCATCAAATTGGCCTGAGTGTCCCTGAGCTAGAGAAAGGTGGGGAGAGGGAACTGTGGATTTTAAAACTGCTCTTGATCGATATCCAATGCAAGGAGCAGCCTGTGTCTGAATTGATTGTGAAGATTGAGGTACAGTAAGAGTGACAACTCAAGCAATGTATTGGGTGGTGAGGGTTATTAGTGCCCCTCTTAAACAGTTTCTGCTGTTGCTAGGGGAGAAAGAGGAAAAGGGAGCAAATAGACTAGATTCAAAAAGGATAATACCAGATCTGAAACCATGTTTGCCCAGTTCCACTGTCTACTGATCTTCAGATGTCATATTTCTGTTAAATACATCTGCATCATGTTGTGAAACAATCAAGTGGAGTTTCAGATAAGTCCACATGCTATTTCCTGGGCATCGATAATTTATTGCTGCTACACATGTCCAACAATGTTGTTCAATCCAGTGCCAACTTTTGTCCATAGAACGGATGAAGCTCTAACTTTTCTTTTGATAGGTGGGGTGGGTGGGGGGGGGGGTGCTCTCTTGTGTTTTTAGGAAGCACATCATCCCTCAAGAAATCTGATGACTAGGAATGATTTGCACTCATCAAGTTTCTGTCATTGATGATGAACGCAAAGTCCAGGGATATGTATCCAGAGGTTGCACTATTGTATGAATGCCTGTTCGAGGGTTTTGAGGAAAGTAGCGCGGGCAAAGTGTGGAGCCATAGTGACAGAAAAGAGAAAAGCATGCAAATGGTTTTATGTAATGATGCTGCTTCAGACCAGCGAGAGAATCATGTAGGTCTTACAGAAAGGAGCTATCAGAAAGAGGAAGGGCCAAAGAACAGGATGGTATTGGAAAAGACAAATGGGTGGAAATAGACTTGTCGCAAGTCGACTCTCCCATTTCCTCTTGTGCCCCCCATGACCCAGGAAATGACATCCACAGCTTCAAGCCAACATTTGGATTGGTAAACCAAGATGAGCCAGTAATAGTGGCCAATGTCCTGCTCATAGTTTAGAATCTTTTGAGTGCTGCTTTCAGGCAATGGGGCAGGCAAAGCACCAAGAAATGCCAAGTATCATCAGTGAAGTAGGGACACGTAACAGGAGCCAAATGTGTCTCCACATCACATATAACTGAAATATGAACACACATATTTGGCATCACAGTTGAAAGGCAAGGGATATGCAGAATGGGCACAAAGGCATCAGGTAACACTCAACGTTAGCATAAAGATGGGGAATAATTTTGAAAGCATGATATTTCCAAGAAATCAGCAATGTTTGTGGGAGAGCAAAAAAAAGTAATGAATCAGCACATCTTATATGTGTGGACAATGTGCAGCGTTATTGCTTATTCTGAAGTAATGCTGTCAAAAGTTGGGTCTTGTGACTGCACAGAACATTCAATGCTATGATTCTGGTGGAGGCAGATTCAATTGTGGCTTTCAAAAGGGAATTGGATAAAAAAAATTGCAGGGCTATGGGGGAAAAGGCAGGGGAATGGAACTAGGTGAGTGCTCTTACAGAGAGCTGGCAGCTTCCTTCTGTACTGTAATCATTCTTTGATTCTATTACAACCCAGGAATAAAAGGATGATACCAGAACTGAGAGGTTATACTTATCAGGAATGCTGAACACGCTGAAGCTCTTTTCTCTAGAAAAAAGACTGAGGGGTGACATGGTGAGAAATCTTCCAGATTATGAAGAGGTTTGACAGGGTAAATGCATAGAAGATGTTTCCACTTGTGGGAGAGACCAACACTAGTGGCCATAAACTTAAGATAGTCATGAATAAATCCCATAGGTAATACAGGGGAAAGTCAATATCACAGGGAGTGGTTGAGTCAAACAGCACAGATGTATTGAAGGGGAAGCTCAATAAACACATGAGGGAGAGAGGAAGAGAAGGATATGCTGATAGGGTGAGATAAAGTAGGGTGAGGAGGCTCGCGTGGAGCATAAACACTGACCAGTTGGTCAGAATGGCCTGTTTCTGTGCTATAAACTAGACGCAGTGCAAAGTAGGGGCTCCCTCGACTCTCACCTCAGTTGAAATTAAATGTTACATTACTGTCATTAGGAGTTTTAGGTAAAGGTGCCGATTTGGTGGGTTTACTTTTACTCTTTACTGATGGGCACTCTACACTTGGGAACCAGGGAATTCAAATTGGGATAGCACATTGGAATGGGGGGAGGGACTTCATTGGCTGACATTGCTTCCGGTCAGGGTGAGACGAGAGATTGCCAACCAGCTCCTGTGAACTGCACAGATACAGGAATTAACAGCTTCAGGAAAAAGTGGAAGGAACAAAAGTGTGAGTTAAGTCTAACTTCAGCTAATATTTTTGGCATCTGTGGTTCAGTTGTAGCACTCTCGTCATGGGCTCAAGACCAACTCCAGAACCTTCTGTAAACAATCCAGACTGACACTCCAGTGCAGTACTGAGGGGGTGCTGCACTGTCAGAGGTTCCGTCTTTCTGATGAGATGTTAAATCGAGGCTCCGTCTGCTCACTCATGTCAACGTAAAAGGTGACATTATTGTGAGGAAGAGCAGGGCAGTTCTTCCTGGTGTCCTGGTCAATATTTATCCCTCAATCAACATCACGAAAACAGACGATCTGGTCATTATCACAATGCTGCCTGTGGGAGCTTGCTATGCATAAAATGGCTGCCACATTTCCTACATTACAACAGTGGCTACACATCAAAAGTACTTCATTGGTTGTAAAGTGGTTTGGGACATGCTTAGGTTATGAATGGTGTTATAGAAATAAAAGTCTTTCTTCCTCACCCAAAAGATTTTAAAGCAAAATGGCAGCTTACAAGGCAGGAAACCACGCCTACTTAGGAAAGATGCCACCATAGCAAGGGCCTCGGAATAAGCATCAATGACTGTTCTGTGCATCCACTCGGAAGGCTCAGTAAATTTCACCGGCACCAATATTCTGGAGCTCTCCCAGCTCATGAACAGGTGCGGAATTAATCTGAGGTTTGGGTGTTTCCACTTCAGGAGGCTAGCAAGGAACGTTGCTGGGCTCTGGCTAAAGCACAAGGTCACCATGGACGGTCAGCAGTGCAGTCAGAAATTGAGAGAGAGCTGAAGCCTTAGTGAGCAACAAATGGGAAGAGGTGACAGAGAGAGCGCTCAGGAAATAAGTGTGTCATTACTGAGTGGACTTGGAAGAGGAGGTTTAGGAGACACCTACAGGGCAGCAAAACCACAAACCGTGCAGACAAGTTGCTGATGGAGGAGGCAAAGAAATCTGAGAAAAGCCCCCCCGAGTAACGGGGCTGATGATCAGAAGAGTTGGTCTTTAGCAGAGCAAAGCAAGTTAGCAGGAGAGTTGGTCAGAGACCATTAGAGACTCTCATGGGAGATTAGTGAGGGGACAACAATATACATCAGTTTGGTGAACTAGACCGTGAAGCTCCATATGGAGTGAAAGACTGCGGACTGCTCCTTTGTCCAGAAGTGTGTGATCTCTGGTATCATTGAGTCGGGACTTTCAAATCACTGGTTTCAGAAGTTGAACGACGCCATTTGGGAGATTCAGCAATCTGAATGCATCTAAAACTACTCTCAGGGCAAGACTGAGAAAGAGAGGAATGGGCAGAGAATACTGGAGATGGAGGTGAGGACCACCAGTTATCATTCATTGGGGTATCTGGGCTATTTCTCTTCCTCTCTGGGCAACTTTCTGGCTCAACTTCCAATCTTAATATTGGAATGTGGCGCATTTTGTTCCCAAGGTTTTTGGACTCTGGAGTCAAAGTCGAGCTGTCCGTTATTAGCCGCCTCGCAGGAGGGCTTCGTGGGGAGGTGTGAGACAATTCCTCTGAGGAAGAGGACGCAGGAGAAGCCATGGGCATGCTGTACTGTGTGGGAAAGCCGTGGGAGTGGGAAGGCTCCAGTGAGTGGCAGGGAAAACAGTGAGGAGTGTCCAAGGATTCATCAGGTTGCAGGTGGCAGAAGGGTATTGGAGAGCCACAAGGGGTGTTGTGAGCGGAATAAAACAGAGAAGAACCCGAGTGAGAGAGGTTGGGAGAAGCAGAAGGGGTAGAAGAGCAGAAATCAGCAAGATTGGGCACACTGGACACCTTTTTTAAAGGCAGCAAATAACTGGGCTGAGGAACGTTGAGGCTAAATTCTCCATCACCCGGATTCTTTTTGCAAGATGGAAATTTCACCATATCTCTTAAGAAAGAGGCTGGGGAGGAACGAGACAAACAGTCCTCGGGATAATCTGGGGATAAGCTACAAAAAGATGTCGGAGAGAGGGGGACATCATGACCCTGAGCAGAATAGGGTGAGGATGGTCTACTCTCTCTCTCATCAGATCCTCCCTCTTCAGAGAGCTGTTTGTCATAATTAGGATCCACTCGTATTTCAGGAGTCTTTAGAACTTTCTCTACTATCCCACCTGGCTTCATTGTGAATCTGTAATCTAGGGGCCCTGCAGCTTTTGTTTTCGAATTTCTCTTTCTTTTTCTAATTACTCCACCGTAACCCATCGTAAAGATGTATTCATCTGAATGCCCCGGTGGATTTGCAATGCTGGTGTTTACATTCTTTTTCACCACTCCATTGGGTCCGAACTCGAATGCCAGATCGAGTGCCAGCTGTTGCTTGGCTGGTGATCGTCCCCGCTTGGCCTGATCCTTCAGGGCAGCTTTGCAGGCACGTAGTTTCTGCCTGTCTTCAACTTGGGCCTGGGGATGGGCCATTCCAGCCCTTCGCAGTTGCTTGGAGTCCCGTGCTGCTGCCATTTGGCGTGAACTTCGTCCGTCAATCAGGACGCGGGGAGGGAAGCTTTGATCCAAGAGGTGCCGGTCAGAGTTTGGCTGGGGAGCTGACTGGCGAGTGGGACACTGCTCGGAGACATCTTTGGATGATAGCCACTTAGTAAAGGACTGTTGCTGTACGGTTGCGCGCCGAGGAGAGTTACTGAGCGATCGCTTCTGTACCTGGGTTTGGATGACAGAATTATTCATTCAACAAAAAAAAGTTAGTTCACACTTACCTGGAATAAAAATCAGAGTGATGTTAAGAACAAGTCTCCACATATTTCACATTGGCCAAATATGGCCAACACCAGACATGTCACCTGTTACGGGGACATGTCGATAAACCCTAGGGCTCTTTCTGTGAATACGAAGTACCACCCCCCTAATATAGGAACAGGAGGCCATTCAGCCCCTCAAGCTTGCTCCACTATGCAGTTAGATCATGGCTGATCTGTACCTCAACTCTATTTTACCTTCCTTGGTTCCACCATGCTTCATACCCAATAAAAATCTATCGATCTCAATCTTGAACTTTTCCAGTATTGTAACCACTAAGTCGATCTGTTGACATGCTGATGACCAGTGGCCCTTCTGGGAGTGCGGCTGGTGGAGGCGGGAATGCGTGTGATGAAACGGTCCGCAATACAGTACAACCAGAGTTGGCGCTTCTATCATTTGTAGTAGCTCTGTGTTGGTCCAGCTGCACCTTGAACTCACCACTGGTGTACATCAAGTCAGGTGCGAGAGAAGGGAGCTGGGCCATTCAGCCCCTCGAGCCTGTTGCACCATTCATTCAGATCATGGCTGATCTGCACCTGAACTCCAGGTTGCCACCCACCCCCTCCCGGCAGTGATTCTCCGCCTTAGCGCAGACCAGTTGTCCTTCCTGGTTAAGTGTAGATTAAATTCAGATTCATGAATTCACCCATGGAAGGAACATCATCCTCCGTGTTAGAGTTGCCAATCTTCAAGGATAGCCGTTAAAGACTAACTGCTGGGCAATGGGGTATTACAAAACTAAACTTTAAATGATTTGGGAAAGAAACTCAACATTTTGTTTATTAAGAAAATATTGGAGATGGGAGAAAAGAAGATGTTTTTACTGACAGCTGAGAATCACCCCATTGGGTAATGAAGAGTCTGCTTTCCAATTGGTGTGGAAAGGTGGGGCACAGTGAAAATTGACAGGTTGGAGGACCAATGATGGGAGTGTGGGGGTGGGGCAGTTGGAGGTCATGTGATGAAACCTTCTGGAATATATCCAACAAGAATTGGCAACCCTAATCCCAGGACAGTGATTCGGATGACTTTCTGCATTACATCATGATTGGCCGAAGGTTGTAATGACATCACCAGAGCACCACTCACATTGGTAAACACTTTTCCCAACATTTTTCCTTCTTTTCTCACCTTCTATCTTTTCCTGAAGGTCCTTGAAGTTGAGAATTCGGCTTCCTCTGCAGTACTCAAGCCAGGAGGCTCGACAGTGATGCTCATGGGTTACTCATACATGTGGGCATCACAGTCAATCCGGCAGAGGTTGTTGGACGATGATCAGAGGCAGAAACCCTGGCTAATTTCTTTTTTTTTTAGATTAGAGATACAGCACTGAAACAGGCCCTTCGGCCCACCGAGTCTGTGCCGACCAGCAACCACCCATTTATACTAATCCTACACTAATCCCATATTCCTACCAAACATCCCCATCTGTCCCTATATTTCCCTACCACCTACCTATACTGGTGACAATTTATAATGGCCAATTTACCTACCAACCAGCAAGTCTTTTGGCTTGTGGGAGGAAACCGGAGCACCCGGAGAAAACCCACGCAGACACAGGGAGAACTTGCAAACTCCACACAGGCAGTGCCCAGAATCGAACCCGGGTCCCTGGAGCTGTGAGGCTGCAGTGCTAACCACTGCGCCACTGTGCCATTTCCTACTCTAAAGCTAAGGTACTCAGGACAGTTAGAGTTTCCAAACACTGCTCTGGATGGCATCAACTGACACCAGCCAGACTGAATCACCCACTGATAAATGTCCCACACAGCCCCAGCAAGTTTCATTTCCAGAGCCGCATTGTGAGTGGAGACAGGCTCAAGCTCGGACTAGTGGATAGGATTGGTAAAGGCCTGGGAGACGGTCTCCACCCCCATCCTCTGGATTGGTTATGGTACATAGAGAAAGGGGGAGGGGGAGGTGGAGGGGGGAAGGCGAGTTAGATGGATAGGGGGGAGGCAAGACAGATAGATGGGGGGAGGTGAGAAAGAGAGGGAGAGAGCACAAGAGAGCAATGGGGAGAGAGAGAGAGGGGGGAAAAGAGGACAGTGAGGAGGGAGAGAGAGGGGGAAGACAGAGGGAGGGGGGAGAGAGAGAAAGTGGGGAGGGGGGGGGAAGAGGAGAAAATATATTGAGTGAGGGGAATCACTTTGGAGAAAAACTTCAAGCATTGAATATTTCTGACCATGTTCACCAAAAAGAGAGCTGCAAGTCCCTTACCGCTGTGTAACACAGTTCCCCTTGGCTCCACAGATCACAAGGTATTTGACTCTGCCTTATACATGCCACTACCATCATTGGAGACTGACTGTCCCATAAATTGGCAACCCAACCAACTGCAATCCCATTATACTTAACGACAGCACGCAAACAAAGCAACTGTGGAATCCTTGGCCAATCCTGGATGCATCAACAAGACTGCGTACCTCTTTGGCCCAAACTGGCTTCTCAGTCGGGTTTACACTATCCTTGTAGTGGTAAAGTGCCTTCTTCTCACCAGGTCTTGGCTCCAGCTGTTGCTGCTGCTGGAGAGACACCAGGTAAGCTCGTTCCTGTTGTAATTGCCATTGTAGACGTTCTGCCTGACGCTGTTCCTCCAGCTGCTTCCGCTTGTACTCCTTTCAGATGAAGATCAAACACAAGAGGGCACATTAAACCTTGCCAGTGACAAATGGGGGAATCACTATCCTACAATGAACACCTCTGCAAAGTATGAGATTTTCATCCACTCTATCAGGGTTAACCTCAAATCCAAGATCCCAGTTCATTCACCAAATTCCATCACCAAGAAATGCGAAAACAGATTTTGGACCAACATTTTAGTGTGAATTAGAATCTCATTTTTAATTTCTTTGGTTGCAAACTGACATTTTACAAAGCAAGTTCAAATTTCACAACAGTTTCATTCACTTGAAAGACAATGGATGCAAAAAGCCATTAAACCTGACAAAAGTGGCAATAAACCCCTTTCATATAGATTGGAACGTTTAAGAATATTGGAACACAGTGTGAAGCACTGAAAGGATTCATGGGCTGATTAACAGCCTGGCAGATCAACCATATGAATGCTCCGTCTATGGCCGTGACCATCTTCTCCCAGTTGATAGGTGGGTTAGTAATATACACCGGGAAGGTTTTATTGACTCCCACACCCACCGGACACGAATATTCAGCTGCAAGTCAACCAGGAATTCTGAGAAATCTGGTCTCCAGTTGCCAGGACTGTCTGGAGCAGCATCCAGACCTGGGATCCTCTGACTCAGAGGTGGGAGCGGCTACCAGAAATCAAAATGGCTCACTCTGACACAGTCAAAGAGACCAGTTAGAGGAGGTCTTAGAAGGTGTGAAGACAGGGGGCAAGCTTAAAGGAGAGTTCCAGAGTTGAGGGACAAGATGGTGATGGCTCTGCAGCCAACAATGGATTGGAGAGGGGAAACGGGGGTCGGGCCAGGGTCACAAGATTAAAGGGCACACCATGGTACATTGGTTGGAGCAGATTGCAAACATGTGGGACAGGAGAAGCCTGGAGGGAGGGTAAACAAGGACAAGGATTTGAAATTCTGTGCATTGGGCCAGTGGTGATGCAGGAACAGGATTTGCACTGGCAGACTTTGAAGTTGGAGTTCATGTATGGTGGAGTTTGGGAGGCTGATGAAAAGCCTGTTGAGCTTGGAGATGGATGAGGGCTTCAGTGAGGAGAAGCTGAGGTAAGGACAGGCGGAGGCCCAGGTGGAAATAGACCATCTTTGTGACAGGACCCAGATAAAAAATTAAGCTTCAAACTTCATTAAACCCCCACAATGAATCAGTCAGCAGAGATTCAGAAGCGAGTGCATGAGGTTTGACTGAAATAAAGTCACACAAATCATTGAACAGCCACACAGTCCATTAGATGCATTAATTCTGCCCACACTCTGCTAAAATTGATCATTAGGTTCCTCCTAGTACTCGGTATTAGCCTCCCAATGCAGATTTGTACTATGCTATCAAAGTTATAATGTTTTGTCAGAATAAGAGACAAAAGCAAATCTATAGAATCCTTGAACAAATACAACGTCCCATCAAACACTCCCAGGGCAGATACAGCAGGGAGTTAGATACAGAGTAAAGCTCCCTCTACACTGTCCCATCAAACTCTCCCAGGACAGGTACAGAAAAGAAAAAAAAAAGGGGTTAGATACAGAATAAAGGCCCCTCTAACTTCACAGGATGTGAGTGTCACTGGAAAAGTCACCTTCTTGAACTGCTGCAGTCCATGTGGGGTAGGTACACCCACAGTGCTGTCAGGGAGGGAGTTCCAGGATTTTGACCCAGCGACAGTGAAGGAACCGCAATATAGTTCCAAGTCAGGATGGTGTGTGACTTGGAGGAGATCTTGCAGGTGGTTGTATTCCCATGCATCTGCTGCCCTTGTCCTTCTAGGTGGTAGAAGTCACAGGTTTGGAAGGTGCTGTCTAAGGAGCCTTGGTGTGTTGCTGCAGTGCATCTTGTAGATGGTACACACTGCTGCCATTGTGCATCAGTGGTGGAGGGAGTGAATGTTGAAGGTAGTGGATGGGGTGCCGATCATACAGGCTGCTTTGTGCTGGATAGTGTTGAGCTTCTTGAGTGTTGTTAGAGCTGCACCCATCCAGGCAAGTGGAGAGTATTCCATCACACTCCTGACTTGTGCCTTGTAGATGGTGGACAGACTTTAGGGATGCAAGAGATGAGTTACTCCCACAGGATTCCTAGTCTCTGACCTGCTCTTGCAACCACAGCTGGTCCAGTTCAGTTTCTGGTCAATGGTAGCCCCCAGGATGTTGATAGTGGGGGATTCAGCGATGGTAATGCCATTGAACATCAAGGGCATTGCCTGGCACTTGTGTGGCATGAATGCACTGGCCTTAATTTTGTCCCATCAAACACTCCCAGGGCAGGTACAGCATAGATTAGATGCAAAGGGAGGGAGGGGAGGAGGAGGTGGTGTAGGAGCAAGGGGACAAGAGAAAGAGGATGAGACAGGGAGCAGCAGGAGGAGGAGGAGGATCCAATTCAATAGACTGGTGCAGATTACCTATACCCAGATATTCTAAAACAATGCAGAGTCAACACAATGATCAAAGATATGGGAACCATCCAGCAGAATATACTTTAACATTACCTTCTACCTCTTTTACAGAGCTCCTCAAAGAAGCCAGTTGGGTTCATGATGAACCACCAGACATTTTCAATCTATAACAGGCAAATATACAAAAGCACAAATTGCACAATGGGGAAGCAAAATGAACAAGGGAGGAGACTGGAGTTGGGTTGTAGAAGAAGGTATGGGTGAGCTTTAATTTCGGGTAAATAATATTGGCGCATTACCAGTAGGAGGGCCTGCTCCTGCAGAAGTTGTTGTTGCAAGATCTCTAACTGCCTCTGTTCTTCTTCTAACTGCCGTCTTATGTACTCCTGCGGACGTCGAGGAGAGAGAGCGAGAAAGAGAGGAAGAGAGAGAAAAAAAAAGAGAAAAACAGGAACGATTTCAGAAAAGGAGGAGGAAGAGAAAAGAAACACCAAGGTTTGAGAACCCTGAATCAAACTGAACTAAAGGGTATGTTAACACAGGAGTTATGTCACTGGACCAGTAATCCAGAGATTGATAGACTGGACTTCAAATCCCACCAAGACAGCTGGGGAAATTAAATTCAGTTAAATAAATCTGGAATTAAAAAGCTAGTCTCAGTAATGGGGTCCATGAAACTACTGGATTACCATAAAAAGCCATCTGCTTCACTTAAGCCCTTCAGGGAAGGAAATCTGCCGTCCTGACTCGGTCTGGCCTGCATGTGACTCCAGACCCACAGCAATGTGATTGACTCTTAACTGCCCGCTGAAATGGCCTAGTAAGGTCACCCTGTTGTATTCAAGACAGTAGCTCACCCACCACTTTCTCAAGTGTGATTAGGGATGGGCAATAAACGCTGGCCTTGCCAGCAAAATGAAAAGTGGCCCAACACAGCCTCAAGTTGGGGTCTCACGGGAGGGGATTTTGTTGAATTCCAAGCTACAGGGAAGATCTCTGATCCTCCCCGGTCACAGCTTCTTCCTGCAATCGACAACGTATGTGTGGGCAGGATGGCTGCTCCCAGCGATGGCCTGTGCAAGAACCAGCCAGGTCAGTGGAGTCCCCATTCCATCCTACGTCTGTCCACACTGATTAAGGAAGTGTTTCCCCTGCACCCGCCACCCACCGAATCGGTATTCTAGTCACCTCCACAATGGAAACTCAAACGATCATTGGAGTTAGGGACTGGGTTCCGATCAACTCCAAAGGATGATGGTGTACACTGGTCCGGCTTTTACTGAACTCTGGAGATGAAAGTGTTTTTAACCGCTCCCCCTCACTCAGTGAACAGTGAATTTTACATAGGAATTATCTTTTGAAATTCAGCAACAGGGAGAGATTTGCATTCCTCTTCCCTTCCAGAGGCTGCTCTGGTTGTGTGACCACTTTCAGTTCAATCTGACTCAGGTTTCAGTTGTCCCTTCAAAGTGCAACAGTTTTGTTTTAAAAACAGGGTTAATTATTTTTGTCAAGGTTTTAAGAAGAAAGAGGAACGCAACAGACATGACAAGCACAAGCAGAAATCAAGCCAAGAAAATGTTTGAGCACAGAATTTAATGCAGAATTTTACAGTTGTGGCCCCCCATATCTTGGACAGTACATTATACAAAGAACATTCAGGACAGACTTCACTTAGACGTTAAATAAAGTTCAGGAAATTGCATGCGAGCAGTGATGGCTCAGGCCTGTTTGGGAATTGTGGCACCAGAGAATGTCAACTGAGCCCAGCTGGGCACCTCAGATTGCATGGAGATTCAGGGTGGGGGGTGGAGGGGAGACCGGGGGGTTGGTGAGATTTAAGTCCAAGAGGTTCTTGATGTGCAGCACGGGTTACCAATCCTGCAGGATTGTCCTCGAGTCTCCAGGAATTGAAGATTAACCCCCTGGATACTGCTCCGAGCAACCCAGTAGCAAAATCATAGAGGGCGTTCAAAGAATTGCATGATTTTTTTTCTCATTTTCTTTTATCTGTTGTAAAAATAGGAGACGGATGGGAAAAAAAAACTGACAATCCAGAATTATCTAATTACATCATGAAGAGGCTGCTCACTTTCCAATTGGTGTGGCAAGATTGTGTGTCATGAGGATGGACATGTCAGACAACCAATGGCGGGGAGCATGGGGGCGGGACAGATGGAGGTCAGAGGTCTTCTAATGAACCTACAGGAATACATTCAGCCAGAGTTGGCAATCCCAATATTCATCCTTCCGGTTCTTTTGCTCTTGGCTGTGCATTCACCCCGCCTCCTCTCCTTATTTGGAAAGCTTGGCTCTTTCCCCCTAGGATTAGATTCAGCTTCTGCAGCCTCACATCCCAACTCAAAGGGCTGGAAGCTGTAAGCCTTGCTCTCGCCTTTCCTACAATCCTTTAGGCCTATGTGGGTACCCGAGCTGGCAGCGGCTCAATTTAAAAACCCTCATCCTCATTTACAAATCTCTTCATGGCCTCGTCCCTCCCTATCTCTGTAATCTCCCCCAGCCCCACAATCTTCCAAGATCTCTGCTCATCCAAATCTAGCTTCTTGCCCACCCCCCCCCAATTTCCATCGTTTCCTCATTTTCAACTGTGCCTTGAGCTTCCTGGGCCCTACACCTCTCCACCTCTCTCTCCTCCTTTAAGACGCTGCTTAAAACCTAGCTCTTTGACCAAGGTTTTGGTCACCTGTGTTAATATTTCCTTATGTGGCTCAGTGCCATTTTACTATATTAAAGGCGCTATATAAATACAGGTGGGTGCTGTTGCCTCCATGGTGGCCTCAAAGAGACACACCAGCAATGTAACATCTCACCTCTACCTAATGATAGTACCACACGTGACACCTCAAGCTTTTCCGCTCTTAACCATCAATGATTTTCTATTATGTGCCATGTGCTTATTAAGAGGGAGGTAACTGCAGGGGAATATTATGGACATAAATATCTCTCTTGTTCTGTACATTGACACTCCCAACACAAGTGTTCTTAACATTTCCTGTATTTGGTGGGAGAGATAAAGTTTAAAATCGTTTCCCTGGATCTCCACCCAGATCAGATATGTCCAACTTGGCGGGGGGTGGGGGGAAATGGAGAAAGGAGGGGGGTTTACTGGATACTGAGTGGCTGTTAAAACGTCAGGCCCAGTCACTTCATTCTTACCAGGGCTCTGTCCTAATTAGAAGTTGCCAACACTCCAGGAATTAAATTTTTTTTTTATGAAGATTTTTTTGGAACACTTTTGTTCCTTAGTTGTAAAAAATATTGCACATTGGGAACAAAAGCAGTTTGATTTGACAGTCAGGAATAGTCCAATCCTGTAGCAGAGTGATTGAGTTGGCTGTGGGAAGGCGGGACTATGTACACGTCAGCCAATGGGAGGAGGGTGGGCGCAGGGAAGTCGGCACACGAGGTCCTGTGATAAAAGCTCTCGGAATATGCCTGCCAGAGTTGGCAGTTCGAACATGGAGATAGTGTGATGTGAGGGCATCAGAATTGTGATCCCTCCCTACTGGGAGTCCGTTGATGCTTGTTGTTTGGGCTAAAACATGAATGGGATGAAGAACATTGAACATGCAATGGCACATCAGACAGGAGGATAGGGGTTGGGAAGTAAACAATCTCTGGTTCTGATTTTGCTTAAGCTGTGAGCAGGTTTGGGCAATTGGTCGGGGGAGGGTGGGGTATAATGAGGATTGGCATGTCAGAGGTGGCAGAGATCCCCCTCTTCTGAACTCCAGCAAATATAATCGTAACCGACTCAATCTCTCCTCATATGTCAGTCTCGCCATCCAAGGAATCAGTCTGGTAAACATTCGCTGCACTCCCTCTATAGCAAGAACATCCTTCCTCAGATAAGGAGATCAAAACTGCACACAATATTCCAGTTGTGGCTCACCAAGGCCCTGTATAATTGCAGCAAGACATCCCTACTCCTGTACTCGAATCCTCTCGCTACAAAGGCCATCATACCATTTGCCTTTTTTACCGCCTGTTGCACCTGCATGCTTACCTTCAGCGACTGGTGTATGAGAACACCCAGGTCTCGCTGCATATTCCCCTCTCTCAGTTTATAGCCGTTCAGATAATAATCTGCCTTCCTGTTTTTGCTACCAAAGTAGATAACGTCACATTTATCCACATTATACTGCATCTGCCATGCATTAGCCCACTCACTCAACTTGTCCAAATCACCCTGAAGCCTCTCTGCATCCTCCTCACAACTCACCCTCACACCCAGTTTTGTGTCATCTGCAAATTTGGAGATATTATATTTAGTTCCCTCATCCGAATCATTAATATATATTGTGAATAGCTGGGGTCCCAGCACCGATCCCTGCGGTTCCCCACTAGTCACTGCCTGCCATTTGGAAAAAGAATCATTTATCCCTACTCTTTGTTTCCTGTCTGCCAATCAATTTTCTATCCATCGCAATACACTACCCCCAATCCCATGCGCTTTAATTTTACACGCTAATCTCTTATGTGGGACTCTGTCGAAAGCCTTCTGAAAGTCCAAATAAACCACATCCACTGGCTCCCCCTCATCAACTCTACTAGTTACATCCTCGAAGAATTCTAGTAGATTTGTCAAGCATTCCATGATTCTACCACTGTTCTCTAAGTGCTCTGCTATAAAATCTTTGAAAATGGACTCGACAATTTTCCCCACGACCGACATCAGGCTGACTGGTCTAAAATTCCCTGCTTTCTCTCTACCTCCCTTTTTAAATAGTGGAGTTACATTAGCTCCCCTCCAATCTGTAGGAACTGTTCCAGAGTTTATGGAATCTTGGAAGATGATCACAATGCATCCACTATTTCTAGGGCCACTTCCTTAAGTACTCTGGGATGCAGACCATCAGGCCCTGGGGATTTATCGGCCTTCAATCCCATCAATTTCCCCAACACTATTTCTCTACTAATACTGATTTCCTTCAGTTCCTCTCTCTCACTAAGCCCTGTGTTCCCCAACATTTCTGGTATGATATTTGTGTCCTCCTTTGTGAAGACAGAACCAAAGTATGCATTTAGTTAGTCAGCCATTTCTTTGTTCCCCATAATAAATTCCTCTGTTTCTGACTGTAAGGGACCTACATTTGTCTTCACCAATCTTTTTCTCTTCACATACCTATAGAAACTTTTACAGTCAGTTTTTATGTTCCCTGCAAGCTCTAAGAATATGTCCAACCAGATTTAGCAACCCTAGTCCCATGTAGTCCAAAGAATGTTAGAAATAGGAGTAGGCCATTTGGCCCCTCAAGCCTGCCCCGCCATTCAATACCATCATGGCTGATCTTCTACCTCAATCCTACGTTGCTGCACTATCCGCATAGCCCTTAGTGTCCAAAATCTATCAATCACAGTCTTGAATATCCTCAACGAATGAGCGTCCACAGCTCTCTGGGGTAGAGAATTCCAAAGATTCACAACCCTCGGAGTGAAGAAGTTTCTCCTCATCTCAGTCCTAATTGGCTGGCCCCTTATCCTGAGATTATGATCCCTAGTTCCAGACTCTCCAACCACGGGAAACAGTCTCTCAGCATCTACTCTGTCAAACCCTCCACGAATTTTGGATATTTTAATGCGATCACCTCTCATTCTTCTAAATTCCAGAGAATATAGGCCCATTCTACTCAAGTCTCCTCACAGGACTCTTTCATCCCAGGAACGAATCTGGTGTGTCAGTTATTGAATCACTCTGCAAGCTCGTGTTGGGATCCGAGTCTCAATGACTCATTCCTTTGTATCAGCTGTCAGAGGAGTTCCAATTCCCAGTCGTTAAGCTGTGTCACTCCTGATGCCAAGCTTTAATCCTCGAGTCTCCATGGGGGGCATGAGTGGGAAAGGGGTGAAAATTACAGCTTCTCCTAACAGCAAGTGTTTTTTTTTATATAAAAAAAACAAAAACTATTTCTCCTGCAAATTCTCTTCTGATTCCTCCTCCTACCCGGAGTAACTGCATTAATTTCTGGGCCCCACACCTCAGGAAGGATATATTAGCCTTGGAGAGGGTGCAGTGCACATTCACCAGAATGATAACAGGGCTAAAAGGGTTACAGCACAGAAGGAGACCATTCGCCCATCGTGTTCGTGCTGGCTCTCTGCTCGAGCAATTTAGCCAGTCCCCCTTCCCTGCCCTTTCCTGGTAGCCCAGCATATTATTGCCCTTCAGTTGCTTATCTAATTCCCTTTTGTATCTGCTGCCATCACAATATCAGTAACAGTATTCCAGATCCTAATCACTCGCTACGCAAAAAAGTTTTTACTTTGCTTCTTTTGCCAATCACCTTAAATCCGTGTCTTCTTTTTTTTCCCCAACTCTTCTGCCAATGGGAACAGTTTCTCTCTATCTACTCTGTCCAAACCTCTCATGATCTTGAGCACCTCTATCATGAGGACTGGTTGCACAGAGTAAACTTGTATTCCCTCACATGTGGACGATTAAGGTGTGATCTGATGGATGATTAAAGGATTTGACAGGGTAAATAGAGAGAAATTATTTCCACTGTTGGGGGGAGTCCAGAACAGGGAAGCATAACCTTAAAATTCGAGCCCGGCCATTCAGGGGTGATGATGTCAGGAAGCACGGCACCACACAGAGGGTCGTGGAAATCTGGAACTCTCTTCCCCCAAAAAGCTACAGATGCTGGGGGTGAATTGGAGCTTTCAAGATCGTGATTGATAAATGTTTGTTGGGGAAGGGTATTGAGGCATATGGAGCAAAGCGGGCAAATGGAGTTCAGGTACAGATCTGCTGTGATCTGACTGAATGCTGGAAGAGGTGCGAGGGGCCGAATGACCTCCTCCTGTTCCTGTGACCCCCTTGTTTTGGTACAAAATCTCAATCCTGCCCTCACCCAAGGCACTTTTGACTGGGGCTGGGGGTGGTAGGTGAGGGTGGTACTGCAGGATGAATTCCACCCCAGCCTGTTTCCCAGGGCTATGTGGTCAACAGAATCACCCTGCTGTAATTATAGCCAGGAGCACTTGGGAGAGGGAGGGTGCTGGTGAATGTGAAAACTGGTGATTAGGCATGAACTGGTTTGGGGTACATTATGGTACGGTGGTTATGTTGCTGCACTAATAATCCAGGGAACATGAGTTCAAATCCTACCAGGACAGTTTGAGAATTTAAATTTAGTTTTAAATTTTTTTTAAAATTCAGTCTCAGCAAAAGTGAACACGAAGCTTGTGGATTGTTGTAAAAACCCAACTGATTCCGGGCCTATATGTGACTCAAGTCCTGCACTCAGACTCATAAATGCCCTCTGTAATAAGAGCAAAATACTGCAGATGCTGGAAATCTGAAATAAAAATAAGGATTGCTGGAAATACTCAACAGCTCTGGCAGCATCTGTGGAGAGAGAAGCAGAGTTAACGTCTCAGGTCAGTGACCCATCAAATGCCCTTTGGAGTGGGTCTTCCAACCACTAGCAGGCTTACCACCAGCCTCTCAAGGGGCAACTAGGGGTGAGCAATAAATGCAGCATTGTCAGAGATGCCCCCATCCTGAGAAAGAATTAGGAAACAAGTTTGGGGTTTTGTTGACGGGTAACACTCAGTAATGGGAGAAAATTCAGACCCTGAAAGTCTTTTTAAGCCTTTGGATATCATTAGGGTGGGGGATCATCTCACTGGTTCTCTGCCCACTTCTCCCAGTACGAAAACACTTCCACAGCTAACAAGATCAGTTTTCAAAGATATGGAACCCAGTGCCCAATATTGACCACAGGGCACCATGCATTCCACAGTGCACTAGGTAAAAATAGCAGCCACGGTGACTGCAGGGTACGCGACAGTGGAGAATGGGAATATCGTACAAAGGGAACTCAGAGCCGACACTGAGATGAAGAGGGTGTTACGGAGTGTTACATTCCCCAGACTCTGCACTCCGTCTGGGAACACAAGATTTAAATCCACTCACTGACACACACCATGCTTACCTGCTCCCGCTCAGCCAGGCGCCTCTCCTCCTCCCGTTGGAGCTTCTCCATCTCCTCGTATCGCCTCCTCTGCTCCCTCTCCTGCTGCTTCCTGTGCTCCCGGTCTCTCCTTTGTTGCTAGAATACCAGAGAGAGTACCATAGTGAGAGGCGGCATGGTTACTAGGCAGCTATGAAGAGCAGTAACTCTGGCTGATTATTCCCGACACTCATCACCTCCATCCTGTTGCCATCTCACTACCCCTGGGAGGCCTGAGGCCAACTGTGATGTCAATGTGCCTCTCTCCAGTAACTCCCCTTCCCCCCCAACCGTGAGACAACAGCAAAATCAATAGGCATCAGACAAGGAACCTGGGAGATGATGGTCTCTCCAAGCGCAGTCAATTAGGAACCTGGGAGATGCCTGTCTCTCCCAGCGCAGTCAATTAGGAACCTGGGAGATGATGGTCTCTCCCAGCGCAGTCAATTAGGAACCTGGGAGATGCCTGTCTCTCCCAGCGCATGTGAGTTAAGTGTGGGATTCTGCTGTGGGAGGTAGTTATGATGAAATTAACAGTTACAAATTGTTTTGTATAGTGCCTTCAACGTAGTAAAATCATAGAATCATAAAAAGTTTATGACACAGAAAGAGGCCACTTGGCCAATCGTGTATGCACGGCCAAAAAACGATCCACCTATTCTAATCCCACCTTCCAGCATTTGGTCCGTAGCCCTGCAGGTTACACCACTTGAGGTGCATATCCAGACCCCTATTGAATGAGTTGAGGGTTTCTGCCTCAACTACCCTTTCAGGCAGTGAGTTCCAGACACCCAGCACCCTCTGGGTGAAAAAGTTTTTCCTCATCTCCCCTCTTATCTTTCTACCAATCCCTTTAAATCGATGCCCTGTAGTCACTGACCTCCCTGCTAAGATAAACAGGCCCTTCCCATCCACTCTATCCAGGCCCCTCAACATTTTGTACATGTCATTCAGATCTCCGCTCAGCCTTCTCTGTTCTAAGGAGAACAACCCCAGCCTATTCAATCTATCCTCATAGCTGCATTTTTCCAGTCCCGGTAACATCCTCGTAAATTCTCTCTGTACCCTCTCTAATGCAAATATATCCTTTCTGTAATGAGGTGACCAGAACGGCATACAGTACTCAAGTTGTGGCCTAACCAATGAGTTATACAGTTCCAGCATAACCTCCGTGCTCTTATATTCTATACCTTGGCTAATAAAGGAAAGGATTCCATATGCCTTCTTAACCACAAAATGTCCCAAGAAGCTTCACAGGAACAATTACCAAACAAAATTTGACACTGAGCCACATAAGGAGATATTTGGACAGGTGACCAAAAGCTTGGTCAAAGAGGTAGGTTTTAAAGGAGCACCTTGAACGAGGAGAGACAGGTGGAGAGATGGAAAAGTTTCGGGAGGGAATTCCAGAGCTTTGGGTCTAGGAAACTAAAGGCACGGTCGACAATGGCGGAACAATTAAAATAGGGGACGGCAGCAAACCAGTTGGGGGGGTGTCATAACCGAGGTGGGAGGAATGCACTGACTTTCTCTAGTTCCACTTTTCCACAGGTCACAACATATGTTTAAATGTTCACCCAGTTACCAATGTGGCCAATTATATACTCTATTTTTATTTCAGAATAAAAACCACCAACCAGGTTTCTTTAATAAATAACAAAAGTATTAATTTATTATAAAACAAGACTTAGTCAAAAAAGATGCAAAGCTTTAACACACATTTTGAAGTATCATGGTAAATATATATATATATATATATATATATATATATATACTCACTTCTAAATACCCAACACACACACACACACTAAAGGAAAAATAATGATGCTTTGGGAAAAAGACAAAAAGGGTAAGATATTTTATGTTCCAGATGGCATACAGTCTGGCATCCGAGTACAAACAGATGGGTCACTGGGATCTTTTCAGAAGCAGTTTCTTCAGGAGATGGCGAGATGTAAACAAGCTTGTAATCATCAGTGATCTCAGCTGCCTGTCTGGCTGTTGAAATCTTCTGGTTCTGTGTATGGGTTCTTACTACCAAAGGGAGTGAATTTTTAAATTCTTCCAAGAGAATTATTTCCCTAAGGGTCTCATATGTGGCCTCTACCTTTAGTGCCTGCATCCAACGATCAAAGTTAATTTGCTTTACCCACCCAAATTCTATATAAGTTTTCCCAGGCTGTTTCTGGAGTTTCTGAAATTTGTGCCTATAAGCTTCAGGGACTAACTCATACGCAGCAAGAATAGCCTTTTTTGCCATCTCATAATCTGCAGAAGCCTCTTCAGAAAGAGTGGGATAAACTTCATGAGCTCTGCCCATCAACCTGCTTTGCATAAGCAGTGTTCAGCTTTCCTTCAGCCACTTCATCTGTCTGGCTATCTTTTCAAAAGAAATGAAAAATGCCTCTACGTCCCTTTCTTCAAACTTTGGCAGAGCTTGCACAAATTTAAACAGCTCTCCACTGGGGCCTGGGCTGGAGTCAGTTCTTTCCTCACCAGAATTTGAGGCCAAGGCCACCCTGTTTATTTAGTTCTAACTTTAAAAAAAAAAATTCAAATACCCTTTCTTACTCCCTTTCTTCTTTTTCTCGCTCTCACTTTTTCTCTCTCCTGCCTCTCTTCTCTTTCCTTTTGAAATTGTAGTTTTTTCAATTCTTTTTCCTGTTCAAGCCCGATTTTTTTGTTTCCAATTCTCTGTTCAAGCTGCTTCGTCTGTAACTGAATTCTAGCTAATTCAATTGGATTATCTTCTGGATTGCCTTTTCCTTTGTCCAATTTCAAATGCTGTGCTATTACTTCAATTAAGTCTGCTTTCTAAGCTCCTGGTTTTAACTCTAACACCAACTTTTCTGCCAATACCTTTAGCCTAGCCTTGGTTAAGTTTTTTCAAATTACTCAAGGAAAAGTCCTCCTTCCCTAGAAAGGTCGTAGCAACTGACAAAGACATTCCAGTCGCGTAAATTTTACTCTAATGCATAAGAAACCTGGTGTTTTGCTTTTCCCCTTTTCAGTTATTATTACCCACTTACAATTGCACGTTGTCGGCTTTGGGTTATCCCGCACAGAGCCCCCAGTTATATGTTACGACCAACGCTGGAGAAGTGCACTGTCTTTTCTCATTCTACTTCTCCACAGGTCACAACATATATTTAAATGTTTACCCAGTTACCGATACAGTCAATTATATACTCTATTTTTGTTTCAGAATATAATCCACCAACCAGGTTTCTTTAATAAACAAAAGTATTAACTTATTATAAAACAAGACTTAGTCAATAAAGATGCAAAACTTTAACATACAGTTTGAAATATGATAGATATACACCACACACACACACAGACACACACAGACACACACAGACACACACAGACACACACAGACACACACAGACACACACAGAAGGAAAAATAAAGATGCTTTGGCCAAAGTACTTGTTAATTCTTGAAGAAAAAGGATAAGATATGTTCCAGACAGCATACAGTCTGGCATTTGAGTACACGTAGACAGTTCACAGGGATCTTTTCAGAAGCAGTTCCTTCAGGAGATGTCAAGCGGAAGTCTTCCAGAAGCTTCTCAGGAGAAATGCTGCTTTGCTTTCTCTATTTCTTACACTTGAGTCTCAGGGTTTCTCAAAGAGGTAGAGAAAAGATGAACTGGTCTTCTCTTTTAGCAGGCTGACCTCCAAACTAACGCAAAATGGTATTCTAAAATGAAACCCATTCTTGAGCACCATAAATCCTGACATGTCACTTCCCTTGTAAACAACTCCCATTGTCAGAAGGCACCAGTTGTTTACTTAGCTGAAGACATGTGACATCCAGTAAATCTTTTTAAACAGAGTCCTTCCAGTGACCCTTTAAAAAAAAAGCCCAGCATCTATGGAATCACTTCAGTCCTCCAATGAATCCATCTCCACTATTCTAAAACACGAGTTCTCAAAAAATATTAAGAAATGGAAACACTTTCATAACTGGGATGCAAATATCTCAGAGGTTTGCAGGGCTGTAAAGGGATTTGAACACAAGGATGAGAATTTTAAAATCAAAATGTTGCTAGACTGGTTTGTAAAGTAGGCCTGAGAGCACAGGGGATGATGGGTGAATGGAACTTGGTGTGAGTTAAGACAGTTAGGCAGCATAGTTTTAGATTTAGATTTAGATTTAGAGATACAGCACTGAAACAGGCCCTTCGGCCCACCGAGTCTGTGCCGACCATTAACCACCCATTTATACTAATCCTATCTCCCTACCACATCCTCACCTGTTCCTATATTCCCCTACCACCTACCTATACTAGGGGCAATTTATAATGGCCAATTTACCTATCAACCTGCAAGTCTTTTGGCTGTGGGAGGAAACCGGAGCACCCGGAGGAAACCCACGCAGACACAGCAGGGAGAACTTGCAAACTCCACACAGGCAGTACCCAGAATTGAACCTGGGTCACTGGAGCTGTGAGTTTTGGATGAGCTCAGGTTTATAGAGGATGCACGGTGGCAAACCAGTCAGGAGTGCATTGGAACTCTCATGTGCTTCAAGTGTGAGTCGAAAAGCAGACATTATGTCACTGTCTCGGTCCACTATCATTTAAGGAGCAGACATTGCACGTTGAGGTTCAGTACCTTTTGTTTTAGGATTGTTCCCCATAGAGCAGAGAAGGTTAAAGGGAAATTTAATACAGGTCAAAATTCTGGAGAAACTGTTTCCAGTGGCAGGAGGGTCAGTATCCAGAGGACACAGATTTAAGGTGACTGGCTAAAGAGCCAAAAGGGAAAATGAGAAAAATGATTTAATGAGGTATGATCTGGAATGCATTGCCTGAAAGGGCGATGGAAGCAGATTCAATCGTAACTTTCTAAAGGGAATTGAATAAATACTTCAAAACGAAAATATTTACAGGGCTATGGGGAATGAGCGGAGGAATGGGATTAATTGGTCTTAAGAGACAGCACAGACATGATGGGCTGAATGGCATCCTTCTGTGCTATGTGATAGTATTTGATTTCAGGTCACGTGTGCACCAAGAACTTGACACAAAATACCCGGTCCCAAGCTCCCTCCAAGCAGTAGATTTAAACCTTAAACGCAAGTTACGCAAGATGGGCCAGATTTTAACAGCCTGCCTCCAATTCCGGCAGCGACCTCAGAAAATGGGCACCGCAAACAGCTGTTGCAATCTCAAGAGCGGCAGCTCATTTAAACAGCCAGGACGGCCCACCTCCCCCACCAATCTCATGGAGGGGGTGGGATGTCCGTCCCCGGCAATGGTGTCAGCTGCCTGTGCGCAGGCGCTGGTGCCATTTTTAAAGGGCAGTCAGCCCTGCTGCCTAATTTAAATTTTTAAGGTCCTACCCCCCAAAATTAAATTAATCAATTTCTAATGTCCCTTTCCCACTCCCCCAATAACAATTACAATAACGGTTTGCCCTTTACCCCCCAAAAAACACTTACCTTTCACATCTGACCTTCCAAGCACCGCCCACCGCCCCCCACCCAAACTACACAAAGTTTAAGGTTCAACCCATCCCATCATCATCCTTACACCTCTTTCTATGTTATCTATTCTATGTAATGTTATGTAGTAAAATAACATAATAACATTCTGTTCACCAGAAGACGAGTCTAACGATGGATCGCCCCTGAGCTCCAGGCGTTGAGTGGATTCTGGATCGGATATTTCAATCCACTGCAACCAACTGGTTGTCCTCAAGGGGGCAGTAGTATACAAGCATTTTAATGTCTCTTTAATCATCTCCCAAACAAGCCAACCTTCAAACTTTTACCTCTAACGTGTGGTGTCTCATTCCATCAAGTCCAAAACCAAATGGAGAAGCCATGTGGGACAGCAAGACAGTCTCTCAGTTTTGTAGCCATCAAAATTAACTACCTATAAAGCATTAACGTCTCTACGTAAGAAAGCTTGGACAGAGTGGGGGTGGGGAGGAATTAAATGGCAGATGTTGTGGATTAATAGTCAGCAGTTGATTGGCATTAGCAGTGTTAAACCTTTATAAATTACTGGTTCGTGCCCAGTACTGTGACCAATTCTGGGCACCAAACTTTTGAAATGACGTCAAGGTCTTGGAGAGGGGGCAGAGGAGATTTATTCGTATGGTACCAGGGATGAGGGACTTCAGTTATGTGGAGAGACTGGAGAAGCAACTGGGACTGTTCACCTTAGAGCACAGAAGGATAAAGAGAGATTTAATAAAATGCATTCAAAATCATGAAAGAGTTTGGTAGTGCAGAAAGGGAGAAACGGTTTCCAGTGATAGAAGGGCCAGTAACCAGAGGACACAGATTAGAGATAATTGGCAAAAAAAAACAGCAATGAGAAAACTTTTATTTTTACACAGCGAGTTGCTGTGATCTGGAATGCACCGCAGTGGAAGAAGATTCGATAGTAACTTTCAAAAGGGAACTGGATAAATACTTGAAGGAAGTGGGACTAAGTGAATCGCTCTTTCAAAGAGCCAGGACAGGCACGAAGGAATGAATGGCCTCCTTTTATGCTGTATAATTTCATCAGTCTACGACATGATTAAGTCAACATCTCCATTATTGTATCATGTGACTACCAGGGTGGTAGAAGGCGAGTTAGACGGACCTTAGATGGGCTGAACAGCCTCCCTTTGTGCCATAATAACTCTATGAGCTAGATGGACCTTGGAATTTTCTCAACCAGAAATTGCTCTGTTCTCCTGTGTCACTGCCACACGGAGGCTTAGAGAAAACAAGAAAGGGCACAAGCCCATCAGCTTATCTCTGCACTCAAGCTACGAGCTTCCCTTGCACTGTCTTTGCTGACTTAACCATTCGCCCCACACGCTGAGTCACACTGAGCTAAACAGGAAGCAGCCATCCATTCCCTTCCTGCAGGATTCGGAAACAACAGCCTCAGTCAAAGCTACCAACCGCTTGCCAAAATAAAAGGTCCTCGTTTCCATCAAACACCGAGCCCAGCACCTCCCCTGCTACTCAATTACATAAATCTATCAGTGTCACTGAACTGCACACTAGTGAGAGGGAGCACCCAGTCCCAGAAGAGTATAAGAGGAACTCTAGAAATCAGTGAGCAGTAAATTTAAAACATATCTCAGCTTAAAAAAAAAATCTTCATCCAATAAGTGAGCACATGAAGAATTATTTTTTTTTACACAGTGGGTTGTTGTGATCTGGAACGCGCTACATGAAAGGGCGGTGGAAACAGATTCAATAGTAACTTTCAAAAAGGAATTGGATAAATGCTTGGAAAGAAGAAGGGCTGTGGGGAAAGAGCAGAAGGGGAGTGGAAAGAATTGGATAGCTCTTTCAAAGAGCTGGCACAGATAGGATAGGCCGAATGGTCTCCTTCTATGCTGTATGTTTCTATGAACAAAGTAACGGGTTTTTAAAAAAAGAAAACTCCACTTTACTCAGAATATAACCAGATGGTGTTGAAGCTGAGGGTCAATTGAAAATTTCAAAACTGAGATTGATAGATGTTTGCTGGACACGCTCTCAAGGGACATGGAGGCAAGGTGGGTAGATGGAGCGAAGATACAGGTCAACCATGATCCAATTAAATGGAGGAACAGGCTCGAGGGGCTGAATAGCCTCCGCCTGTTTTTAGTGTTGTGAAAGGAGACTGGCCAAAAGAAAGATCTTGCATTTCTATAGCGTCTTTCCCAACCACAGGACGTAAAAAAGCGCTTTACAGCCAATGATATACTGTTTGAAGTGTAGTCAATATTGTAATGTAGGAAGCATGGCAGCCAATTTGCACACAGCAAGCTCCCAAAAACAGCAATGATTAATGGATGTTGGTTAAGAGATAAATACTGACCGCAGGGCACCAGCGAAAACTCTCCTGTTCCTCTTCAAAACAGTGCCGCAGAATCTTTTACGTTCACCAGAGAGGGCAAATGGGGCCTCTGCAGCAACGTGCAAATACTTGGATACTGGTCAAGAACATGGGTTGGCTTGAACTGATAGTGATGCAACCCGCGGCCAAATAGCAGTTACTGCCATATAACCCGACCCTCGCTCAAAGGCCACACAGGCAGCTTTCTGGGAGTCCATCCACATCCATGGAAAGATAAACCCAGCAAGAATCAGCGCCATTAAGAGATGAGGCCAACTGTCCCTCTCCCCTCCATCCCGTTTCCCCATTACCTCCTCCAGTCTCCGCCGTTGCTCCTTCTGCTCCTCGATGCGTTTCTGTCGCTCGGCCAGCAGTTGGCGCTTGTGCTCCTCGTTCTCCCGCTGCTGCTGCTCCTGGAGCTGTTGCCTCCTGATGGCCTCTGACTTTTCCTTGTTGGCCAACTGGAGCCGCAGGAAGTCTCGGCGAAGGGTTGACTCGCCAGGCAGGTTCACGATGGAGCTGCACGTGGGGCGGAGGAGCAGGGGTGAGGGAGGGGGGTGGTGGCAGACACACAATAGTTAAATCTCGAGCCATCAGGGGAGCTGCAACCAGAGAACCCTTGACATTGAGGCCGAGGAGGCCAAAACTGAGCAACTTTTTACATTCCCTGACCCCAAGGGCAACATTCTTCAAATTGGCTTCTTTGCACATTCCAGTTATATCCATGTTAAGAAAGAACTAGCACTTCATTAGAGCCTTTCACAACCACAGAATGTCCCAAAGTTCCTGACAGCTAATGAAGTACTTTTGAAGTGTAGTCACTGGTGTAGTGTAGGAAACACAGCAAATTTGGAGACAGCAAGCTCCCACAAACAGCAATGTGATAATGATCAGATAATTTGTTTTAGTGGTGTTGGTTGAGAAATGAATATTGGCGAGGACTCAGGAGGATTTTAGAATACAGCAAAGGAGGATGAAGAAACTGATAAAGAAAGGGAGAATAGAATATGAATGTAAGCTAGCAAAAAATACAAAAACAGACTGTAAAAGCTTCTATAGGTACGTAAGAAGGAAACGTTTGGCTAAGACAAATGTGGGTCCATTACAGAGAGAGTCAGGAGAATTTAAAATGGGGATTAGAGAAATGGCAGAGAAGCTAAATTATGCCTTTGTGTCTGTCTTCAGTGAGGAAGGTACAAGAAATTTCCCAGAATTAGATATCCAAGGGAATAGGGGGAAATGAGGAATTGAAGGAAATTAGTTTTAGTAAGAAGGTTATATTGGAGAAATTAATGGGGCTGAAGTCTGACAAATCCCCAGGACCTGATGTTCTACATCCCAGAGTTGTGAAAGAGGTAGCTATGGAGATAGTGGATGCATTGGGATCGTCTTCCAAAATTCTATAGATTCTGGAGCAGTTCCTGCAGATTGGAAGTTTGCAAATATAACCCCACTATTTAAGAAGGGGTTGGAGAGAGAAAAAAGGGAATTACAGACCTGTTAGCCTTACATCAGTCATTGGGAAAATGCTAGAATCTATTCTAAAGGATGTGATAAATGTATACTTGGATAATAATGATCTGATTGGGCGTAGTCAACATGGATTTATGAATGGGAAATCATGTTTGACGAATCTATTGGAGTTTTTTTGAGGATGTTACTAACAGAATTGATAAAGGAGATTGGATTTTCAGAAGGTCTTTGATAAAGTCCCCCACAGGAGGTTGGTTAGCAAAATTAAAGCATATGGGATAGGAGGTGATATAACGGCATGGATTAAGGATTAGTTAACAGGCAGAAAACAGAGAGTAGTAATAAATGGGTCATTCTCGCATTGGTAGGCTGTTATTAGTGGGGTACCGCAGGGATCAGTGCTTGGGCCCCAGCTGTTAACACTATATATCAATGATTTGGATGTGGGGACCAAATGCAGTATTTCCAAGTTCGTGGATGACACAAAACTAGGTATGAATTTGTGTTGAGGAAGATGCAAAGCAGCTTCAAGGGGATTTGGACAGACTTAGTGAGTGGGCAAGAACGTGGCAGATGGAATATAATGTGGAAAAATGTCAGGTTATCCACTTTGGTAGGAGGAATAGATGTGCAGAGTATTTCTTAAATGGTAAGAGAATCGAAAGTGTAGATGTACAAAGGGACCTGGGTGTCCTTGTCAATAAATCACTGAAAGCTAACATGCAGGTGCAGCAAGCAATTAGGAAGGCTAATGGTATGTTAGCCTTTATCACAAGAGTATTTGAGTACAGGAGTAGTGAAGTCTTGCTTCAATTGTATGGAACCTTGGTTAGACCGCACCTGGAGTACTGTGTGCAGTTTTGGTCCCCTTACATTAGGAAGGATATTATTGCCATAGAAGGAGTGCAACAAAGGTTCACCAGACTTGTTCCCGGGATGGCGGGACTGGCCTACGAAAAGAGATTAGGGAAACTGGGCCTGTATTCTCTAGAGTTTCGAAGAATGAGAGGTGATCTCATTGAAACCTACAAAATACTTAAAGGGATAGACAGGGTAGATGCAGCTAAGATGTTTCCCCTGGTTGGGGAGTCTAGAACCAGGGGACACAATTTCAAAATAAGGGGGAAGCCACTTAGGACAGAGATAAGGAGACATTTCTTTACTCAGAGGGTTGTGAATCTTTGAAATTCTCTATCCCAGAGGGCTGTGGAACTTCAGTCATTGAGTATGTTTAAAGCAAAGATTGACAGATTTCTAAATGCAAATGACATAAGGGGATATGAAGATAGTGTGGGAAAAAGGCATTGAAGTGGTTGATCAGCCATGATCGTATTGAATGGCGGGGCAGGCTCGATGGGCTGAATGGCCTACTTCTGCTCCTATGTACCTATACTCTTCTTCAAAATAGTGGTGTGAGATCTTTTACAACCACATGGTAGGGCAAACAGGGCCTCAGTTTAACGTCTCATCCAAATCACGGCATATCTGACAGTGCAGCACTCCCTCAGTACTGCACTGGAAGTGTCAGCCTAGATTATGGGCTCAAGTCTCCAGAGTGGAAATTGAACTGCCTACGGACTCAGAAACGAGAATGCTACCCACTGCACCATGGAGACACCAAGGACAGCGAGACAACACAACCTTCCACTTCATCCCATAAAAACTCGAGTAAACAAACCAGAACTAATAAGGAAGCTAAAGTATCCTCTGGCCCCCACCATTGGCTTCTTTTTCACTTACCTTGGTTCTCCATTATCACCATCTTCCTCCTCTTCCTCACTCCCACTGTATTCATATTCTGTCTCATCTGAGCAATCAGAAAAGGTCATACATTATGTTAGGTTACATGTAACAACATCTTGCATTTATATAGCACCTTTAACACAATAAAACTGTCCTAAGGTGCTTCACAACAATGTTCGATACCAAACCAACGGGGGAGGTGGTAGCGCAGTGGTAATGTCACTGGACTAGTAATTCAGAGCCCAGGCTAATGCTCTGGGGGCATGGGTTCAAATCCCATCATGACAGATGATGAAATGTGAATTCAACTCATCAATCTGGAATTAAAAGGTCATCTAATGGTGACCATGTTGACTGTTGTAAAAACCCATCTGATTCACGAATGTCCTTTAAGGAAGGAAATCTGCCGTCCTTACCTGGTCTGGCCTACATGTGACAGATTCACCGCTAGGTGGTTGAAATGGCCTCGCAAGCCACTCAATTCAAGGGCAATTAGGGATGGGCAATAAATGCTGGCCGAGTCAACGACACCCATATCCCACAAACAAATAAAATATAAAGAGATACTAGGAATGGAGACCAAAAGCTTGGACAAAGAGGTAAATTTGAAGGAGCATCGGCATAGACACCAATGGTGCAGGAATGCATAACAAGGCAGAATTGGAGGAGTCTGCATAACTCGGATGGCTGTATGGCTGGAGGAGGTTACAGGGATAAAGAGAGGTGAGGCCATGGAAGGATTTGAATATGAGATGAGGACATTTAAATCAAGACATTGCCAGACAGGAAGCCAATGCCAGTCAGGGGTGACGGGCGAAAGTATTTCGTTAGGATGCGGGCAGCAAGAATTTCGGATAAGGTCAAGTGTACAGAAGGTGAAAGGAAGGCAGGGAGAACAATGAAATAGTCAATACATGAGGTTGGAGCCATCGAGGGACTCTTGGATTGTTGGAGATGCAGAGTTTTGAGTATTCATCGTCAACACTCCAGCCATCCCAACCTATCCAACAGGAAGAAAACAAATTGCATGATCTTCAGCAGTCACTGCTCCCAATTCTTCACCCACCTTTCTCACCCCTCTTCTTCTTGGTCCTGTCAATGTGGTCCTTGAGCTGGATACGGACCTGCCTCTCATTGAGTTGGTCCCTGATGAAGGGATGTTTCAGCAGCTGATCTGTAGCTGGCCTCTGCCCGTGATTCTTTACCAAACAGCCCTCGATGAAGGACACAAACTTCTTTGACCTGGGGAAGAATTTGGGAGAATGTCAGGTAGAGAAAATCCTGAGGGCAGCAGAGAGAGTGTCATCAGAGAACCAGTGTCAATGCAGCGCCGACACCAGCCAGCTTCATTCCTGGGAACTAGCCAACAGGTATTTTACATTTTTTGTAACCTTTTTTGTCCTTCAAATGTCTAACTCATGTGTCCTGGGATTTCATCCCTTTACCAGTCAACAAATTTCTGCAATTGGTTTGGTCAATTCCCTTCATAATCTTGAAATCTTCAAGTATAGAATCATAGAAAGTTTAAGGCACAGAAAGAGGCCATTTGCTCCATCGTGTCTGTGCCGGCTGAAAAACAATCCACCGGTTCTAATCCCACCTTCCACCATTTGGTCCGTAGCCCTGCAGATTACGGCACTTGAGGTGCATATCCAGACTCCTTTTGAATGAGTTGAGTGTTTCTGCCTCAACTACCCTTTCAGGCAGTGAGTTCCAGACCCCTACCATCTTCTGCTTATAGATTCCCTTTTCCAGAGGAAACAAATCCAACTTGCATCAATTGTACAGCACAGAAACAGGCCATTCAGTCCATGCTGGTGTTTATTTACAAATTCAAGGTAATCAGGCAGAGTCAACATGGCTTTGTAAAAGGGAAATCATGTTTAACCAATTTACTGGAGTTCTTTGAAGAAGTAACATGTGCTGTGGATAAAGGGGAACTAGTGGATGTACTGTACTTAGATTTCCAGAAGGCATTTGATAAACATAGAAACATAAAAAAAAAATAGGAGCAGGGGTAGGCCATTTGGCCCTTATATGGCCTCAACTGCTTTCCATGGTAGAGAATTCCACAGGTTCACCACTCTCTGGGTGAAGAAATCCCTCCTCATCTCAGTCCTAAATGGTTGACCCCTTATCCTTAGTCTGTGACCCCTGGTCCTGGACTCCCCCGCCATCGGGAACATCCTTCCTGCATCTAGTCTGTCCAGCCCTATTAGAATTTTGTAGATTTCTATGAGATCCCCTCTCATTCTTCAAACCTCTAGTGAATGCAAGCCTAATTGACCTAATCTATCTTCATATGTCAGTCCTGCCATCCGAGGTGGCGTAGTGGTAATGTCACTGGACTGTTAGCCCAGAGGACCAGGCTAATACTCTGGGGACATGGGTTCAAATCCCACCACGGCAGATAGTGAATTTGAATTCAATTAATAAATCTGGAATTAAAAAGCTAGTCTAGTGTGACCATGAAGCCACTGTTGATTGTTGTAAAAACCCATCTGGTTCACTAATGTCCTTTAGGGAAGGAAATCCAGCGTCCTTAGCGTCCTTAGCGTTCCAGATCCACAGCAATGTGGTTGACTCTTAAAATGCCCTCTGAAATGGCCACTTAGTTCAAGGGCAATTAGGGATGGGCAATAAATGCTGGCCTAGCCAGCGATGCCCACATCCCATGAAGGAATAAAAAAAATCAGTCTGATGAACCTTCTCTGCACTCCCTCCATAGCAAGAACATCCTTCCTCAGATAAGGACACCAAAACTGCACACAATACTGCAGATGTGCTCTCACCAAGGCCCTGTATAATTGCAGCAAGACTTCCTTGCTCCTGTACTCGAATCCTCTCGCTATGAAGGACACCATACCATTTGCCATTGTCTGCTGCACCTGCATGCTTCCTTTCAGTGACTGGTGCACAAGGACACCCAGGTCTCGTTGCACCTCCCCCTTTCCCAATCTATTGCCATTCAGATCATAATCTGCCTTTCTGTTTTTGCCATCAAAGTGGATAACCTCACATTTATCCACATTATACTGCATCTGCCATGTATTTGCCCACTCATTCAACCTGTCCAAATCACCCTGAAGCCTCTCTGCATCCTCCTCACAGCTCATCCTCCCACCCAGCTTTGTGTCATCTGCAAACTTGGATATATTACATTTAATTCCCTCATCTATATCATTAAAATAAATTGTGAATAGCTGGGGTCCTAGCACTGATCCTTGCAGTACCCCACTAGTCACTGCCTGACATTTGGAAAAAGACCCATTTATTCCTATTCTTTGTTTCCTGTCTACCAACCAATTCTCTATCCATGTCAGTACCTTACCCCCAATCTCATGTGCTTTAATTTTGCATGTTAAACTCTATGTGGGACCTTATCGAAAGTCTTCTGAAAGTCCAAATACACCACATCCACTGGTTCTCCCTCATCAACTCTACTAGTTACATCCTCAAAAAATTCCAGTAGATTTGTCAAGCATGATTTTCCTTTCGTAAATCCATGTTGACTTTGTCTGATCCTGTCATTGTTTTCCAAGTGCTCTGCTATTACATCTTTTATAATGGACTCTAGCATTTTCTCCACTACTGATGTCAGGCTAACCAGTCTATAATTCCATTTTTTCTCGACCTCCTTTTTTTAAATACTGGGGTTACATTAGCTACCCTCCAACCCATTGGAACAGTTCCAGAGTCTATAGAATTTTGAAAAATGACCAGCAATACATCTACTATTTCTAGGGCCACTTCCTTAAGTACTCTGGGATGTAGATTATCAGGCCTTGGGGATCTTTCGGTCTTCAATCCCATCAATTTCCCTAACACCATTTCCTTACTAATACTGATGCCACTAATTAGGTGCCACATCAAAGGTTTTTGCAGAAAATAAAAGCTCATGGTGTAGGGAGTAACATATTGGCATGGATAGAAGATTGGTTAGCTCACAGAAAACAGAGTAGGCATAAATGGGTCATTTTCTGGTTGGCAAGATGTAATGAGTGGTGTGCCACAGGGATCTGTGCTGGGCCTCAACTTTTTTACAATTTATATTAATGACTTGGATGAAGGGATCGAAGATATGGTTGCTAAATTTGCTGATGACACAAAGATAGGTAGGAAAATGTGTTATGAAGAGGACATAAGGAGGCTACAAAGGGATATAGATAGGTTAAGTGAGTGGGCAAAGATCTGGCAAATGGAGTATAATGTGGGAAAATGTGAAATTGCCCACTTTGGCAGGAAGAATAAAAAAGAAGCAAGTTATCTAAATGGTGAGAGATTGTGGAGCTCTGAGATGCAGAGGGATCTGGGTGTCCTAGTGCATGAATCACAAAAGGTTAGTATGCAGGTACAACATGTAATTAGGAAAACTAATAGAATGTTTTTGTTTATTGCGAGAGGAACTGAATACAAAAGTAGAGAGGTTATGCTTCAGCTATACAGGGCATTGGTGAGACCACATCTGGAGTACTGTGTACAGAATTGGTCTCCTTATTTAAGGAAGGATGTAAATGTATTAGAAGCAGTTCAGAGAAGGTTTACTGGACTAATACCTGGAATGGGAGTATGAGGAAAGGTTGGACAGTCTAGGCTTGTATCCGCTGGACTTTAGAAGAGTACGAGATGACGTGAGGGGTCTCAACAGGGTGAATGTGGAAAGGATCTTTCCTCTTGTGGGAGAATCTAGAACTAGGGGGTCACTGTTTAAAGATAAGGCGCCACCCATTTAAGACAGAGATAAGGAGAATGTTTTCTCTCAGAGGATCGTCTTTGGAACTCTCTTCCTCAAAAGGTGATGGAAGCAGAGTCTTTGAATAATTTTAAGGCAGAGAAAGATAGATTCTTGATAAGCAAGGGGGTGAAAGGTTATCGGGGGTAGATGGGAATGCGGAGTTGAGGTTACAATCGGATCAGCCATGATCTTATTGAATGGCGGAGCAGGCTCGAGGGGCCGAGGGACCTACTCCTGCTCCTAATTCGTACGTTTGTACATTCGTATATTACCTTCCACATGAGCTTCTGCCCATGCTACTTCATTTCACCCTATCAGCATATCCTTTTGTTCCTTTCTCTCTCATGCGTTTATCTAGCTTCCGCTTGCTGTATAATTCTATGACTCTATCACTCCCTGTGGTAGCGGGTTCCACATTCTCACCACTCTCTGAAGCTTTCAAGATTGAGATAAATCTATTTTGTTAGGTAAGGATACAAGGGACATGGAATAAAGGTATGTAAATGCAGTTAAGGTACAGAATGGCGAAACATTCATCACCACCGGATCTTCACCTTCACCATTTCACAAACAGGTCCCATCATCACCAGAGACACTGGACACCCTGTTCTACAATACTCACCACTTCTTAGATTTTAGTCGAGGCGGTGGGTTTCTCGGGATCAGAAACAGTGCCCTCATTGGGTGCATGTCGCACAGGGCTGCAGAATAAAGAGAGAGAAAGAGCCAGTGTGATTAAGGGAGAACAAGAACTGGGACAATCAAAGGGGGAAACAGGCAAGGGCTCAAGTGAATCTGCAGTTAATGCTCACAGTTTGCATTCAATTAATATACAATTAACAATTCCTAGAGAGGGAAAGAACCAAAGCTTAGACTTACGCGGAGCTCCTTCTGCCATTTCCATAGCAGTGATTCCCAAAGACCACAAATCACTCTGTTAACACAAACAGAGGGATCATTAGAAAACAGGGAGAGGTTTACACAAATAAAAAAAACTCAGGCAAAACGTTTAGCTGTGTTTGCACTGACAGATGGGGGAGGAGCGAAGAGAGAGACTGCAGGCCATTCACTTAATGAAGAGAGAGGAAAGAAAGAGCTTGCATTCCCCGGAAACATTTCCACCATGTATTAGGAGCGCTCTTGCCCTGATTTGATGCTCAGAATGGGGAATGCGTTACCACATAGAGTGGTTCAGGCAAATGGTGGGAACAGTGGCAAAGTTGTTATGTCACTGAAGTAATGATCCAGAGACACAAGTGCAAATCCCACTACAGCATATGTGGTTGACTCTTAATTAACTGCCTTGTGAAATGGCCCAACAAGCCACTCAGTTGTCAAAAAGGTGCCTCACCACCTTCTCAAGGGCAATTAGGGATGGGCAATAATTGCTGGCCGAGCCAGTGATGTCCACAATGAATAAAAAATGAGGGGAAGTTGATGAACATATGAGGGAGAAAGGAATAGAGGATATTCTGATTGGATTCGTTGAAGAGGAATGGGAGGAGACTCATGTGCAGCAGAAATACTGGCACGAAGCAACTGGGCCCCATTGCCTGTCGCTGCACTGTAAATTCTATCCAATCTATATTGTATACAATGCATGCACAAGGTCAGAAGTGTACAATGTTTATATGTGCGTTCACACAATTAATGCCAAGTTGGCGTCAGACTTTCCCCAATGCTTGCCTACAGCCAGAATAAAACTGTAATCCACTGAGGTTGCTAGGTGTCAGTGGACACAGAGGTCATGAGTTCAAATCCACCAGGACAACCCTAGGAGGGCAAGGAACGAAATTGAATTCAATAAATCCGGTAAATTGTGAGTTGGCACCAGATAAAGTATTTTTAAAAAAACAGGTTCACAGATGTTTTTCAGGGAAGGAAACCTGCAGCCTTACCCAATCTGGGCCTAAACGCAGTTTCAGTCTCACTCTACATCGTTGATTCTTACTCTCTCCTCAAGCTCAGTTGTGCTGCTGTTGGAGGCCCATCATCACCATCTCGGGACAACGAGGGATGAGCAATCAATGTTGGACTTTCCAGTGGCGCCTTATTCTCCAGAATGAATTTTTAAATAAAGTAACAGCAGTGGCCAATTGCACCCAGAGTGAGGAGGGAGGAAAGACTTTTGAGGTGGGTGCATCTTTTAAGTAAACGATTCAACATTCACCTTGAAATCATACGTGGCATCTGGATTCTCGTCGCAAGCTATCACTTCAGGAGCCATCCAGTACGGTGTGCCAATGAACGTGTTCCTTCTCCCTACTGTACGGTCAAGCTGAGCGCTCACTCCAAAGTCAACTGCGGCAAAGCGAAACATACAGAGCATTATTGTACGTTCTTGACTAACCGAGACATGCTAGTCACCGCCAGGGGAAAGGTACTCTGCTCCTCATGGAAACATAGCCTCTCTCCTAGGGTTGCCAACCCTCCAGGACTACCCTGGAGTTTCCAGGAATTAAAGTTGCATCTCCAGGACAATCCCAGGAGAAAGACTGTGGTAACAATAAAGAAAACAAGTCATTTTCTTTCAATGCTTTTGTTTATGAATTATAAAAGTGTGGGAGTTGGGAAAGAAAAGGATGTTTGATTGACAAACAAGAAGCATCCAATCAGGTCGGGAGAGCCGGTTAGCTTCCTGATTGACCATGGGAAGGTGGGGCATGACCAGGAGGAAGGCACCAAGTGACCAATAGAGGGAGCGTGGGGGCAGAGCAGTTACAGGGAAGACGTTATGTGATGAAACCTCCAGGATTACATTCAACCCCACATTTCTTTCCCTCAAAAATGAGCAGTATACAGTTATGCAGTTCAGAGATGCCAGAGAAAAGCAGATCAGGCTGGGGCCGAGCAACATCACACAGCGACCCAGCGGGAGGTGCCTCCTCACTGGCTGTATCCATCAATTCATTCCCCTGTGTGGTATTGGGATGTACAGAATAATCTGTCCAGGTATTACAGTAAGTCCTGGGAATTCTGGGCTAAAATGAGGACTAAAAAGGTGGGGATCTATTGTTATGACCAAGGCTGGAGGAATGCACTGCCTTTCTCTTGTTCCATTACTCCACTGGTCACAACGTATGTTTAAATATTTTACCCAGTTACCAATAAAGTCAATCATATACTTTATCAATATTAGCTTCAGAATTTTAAAAAAATTTGCCAACCAGGTTTATTTAATAAACAACCAAATTATTGATTTATTATAAAACAAGGCTTATTCAATAAAGATGCAAAGCTTATCAACACACAGTTTGAAATATGGAAGTATAAATATCTACCCTTCTAAAATAACAACACACACACACTGTTAAAGAAAAAAAAAATAAAGAAAAATGAAAAACTAGATCTGCAGGGACCAACTTCCTAAAAAAATATTTTGGCCAAGTTATTGTCAATTCTTGAAGAGAAAGGAATATGGAATGTTCCAGATGGCCTTTGGTCTGGCGTCCGGGTCCACGTATGCAGCTGTCACTGGGAGCTTTCTGGAGCAGTTCTGTTCAGGGGACATCGAGGAGTAGGCTTGCAGGTTTCTCGGGAGAATTACTGCATCAGTGGGTTCAGCTATCACTGTTGTGAACATCAACGCAAGCTCGAGGAACAGCATCTCATCTACCGATTAGGCACGCTACAGCCTGCTGGACTGAACATTGAGTTCAATAATTTCAGAGCATGACAGCACCCCATTTTACTTTCATTTTTAGTTATTTTTTCTTTTTTACAATCTTTTTTTTTTTGCATTTATTTCATTTCATCTTAGTTTGTTCAGTTTGCTTACCCACTGTTTTTTTTCACGTTTGCACTTGCTGCTGTTCAATCTTCAGTCCGTTAACACCTTATCTGTACTAATGCTTTGTCTTTCAACATACCATTAACATATTGTTTGCCTTTGCTCCATGACCTTTTGGTCAGCTATGTGGCCTTGTCCAATCTACACCTTCTCCTTTGTTATCTCTTGCCCCACCCCCACCTCACTTGCTTATAACCTGTTCCGAAGAAGGGTCACTGACCCAAAATGTTAACTCTGCTTCTCTTCCCACAGAAGCTGCCAGACCTGCTGAGTGGTTCCAGCATTTCTTGTTTTTATTTCAGATTTCCAGCATCCGCAGTATTTTGCTTTTAGTTCAGCTATCACACTGGATTCTCAGAAGATCTTTCAACACAGGTGGCAAAGGACGAGTTGTGTGGCTTCTCTCTTTGGACGCTATACACCAACTGAGCATTCAAACAGTCCAGGCTCAAATCAGAATGCCAAAACTCCTGACAACCATAAACCTGGACATGTGACTTCTCTGTAAACAACTCCAATCACCAGCAAGGCTCCTTATATTTATTTAGCCCTTCATTCTCTCTTCCAGTAAGTGATTTTTTTAAAAATCCAAAGTGTCCTTCCAGTAGCCTTTTAAAAAACAAAACCAGGCATCTCCTCAGTCTTTCTAGTGAACCAATTTTCGCAATCGTTTGAACACGAATCCTCAAAAAATAATAATGGAAGCACCTTCATGACACTATTGAAATTATGAAGACTTGAGAGCGATAAATTTTTGGTGGGTAAGGATCGAGGGATATGGAACCAAGGCAAGTAAATGGGAATGAGGTACAGAGCATCTGATTGAATGTCACAACAGGCTCTATTGAGCTGAATGGCCAGACGTCCAATAACTATCCATCAAGTGCACACATAGTGAGCGGGGACAGGAATGGATTTGGTTTCAATGCTCAATGGACAAGAAAAATGGCAATATGGGCATGGTGATAGGGCAGTCATCTGCTGGCAATTGTAGACCAGGTGTTAGCACTTCTGGGAGAGCAATGGGAGGGGGGTATAATCAAACTCACACTCACCCAATTTGACTTCAGCATTCTCTGTCAGCAAGACATTCTGGCCTTTGATATCACGATGAATAACCTTGTGCTGATGAAGGTGAGTTAGACCCTAAAATCATAAGATACAACAGTCATCAAGTATTCAGCATAAAATTCAAGGCCAGGGTAGACCCACCAAGTGAGGGGTTAGCGAAGGAAATAAATCTGGAATAAAAAGCTGGTGTCAGTAAAACCCCATCTGGTTCACAATGTCCTTTAGGGAAGGAAATCTGCCCTCCTTACTTGGTCCGGATCTACATGTGACTCCAGACCCACAGGAATGTGGTTGACTCTTAACTGCCCTCTGAAGCCACTCAGTTGTACCAAACCAGTACAGCAAAGTGGGTTCCAGAAAGGGGCTCACCCCACCATCTCAAGGGCAATTAGAGATGGGCAATACATGTTGGCCTTACCAGTAACACCCACATCCCATGAATGAATAAATAGGAAAAAAGGCCCAATGGATGAGGGGGTTAGGCTAATAAATTTTATTTATATAGCGTCTTTAACTTGGTAAAATGTCCCAAGATGCTTCACAGGAGCACAATTTGGACAAAATTTGATACTGAGCTTAAAAAAAAGGAAATATTAGGACAGGCGACTAAAAGATTGGTCAAAGGAGGTAGGGTTTTAAGGATCATCTTAAAGGAGGAGAAGCGGAAAGGTTTAGGGAGGGATTTCCAGAGCTTAGGGCCCAGGCAGCCGATGGCATGACCGCCAATGGTGAAATGACTGAAATCCAAGATGCTCAAGAGTCCAGAATTAGATGAGCACAGAGATTTCTGAGGGTTGTGGGGCTGTAGGAGATTACAGAAATAGGGAGGGGTGAGGGTTTTGAAAGCAATGATGCAAATTTTAAAATTGAGGCTCTGTCAGTCCTAACCTCAGTGCTCTTGCACTCTTGTAGAGCCAGAGAATAGTACAGCACAGGAGGAGGCCACAGAAGAGCAATCCAGTTAACCCTGCTCTTTCCCCATATTCCCACAATTTTTTCTCCTTCGAGTATTTATTCAATTCCCCTTAGAAAGATACTATTGAATCTGCATCCACCGCCCTGGCAGGGAGTGCATTCTAAATTTTGTATTGGAACAATGGATGATCTTTAAGGAAGACATGCTTCAGGTACAGGCCAGATACATTCCAACAAGGATGAAAGTAGGGGAACCAAGAACAGGGCTCCTTGGTTGACGAGGAACATAGAGATGATGAAACAAAAATAAGAGGGTCTATGGTGTATTTCAGGTGAACTTATCAAGTGAGAACCAGACCATATACCATAAGTTGAGAGGGGAGGTGAAGAGGAAAATAAGATTGGCAAAGAGAGAATGGCAGTCAACATAAAAGGGAACTCAAAAATCTTCTACTGGCATGTAAATAGTAAGCGAGAAGAGGTGGAGTGGGGTCTATTGGGGACAAAGAGGGTAATATATGCTTAGAGGCACAGAGCAAGGCTAATATACTTAATTAGCACTTTGTATCAGTGTTCACTAAGGAAATGGAGGTTGACAAAATATCAGTAGAAGTAGAGAGAGCAGAGGCAATGGATAGGATAAAAATTGAGAGGCAGAGAGGTACTAAAATGGTTTGCTATGCTTAGGTAGAGAAGTCTGGTCTGGATGGCTTGTATTCCAGGTTGCTAAAGGAAGTTGGGATGGAGATATTGGAAGGGCTCACCATAATCTTCCAATCTTCCTTAAATATGGGGAAGTGCCAGAGGATTGGAGAGTGACAAATGTCACACCCTTATTCAAGAAAGGGTGTAAGGACAGTCTGAGTAACGACAGGACAGTTAGTTTAACATCAGTGGTGGATAAGGTTTTAGAAACAATAATCAGGGGGAAAAAAAATCAACACACATTTAAAGAGGTTTAAGTTAATTACGGATAGTCAGCATGGATTTGTAAAAGGCAGATCATGCTTGACTTATCTAACTGGACGTTTTGATGAAGTAACAGAGAAGGTTAATGAAGGGAATGCAGTGGATGTTGTTTATATGGATTTTAAAAACCATTTGATAAGGTACTATACAGAATGCTGGTTAACAAAACTTAGCTCATGGAATAGGAGGGTCAGTGTCCAATTGGACTAAAAAAAATGGCTTAAGGACAGAAAACAGCGAGTTGTAGTAAATGGTTGTTTTTCAGACTGGAGGATAGTAGACAGTGATGTTCCCCAAGGGTCAGTGCTGGGACCAGTAATTCTTTTGTGATATATATGACTTGCATCTTGGAATGGAGAGTAAAATTTCAAAATTTGCTGATGACACCAAACTTGGAGGTGCGAACAACAACGAGGATAGTATGAACTGCCCGCAACAGGACACAGACAGGCTAGCAGAATGGGTAGAGAGGTGGCAGATGGAATTTAATACTGACAAGTATTATGTATATTTTGGCAGAAGGAATAGGGAGAGGCAATATAGACTTAATGGCACAGTTCGAAAGAATGTGCAGGAACAGAGGGACCTGGGAATGCATGTGCATAGATCTTTGAAGGTGGCAGGACATATTGAGAGAGTGGGTAGTAAACCATATGGGATCTTGGACTTCGTAAATAGAGGCATTGAGTACAAAAGCAGGGACGTTATGCTGAACCTTTATAAAGCTCTGATTAGGCCCCAACTGGAGTATTGTGTCCAGTTCTGGTCACCACACTTTAGGAAGGATGCGAGGGTCCTTGCGAGGGTGCAGAGGAGATTTACCAGAATGGTTCCGGGGATGGAGGATTTTAGTTACAAGGTTAGGTTGGAAAAGCTGAGTTTGTTCTCCTTAGAACAAAGAAGATTGAGAGGAGATGGAATATAGAAGTGTACAAGATTATGACAGGCTTAGATAAGTTAGACAAGGAAAAACTGTTCCCATTAACAAATGATAGAAGGACTCGGGGACACAGATTGAAAGTTTTGGGCAAAAGATGCAGGGGGAATATGAGGAAGCACTTTTTTACACAGCGGGTGATAATGACCTTGAACTTGCTGCCCACAAGAGTGGTGGAAGTGGAGACGATCAATGACTTTAAGAGGAAGTTGGATGGCCACCTGAGAGAAATAGACCTGCAGGGCTACGGGGATCGAGCCAGGGAGTGGGGCTGACAGCGTAGCTCTGTGCAGAGCCAGCATGGGCTCAACTGGCCAAACTGGCCTCCTTCTGTGCCATAAATGAATCTATTCCTCCTAACCACTCATTCTGTAAAAATGGTTCTCCTCATTTTGCCTCTGGTTCTTTTGCCAATCACCTTAAATCTGTGCGCACTGATTACCGTTTATTGTAGAAAGATTTGGCAGTCTTGCTTATCCAAGGATATTTTGGAGATTGTATTATATCATTCCAAAAACAAATATTCCTAAATAGCCAGCAATCTATCAATATTAATCACTAGCATCAATGTGGGACTGGATTAGGTTTCTGCAACCTTTTCATACACAACTGATCAAATGGATGACATTTCTTCGACGTAAAAATAATCTGTTGCAAAACATTGCAAGTCCAGGCCAGGAGTCTTGTAATGGCTTGGGGCTCATGGTTTCTCAAACCCCTCTTCCCAGCCCGACCCCAGTTCTAATACAATTTCTCACTGAAACCACCCCCACCACCCCAACCCGCTTTGGCCCCTCCCTATTTTATTTAGCATGAATGCCCTACTCATCAAGGTGAGGGATTCCAGTGCTGTGGAACAAGAAACTTTCCCATTTCAGGCAGTTTAAGAACATAAGAAATCGGGGCAGATGTAGGTCATTTGGCCCTTTGAGCGTGTTCTGCCATTCAGTAAGATCATGGCTGATCTTCGGCCTCAACTGCTCTCTGGTAAGGTGCAGCACAGTTAGTTAAGGAGCAGAACTCCCTACTGCCATACCTCAAATCCAATCTCACAAACATTCACCCACAGCCTGCAAATGAGGGCAAATTTAGGGCAGCTTTATCTCTTGGGGCTCTTGCCTACCAAATTTGGGTTGATGCTGCTGTATTCCCTTCATGTTTTACCCTTACACCCATCAGATGCTCAGGAGCTCAATGGCCCAGCTTTGCATTTAATGCAATGGGATTTTGAGGTGGGGAAGTGTGAGGTCGTCCACATCGGACCAGGGAAAGACAAATCGGAATATTTTCTTAACGATGAGAAACTAGGAGCTATGGAGGAGCAGAGAGATTTGGGAGTCCGTGTACATAAATTACTAAAAACTAAAGCGCAGCTACAAAAAGGTGAATGAAACATTGGCCTTTATCTCAAGAGGGTTGGAATACAAAAGATGAGGATGCTCTCGCTGTATACAGTCTTGGCCAGACCCCATCTGGAGTAACTGTGTTCAGTACTGGGCACCCCACCTCAGGAAGGATATCGTGACCTTTGAAGGGGTGCAGTGCAGATTCACCAGAATGATACCAGGGGCTAAAAGGGTTAACTTATGAGGACAGAATACATCAACCTGGTTTGTATTCCCTTGAGTTTAGAAGGGTAAGGGGTGATCTAATCAAGGTGTTTAAGATGATTAAAGAAGTTAATAAGGTAGATAAAGAGAAACTTTTTCATCTGGTGGTTGAATCCAAAACAAAAGTGGGGCATAACCTTAAAATTAGAGTTCAGATGATGTCAGGAAGCCTTTCTTCACACAAAGGGAAATCTGGAACTCTCTTCCCCAAAAAGTTTGCTGAGGCTGGAGGTCAACTGAAATTTACAAGACACAGATCAATAGATTTTTGTTGGGGAAGGGTATTCGGTGATATGGCGCAAAGGCAGGTAAATGGAGTTAAGCTGCAGGTGAGTGATTATCAAACTGAATGACAGAACAGGCTTCGCTGTTCCTAAAGCTCCAAAGTGCATGATATTGACTGTCAGATCCAGGTGGAGCATGTCTCACAAGGAGACTTTCCTCCTATTGATCAAGGCTGGACTGGAGCACAGATTCTGGAGGTGCGTGAATCTTGTGTACCCGCAATATTTCCCTGCAGATGTAAGCGATCCACTCTTCCTTCAATGTGTTCCCTTTCGTGTTCTTGATCAAATCTGTGACTGACCCAGCACCGCAGAATTCCATCACCAGCTGCAAAACAAAAACACAATATGACAGTAACCAACCAAGCTGCAGGCCAAGATACAGTGCTTAGATTTTATAGAAGGCACAACTCTTCACACAAAATCTTTGCACTGAGACACACAAAAACAAAATCACTCGGCAGCATTCGATGGGAATCCCACAGCACAGAAGGAGGCTATGCGACACATCGTGCCTGTGCTGGCTCTTTGAAAGAGCTGTCCAATTAGTTACACTCCCCATAGCTATGCACATTTTTCCTTTTCAAGTATTTATCCAATTCCCTTTTGAAAGTTATTATTGAATCTACTTCCACCACCCTTTCAGGCAGTGCGTTCCAGATGATAACTCGCTGTGTGAAAACAATTTCCCATATCGCCCCACCTGGTTCCTTTATCAATTATCTTGAATCTGTGCTCTCTGGTCAGCAACACCCCTGCCAATGGAAACAATTTCTCCCCATTTATCTATTAAAACCCCCTGTAATCGCAAGACATCTTTCTCAAGTCTCTGAGTTGGAGAAAATTCGTCAACTTGAAGAGATTCTACATATAATGCACAAAGGCTTTCACACTTGGCTTTGGTGTGTGACTAGAATGGTGCCACTTACATGTGGCATTACCCAGTTGGCAACCATCCCAAGCTTCCTGTGTAGACCATCTGGAAACTTACAGACAATTTATTTCCCTCAAGCAGCAACTAACGAAGTACATATTTAGCAAAAATGTCGGAGCAGGCTGGGGGCCAAAAAAAAGAGGAAGTTGGGGGGGGAGCGGGGGGAGAGCTCAGGAAGACAGAACACTGGGGTGGGGGAGGGGGAGGAAGAGAGAGTGGCGGGCGGGGTGGGGGGGAAGAGAGTGGCGGGCGGGGGGGGGGGGAGGAAGAGAGAGTGGCGGGCGGGGGGGGGGAGGAAGAGAGAGTGGCAGGCGGGGGGGGGGGAGGAAGAGAGAGTAGGGGCGGGGGGAAGAGGGGGCGGGGGGCGAGGAGGGACTGGACTGGCGGGGAAGAGGGGGTGCGTGGGGCGAGGAGGGACTGGCGGGGAAGAGGGGGTGCGTGGGGAAGAGGGAGTGGGGCGGAAGAGGGAGTGGGGCGGAAGAGGGAGTGGGGCGGAAGAGGGAGTGGGGGGCAGATAGGGAGCGAGAGCGGAAGAAATAATGGAATTAGATGTAAACACACTGAATCCAAGATCAGAGGCAAATACAGAAAAATTTCACTTCATTTTCTAGATAAACATAAATAGGAAACCTTTTCTGAGATTCAAAGTGGAATTGACTTTGACTTGCCCCCCTAATCCCCTACCACCTTCCTCACACCCACCCTTCCTTATGCAACTTTTTAAATTATTCCTTCATGGGATGTGGGCATCGCTGGCTTGATAGAATTTATTGCCCATCCCTAATTGCCCATGAGAAGGTGGTGGTGAGCTGCTTTCTTGACCTGCTGCAGTCCATGTGGGTTAGGTAGACCCACAGTGCTGTTAGGAAGGGAGTTCCAGGATTTTGACCCACTGACAGTGAAGGAACGGCGATATAGTTCCAAGTCAGGATGGTGTGTGACTTGGAGGGGAACTTGCAGGTGTGTGGGAGCAATTTTGCTGAGTTTTGCTTCTATACCTATTATTTTGTAAGTAGATTAATATAATCCTAGTGAGAACGTATACACATATTCTCTCTTATATGAGTTGAAAGTATAGCCACATATTGATACAAAATGGAGTTTTAGCCCGAGGCACTGTGGGACAGATTTAGTGAGCTCACAGTTGGAGCTTGGTACAGCATAACACAGATAACGAGAGGGGACCCCTCTTATCAGTGAATCTGCAGACTGCCCGGCACCTTCAGGAATGCAGGCCCATTTAAAGTGACAATTGGGAGACTTCAGGACAATGGATGGGACCTGAGCTCATCAATTGATGATCAGGGCCGGCATAAGCTGATCAGGTCGCCACATGATGCCTAATCAGTGATTTAATTGGTACTAAGTGTAATGTATGTAATCAATAACCATTCTGATTGGATTGTGTCCAGCCGGGATGGGCTGAATAACTGTATATCCGTTGTGGATTTCCTTTGTTCTAGAGAGTAACACTGGACCGCTTTTAGGTAAGGTGTGTTCTCCATGATATCATGAATAAAGTCTGTTTATTCTCAAAGTCTGAGTCCGGAGAATTTGTTGAATCATTGGGTTTTAACTGGATTTTCTCCAACAAGGTGTGTCTGCTGCCCTTGTCCTTCTCGGTGGAAGAAGTCGCAGGTTTGAAAGGTGCTGTCTAAGGAGCCTTGGTGCATTGCTGCAGTGCATCTTGTAGATGGTACACACTGCTGCCACTGTGTGTCGGTGGTGGAGGGAGTGAATGTTTGTGGATGGGGTGACAATCAAGCGGGCTGCTTTGTCCTGGATGGTGTCGAGCTTCTTGAGTGTTGTTGGAGCTGCACCCATTCAGGCAAGTGGAGAGTATTCCATCACACTCCTGACTTGTGCCTTGTAGATGGTGGACAGGCTTTGGAGAGACAGGAGGTGGGTTACTTGCCACAGAATTCCCAGTCTCTGACCTGCTGTTGTAGTCAGTGTTTAGGTGGCTGGTCCAGTTCAGTTTCCGGTGAATGGTGACCCCCTAGGATGTTGATAGTGGGTGAAACATGCAGCTTATTCACCTGGAGCTTCACATGTCCGAGGTAGACAGAGCATGTTGACTAATTCCCTGGTTCTGCTATCCCTTCGTAAACTGCAGATTAACCACTGCTCACAATGGGACTGGATGTGTCACTTCCAGCTAACTCTTCAAAGGGGAATGTGTGTTTGACAAACCTTTGGTTCCAGAGCAGACGAACCATGTTGAAGAGCATCACCATGAGATGCCCTGGTGATTAAGAATGGCACATTGCCAACTGTCACTACCGAAACATCTTGCATGATGAGAGTGTCCCTTTAATGCTGCAGCCACTTTTCAGAGTTTCTGATCTCTCTTACTGCTACAACTCTGCTCTTCTGTCATGCATTATTCAGCCTTCTAATTTCTAGATGTCTCCCACTCATGCAGTTTTATTGTCTCCCACACATACATTTCTCCCCCTCTTTCACCTGACCTCCTCCTCCACAAGGACTGCCGCAGTCATCAGGTATTCTGGTTAATTAAACTACTCAGCTGGTTCTGGATCCCAAGCTGTGACACATAGCTTGATTGCTCCTCAACTCCTGTCACTTCTTCACTATCTGGTTTCCCAATGATGCAAATGAAATGCTTACAATTTCAGAGCAGGCTAGACATCAAAATCAACAATGTTTCAGTGTTACTTCTCTGTCCTCCTTGAAGACACCCTTAACACCTTTCTCTTTTGGGCATCTGTCCCATTATCTCTTTACCATAGCCCAGCGTCAATTGATGTCTGATTTATGCTCTCGTGAATCCCTCTGGACTGGACGATTCCAATTCTCTCCTGGATGGCGTCCCACATTCTACCCTACAAAAACTTGTGGTCATCCAAAACTCTGCTGCCCTGATCCTAATTCCCATCGGAAGGCTGTTTCACCCATCAGGCCCTTGTGTTCGCTGACCTACATTGACTCCCGGTAAAGCAATGCTTCAATTTTAAAATTCTCATCTTCGTTTCCTCGCCTCCTTTAAGACGCTCCTTAAAATCTATCTCTTCATTCTAACTTTCGATCACCTGCCCTAATATCTCCTTATGCGGCTCGATGTCAAATTTTGCTTGATAACTGCTCCTGTGAAGCACTTTGGGATGTTTTACTCCATTAAGGGTGCCATATAAATGCAATTTATTGTTGCAGAACCTCATCAAAATGTTTTTTTTAAAAAATGGAGGTGGCTTTTACTGAGCTGGGCTCTCCTGAAATTGAAGCAACAATGAGAACGAGGATGCGTAAACTATTTCAACTTCAGCTGTCAAAAAGACAAGCGACAAGCTCAGAATAGGAGCTTTGAAAAGAGAAATCCCGCCACTACCTTTCAGAAGTGCATCATTGGCTGTAAAGCACTTTAAAATATCCTGAGGTCAAGAAAGGCACTATAGAAATGCAAGTTCCTTCTTTCATAACCCTCTGTGTGAAAAAGGTTTCTTCTTGCTCTCTGTCCTAGTATTTAATCTCATATCACAAAGTAATTGCAGCACAGAAACAGTTCGGGGGACAGGGACGTGGGGCCCAGCAAGTCGATACCAGTGTTTATGCTCCACACGAGCCTCCTCCCATTCCTCTTCATCTCACCCTATCACATATTCTTTTACTCCTTTCTCCCTTGTGTTTATCCAGCTTCCCCTTAAATGCATCGATGCTGTTCACTTTAACCACTCATTGAAGTAGTGACTGCCACATTCTCACCACTCTCTGGGTAAAGAGGTTTCTCCTGAATTCCCTATTGGATTTATTAGTGACAAGATATCTTACACTTAAGCTCTCTAGTTTTGTTCTCACAGAAGTGGAAACATCTCTATGTCGACCTCATCAATTCCTTTCATAATCTGATAAACCTCCATCAGGTCAGCCTTCAGCCTTCTGTTTTCCAGAGAAAACAGCACCAGCCTGCTCACTCTTTCCTGACAGGTATAACCCCTCAGTTCTGATATTATTCTGGTAACTTTTTTTTTGCACCTTTTCCAGTCTTTTCTCTAATATGGTGACCAGAACCGTACACAGTATTCCAAGGTTCGATACAAGTTTGACATCATTCCTCTGCGTCTGTCTAGGTCTGCTCATTCTAGTTCCCTCAATCGCTGGAAATAGTCTTTACTCAGTCCCAGCTCTTCCAAATTTTAACCGCCTTTTATCAAATTACCTATAATCTCTTTGTTCAGAACGAAAAACAACAACGATCTCAGGCAAGACTCTCTTGGTGAAGATTGAGGTCACTGGCACCAACTGCTGGGGGGTTTGGAGGCAACCAGTAACTCTAGAAATACATCCCAGCAGGGACGACACCTTCAGAGGAGGAGAGGCCCAAAGTGGCCTTAATGAGCTTGAGTCATTGGATACCAGCTCTCCATAAATGGCTCCATGTAAATTTGGGTTGCACAAGTGAACTTACGTCAACGTAATTGGACCGAGGCTCATCTGGTAATAAAATAAGCAGTTTACCCAAAGTTGGTCATCAACTCCAGGGGGATTCTTTTTAATGAAGGCTCCGTAATAGGTGGCGATGTTCCGATGGTGGGAATACTTCTTGAGCATATTAATTTCCTGTTTGATCTCTTCCTCTTCATCCTGTGAAAAGAAATGAACATCTTTGAAAAGAGTTGGCTATTTGAAGAACCAGCTGAGGATTAGCACACTCAGTTCAGGATAACTCAACATAAACAATCTATGATTGGTGGTGGGACAGGCTAACAAAGCAGCTAATAAAGCAAATGGGATCATAAGCTTCAAAATCAGAGGCATTAAAGCACAAAACCCAAGGATAAAAACAGTAAGTGCTAGAAAGACACAGCATAGAAAAATAGAAACATAGACAATAGGAGCAGGAGTAGGCCATTCGGCCCTTCGAGCCTGCTCCACCATTCATTATGATCATGGCTGATCATCCAACTCAGTAACCTGTTCCCGCTTTCGTCCCATACCCGTTGATCCCTTTAGACCCAAGAGCTATATCTAACTCCTTCCTGAAAACATACAAAGTTTGGGCCTCAACTGCTTTCTGTGGTAGCGAATCCCACAGGCTCACCACTCTCCGGGTGAAGAAATTTCTCCTCATCTCAGTCCTGAAAGGTTTACCTCGCATCCTTAGACTATGACCCCTGGTTTTGTACTCACCCACCATCGGGAACATCCTTCCTGCATCTACCCTGTCAAGTCCTGTTAGAATTTTATAGGTTTCTATGAGATCCCCCCTCACTCTTCTGAACTCCAGCAAATATAATCCTAACCGACTCAATCTCTCCTCATAAGTCATTCCCGCCATCCCAGGAATCAGTCTGGTAAACGTTCGCTGCACTCCCTCTATAGCAAGAACTTCCTTCCTCAGATAAGGAAACCAAAACGGAACACAATATTCCAGGTGTGGCCTCACCAAGGCCCTGTATAATTGCAGCAAGACATCCCTGCTTCTGTACTCAAATCCTCTCGCTACGAAGGCCAACATACCATTTCCCTTTTTCACCGCCTGTTGCACCTGCATGCTTACCTTCAGTGACTGGTGTATGAGAACACCCAGGTCTCGTTGCATATTCCCCTCTCAGTTTACAGCCGTTCAGATAATAACCTGACTTCCTGTTTTTGCTTCCAAAGTGGATAACGTCACATTTATCCACATTATACAGCATCTGCCATGCATTTGCCCACTCACTCAACTTGTCCAAATCACCCTGAAGCCTCTCTGCATCATCCTCACAACTCACCCTCCCACCCAGTTTTGTGTCATCTGCAAATTTGGAGATATTACATTTAGTTCCCTCATCTAAATCATGAATATATATTGTGACTAGCTGGGATCCTAGCACCAATCCCTGCGCTACTCCACTCGTCACTGCCTGCCATTCAGAAAAAGACCCATTTATCCCTACCCTTTGTTTCCTGTCCGCCAACCAATTTTCTATCCATCGCAATACACTTCCCCCAATCCCATGCGCTTTAATTTTACATGCTAACCTCTTATGTGGGACTTTGTCGAAAGCCTTATGAAAGTCCAAATAAAACCACATCCACTGGTTCCCCCTTATAAACTCTACTGGTTACATCCTCAAAGAATTCTAGTAGATTCGTCAAGCATGATTTCCCTTTCGTAAATCCATGCTGACTCTGTCTGATTCTACCACTGTTCTCTAAGTGCTCTGTTATAAAATCTTTGAAAATGGATTCTAGAATTTTCCCCACTACCAACATCAGGCTGACTGGTCTATAATTCCCTGCTTTCTCTCTATCTCCCTTTTTAAATAGTGGGGTTACATTAGCTACCCTCCAATCTGTAGGAACTGTTCCAGAGTTTATAGAATCTTGGAAGATGACCACCAATGCATCCACTATTTCGAGGGCCATTTCCTTAAGTGCTCTGGGATGCAGACCATCAGGCTCTGGGGATTTATCGGCCTTCAATCCCATCAATTTCCCCAACACCATTTCTCTACTAATACTGATTTCTTTCAGTTCCTGTCTCTCACTGAGCCCTGTGTTCCCCAACATTTCTGGTATGAAAAATGCTGGAAACACTCAGCAGGTCTGGCAGCATCTGTGGAGAGAGAAACAGATTTAACAAACCTATGTAAAACACTTGTTTGTACCAAATGGAGTGCTGTGTCTAATTCTGTGCACCAGACTTTAGGAAGGACTTGAAGGCTTTGGAGAAAGTGCAGAAGAGTAAGGTAGCATAGTGGTTATGTTACTGGAGTAGTAATCCATTTCCAATAAAACATGAACTCTGTTTCTCTCTCCACAGATGCTGCCAGACCTGCTGAGTATTTCCAGCATTTTCCGTTTTTCAGATTCCATAATCAGCAGTATTTTGCTTTTGTGTTGTCGTAATTCAGAGGCCTGGACTCCTGATCCAAGGGGCAGGAGTTCAAATCCAACCACGGCAGCTGGGAAATTTAAATTCAATTAATTAAATAAAGCTGGAATGGTGAAACTACAGATCGTCATAAAAACCCATCAGGTTCTCTAATGTCTTTAAGGGAAGGAAATTTGCTGTCCTTACCTGGTCTGGCCTATGAGGGACTCCAGATCCACAGTAGTGCGGTTGACTGCTCTGAAATGCTCGAGCAAGGCACTCAGTTATATCAATACCGCTACAAAGGAATGCACTGGTTCAAGGCAGCAGCTCACCACCATCTTCCCAAGGGAAATTAGTGATGGGCAATAAGTGCTGGCCTTGCCAGCGACACCCACATCGTGTCAATGAATAAATTTGTTTTGAATTACGAGAGTGGTTCCAGGGATGAAGGATTCCAGTTAGGTGAACAGACTAGGCAAGCTGGAGTTGTTCTTAGAGCAGAGAAGGCTAAAAGGAGATTTGATAGAGTTGTTCAAAATCATGAAGGGTTTTGATTGAGTAAAGAAAGGGAATCTGTTTCCAGTGGCTGAAGGTCGATAACCAAAGGGCACAGATTTAATGTAAAAAGAGGAAGAAATAATGGGGGCTTGTAAGAAAGGTACGGCAATAACCATGGGTGATTTTAATCGAAACACAGATTGGATGAATCAGATCGGCAAAGGTAGCCTAGAAGATGAGTTCATAGTGCATTTCTGGGACAATTTCTTAGAGCAGCACTTTCTAGAACCAACCAGAGAACAGGTTATTCTAGACCTTGTAGTGTGCAATGAGGCAGGATTAATTAATGACCTCATAGTCAGGGAGCCTCTAGGTAGCAGTGATTAGATCATGATTGAATTTCACATTCAGTTTGAGTGGGTCTAAGACTAGCATTTTAAACTTAAATAAAGGCAATTATAATGGTATGAAAACTGAGCTGGCTAAGGTGAACTTGAAAATTAGGTTAAGGGGTATGACAGTAGAGATGCAGTGGCAGACACTTAAGGAGATATTTCATAACACTCAGAAAAGATACAGTGCAGTGAGAAAGACTCTAAGAGAAGGATGCACCATCTGTGGCTAAGGAAGTTAAAGAAAGTATCAAACTGAAAGAAAAAGCTTACAATTCTGCAAAGATTAGTGGTAGGTCAGAAGATTGGACAGAATTTAAAAACCAGCAAAGAATGACCAAAAAAAAAAGTATGAGAGAAAGCAAGCTAGAAATATAAAGCAAATAGTAAGAATTTCTACAAGTATTTAAAAAGGAAAAGTGGAACAAAAGGGAGAGTGGGCCCTCTAGAGTGGGTCTGGGGAATTAATAATGGGAAATAAGGAAATAAGAAGAGTTGAACAGATATTTTGTGTCTGTCTTCACTGTGGAAGAAATAAGTAACATCCCAGGAATACTTGTAAATCAAGTGGTGAAAGGGAGGGAGGAACTTAAAACAATTACAATCACCAGGGAAAGGGTATGAGAAAACTATTCGAACTAAAGACGGACAAGTCCCCAGAACCTGATGGCTTGCATCCTAGGGTCCTAAAAGACGTGGCTCCTGAGATAGTAGATGCATTGGTTGTAATTTTCCAAAATTCCCTAGATTCTGGAAAGGTCTCATCAGATTGGAAAATAGCGAATGTAACTCCTCTGTTCAAGAAAAGAGGGAGACAGAAAGCAGGAAACTACAGGCCAGTTAGTCCAACATCTGTCATAGGGAAAATATTAGAATCTATTATTAAAGGAAGTTAGAGCAGGACACTTATAAAATCTTAATGAAATCAGACAGACAGAGTCAACATGGTTTTGTGAAACGGAAAATCATGTTTGACTAATTTACTGGAGTTCTTTGAGGGGGTAACAAGCAACATGGATAAAGGGGAACCTGTAGTTGGATTTCTAAAAAGCATTTGATAAGGTGCCACATCAAAGGTTACTACACAAAATAAGAACACATGGTGTAGGGGGTAACATATTAGCATGGATTGGTTAGCTAACAGGAAGCAGAGAGTAGGGATAAATGGGGCATTTTTGGGTTGACAGGGTGCGACTAGTGGAGTGCCACAGGGATCAGTACTGGGGCCTCAACTATTTACAATCTATATCAATGACTTGGATGACATCACCGAGTTAATGGCTGCTAGATTTGCTGATGACATAAAGATAGGTAAGAGAGATAGTTGTGAGGAGAATATAAGAAGTTAGCAAAGGAATCTAGATCGGTTGAGCGAGTGGGCAAAAATGTGGCAGATGGAGTATAATGTGGAAAAATGTGAACTTGCCCACTTTGATTGGAAGCATAGAAAGCAGCATATTATTTAAATGGAGAGAGACTGCAGAACTTGCAATACAGAGGGATCTGGGTGTCCTGGTACATAATTCACAAGAAGTTAGTGTGCAGTTACAGCAAATGATTAGGAAGGCAAATGGAATGTTGTCGTTTATTGCAAGGGGAATCGAGTATAAAAGGTAGGGAAGCTGTGCATGACCTTGGTAAGACCACATCTGGTGAACTGTGTACAGTTTTTGTCTCCTTACTTAAGAAAGGATATAATTGCATTAGCAGTTTAGAGAAGGTTCACTCGACTGATTTCTGGGATGAAATTTTACCTTATGAGGAAACGTTGGACAGGTTGGGTCTGTATCCATTGGAGTTCAGAAAAATGAGAGGTGGTCTTATTGAAACATATAAAATCTTGAGGGGACTTGACAGGGTGGATGCTGAGAGGATGTTTCCCCTTATGAGAGAGACAAGAACCAGTGGACACATTTTTAAAATAAGGGGTCTCCCTTTCAAGACAGAGATAAGAGAAACTTTTTCTCTGAGGGTCGTTATTCTGTGGAACTCTTTTCCCCAGACAGCAGTGGAGGCAGGGTCAATGAATATTTTTTAAGGCCTATTTAGATAGTTTCTTGATTGAAAAGGGAGTCAAACGTTATACAGGGTAGACAGGAAAGTAGAGTGGAGGCCACAATCAGATCAGCCATGATCTTATCAGATTGTGGAGCAGGCTCGAGGGGCCGAATGGCCTACCCCTGCTCCTAATTCGTATGTATGTTTGTATGTAACAAGAGGCAACTTGAGAAAAATCCTTATTACACAACGAGTGGTGAGGATTTGGAATTTGCTTGTTGACAGGACGGTGGATCCAGATTCAATGATAGCCTTCAAAAGGGAATTGGATAAATACTTGAAGGAGAAAAGAACTGCAGGAATATGGGAAGAGAGTAGGGAAGTGAGACTAACGGGATTGCTCTTTGAAAGAGCTGGCGATGACATGATGGGCTGAATGGCCCCCTTCTGTGATGTACTTGTCTATGATTCGATTTGGAACCAGTTTGGTTTCAAAATGGTTAAGTATGGATTCCTTGACTGCATGTATAAGAAAGTTTACTTATGAAGGTGTTGCAGCAGAAAACCCATTTCCTTCCTTCAAACAACCAGACATCCTGTTCCTCCTGTCTCACCTGACTCAGCTTCCTGTTAAAGTCTCACATTTTCCCTTAACTCTCTTATGATGGCAGTAAGAATGTATTCCTACTCTGAGAATCAGAAGCATCCAGTAACTTGGCAAAAGAAGCAGGAAGGAGATAAGGAGAATTTATTGTTTTTTAACACAGTGAGTTGTGATCTGGAACTCGCTGCCCGAAAGGGCAGTAGAAGCAGGTTCAATAGTAACTTTCAAAAGGGAATTGGATAAATATTTGAAAAGGAGCCTTTTTAATAGGTCTCTGGGGAAAGAGCAGGGGACTGAGACTAATTAGATAGCTCTTTCAAAGAGTCGGCACAGGCACCAGCAGCTGATGCCTCCTTCTTTGCTGTATGAGTGTAAGTAATTCTATGATTTTTATTTATTTGTCCGGGGGATGTGAGAGTCACTGGCCAGGCCAGCATTTATTGCCCATCCCCAATTGCCCTCAAGAAGGTGGTGGTGAGCTGCCTTCTTGAACCGCTGCTGTCCATCTGGTGTAGGTACACCAACAGTGTTGTTAGGAAGGGAGTTCGAGGATTTTGATCCAGTGACAGTGAAGGAACGGCGATATAGTTCCAAGTCAGGATGGTGTATGGCTTAGAGGGGAACCAGCAGGTGGTGGAGTTCCCATGTATTTTCTGCCCTAGTCCTTCCCGGGGAATTTGGAAGGTGCTGTTGAAGGAGTCTTGGTGAGTTGCTGCAGTGCACACACTGCTGCCATGTATGTCAGTGGTGGAGGGAATGAATGTTGAAGGTGGTGGATGGGGTGCCAATCAAGCAGGCTGCTTTGTCCTGGATGGTGTCGAGTTTCTTGAGTATTGTTGGAGCTGCATCTATTCAGGCAAGTGGAAAGTATTCCATCACAATTCTGACTAATGCCATGTAGATGGTGGACAGGCGGAGACAGGAGGTGAGGTGACAGTGACTGCCCTTGACATCAAGGCATCATTTGACCGAGCATGGCATCAAGGAGCCCTACCAAAACTGGAGTCAATTGGAATAAGGGGGAAAACTCTCCACTGGTTGAAGTCATACCTAGCGCAAAGAAAGATGGTTGTGGTTGTTAGAGGTCAATCATCTCAGCTCCAAGTCATCACTGCAGGAGTTCCTCAGGGTAGTGTCCTAGGCCCAACCATCTTCAGCTGCTTCATCAATGACCTTCCTTCAATCATAAGGTCAGAAGTGGGGATGTTCGCTGATGATTGCACAATGTTCAGCACCATTCGCAACTCCTCAGATACCGAAGCAGTCTGTGTAGAAATGCAGCAAGACCTGGACAATATCCAGGCTTGGGTTGATAAGTGGCAAGTAACATTCACACCACACAAGTGCTAGACAATGTTCAGCCCCAACAACAGAGAATCTAACCATCTCCCCTTGACATTACCATCGCTGAATCCCCTGCTATCAACATCCTGGGGCTTACCATTGACTAGAAACTGAACTGCAGCAGCCATATAAACATCATGGCTACAAGAGTAGGTCAGAGGCTAGGAATCCAGCAGCGAGTAACTCACCTCCTGACTCCCCAAAGCCTGTCCACCATCTACAAGGCACAAGTCAGGAGCGTGATGGAATACTCTCCACTTGCCTGGATGGGTGCAGCTCCAACAACACTCAAGAAGCTCGACACCATCCAGGACAAAGCCCGCTTGATTGGCAACCCATCCATAAACATTCACTCCCTCCAACACCGATGCAAAGTGGCAGCAGTGTGTACAAGATGCACTGCACCAATTCACCTGCGACCTCTACCAACCAGAAGGACAAGGGCAGTAGTCACATGGGAACACCACCACTTGCAAGTTCCCCTCCAAGTCACACACCATCCTGACTTGGAACTACATCGCCGTTCCTTTACTGTCGCTGGGTCAAAATCCTGGAACTCCCTTCCTCACAGCACTCTGGGTGTACCTACCCCAAATGGACTGCAGCGGTTCAAGAAGGCAGCTCACCACCACCTTCTCAAGGGCGATTAGGGATGGGCAATAAATGGAGGCCTAGCCAGCGACACCCATGATGAACAACAAAAAAGGAGGCGAGTTACTTGCCGCAGAATTCCCAGTCTCTGACCTTCTCCTGTAGCCACGGTATATATGTGGCTGGTCCAGTTCAGTTTCTGGTCATTGGTGTCCCCCAGGTGGTTGTTAGTGGGGGTTTAAATGATCGTAATGCCATTGAACATCAAGGGGAGATGGTTAGATTCTCTCTTGTTTCATTGTCTGGTGCGAATGTTACTTGCACTTATCACCCCAAGCCTGGATGTTATCCAGGTCTTGCTGCATATGGACATGATATGATCTATGTAAAGAAAGAAGCCTTTCTATAATAAAACCTTCTCTGGCAGGACTTCGATCACAGAATCATGTAGAATGCTGGTAGGTAACTATATTTAAAAATGATGACAGCCCTTGCTCTACTCACTAATTTAGAAGGCACTGTAAGTTGTGAGAACAGGAAGTTACAATGGGATATACAGATCTGGTGTGTGGGCAAAACTATTGAGAACATAAGAAATAGGAAAAGTCGGCACGTGGACCCTCAAACTTTCCCCACCTTTCAATAATTCTATCTCAACTCCACTTTCGTGACCACTCCCAATATCCCTCGATTCCCTTCGTATTCAAAAATCTATTTGATCGCATTCTTGAACAGACTCAACGACTGAGCATCCACAGCTCTCTGGGATACAGAATTCCAAAGATTCACAACCCTCCGAGTGAAGAAATTTATCCTCATCTCGGTCCAAAATGGCCGATCCCCTATCCTGAGACCCCCTCATCCTTGACTCTCCAGCCAGGGGAAAACAGCCTCTCTCAGCATCTACCCTATCAAACTGTCTCAAAATCTTACTTGTTTCAATGGGATCACCTCTCATTCTTCTAAACTTCAGAGAGTGAAAGCCTATTCTATGCAACAGAAATGTTGGGTAGAGTGAGGTCATCCACTTTAGATTGGAGAAGGATAAATCGGAATACTTTCTTAATGGTGAGAAACTGGGAACTGTGAAGACGTAAGGGGATTTGGGAGCCCATGTACACAAATCACTAAAAACTAGTGCACAGGTACAGAAAATAATCAAAAAGGCAAATCAAGTGTTATCTTTCATTTCAATTGTTGAAATTCAAGAGTGAGATGCTTCAGTTGTCCAGAGCCTATCTGGAGTACCTGTCTTCAGTCTGGCCACTGCACCTCAGAAAGGATATACTGGCCAGATTTACCAGAATGAAATCGGGGCTTAAAGGGTTAAATTACAAGGACACGTTACATAGACTAGGTTTGCATCCCCTTGAATTGAGAGAGGTTGAGAGGTGATCGAATCAAGGCGTTTAAAATGATAAAGGGATTGAATATTTATCTCTATTTACCCTATTTCCTTTGAAGGGAGGAGTTTAAAAGAAGTGAGCACAATCGTAAAATTGGACCCAAGCTGTTCAGGGGTAAACATTAGGAAGTACTTCGTCCCACAAAGAATAGGTCTTTTTTCTCTTTTCAAACAGTAATGTAAATCTGGAACTCACTCTACACCCCAAAGGGCTGTGGATCTTGGATGTTATTAAGACATTTCATGACTGAGATCAATAGATTTTTATTAGGGTATTACAAGGATATGACTGCGTTGCAGTACAAATCAGCCATGATGTAAGTAAATGGTGGAATAGCAGGGGGCTGAATGGCCTCCTCCTGTTCCTAGGTACTGCTTTGTAAATGAGCTACAGGAAATGGATGTGTTACTCCCAGTTTATCTAATCTCAGCCCCAAGGATGCTGCAGTTTATCTCAATGGTCTTGGGAAAAGGGAAGTTGGGGCAATGGTAGGAAAAGTACACCTTGTTCCTATTCCAGAGCACGATCCAGTGCTTGCTATCAGAAAGGGGATGAGCAAGGTCACTGGGAAAGAAGAGGAGCACTTTCAGCTGTGCTGTCCCTCCAAAGATGCACCGTCCGCCTGTGGTCAGCTGTCATCACTCCCACCTAAGGAATGGTCACTTGGGTTGGGTCAGAGGATGTTCCTGGGTTAGGTCATTAAAAGGGGAAAAGGAAACTTGGAAAGTGTGGTATATGTAATAGCTGAGCATTTTGTACACTGCTCTCTCTGCTGCCCTTTCCGTTGGGGAGGTGTAAACAGTTTGTTGGACAATGGTTGCTTGCCCTGTGAGATCTCATGTGAAACTCACTCAGTGAATACACAACAGAAAACAGGAGAATGAGATGGGAGTGAATTCTTTTTCCATTTCATTCAAGAGATTACAGTCTGAAGAACATTGTGACATACATTTTGGAACTCCAAAAGTCAATTTTGAGGAGCTCTGGGTGCTTTGAAAGATTGCTCCGGGTTTGTCTGCACATTGTGCTCAAGTACAACTGTCAGAATGGTACGTTATTTTAAAAATATGGCACTGTAGACATATTTTGAGACAAAGCAGACTGGCGTAATTACGAACGAAGGTTACACATTTGGCTAAAAGCAAATAAAATTGGAGATGAGGATAAAATTAATGCTTTCCTCATCATGATAGGGCCAGATGTATTTGGGGTGGTGTCTAACCTATGTTGCTCGTGAGACCCCTGCACAATGGACAATTCTGAAATTAATGAGATTCGAAACTCATATTATGGTGCGACTAAGAATGAAATTGCATTCAGAGTTGCATTCCGTGGAAGGAAGCAGTTGCTAAGTGAGTTGATTGCAGATTATATTCTTGAATTAATGGAACTGTCTCATCACTGTGTGTATGGTGTGAACATAGAAGTCAGCTTTGGAGACACGTTCATTGGAGGTCTAAAGAACAGTAAAATCCAGGCCAAGCTTTTGAGTAAAGGCAATAAGTTGACGTGGAAGGAGGCCTGCGACGAGGCCACAGCCGTGGAAATGGCAGGAAGAGATAGTTGCAGAATTGCAAGGAAGTTCTTTTCCTGAGCCAGCATAAGATGTCCATCAGATTTCAGCGGGAATCAGGATATGGCAGCCAGGTTCACAGACATTTAGACAGTGTCAGACATTTAGATGTTACCATTGGCATGGTATCCACCAATCATCTAAATGCCCCCATTTCTAGTCAAAGTGCTATGCCTGTGGAAAAGTCAGTCACAGCGGCACAGTGGTTAGCACCGCAGCCTCACAGCTCCAGTGACCAGGGTTCAGTTCTGGGTACTGCCTGTGTGGAGTTTGCAAGTTCTCTCTGTGACCGCGTGGGTTTCCTCCGGGTGCTCTGGTTTCCTCCCACAGCCAAAGACTTGCAGGTTGATAGGTAAATTGGCCATTGTAAATTGCCCCTAGTGTAGGTAGATGGTACGAGAATGGTGGAGATGTGGTAGGGAATACGGGATTAATGTAGGATTAGTATAAATGGGTGGTTGTTGGTTGGCACAGACTCAGTGGGCCGAAGGGCCTGTTTCAGTATCCAGACAGCATGCAGGAAGAGAGAAAACAGTAAAGCTCCAGGTCGCAGCAATACACCAGGTTGAGGTTGTGGTAAACGTAAAGCTAGTTCAGGAGCCTGGAAGTCCTTGAATGTGCACATGATAAATATGGAAACAGAAGCTGATGTTATTGAGCAGGAAGATCAAGAGTTGTACTCAGTCAGAGAGCAAGGAAAACAGCACATGGAATATGAGAGAAAAAGGGCTGAAGATATAATTCCAGCGCCTACAGTAACATGAAAGTTGGAGATTTATCACTTACTTTTTTTATGCATTCATAGGATGTGGGCATCGCTGGCTAGGCCTCCATTTGTTACCTATCCCTAATTGCCCTTAAGAAGGTGGTGGTGAGCTGCCTTCTTGAACCGCTGCAGTCCATGTGGGGTAGGTACACCCATAGTGCTGTTAGGAAGGGAGTTCCAGGATTTTGACCCAGTGACAGTGAAGGAACGGCGATATAGTTCCAAGTCAGGATGGTGTGTGACTTGGAGGGGAACTTGCAGGTGGGGTGGTGTTCCCATGCATCTGCTGCCCTTGTCCTTCTAGGTGGTGGAGGTCATGAGTTTGGAAGGTGCTGTCTAAGGAGCCTTGGTGCATTGCTGCAGTGCATCTTGTAGATGGTGCACAGTGCTGCCGTTGTGCATCAGAGGTGGAGGGAGTGAATGTTTGTAGATGAGGTGCCAATCAAATGGGCTGCTTTGTCCTAGATGGTGTCGAGCTACTTGAGTGTTGTTGGAGCTGCACCCATGCAGGTAGGTGGAGAGTATTCCATCACACTCCTGACATGTGCCTTGTAGATGGTGGACAGGCTTTGGGGAGTCAGGAGGCGAGTTACTCGCCACAGGATTCCTAGCCTCTGACCTGCTCTTGTATCCACGGTATTTATACGGCTACTTCAGTTCAGTTTCTGGTCAATGGTAACCTCTGGGATGTTGATAGTGGGGGATTCAGCGATGGATGTCAAGGGGAGATGGTTAGATTCTCTCTTGTTGGAGATGGTCATTGTCTGGCATTTGTGTGGCACGAATGTTACTTGCCACTTATCAGCCCAAGCCTGGGTATTGTCCAAGTCTTGCTGTATTTCTACATGGACTGCTTCAGTATCTGAGGAGTCATGAATGGTGCTGAACATTGTACAATCATCAGCGAACATCCCCAGTTCAAACCTTATGATTGAAAGAAGGTCATTGATGAAGCAGCTGAAGATGGTTGGGCCTAGGACACTACCCTGAGGAACTCCTGCAATGATGCCCTCGAGCTGAGATGATTGACCTCCAACAACCACAACCATCTTTCTTTGCGCTAGGTATGACTCCAACCAGCGAAGAGTTTTCCCCCTAATTCCTATTGACTTCAGTTTTGCTCGGGCTCCTTGATGCCATACTTGGTCAAATGCTGCCTTGATGTCAAGGGCAGTCACTCTCACCTCATCTCTGGAGTTCAGCTCTTTTGTCCATGAGCTGAGGTCAGGAGCTGAGTGGCCATGGCGGAACACAAACAAAGCATCACTGAGCAGGTTATTGCTAAGCAAGTGCCGCTTAATAGCAGTTTCGACGACACCTTCCATCACTTTACTGATGATTGAGAGTAGACTGATGGGGCGGTAATTGGCCGGGTTGAACTTGTCCTCCTTTTTGTGTACAGGACATAGCTGGGCAATTTTCCACATGTCAGTGTTGTAGATACACTGGAACAGCTTGGCTAGGGGTGCGGCAAGTTCTGGAGCACAGGTCTTCAGTACTATTGCCGGAATATTGTCAGGTCCCATAGCCTTTGCAGTATCCAGTGTTTACTTCCATCACTGATACAGCAATATCTGTTATCTCGGAAGGAGAGTACAAGAAGTCCCCATGTCTCATTCCCTTACACAAAATTGGTGTGAAACTGATTAGTTATTCCAATAACAGTATTCCAGTGTTTGGCAGAGTTAGTGTTAGGATGAATCATTGGACTCGACCCTATTATTTGCCAATAGAAGTAGTAGGAGGGAATAAAGTCTTCCTGATGGGAAGGAATTGGCTTCAGAAAATACTTTTAAATTGGGCCTAGATATTTATAGTAGAGATCAGTAAGAGTTTCAGTTTCAGTTGTGTATTCACTGAGTTAGTCTAACATGAGATCTCGCATTGCAAGCAGCCATTGTCCAATAAACTTTATTTACACCTTCCGAACAGACAGGGCAGCAGAGATGGCAGTCTACAAAATCCTCGGCTATTGTCGGACAATGGGTGCTTGCACTGTGAGACCTCATGTTAGACTAACTCAGTGAATACAGAACTGAACGTGGTGGTGGGTAGGGGGAAAGATCCCAAAAAGCACAGTGCGAGCCCCAGCCTATACTGTACATCCCCCGCCAACGTCTTGATCAAGATACAGTTATAGTCTATTGCAGCTATGAACAGAATAAGACCAACTGTACACTTGTACACCGCACTGGAGGAGCCCCACCAACATCTGGTCGAGGGGCAGCTGATTCCCTGCTCCTTGAGATACACCTTCCCCAAATATCTCCCCCACCCCTTCCCAAATCCACCTGCCCAGACATGTTTGGGAATTTTTTTATTGATCCTCAGCATCCAGAGTTTTTTTTTGGGAGCAACAGTGTTCCAGATTTCCACTACCCTTTGTGCGATTAAGTGCTTTCTGACATTTATATTTCGCGTTTCAGAACCTCAGAACATTCCAAAGCTTCACACACAGTATATCAACTGGGTGAAGATGCGCCAAAGACCCAACATATTTTCTTGATGATTGCTGGTGCTTCACAGCTTGTGTGGTGTCCTGTCTCTGACCACGGAACCAATGTTTTAATGGTCAACTTGTCTAACTTTTCATTAATACCATTCGATAAATTGCTGCCCGTTCCCACAAGTGCCTGCAGTCTGACAGTGTCCAATAGAGCCAAGGTTAGTTAGACAATTGCAGCACAGTCACTTTTGATAGGTCAGATGGTCGATGGATTATTTTGCTCGTTAACTCTCAGCAGCTTCCTTGCTCACAATTTCTTTTACTCACTTATTATTACAGCCCCTTTAGCCCTTCTTCAGGTTAGTGTTATCCAGGAATACACACTTTGACAGTGATCTGAGTTTGTTACAAAGGGTGTCAGTTGTGACTCAACTGGATAACAGCCTCAGAGTCAGAAGGTTGTGCGTTCAAGTCTCACTCCAGAGAATTGAGCCAATGATCCAGGCTGATGTTCCAGTGCAGGACTGAGGGAGCACTGCACTGTTGGAAGTGCCGTCTTTCAGATGGATCATTAAACAGAGGTCATGTCTGACCTCTCAGTTGGATGTAAAAGATCCCATGTCATTATTCTGAAAAACAGCAGGGGAGTTCTCCCAAGTGTCCTGGCCAATATTCATCCCTCAACCAACATCACTAAAACAGATTATTTAGTCATTATCACAGGTTTGTTTGTGGGAGCTTGCTGTGCACAAACTGGCTGCCATGTGAGAGGGAAATGGGATTAATGTAGGATTAGTATAAATGAGTGGTTGATGTCCTCAGTACCTTGCTGTACGGCAGCGAGGCCTGGACAACATACGTCAGCCAAGAGCGACGTCTCAATTCATTCCATCTTCGCTGCCTCCGGAGAATACTTGGTATCAGGTGGCAGGACCGTATCTCCAACACAGAAGTCTTCAAGGCGGCCAACATCCCCAGCATATACACCCTACTGAGTCAGCGGCGCCTGAGACGGCTTGGCCATGTGAGCCGCATGGAAGATGGCAGGATCCCCAAAGACACACTGTACCGCGAGCTCGTCACTGGTATCAGACCCACCGGCCGTCCATGGCTCCACTTTAAAGACGTCTGCAAACGCGACATGAAGTCCTGTGACATTGATCACAAGTCGTGGGAGTCAGTTGTCAGTGATCGCCAGAGCTGGCGGACAGCCATAAAGGCGGGGCTAAAGCGTAGTGAGTTGAAGAGACTTAGCAGTTGGTAGGAAAAAAGACAGAAGCGCAAGGGGAGAGCCAACTGTGTAACAGCCCTGACAACCAATTTTATCTGCAGCACCTGTGGAAGAGTCCGTCACTCCAGAATTGGCCTTTATAGCCACTCCAGGTGCTGCTCCACAAACCACTGACCACCTCCAGGCGCTTACCCATTGTCTCTCGAGACAAGGACGCCAAAGAAAGAAAAGAAAGAAAAGAAAGAAAAGATGATAGTCGGCCCGGACGCATTGGGCCGAAGGGCCTGTTTCGGTGCTCTATCTCTCTATGACTCAAAAAGTACTTCATTGGCTGTTAGGCAATTTGGAACATCCTGAGGCTGTGAAAGGTGCTTTAGAAAATGCAAGTCGGTCTTCCTTTTACTATACAAAGGGCTTCCCAATGATGTCAATTTAAATATTGTCATCAAGACAATAATCTCAGGCAACTTTGGAGCTCCCTTGATTAGTTTGAGGTATGCAAGGCATGATCAGGCAGTGGGACTGACAATCAGGGAGGGGGGTTGGTGAACACCCTTTCAGTACAATTTTATTTTTAAAGAGGTGAATGAGCAAGGCATGAGAGATGATATAATTACAGAAATTTTACCGGAGTCGATGTTGCCAGTAATGTCAAAGCGAGGCCCATCATTAAGGCCTCAGACAGAGTGATGTTAAGCTGTAGGGAGATGACAGGACCATAATCTACACTCAGAAATCTGGCTGCTTTGGAACAATAATGTTTCCGTCATGTGTCGCTGGATTTCTAAAGATGGCTGCAGGGAGGAGACGCTGTTGAAAGGAGAATACATTGCCTCCCTTAGTCTGACAGGGGCAAAGTGAGGTGAGGAGAGATAAAACACACACTTGATCTACCCCACAAAGCAAAGCCAGTTCCAGTTCTGCAACACTGATAATGTAAGTGAAGTGATGCGTAATGTCTGACACAGCAGAGTGTACCTTCCACATCACTGCCTTGAGAGGGGTAAGGGCAGCAACAAGACGACAAAATAATCTCCCACCTTTTCCTCGTGGGAGTATGGTGGCCCAAATACCTTCTGTGGTCCCTGCATTACAATGTTATACAGTGACAGACCTGTCCCCACCAATACTGTACCCCAGTGTTATATAGTAACAGACGTGTCCCCACCAGTACTACGCCAGTGTTATATAGTAACAGACTTGTCCCCCCCAGTGCTGTTCACTAGGGTTATACAGTGACAGACCTGTCCCCACCAGTATTGTACCCCAGTGTTATACAGCGATAGACTTGTCCCCACCAGTACTGTTCACCAGGGTTATACAGTGACAGATCTGTCCCCACCTGTACTGTACCCCAGTGTTATACAGTGACAGACCTGTACCCAACAGTACTGTTCCCCAGAGTTATACAGTGACAGACCTGTACCCACCAGTACTGTATCCCAGGGTTATACAGTGACAGACCTGTACCCACCAGTACTGTTCCCCAAGGTTAAACAGTGACAGACCTGTCCCCACCAGTATTGTACCCCAGTGTTATACAGCGATAAACCTGTCCCCACCTGTACTGTCCCCCAGTGTTATACAGTGACAGATCTGTCCCCACCTGTACTGTACCCCAGTGTTATACAGTGATTGACCTGTCCCCACCAGTACTGTACCAGTGTTATACAGTGATAGACCTGTCCCCACCAGTACTGTACCCCAGTGTTATACAGTGACAGACCTGTACCCACCAGTACTGTACCAACATTATACAGTGACAGACCCGTACCCACCAGTACTATACCCCAGTGTTATACAGTGACAGGCCTGTATCCACCAGAACTGTACCCCATCCTCACTCTTCCTGCCTTTCCCCATCCCCACTTTCAATCTGGCACTCATCGCCCCTGTCCCCATCCAGGTAATTCTGTCACACTCCATGCTCCCCCACCCAAAGAGATACTCAGAGCTTCTCCTCTCCAGTTATTGCCAACTATTGCCTCCCAACCACCCCCTCCCCAACCATTGCATTCCCTTTGATGGACCAGACCAAGGCTAATCCCTTCCCCACTCAATACCATTCTCTGTGCTCGTGGAACCTCCTGCCCCCCCTGTTTAAGAGGGAACTCCTGTCTCACCAAGAATTCCTACCTACAATATGTAATGGTTGGAATCCCTTCCATTAGCACTGGGAATAGGATAGAAGGTTCTGGGCAGGTTTATGAGTGGGAAAACTCTCAATAGGAAGGAAACCGAGAGGAGTGGGACCCCTGGTTTAGGCAACACTGGTTTGTAAATCAGCAAACACCAACATGACCGCCAAAATATTACCATCACCTTGAAACTGACGATTAGCATGTCTGACAACCATCTGTCCAGTGAGCTGTTGAAGGAGCTCTCGGTGAGTTGAGAAGGCCCTGTGTGCATTATTTTCAAATATCATGTTCAATAGATCCACACCCAAAGCAGCGCATGCTCACTGCAGAGAGATACCTTACCCCAGTGACGTCCATAACCTTGATTGCAGCGAGCTGTCCTGTCTTGACATGTCGTCCCTGCAGAACAAGCAAATTACAGCAGCATTACAGAAGTGAAAGCCACACCAAACTCTCACTACAGGTGTCACAGTCAGGAGAGTTCATGCCCTGAGATGACAGGCTGGAGGAGAAATCATCAACTTTGACTCTATTAGCAACACTCATATCCATGAGGCACAAGGGCATGGGTTCAAGACGCACTCCAGGACTTGAGAATAAAATCCAGGCTGACATTCCCAGTGCAGTCCTGTCAGATGGGCAGTACCAAGGAAGCGCCATCCAGTCGGAGGGGCAGTACCGAGGGGGCACTGTCCTGTCGGAGGGGCAGGAAGGAGGGTGAGCCGCCTTGTCAGAGGGGCAGGACCAAGGGTGCGCCAACCTGCCGGAGGGGCAGTACCAAGGGAGCGCCATCCAGTCGGATGGGCAGTACCGAGGGGGCACTGTCCTGTCGGAGGGGCAGGAAGGAGGGAGCGCCGCCCTGTCAGAGGGACAGTGCTGAGGACACGCGGTCCTGTCAGAGGAGCCGCCTTTTGGACAAGACGGAGGCATGGTCTGCTCCCTTGGGTGGACATAAAAGATCTCCGGCATTATTTCGAAGAACAGGGGAGTTTTGCCCGGTGCCCTGGCGAATATTTAACCCTCAACCAACTTCACAAAAATATAATCAGATACAACACTGCTCAGAGGCTACAGGGCAGAAAGTGAAAAAAAACAGACAGAAAAGAAAAGATGCTGGAGAACAAAGAGACCCTGTGGTCACTGAAGTGCTGTTGGAAAAGCAGGAGGCCATTCAGCCCCTCGAGACTGTTCCACCATCCAATGAGATCATGGCTGCCTTGTACCTGAACTCCTTCTACCCGACTTGGTTCTGTCGCCCGTACGCCCTTACCCAACAAAAACCTATCAAACTTACAACTGACTCCCAACTCAAACACTTTTTGGAAAGTGCTTCCTGACATCACCCTTGAACGGCCGGACTCTAGTTTTAGAGGTATGTCCCCTTGTTCTGGACTAAGCCCCGCCCTCCCCCAACAGAGGAAATAATTGCTCTCTATCTCCCCTATTAAATCCTTTAATCATCCTAAACACCTCGATTAAATCACGCCTTAGTCTTGTATATGTGAGGGAAAACATGTCTAGTCCATGAAAACTGCCCTCATAATTTAACCCTTTCAGCTCTGGTTGCCCTCAAGGTGGCTGCTTATCTTGAACACGAGGTTTCCAATGTCTGGATTTAACATGTGCCGTTACTAGATTTTAAAACAGTGTCGAGTTACCAATTGCTCGTTATGATGTAACATTTTTTATTCATTTCATGGGATGTGGGCGTCCCTGCCTAGACCAGTATTTATTGCCCATCCCTAATTGCCCTTGAGAAGGTGGTGGTGAGCTGCCTTCTTGAAACGCTGCAGTCCATGTGGGGTAGGAAGGGAGTTCCAGGATTTTGACCCAGCGACAGTGAAGGAACGGCGATGTAGTTCCAAGTCAGGATGGTGTGTGACTTGGAGGGGAACTTGCAGGTGGTGGTGTTCCCATGTATTTGCTGCCCTTGTCTTTCTAGTTGATAGAGGTCGCGGGTTTGGAAGGTGCTGTTGAAGGAGCCTTGGTGCATTGCTGCAGTGCATCTTGTAGATGATGTACACTGCTGCCACTGTGCGTCGGTGGTGGAGGGAGTGAATGTTTGTAGATGGGGTGCCAATCAAGCGGGCCGCTTTGTCCTGGATGATGTCGAGCTTCGTGAGTGTTGTTGTGAGCTGCACCCATGCAGGCAAGTGGAGAGTATTCCATCACACTCCTGACTTGTGCCTTGTAGATGGTGGACAGGCTTTGGGGAGTCAGGAGGGGAGTTACTCGCCGCAGGATTCCTAGCTTCTGAGATGCTCGTGTAGCCACGGTATTTATAGGACTACTCCAGTTCAGTTTCTGGTCAATGGTAACTGTCACATATGATGGCAGCACAATCGTCCTCATTCCTATTTGCAATCCATTCCATGATAAATCCACTGAACTTTTCTCTTGCCCCTCCTGAGCTCCCAATACCAACATCCTACACTCTTCCTCTGCCCTGTAACTTATTTGCATTCGAGTGAAGACATTTCACATCCTTCCAAACTGCAGCCTGTTATAGAATCAAACAGCACAGAGGAGGCCATTTGGCCCATCGTGGCTGTGCAAGCTCTTTGAAAGAGCTATTCAATTAGTACCCCACCCCATGCTCTTTCCCCAGAGTTCTGCAAATTTTGACTTTCCAAGGGCTGGATTTTGTGTAGGAGGCGGGGCTCCCGATGCTGAGCCGAAAGGGCAGGGGAACCCCACCTCTGCATTTCCGCAGTCTCCTGGAGCGATCCTCCGGTATTTTTAAATGTAAGATTCAGGAGGCGGGATCCCCGTCCCTTTAGAAACCGGGTCCCACCTCCATGAGCTGCCGGCCAATCAGAGGACCTGCAGCTCAGCAGTATCGGCAGCGCCACCGGGAACAGTGGCCACTGCCAGTACTGCAGAGGCCTTGGACCCAGGCCCAGCGCTGGAACCCTGGACACAGGTAGGTGAGGCGGTGTCGCTGGGGCCAGTCCTGAAGGCCCCAGTAAGGGGGTGCTGGGAGGTGATCTTGTAGTCCAGGGGGAGGGGGTCCCGGAGGGTGAATTTGTTTCTGGTGGGGGACTTCCATGGGCCAGAAATAATTATCATTGTGGTGGCGGTGGATTCCTCCTGCTGCTGGTAAGATCCCAGTGGTGGCGGGAACAGGCCCCTAATTGGCCATTAATAGGCCACTTAAAGGCCTCAATTGGCCTCTAGGCAGGAAGACGGCCTAACCTGCTGAGGGGAAATCGCTGGGCAATGGGGAGGCAACAGGCCCTCCGACTCGCCACCCATCAGAATGCTCCGTGCCATCTGCCTCTGATCCAACCTCGGGTGGGGCCCATAAATTTCAGCCCCAAGTATGCATCCATTTCCCCTTTGAAAGGGACTATTGCATCTGTTTCCACCACCTCTTCCATTCTTCCCTCAAAACTGTGGCACTCCTCATCTCTCTTAGAACTCAAGGTCTCATGGCCTAGGTCAATATTTCCCAATTCATCCCAGACTCCTTACAACTCGGGGGCGTCCAACACCTAGTTTACTCGGTATTAGAATAACAAAACACAATGAGATGGGTAATTAGTATGGTATCACAAAGTTAATACTTCATCAGAAAGTTCAGCGACCTGAAATGTTAGCTCTATTTCTCTGTGCACAGATGCTGCCTGATTACCGAGCATTTCCAGTATTTGTTCTTTCTATTTCAGACTCCCAGCATCTGCAGCATTTTGTTACTCTATGGTAGCACAGTAATTATGTAACTGGATTAATAATCCAGAGAATGGGAGTTCAAATGTCACCCTGACAGCTTGTGAATTTGACTTCACTTCATAAAACAAAAGGCTGGTATCAGTAAAAGTGAAGATGTCATAAAATCCCAGCTGGATCTTCTTCCCCAGCACTGAAACGCACAGCAGCAACAAGTGCGTGGGAATGCCACCACCTCCAAGATCCTCCCCCCCAGGTCACACACAATCCTGTCTTGGACACATTGTCATTCCTGGAACTTCCGACCCAAAATGATGGTAGCAGCACCTTCACCACACGGATAGCAGCGAGTTCAAAGTGGTGGCTCATCACCATCTTCTCAAGACAAACAAATAATAACTTTAAAAAAAGGACGAGATGGTGTCATGGCAACAATTAGGTCACTCACTTTTTATGCAAGTAAAATCAGAAACAGGAAATGCTCCCACAATGCACTGGTTGGGTCACATTTGACTCCCCACAAAAGTGCTAATGTACTCTGGTTGGATGCCTTCCTGCAGGTTTCAACACATGACCTCCAACTGTCCTGCACCTCACTCCCCCCACCCCCCCCCCCCGCCCTCCCAACACCCTCCTGCCATTGGTGAATTGAGACGTCAATCTTCACAGTGCCTTCCCACAGCCAACTGGAAAGTGAAGAGACTCTTCATTAACCAATTGGATGGTTCTTGGTTTCAACACATGACCTCCAACTGTCCTACACCCCACTCCCCCCCCCCCCCCCCCAACACCCTCCTGCCATTGGTGAATTGAGACGTCAATCTTCACAGTGCTTTCCCACAGCCAACTGGAAAGTGAAGAGGCTCTTCATTAACCAATTGGATGGTTCTTGACTGTCAGTCAAAGAGCCTTTTTCCTTCCCATGTCCAATATTTTTGCTGCCTCCCTTTGATACAGGGGAAGATGCTGTTTGGTGAGTAACTGGTAGTTATTCTACTTCTCATTGTAGTAAAAAGTTTTTAAAGTTACGGTATGGCAGGTCAGCTTGGCCAAGTGGAATGTCTGCGGTATGTGGGAAGTCATGGATGCACCATGTGTCTGAGATGAACACATCTGCAGTAAGTGTCACTGACTGCAGAAACTTGAGCTCTGGTTTCAGAACTCGAGCAGCAGCTGGAATCACTGTTGTGCATCCGCGAGGCAGAGGACTACGTGGATAGCACATTTAGGGAGGTGGTCACACCACAGCTCAGGAGCATGCAGGCAGAGAGGGAATGGGTGACCGCCAGGCGGTCTAAGAGAGCCAGGCAGGCAGTGCAGGAGTCCCCTGCGTCAATCTGGCTTGCTAATCGGTTTTCCATTTTGGATACTGGGGAGAGCGATAGTTCCTCAGGGGGGTGCAGCCAGAACAAAGTCCGTGGCACTATGGGTGGCACAGCTGCACAGGAGGGGTGGAAGAGCAATAATGATAGAGGATTCAAAAGAGGATCAGACAGGCATTTCTGCAGCAGTAAACGTGACTCCAGGATGGTGTGTTGCCAGAGTCAAGGATGTCACGGGGTGGCTGCAGGACATCCTTGTTGAGGAGGTTGAGCAGCCAGAGGTCGTGGTCTACATTGCTACTAATGACATAGGTAGGAAGAGGGATGAGGTCCTGAAAGCAGATTTTAGGGAGTTAGGCAGGAAATTAAAAAGCAGGACTTCAAGAGCAGTAATCTCAGGATTACTCCCAGTCCCACGTGCTAGTGAGCATAGGAATAGGAGGATTGAGTGATTGAACACGTGGCTGGAGAATTGGCGTAGGAGGGAGGGCATCAGATTTCTGAGGCATTGTGACCAGTTCTGGGGCAGGTGGGACCTGTACAAAATGGACAGACTACACCTTAACAGGACTGGAATAAATATCCTTGCAAGGAGACTTGCTAGTGCTGTTGGGGAGGGTTTAAACTAGCTTGTCAGGGGGATGGAAACCTGAGGGGTAGCTCAAATTGGAAGGAAGTAAAGCTGGTAACAGGTGGTAGAAAAGTAGCAAGTGACATTAGAAGGCAGGCGAAACAAAGGCGAGTATCAACTAGATGATGAATGTCAAGAAGACAAGGTTAAGGGCATTCTACCTGAATGCACGCAGCATTCACAACAAGGTAGATGATTTAAAGGCCCAAATAGAGGTAAATGGGTATGATCTAATTGCCATAACAGAAACGTGACTACAGGGTGACCAAGACTGAGAACTGAATATTCAAAGATATTCGACATTAGAAAGGACAGACAAAAAGGAAAAGGAGGTGGTGTACTGAAGGGATGGGATCAGTACATTAGTTTGGGAAGATCTCAGATCGGAAGAACAAAATGTGGAATCTATTTGGGTGGAGCTAAGAAACAGCAAAGGGCAGCAAACATTGATAGGATAAAAGCAAAATACTGCGGATGGAAATCTGAAATAAAAACAAGAAATGCTGGAAATACTCATCAGGTCTGGCAGCATCTGTGGAGAGAGAAGCAGAATTAACGTTTCAGGTCAGTGACCCTTCATCAGAACTAGCAGATATTAGAAATGTAAAAGGTTTTAAACAAGTAAAGCGAGGGTGGGGCAAGAGATAACAAAGGAGAAGTTGTAGATAGGACAAGGTCACAGAGAATAACCGACCAGAAGGTCATGGAGCATGGAACATTGGTAGGAGTTATTTATAGGCCACCAAATAGTAGTGGTAGTGTGGGGCATGGTGTTAATCAGGAGATTAGAGAAGCATGTAGCATGGGTAATACAGTAATCATGGGTGACATCAATCTGCACATAGACTGGGTAAACCTAATGAGCACTACTGCTGTGGAGGACGAGTTTCTGGGAGAGTGTTGGGGACGGTTTTCTAGAGGAGTATGTTGAGGAACCGACTAGAAGAACAGGTTATTTTAGATCTAGTATTATGTAATGAGAAAGGATTAATTAATAATCTTGTTGTCAAAGAACCTTCAGGAATGAATGACCAAACTATGATAGAATTTTACATTATGTTTGAAAGTGAGGTAGTTCAATCTGAAGCCAGGGTGTTAAATTTGAACAAAGGAAATTATGAAGGTATGAGGGGCAAATTGGCTGAGGTGGATTGGGAAAATACATTAAAAGGCATGACAGCACATCGGCAATGGATAGTCTTTAAAGAAATATTACATAGTTTACAGCAACTATACATTCCTTCAAGGAACAAAAACCCCAAATGTAAAGTAAAGTAAACCATGGGTAAATAAGGAAGTTGAGGATCGTATATTGTTAGGACTGAGTGAGAAAGCTGTCTTGGGGTCTTTTACTGTCTTCACCTGGTCTTATTGGAACAGGGTTTGATCTTTAAACAGACTGTGTTTTGAGCTCCCCCTTTTGTGAATACTTGTTCTCCACTTTCCAATTATAAGGCAAAGAAATGAGCATAAACAGGCTTTCTTAGGTTTAAAGAAGAAAAGTGAAATTTTATTAAAACTTAAACTCCAATTCGGTTAACGCCTATGGATACACGCCCCACAAGATACAAGAAATCTCCCAGAATTAGATATCCAAGGGATTAGGGGAATAAGGAATTGAAGGAAATTAGTTTTAGTAAGAAGGTTGTACTGGGAAAAATTCATGGGGTTGAAGGTTGATAAATCCCCAGGACCTGATATTCTACATCCCAGAGTGTTGAAAGAGGTAGCTGTGGAGATAGTGGATGCATTGGTGATCATCTTCCAAAATTCTATAGATTCTGGAACAGTTCCTGCAGATTGGAAGATCGCAAATGTCACCCCACTAGTTAAGAAAGGAGGGAGAGAGAAAACAGGGAAGTAAAGACTTGTTAGCCTTACATCAGTAGTAGGGAAAATGTTAGAATCTATTCTAAAGGATGTGATAAATGGACACTTGAATAATAATGATCTGATTGGGCATAGTCAACATGGATTTATGAATGGGAAATCATGTTTGATGAACCTGTCAGAGTTTTTTGAGGATGTTACTAACAGAATTGATAAAGGGGAGTCGGTGGACATGGTATAGTAGGATTTTCAGAAGGCTTTTGATAATCTTCCCCAATGGAGGCTGGTTAGCAAAATTAAAGCACATGGGATAGGAGGTAATATACTGGCATGGATTCAGGATTGGTTAACAGGCAGAAAGCAAAGAGTAGGAATAAATGTGTCATTCTCGCATTGGTAGACTGTTACTAGTGAGGTACTGCAGGGATCAGTGCTTGGGCCCCAGCTGTTTACAATATATATCAATGACTTGGGTGTGGGGACCAAGTGTAATATTTCCAAGTTTGCAGAGGACACAAAACTAGGTGGGAATGTGTCTTGTGAGGAAGATGCAAAGCAACTTCACGGGGATTTGGACAGACTTAGTGAGTGGACAAGAACGTGGCAGTTGGAATAGAATGTGGAAAAATGTGAGGCTATCCACTTTGGTAGGAGGAATAGATGTGCAGAGTATTCTTAAATGGTAAGAGATTAGAAAGTGTAGATGAACCTGGGAGTCCCTGTCAATAAGTCACTGAAAGAGAACATGCAGGCGCAGCAAGCAATTGAGAAGACAAATGATATGTTGGCTTTCATTGCAAGAGGATTTTAATACAGGAGTAGTGGAGTCTTGCTTCAATTGTATAGAATCTTGGTTGGACTGCACCTGCAGTACTGTGTGCAGTTTTGGTCCCCTTACCCTAGGAAGGATATTATTGTCATAGAGGGAGTGCAACAAAGGTTCACAAGACTTGTTCCTGGGATGGCGGGACTGCCCTATGAAGAGAGATTGGGGAAACTGGGCCTGTATTCTCTAGAGTTTCGAAGAATGAGAGGTGATCTCATTGAAACCTACAAAATACTTAAAGGGATAGACAGGGTAGATGCAGCTAAGATGTTTCCCCTGGTTGGGGAGTCTAGAACCAGGGGGCACAATTTGAAAATAACGGGGAAGCCACTTAGGACGGAGATGAAGAGAAATTTCCTTACTCAGAGGGTTGTGAATCTTTGGAATTCTCTACCCCAGAGGGCTGTGGAAGCTCAGTCATTGAGTATGTTTAAAGCAGAGATTGAGAGATTTCTAAATACAAATGACATAAGGGGATGAGGATAGTGTGGGAGAAAGGCATTGAAGTGGATGATCGGCCATGATCGTATTGAATGGCGAGGCAGGCTCGATGGGTTGAATGGCCTACTCCTGCTCCTATGTTCCTATAACTAATAAAAATGTTGAACGGAAATGGATCAGAAACAAACAATTCTGCATCTCTCTGTATAATTTTACTCGCAGCAGTATCCTGATGAATGGGTTGATGGGTTACGGAGAACGGGCAGGAAAGTGGAGTTGAGGCCGAGATGAGATCAGCCATGATCGTATTGAATGGCGGAGCAGGCTCGAGGGGCTGAATTGCCTACTCCTCCTAGTTCTTATGTTCTTATTAATCTTCAATTCCTGGATACCCCAGGGCAATCCTGGAGTGGTGGCAACTCCTATCCCACTGCCATGTTTGGGGTATTCCATTTGTTGGGGAAATGGTTAGATAGAACAGAGGTGCTAATGCCACACTGAACTTTACTTTTCTTCGCTCTCCAATTTTCTCCCCATCTCATCGAGTCCAAATACAAGTGCCTGCATGCAATGACAAGACAAGACTAAGTGATGAAAAACGGAGGCCGAGAAAATGCCTTGGCTGAGCTTCACTTCCTGTTTTCTTGGCTGTTATCAATAATAAGAGGCACCACATGGGTGCACCAATGATATCAGGAAGAACACTAAATGATCTGCAAAGCTCAGTCCAATCCAACAAGAAACAAAACTAGTAAGTGGGGGAAGAAATCAGACACAGTATAATCAATATGTTTTTTTAAATTTTGTTACCAGCTGTGATTCAATAGGTAGCATTTTCGCCTCAGAGCAAGAAGGCTATGTCTTAAAGAACCCCCCCGAGACTTGAGGCTATAAACTAAGATGACGCTCCAGTACAGTACTGAGGGAGTGCTGCATTATTAGAGGTGCCATCTTTCAGATGAGACATTAAACCGAGGCCCCATCTGCCCTCTCAGGTGGATGTAAAAGATCCCACAGCCACTATTTCAAAGAGCAGGAGAGTTCTCCCCTGTGTCCTGGGGCCAATATTTATCAGTCAACCAACATCACTCAAATCAGATTATCTGGTCATTCTCACATTGCTGTTTTTGGGAGCTTGCTGTGCACAAATTGACTGCCGTGTTTCCTACATTACAAAAATGTTTACACTTCAAAACTACTTCATTGGTTGTAAAGTGCTTTGGGACATTTTGAGATCATGAAAGGTGCTATAAAAATATGGGTCAGTCTTTCTTCAAGTCTTGAACACGTACTAAAACCAAAAATGGTCATTAAGCAGGTCCCAGGACTGGGAAAAATTGGCAAATCTCTCCAGGGCAGAACTGCAGGATCCCAGTCCTCCCGAGGTATGGAGAGGAATATTGGTCACAGCTTCCGCTCCCAACGATCGGCCAGTGATTCTTGCTGGAAACTTGCAGCTCAGGAGAGGGCAGGATTGAGTTTGACTATTCCGCCATCCATGTTCAAAATGCCATGGAGATTTTCCCAATGACAGCTTTGGTGATGATGATAAATACCTTCGAGTTGATGTCATCATCATCATTGAGGCCTTTGGGGGGAGGGAGGAGGCGGGGGAGGGATTGAGGAGAAGAGGCATTGAAGGAGACAGGGAATCAGGAGAGGAATAGGGAGGGAGAGAATGAGGAGAGTTTTACTGTCGAGCGATTCTGGGGAACAGTTAGAGTTTGAGATGTTTTATTTGTAATCCCATGAGGAAACTGCTGATAACCCTCGGTTGTAGAGTCACATTCTCGAGCCACAGCCATCCTCTGTTCCAGGAGAGAGTTTAAAAATAAATGCTCCAAAATTAGCCACTGTTTTGTTGATTGTCCAAACAGTAATTAAAGCAGAAACCCATCACACGGAGAGTGTCAGCTACTCACAATCCATCAATCATCACAATGTTACTGCCTCAAGGACTCAGTCACCACATGGAAATCTCACTCTAGTGTGAGGCACCAGAGACCAGTGGTCAATGATTATAAAATCTGCTGTACAATCCCAGCGGTCTTATCACCAAACTTACTTTTTTTAAAAAAATAAGATAAACACAAAAGGAAATAACACAGACGCTGGTGATTGAGCTGACCAATCTTTCAGGAGGCATTTAACTCTCAGTTCCCAGCTGTCAATAACAACTTGCATTTATATAGCGCCTTTAAGATAGTAAAATGTCCCAAGGCATTTCACAGGAGCAATCATCAGACAAAATTTGAGACCGAGCCACATCAGGAGATATTTGGACAGGTGACCAAAAGCCTAGTCAAAGTGGTAGGTTTAAAGGAGTGTCTTAAAAGAAGAGAGATCGAGAGGCAGGGAGGTTTAGGGAGGGAACTCCAGAGCTTAGGCCCCAGGCAGCTCAAGACACGGCCGCCAATGGTGGAGCGATGAACATCAAGGATGTGCAAGAGATCAGAATTGGAGCAGTGCAGAGATCGCAGAGGGTTGTAGGGCTGAAGGAGATTTCAGAGATAGGGAGGAGTGGTCGCGAAGGATGAGCATCCAGGTGTTGCTGCATTGGGAGCCAGCGTAGGTCAGCGAGCACTGGGTGATGGGTGATGAAAATACAGTGAGACTTGGGGGAGTGAGTGGGAACAAACTTCCAGCCTTGAGATCAGAGTTCCTGTCTGTTTAGTGTTTCCATCCCTCCAGGCATTAGAGTGAATCTCAGATCATAACAACTCATTGTGTAAATGTTTTTTTCCCCCATCACCTTAAATCTGTGTCCCTCTGGTTACCGACCCACCTGCCAGTGGAAACAGTTTCACTCTATCAAAACCCTCTAGTCAATGTCCCCTTACCCTTCTCTGCTCTAAGGAGAACAATCCCAGCTTCTCCACATAACCAAAGTATCTCATCCCTGGTATCATTCCAGTAACAGTGGCGCAGTGGTTAGCACCGCAGCCTCACAGCTCCAGGGACCCAGGTTCGATTCTGGGCACTGCCTGTGTGGAGTTTGCAAGTTCTCCCTGTGTCTGCGTGGGTTTTCTCCGGGTGCTCCGGTTTCCTCCCACAAGCCAAAAGACTTGCAGGTTGGTAGGTAAATTGTCCATTATAAATTGTCACTAGTATAGGTAGGTGGTAGGGAAATATAGGGACAGGTGGGGATGTTTGGTAGGAATATGGGATTAGCGTAGGATTAGTATAAATGGGTGGTTGATGTTCGGCACAGACTCGGTGGGCCGAAGGGCCTGTTTCAGTGCTGTATCTCTAATCTAATCTAATCTAAATCTCCTCTGCGTCCTCTCCAAGGCCTTGACATCCTTCCTAAAGTGTGGTGCCCAGAATTGAGCACAATAATCCAGCTGTTTTTTGCCAGAGTTAGTAGGTCACAGCCAGGGTGTGGATAGACAGGCACAGGTTTCTGCTCCTGTTCTTTATCCAGTGACTCCTCCTAGAAAGTGCATGCGAGGGGACTGGGAAGCAGGGAAGACAAAATCAAATTCACCTTTAAATGCCCACCTTGCTCTAGTAACTGGTTCACTTTTTGAAGGAGAGGACAAGTAATGGAGCCATGCTCAAAGGACAGGGAGGAGGCAAGTTAGGGTGAGGTAAGAGAAAAATCATTCCCATTTTAAAATAACATCCCTCCATTCCTCGCCCCTCCCTGTCACTGTAACACCCTTCAGCCCTACAACCTTCTCTCTCTCTGTACCTCCTCGAGCGCTACAATCTTCCGAGATTGCTGCACTCCTCCAATTCTGCCCTCTTGCACATCCCTGATTTCCATCGCTCCACCATTGACAGCCGTGCCTTCAGCTGCCTGGGTCCTAAACTCTGGAATTCCTTCCCTAAACTTCTCCACTCTCTCTCCTCATTGAAGACACTCCTTAAAACCTACCTTTTTGACCAAGCTACTGGTCACTTGTCTTAATATCTCATTTGGTTCAGTGTCAAATTATGTTTGATAATCGCTCCTGTGAGGCACCTTGGGTCGTTTTGTGATGTTAAAACTGCTACATAAAGGCAAGGTGTTAATGTTGATTGTAGGGAGCAAAATGGAGAGATCAGTTCTCTCTGCCTAGTGTCCATATTCTGTCCAGAGAGCAGGAATAAGCATTTCTGCCTCGCTATTTTAACAAGTCATTGTCTCCTTTGGTCTGTGTAATTATAAGTAATGGGTATCTGGCCCACAACTGTGATTCACAATGCCCCGCCTCCAAATGACATTTTAATCTGCCAAGAGATTGCAGAGGCCAAGAATTAAACACATAATTAAGCTTTCACTTTTTTTTGTTCGTGGTTAAGAGATTGCTGAACCAATTGCAGCTCATGCAGGCTACAATGGCTCGATTCCAAAATACAAACAACAAAAAAAGGACTTCAAAGATTGTGACTTTAAAACTGTACTCACTTTCTCCCAGTTGACACTAATTTGGGAATACTCACAAACTGACCTTGGGAAGGTGGGAGCATCGGAATGTAAAGCCCTCTCTGCCTCTTCCTTAGCCTGGATATACCTCTCTTGTTAATTACAATTCCTTGCCTCCTTCTTACAGCCTCCTTGATCGGCACCTCATCCACCACCTTAAACATTCACTCCCTCCACCACCAGCACACAGTGGCAGCAGTGTGTACCATCTGCAAGATGCACTACAGCAACTCACCAGGGCTCCATCAACAGTACCTTCCAAACCAGTGACCTCTACCAACTAGAAGGACAAGGACAAGTTACACACCATCCTGACTTGGATCTATATCGCCGTTCCTTCACTGTCGCTGGGTCAAAATCCTGGAACTCCCTTCCTAACAGCATTATAGGTGTACGTACATCACATGGACTGCAGCAGTTCAAGAAGGCAGCTCACCACCACCTTCTCAAGGGCAATTAGGGATGGGCATCAAATACTGCCCTTGCCAGTGATGCCCATATCCCAAGAATTCATATTATAACTTCCCTGAATTCTCCTTACTTCCCAAATAAGTTTACATTTCCCTCACTTCCCCTCAATTGTTTCAGTATCCAGGATCTCCTGGGATCATGAACACAGTACCCTCACAATCAGCATGATTCTAAGGCTGTGACAACCTGTGCAGGATTCCCCATTTGAGAGAAGAGGTCCCCGCACACAACCCACTCTCTACCTTATGTCAGCCGTGGCACAGTGGGTAGTACTCACACCATTCTGGGTCAGAGTGTTGTGGGTTTGAGCTCCTCAAGAGACCTCAGCAAATGATCTAAGCTGATACTCCAGTGTAGTACTGAGGGAGTGCTGCACTGTCGGAGGTGCCATCTTTTTGATAAGATGTTAAACTGAGGCCTGGTCTGTTCTCTCAGGTGCGTATAAAACAAAAGCAATGTGCATTATATAACACCTTTCAAAACCCCAGGGTAGCCCAAAGCATTTCAAAACCAATGAAGTACTTTTTGAATCGCTGTTATAATGTAGGAAACATGGCAGCCAATTTGTGCACAGCAAGTTCCCACAAACAGCAGGGGGATAAATGCACAGATTATCTGGCGAAGTGATGTTGATTGAGGATTAAATCTAGGCCCAGGATACGTTGTGGGGGGGGGAGGGGGGCGGGAGGGAACTCCCCTGAGCCGCTTCAATATAGTGCCATGGGATCTTTTATATCCAACCCAGGGCGGCAGACAGGGCCTCAGTTTCACAACCATGCAACAGTACTTCAGTGCAATTGGGCTATTGATGAGGGTTCAGCTGTGATGCCATTCGGGTGAGATTTGAGGACTGGTAGGAAATTGTGTTCCTGCAAAGTAGCAGGAGGGCAAAACTGAGAAAATGGGCAGAAAGAGAAAGAGAAAAGGAGGGAGTGTGGGAACAAAAAGAATCGAGAGGGGAAAGACAAAAAAAAATGTGATATGTTTGGATAAAGATGGCACAGAGTGGTATAAAAACAGAAAATGTTGGAAATCCTAAGCAGGTCTGGGGGCATCTGTGGAGAGAGAAAAACAGAGTTAACTTTTTAGGTCAGAACAGTCACGGACCTGAAACATTAACTCTGTTTCTCTCTATTATCTTATAATATTTAATCACTCAACTAACACCACTTGCACAGATTATCTGGTCATTATCACCTTCCTCTTTGTGGGAGCTTCCTGTGCACAAATTGGCTGCTGCGTTTCCTGCATTACAAGAGTGACTAAAGTATTTCATTGGCTGTAAAGTGATGACCTAAGGTCTTGAATGCAAATGCAAGTTTTTTTTCCCTTCTAAAAACAAATCGAAAGTCTTTTATTTCAAAGGATTTGTTTTTATGCAAACTGCTTTGAGGTTATCTGCAATGTGAGGAGATGCTGTTTCACTGCAGCCTTCCTTTCTGGAACAGCAGCATTTTGGATCTCCCACCTTGCATCTCTTGCTGAAATCATCACAATGCAAGATGAGAGTTCCAAAATGCTGCCTTGCCAGGATGAAAGGCTGGTCTTATCTTTCTGGTTTGTGCCAAGAATGTGAGGGCTTGCAGCATTCACCTCTGCTGTAGAGAAAGGACAAGGATCACTTTAAAGCTCCAGGGCTTTCTCGCACAAGATTTCACAACTGAAGCTTAGCACAGCTAACAAACCTCACCACCTGTCGTAGAGGGCAGCAAAACAAAACAGCCACAATTTCACACCAACTCCAAAAGGATTATCAGTGCTACCCTGGGTGTACCTGCCCTGGACCACCTTAAAAAAAGAAAAAGAAAAAAATAGGGGTTAGACTTAAAAAAAAAGAAAAAAAATAGAGTTAGATATAGAGCAAAGCTCCCCAACAAAGAAAGAAAAAAGGCCCAATTAGACAGCCAACCCAGTGCTGTACCTGTCCTAGGAGTGTTTGATGGGACAGTGCAGAGGGAGCTTTACTCTGTATCTAACCTGTATCTTTTTTTAAAAAGGCTGATCTGCAAGATGACAACAAAAGGAAATTTCCTATCTCCAGTAATGGAGCCCTGGGGAGGATGAGGAACAGCCCCAGGTACAGTTTGCATCTGTGAGCCAGATGGAAACCTTTGGTGGGCTGGATCCTGGCCCACAGGCCTTATGTTGAACAACCCTGGTGTAGACAGAACTTTACTCTGTATCTAACCCTGTGTTGTACCTGCCCTGGGAGTGTTTCCCATCTAATTCTGAACATCGTTATGGTATCAGTCTCAACCACAAACTCTGGATGACTCCCATAGCCTCACAACTCTCTGTGAAGACGTTTTTCCTGCTCTTTGCTCCAAACCTCTTATGTCACCTGCCCCTTGTTCTTGGCTACTCAACAAGAGGAAACAGTTTGCATCTATCCACTCTGTCCTTAACCTTTCATAATTTGAAACAGATCTATTACCTCACTCTGCAATCTGCATTTTCCTAAGCAAAAAAGCTAATTAAGTGTTTACTGGTATTTGCATTCCCTCACACCAGGCAGCGTTCCAATGAATCTGTGCTGTAACCTCTCTGAAGCCCCAATATCCTTCCTATAGCATGGAGCCCAATAATGCACACTGTGCTTCACTGAAAATATGAGAAAAACTTGCATTCCAAAGCACCTTTCACTACTTCAGGATGTCCCAAAATGGATTCACAGCCAATTAAGTACTGTTGTAATACAGATAATGGGGCAGCCAATTTGCACAGAGCAAGCTCCCACAAACAGCAATGCAATAATCTGCTTTTCTTCGGTGATATTGGCTGAGGGATTAATATTGACCAGAACTAAAGGTTTTAAGATTAGATTTGGTGTATTTACCATGAATTCACCAGCCGTTCCCTCATGTAACTGTTAAAAATTGAGAGGGGGAATTGTACCTAAACTGCCAGTATCCAAACTTCAGTATTGCATCACCACCTCCCCAAAATCCAATAACTGAACCGGCAACATCACACCCTTCCCCTTCTGGCTGGCTGACCCCATGGCTACTTTTCTTAAAATAGCACACATCAAATCCTACTGTAGATGAATTACAGAGTAACAGAGCGCAGAATACTGAGATTCAGGCTACTAGGCTAGATGGGATTGAGGTTCACAAGGAGGAGGTGTTATCAATTTTGGAAAGTGTGAAAATAGATAAGTCCCCTGGGCCAGATGGGATTTATCCTAGGATTCTCTGGGAAGCTAGGGAGGAGATTGCAGAGCTTTTGTCCTTGATCTTTATGTCGTCATTGTCGACAGGAATAGTGCTGGAAGACTGGAAGATAGCAAATGTTGTCCCCTTGTTCAAGAAGGGGAGTAGAGACAGCCCTGGTAATTATAGACCTGTGAGCCTTACTTCGGTTGTGGGTAAAATGTTGGAAAAGGTTATAAGAGACAGGATTTATAATCATCTTGAAAAGAATAAGTTCATTAGCGATAGTCAGCACGGTTTTGTGACGGGGAGGTCATGCCTCACAAACCTTATTGAGTTTTTCGAGAAGGTGACCAAACAGGTGGATGAGGGTAAAGCCGTGGATGTGGTGTATATGGATTTCAGTAAGGCGTTTGATAAGGTTCCCCACGGTAGGCTATTGCAGAAAATACGGAAGTATGGGGTTGAAGGTGATTTGGAGCTTTGGATCAGAAATTGACTAGCTGAAAGAAGACATAGGGTGGTGGTTGATGGCAAATGTTCATCCTGGAGTTTAGTTACTAGTGGTGTACCGCAAGGATCTGTTTTGGGGCCACTGCTGTTTGTCATTTTTATAAATGACCTGGAAGAGGGTGTAGAAGGGTGGGTTAGTAAATTTGCAGATGACACTAAGGTCGGTGGAGTTGTGGATAGTGCCGAAGGATGTTGTCGGGTACAGAGGGACATAGATAGGCTGCAGAGCTGGGCTGAGAGATGGAAAATGGAGTTTAATGCGGAAAAGTGCGAGGTGATTCACTTTGGAAGGAGTAACAGGAATGCAGAGTACTGGGCTAATGGGAAGATTCTTGGTAGTGTAGATGAACAGAGAGATCTTGGTGTCCAGGTACATAAATCCCTGAAGGTTGCTACCCAGGTTAATAGGGCTGTTAAGAAGGCATATGGTGTGTTAGCTTTTATTAGTAGGGGGATCGAGTTTCGGAGCCACGAGGTCATGCTGCAGCTGTACAAAACTCTGGTGAGACCGCACCTGGAGTATTGCGTGCAGTTCTGGTCACCGCATTATAGGAAGGATGTGGAAGCTTTGGAAAGGGTGCAGAGGAGATTTACTAGGATGTTGCCTGGTATGGAGGGAAGGTTTTACGAGGAAAGGCTGAGGGACTTGAGGTTGTTTTCGTTGGAGAGAAGAAGGAGGAGAGGTGACTTAATGGAGACATATAAGATAATCAGAGGGTTAGATAGGGTGGATAGTGAGAGTCGTTTTCCTCGGATGGTGATGGCAAACACGAGGGGACATAGCTTTAAGTTGAGGGGTGATAGATATAGGACAGATGTCAGAGGTAGTTTCTTTATTCAGAGAGTAGTAGGGGCGTGGAACGCCCTGCCTGCAACAGTAGTAGACTCGCCAACTTTAAGGGCATTTAAGTGGTCATTGGATAGACATATGGATGAAAATGGAATAGTGTAGGTCAGATGTTTTCACAGGTCAGCGCAACATCGAGGGCCGAAGGGCCTGTACTGCGCTGTAATGTTCTAATTCTAATTAGGCCATTTGGCCCATTGTGTCTGTGCCAGCTCTTTGAAAGAGCTATCCAATTAATCACACTCCCCCCTGCTCTTTCCCTATGGCCCTACACATTTTTGCCCTCCAAATATTTATCCAATTCCCTTTTAAAAATTACTATTGAATTTGCTTCCACTGCCCTTTCAGGAAGCACATTCCAGATCACAACAACTCACTGTGTAAAAAAAAAACCTCTCATCTCTCTCTCCTCTTGTCTTTTTTGACAATCACCTTGAATCTGTGACCTCTGGTTACCAACCCTCCTTCCACTGGAAACAGTTTCTCCCTACCTACTCTGTCAAAACACCTTCAGGATAGAACAAATCTCCCCTTAACTTTCCCTGCTCCGAGGAGAACAATCCTAGCTTCTCCAGTCTCTCATCCCTGCTATCAAATGGAATTCAACTCAGAAAAGTGTGAGGTGATGCATTTTAGGAGGTCAAACAAGGCAAAGGAATACACGATTAATGGGAAAATACTGAGAAGTGTAGAGGAAGTGAGGGACCTTGGAGTGAATGTCCACAGATCCCTGAAGGTAGCAGGACAGGCCGATAAGGTGGTTAAGAAGGCATATGGAATCCTTTCCTTTATTAGCTGAGGTATAGAATATAAGAGCAGGGAGGTTATGCTGGAACTGTATAACTCATTGGTTAGGCCACAACTTGAGTACTGTGTGCAGTTCTGGTCACCTCATTACAGAAAGGATGTAATTGAACTGGAGAGGGTACAGAGGAGATTTACGACGATGTTGCCAGGACTGGAAAAATGCAGCTATGAGGAAAGATTGGATAGGCTGGGGTTGGTCTCCTTAGAACAGAGAAGGCTGAAGGGAGATTTGATTGAGATGCACAAAATTGTGAGGGGCCTGTAGAGAGTGGAGGTGAAGGGCCTATTTACCTTAGCAGAGAGGTCAGTGACCATGGGGCACAGATTGAAAGTGATTGGTAGAAAGCGAAGAGGGGAGATGAGGAAAAGCTCTTTCACCTAGAGGGTGGTGGGTGTCTGGAACACACTGCCTGAAAGGGTAGTTGAGGCAGAAACCCCGAACTCATCCAAAAGGAGTCTGGATATGCACCTCAAGTGGTGTAACCTGCAAGGCTATAGACCAAATGCTGGAAGGTGGGATTAGGCTGGGTGGCTTGTTTTTTGGCTGGTGCAGACACAATGGGCCAAGTCGCATCGTTCTGTGCCGTACACTTTCTACGATTCCATTCTGATAACACTCCACTTCACCCTCACGAAGGTCTTGACGTCCTTCGTAAAATGTGGAGCCCAGAAGTGGACACAATATTCCACTTGCAGATTGCAAACCTTCTGTAACGCATCAAGCAGATCAGAGCCCTCAAGTGTCGCAGTGGGGAAAGGGAAATATCTAATGTACCACACCAGGCCGTGAGCCTGCACCTTCCACCTGTGGTCCGCGAGGTGAAGCCTTAGCACAGATCAAGTTGACAGACCTCAGCACTCCAACTTTCTGATTACTGTCTAGTGTGTACCACTTCCATTAATATCATGCTTTTAATATAGTTAAATGTCCAACGGTGCTTCTTCACAGGAGCATTACCAAACAAAATTTGACACTGAGCCACATAAGTGATATTAGGATGTGCCCAAAAGCTTGGTCAAAGAGGTCGGTTTTAAGGAACATCTCAGAGGAGCAGCAAGTCGGAGAGATTTGGGGAAGGAATTCCAGAGTTTAGGGCCCAGGCAGCTGTTGGCAAAGCCACCAATGGTGGAGCGACGAAAACTGGGAATGCACAAGAGGACTGAGGAGAGATCTCAGAGGGTTGTAGGAGGTTCTGGTGATAGAGGGGTGCGAGGCTATGGAGGGGCTGAGAACGAGAGTGAGAATTTAGTGACTGGTGAGGCTTGGGGTGTTGCACATTATGGTTGATTGAAAATGGACAGTGCGCATTTATTGTCCAAAAATAAAAGAATTCCCGCTCAAGCAGGTCACCAGCACCCGATGGGAGGGCAGGGAATGAGTCGAGGTGGGGAGGTGTCACCCCTGGTTCAATGTATAGCACTGCTTTAAGGAAAACATTCAGAAAGGATTTCCCTGAACCTTTCCACCTCTCTCTCCTCCTCTGAACTGCTCCTTAAAACCGACCTTTTTGTCCAAGCTTTTGGTCACCTGGGGTAAGAGAAAAGGTGATAACAGCAAGGGATCCCTGCTCCTGATCACAATTCAGTGAATGAAAGTGCACATCTAGGGATATTCAGGATGAAAAGGTGGGTGGGGGGGAGGGGGGATGGAGAACAAAAGAGGGTCTTTGGGAATCCTGTTCACCCATCATGCCCTGTGCGTACTGACCTACACTGGCTCACGATCCAGCAAAACGTTGATTTGAAAATTGAGTTGATGAGGGGGAGCCAGTGGATGTGGTTTATTTGGACTTTCAGAAGGCTTTCGACAAAGTCCCACATAAGAGATTAGCATGTAAAATTAAAGCGCATGGGATTAGGGGTAGTGTATTGCGATGGATCGAAAATTGGTTGGCGGACATGAAACAAAGAGTAGGGATAAATGGGTCTTTTTCTGAATGGCAGGCAGTGACTCGTGGGGTACCGCAGGGATCGGTGCTAGGACCCCAGCTATTCACAACATATATATTAATGATTTAGATGAGGGAACTAAATGTAATATCTCCAACTTTGCAGATGACACAAAACTGGGTGGGAGGGTGAGTTGTGAGGAGGATGCAGAGAGGCTTCAGGGTGATTTGGACAGGTTGAGTGAGTGGGCTAATGCATGGCAGATGCAGTATAATGTGGATAAATGTGAGGTTATCCACTTTGGTAGCAAAAAAAGGAAGGCAGATTATTATCTGAACAGCTATAAACTGAGAGAGGGGAATATGCAACGAGACCTGGGTGTTCTCGTACACCAGTCGCTGAAGGTAAGCACGCAGGTGCAACAGGCGGTAAAAAAGGCAAATGGTATGTTGGCCTTCATAGCGAGAGGATTCGAGTACAGGAGCAGGGATGTCTTGCTGCAATTATACAGAGCCTTGGTGAGGCCACACCTGGAATATTATGTGCAGTTTTGGTCTCATCGGAGGAAGGACGTTCTTGCTATAGAGGGAGTGCAGCGAAGGTTTATCAGACTGAATCCTGGGATGGCAGGACTGACGTATGAGGAGAGATTGAGTCAGTTAGGATTATATTCGCTGGAGTTCAGAAGAGTGAGGGGGAATCTCATAGAAACCTATAAAATTCTAACAGGACTTGACAGGGTAGATGCAGGAAGGATGTTCCCGATGGTGGGGGAGTCCAGAACCAGGGGTCATAGTCTAAGGATACGGGGTAAACATTTCAGGACTGAGATGAGGAGAAATTTCTTCACCCAGAGAGTGGTGAGCCTGTGGAATTCGCTACCACAGAAAGCAGTTGAGGCCAAAACATTGTATGTTTTCAAGAAGGAGTTAGATATAGCTCTTGGATCTAAAGGGATCAAAGGGTATGTGGCGAAAGCGGGAACTGGTTACTGAGTTGGATGATCAGCCATGATCGAATTGAATGGCGGAGCAGTCTCGAAGGGCCAAATGGCTACTCCTGCTCCTATTTTCCATGTTTCTATGTTTTTACCTCCATGAGCTCTTAGGTACAAGACTGGAAATTAAATTTGCACTAAATCACTCTCAAATGTGATCTTCCTTGCTTACGAGGTGAAATATATGGTGGGGGTTTTACACAAAATTACGGAGGTTTTGTCAGTAAGAGAGGAACAAAAAGAGTCTTGGCTGAGCAGTTGGCGAGTCTTGTGTGAACCACTTCTTCAATGAGCAGCCTTTCCCCATACAAATCCTTAGAAAGAATGGACAGACATTGATCATTGATCCTTAACTTCAGAGATCTGGGTTCAAATCTGTGCTCACTTTTGTGAGCTCACTTTGAGATGGGGTCTACAGCATAGAACTACCCCTTTACTTTGGTGATGCATGTGTCCTGGGACTGCTTGAAGCTAACAGTCAGTGCCTGAAATGAAAACTGTTCTATTCCCGAGTCCAACAGTCTTCATGTTCGTGAGCACTTGAAAAATGTTGTTTGGGCATGCTGGGCGGTGGGGGAGGGGAACAGAGGAGCATGCATCAATAACTTACACTTATAAAGCACCTTTCACTTAGTTAAAAGGTCACAAGATGCTTCACAGGAGCGATTATGAAACAAAAATTTGACACCGAGGCACACAGAAATATTAGGACATGTGCCCAAGAGCTTGAAGAAAGGTGTAGGTTTTAACGAACATCTTCAAGCAGCAGGTAGAGAGATGGAGAGGTTTAGGGAAGGAATTCCAGAGCTTAGGACCCAGGCAGCTGAAGGCATGGCTGCCAATGGTGGAGTGATGAAAATCAGGGATGCATAAGAGACCAGAACTGGAGGAGTGCAGAGATCTTGGAGGGTTGTAAGGCTGGAGATGATTACAGAGACAGGAAGGGCGAGGCCATGGAGGAAATTAGTGAGAATTTACTTTCTTTCGTTTTAGAGATACAGCACTGAAACAGGCTCTTCAGCCCACCGAGTCTGTGCCGACCATCAACCACCCATTTATACTAATCCTACACTAATTCCATATTCCTACCACATCCCCACCTGTCCCTATATTCCCCTACCACCTACCTATACTAGGGGCAATTTCTAATGGCCAATTTACCTATCAACCTGCAAGTCTTTAGCATGTGGGAGGAAACCGGAGCACCCGGAAGAAACCCACGCAGACACAGGGAGAACTTACAAACTCCACACAGGCAGTACCCAGAATTGAACCTGGGTCGCTGGAGCTGTGAGGCTGCGGTGCTAACCACTGCACCACTGTGCCGCACTGTTTCTCTTTCATGGCTGTTGCAAGCGCAACAAATACTATCTTGTTAAAATTTGTTCCTGTTCTGAGGATTTTGATTCTTAGCTGGACATGCTTTGACACAAGAGCATCTACACTCCGTTACGCAACCCAAGTGAAGCGTCCTGTCTTCATCAACACCACCAACCCCCAATACCAACACTTTAACATGTCACCAGCTTAGTATGTTAACCATTGAGCCATTGGACAACCACTAGACCACACACACACACACACACACACACACACACACACACACACACACACACACACACACACACACACAGGCGGCGACACACACACAGGCGGCGACACACACACAGGCGGCGACACACATACAAAGAGGAGCACGTGAGGCGACCAGAGGCTTCTGTTTAAATGGATAGTTCATCAGAAGAACAAAGCCTCATTTATATTTAGTTCATTCTGGGACAGAAAAGAAAGAAAGAAAGCCAAATGCAGTATGTGTCTCCCCATCAGGATTTACTGAATTCCAGTGAGCACTTTCTATATTTAGTGCTCCAGTAATGGGTGAACTATGTTGAGGTTACAAGGAGAGTAATCAACACTCTTTGAAAGGCAAACAGTATCTGGGCCTGTTCAGTTTTCTCTTTAAACACAAATGTATTTCATTTTTCCTTCCTAATGATTCGGCCATTGTGTGGCTTTTAGATTAACAATTTATGAATGACTACATCAATTGACTTGGAAAAGAAAGAAAAGGCATTTAATCTGAAATTGGGCCTTTGGGCAACACGGATTCAAAATCCAGCCTTCAGTTGATTAGTACAATGAAACCTCCATGAAAAGGTTTATTGACCACATCGTTCCTGTTCCCCACCAAACCCCTGCCCCCCACGAATAAATCAGGGTGTGAACATGTGACCTGATACAACACTGAGTCCCACAGACCAGTGAGTCACAATAAATGCCTGTTCCACTCAAGAGGTCATAGAAGATTAATCATTAATCGCATTGTGGTGTTGAAGTTGATTAAAGGAATTGATAGGATAGATGGAGAGGAACTGTTCCTTGGGGGAGTGGGGCCAGATATCTTGTTTCAAGGAAGATTATACATTTGCCAGTCCCCTAAAAAATTCCAAAAATCTAATTTTCTCCAATAGGAATTTCACACGATTCAGATTGCAACATTCCAACAAAGGTAACTGTCGAAAGGTCACAGACCTGAAACATTAACTCGGTTTCTCTCTGTACAGATGCTGTCAGACCTGCTGAGTATTTCCAGCATTTTCTGTTTTAAAGCAACAATAACCACTTGCATTTAAATAGCATCTTTAATGTAGTAAAACCACCCAAGGTGCTTCACAGGAGCATAAGTTGACACCGAGGTCATATTCGAAGAGGTGAGGTGGGTTTTATGGAGCAATTTAAGGAGTGGGATTATGAGAGCTTGTTGACGAACCAGCAAATGCTTTATAAAGAGCAAAGAAAAATTATTTTCTTTACTGAAAATGTATGGAAAGTTTCAGCAAGGCCTGTGGGTTTTATATTTCAGTCACCTAGTAGATTTAAAAGTAAAAGTTTAAAATAAAACACAAAATAAATCCCCATGGAGTTTGTCTAAAACTTTGCATTAATTCGTTTTACCCAAATGCACCATTCCTCTATCACCCCTGTGCTCGCTGACCTACATTAGCTCCCAGTTAAGCACCACCTCGATTTTAAAATTCTCATCCTTGTTTTCCCTGTCTGTGATCTCCTCCAGCCCCAAAACTCTCAGAGATCTCTGTGCTCTTCTAATTCTGGCCTCTTGAGCATCCCCAATTTTAACCATTGGTGGCCGTGCTTTCAGCTGCCTAGGCCCTAAGGTCTGGAATTCCCTCCCTAAACCTCTCCATCTCTGTACCCTGCTTTCTTCCTCAAGATGCTCCTTAAATTCTACCTCTTTGACTAAGCTTTTGGTCATCTGCCCTAAAATTGCCTTATATGGCTCAGGGTCATATTTTGTTTCATAATGCTCCTGTGAAGTGCCTTGGGATGTTTTATTATGTCAAAGGCGCTATATAAGTACAAGTAGTTGTTGGGAAGGTGAAAGTAATTTTAAGTGAAATTAAGAATTAGATTAAGGAGCCACAGTACTTGAAGCCTTGGCAGCAGGAAAATGTAATACAAAGCAGCAAAGATTTGTTCTCAAAATTCTTTCAGCGTCACTGGCAAGGCCAGTATTTATTGCACTACCCTAGTTTCCCTGAGAAGGTGGTGGTGGGCTGCCTTCTTGATCCACTGGTAGAAGGTTTGATGTAACTGAGTGCCGTCCTTGCTAGGCCACTTCGGAGGACAGTTAAGGGTCAACCTTGATACTGTGGACTAGTGTCGCATGTAAGCCCAGAGCGGGTAAGGAGAGCAAGTTTCCTTCACTAAAGGGACAGTAATGAACCAGTTGGGTTTTTACAATAATCTGACAGTTTCTTTTTTCACTTTTACCAATTTTACATTTCTTTTCCAGATTTTTAAGACCAAATTCAATTTCTCAAACTGCTGTAGGGGATTTGAAGTCATGCTGTCTGGTCTATTAGCAGAAGATAACCAGTACATTACAGTAGCCTGGGTTACAAGTCTCCATAGTGGTCACACTAACCCACCTCCACATAGAGGTGTCAGACACTATTATAAACTGATGGTGTTGGATGTTAATTGCATATTAAATGTATTTAATAGTATACAGGTAGTGGGTATGAACTGGGGATTCACTTGAGCTCCTATAAATAGGAACAGATTGAAACTCTGGTCATTGGGTTAGGAAGTGCATGTTTGTAATGTGTGTCTCTGTAAATGAATGCTTATAAAAGTGTGTAAAGATTGGCTCCAGTTCTATCCTTCACCAACTGGATTTCTGGAATAGAATACTGGAATCCAGGACTTGAAGTTAAAAAAAGGAACTAACTGATCCAATGCCATCTAAGTGCTTGCTCTCTCTCTCTCAATGGTAATGCCATGGAACGTCAAGGGGAGATGGTTAGATTGTCTCTTGTTGGAGATACTCATTGACTGACACTTGTATGGCATGAATGTTATTTGCCACTTAATCAGCCCTAACCTGAATGTTGCCCAGATCTTGCTGCACGTGGACTGCCATCTAATCCCATTTTCCCGCACTTGGCCCGTAGCTTTGTATGCTATGGTGTTTCAAATGCTCATCTAAATACTTCTTAAATGTTGTGAGGGTTCCTGCCTCTACCACCTCTTCAGGCAGTGTGTTCCAGATTCCAACCACCCTCTGGGTGAAAAATCTTTTCCTCAAATCCCCTCCAATTCTCCTGCCCCTTACCATAAATCTACGTCACCTGGTTATTGACACTTCCGCGAAGGGAAAAAGTTTCCATCTATCTACCCTATCTATGCCCTTCATAATTTTGTATACTTCAATCAGGTCCCCCCTCAGTCTTCTCTGCTCTAAGGAAAACAACCCCAGCCTGTCCAATCTCTCTTCAAAGCTGAAATTCTCCAGCCCAGGCAACATCCTGGTGAATCTCCTCTGCACCCTCTCCAGTGCAATCACATCCTTCCTATAGTGTGGTGACCAGAACTGTACACAGTACTCCAGCTGTGGCCTAACTAGCGTTTTATACAGCTCCATCATAACCTCCCTGCTCTTATATTCTGTGCCTCAGCTAATAAAGGCAAGTGTCCCATATGCCTTCCTAACCACCTTATCTACCTGTGCTGCTGTCTTCAGTGATCTATGGACAAGTACACCAAGGTCCCTCTGACCCTCTTACTTCCTATGGTCTTACCATCCATTGTATATTCCCTTGCCTTGTTAGTCCTCCCAAAATGCATCACCTCACACTTCTCAGGATTAAATTCCATTTGCCACATCTCTGCCCATCTTACCAGCCCATCTATATCATCCTGTAATCTAAAGCTTTCCTCCTCACTATTTACGACACCACTAATTTTCATGTCATCTGTGAACTTACTGATCATACCTCCAATATTCACGTCTAAATCATTAATGTACACTACAAACAGCAAGGGTCCCAGCACTGATCCCTGCGATACACCACTGATCACAGGCCTCCAATCGCAAAAACAACCCTCGACCATCACCCTCTGCTTCCTGCCACTAAGCCAATTTTGGATCAAATTTGCCAAATTGCCCTGGATCCCATGGGCTCTTACCTTCTTGACCAATCTCCCATGCAGGACCTTATCAAAAGTCCATGTAGACTACATCAACTGCTTTACCCTCATCTACACCTCTAGTCACCATCTCGAAAAATTCAATCAAATTTGTTAGACATGATCTTCCCCTGACAAAGCCATGCTGACGATCTTTGATTAATCCCTGCCTCTCCAAGTGGAGATTAATTTGGTCCCTCAATTTTTTTCAGTAGTTTCCCAACCACTAATGTTAGACTCACTGGCCTGTAATTACCTGGTTTATCCCTACTACCCTTCTTGACTAATGGTACCACATTCACTGTCCTCCAGTCCTCTGATACCTCTCCTGTGGCCAGAGAGGATTTGAAAATTTGTGTCAAAGCCCTGCTATCTCCTTCCTTGCCTCAAATAACTGCCTGGGATACATCTCATCTGGGCCCAGGGATTTATCTACTTTTAAGCCTGCTAAAACAGCTAATACTTCCTGCCTTTCAATGCTAATACCTTCAAGTATATCACAATCCCCCTCCCTGATCTCTCCACCGACATCGTCCTTCTCCATAGTGAACACAGATGAAAAGTAATCATTTAAAACCTCACCTACGTCCTCCGGCTCCACACACAGATTGCCACTTAGGTCCCTAATGGGCCCTACTCTTTCCCTGGTTATCCTCTTGCCCTTAATATATTTATAAAACGCCTTAGGATTTTCCTTTATCTTGCTCGCCAGTGTTTTCTCATGTCCCCTCTTTGCTCTCCTAATTACTTTTTTTAAGTACCCCCTGTCCCCCTACACTTTCTATACTCCTCTAGGGCCTCCGCTGTTTTCAGCACTCTGAATCTGCCATAATCCTCCTTTTTTTCCTTATCCAATCCTCTATATCCTTTGACATCCTGGGTTCCCTAGACGAATTGGTCCTACCCTTCACCTTTATGGGAACTTATTGGCCCTGAATTCTCACTATTTCCTTTTTGAATGACTCCCACTGCTCTGATGTAGACTTTTCTACAAGTAGCTGCTCCCAGTCCACTTTGGCCAGATCTTGTTTTATCATATTGAAATCGGCCTTCCCCCAATTCAGTTCCTTTACTTCCGGTCTATCTTTGTCCTTTTCCATAACTACCTTAAATCTTAGAGTTATGGTCACTATCCCCAAAATGCTCCTCCACTCATACTTCTACCACTTGTCCAGCTTCATTCCCTGGGATTAGGTCCAGTACTGCCCCTTCTCTTGTAGGACTTTCTACGTGCTGGCTCAAAAAGCACTGTTCGACTTGCATCCAATTTATACTCAAACCTCAGAATTAAAACTAGGAACTAATTAGTTCTTATAAAACATCAAGCACAATTATGACGGAGGAAGGCGATTTCTTGAGCAACGTTGACTGCATACACCAAGATCTCCCTCCAATTTCCCACCCACACCCCAAGCCTGTCCAAATACAATGGATTGCAGGCCAGGAATAACGGAGACCAGATGTTTCCAAGTAAAACTTCAGACACTGACCTAGCTCAGATGTCGAGATTCTCTCTTCATGCATCAGCACCCTCAGCCCAACATATTGTGAATATTACTTCCCGAGGATATGCAATCTTTTATAAAGATACTCCTGGCAGCTGAAAGATGAGAGCAGGAAGATACTCAGGACCTGCATTTCTATAGTGCCTTTCACCATGTCAGGAAGTCTCAAAGTGCTTCACAGCCAATAAGTACTTTTTGAAGTGTAGTGACTGTTGTAATGAAAGAAAAACAGCAGCCAAATTGCACACAGCAAGATCCCACAAACTGCACAGTGCAATTATGACCAGATCAGCTTGTTTTTTTTGGAAGAAAGCAATGTTGGTTGAGGGATAAACATTGATGTCAGAAGCTAAGCTCAGGGTTAAATAGGAGGTTCCGAGCAGCCTGCTTCCAGAACCACTGTCTGCGTCAAAGACAGGGAGAGGGATGGAGTCGATGGTTAGGGAACAGACTTACACGAAGGAAATTGTAGCTCTTCTCCAGAACTGGATGTCAGGCAAGCAGCATGACAAATCAGAAGCAGTGGAGGAGCTCAGGCAGATTGTGGTGGGAGCTGGATGTCATCAGTGTAAATCTGACAACTGACATTGTGTTTTCAGATGATGACTGTGAGGCTGCGAGGCAGCGTGGAGTTTCGAGAAAAGCGGAGGCCAAGGATAGATTCTTGGGGATGCCAGAGGTAATGGTGCAGGAGTGGGAAGAGAAGTCACAAATGGAATATTTGGATCTAAATTTCCTATGAACTTCAAGCCTTTTGCACAATATTTGTAAAGAAACATTCAATGACAGGAAATTATTTGAGTACATTCAGGTTTAAGAGTTCCAGGTAAAGTCTTCTACTTCTTCTTTGACCTTCTTGTCTTGAGAGACAATGGGTAAGCACCTAGAGGTGGTCCCTGGTTTGCGAAGCAGCGCCTGGAGTGGCTATAAAGGCCAATTCTAGAGTGACAGACTCTTCCACAGGCGCTGCAGATAAAATTGGTTGTCGGGGCTGTTACACAGTTGGCTCTCTCCTCGCACTTCTGTCTTTTTTCCTACCAACGGCCGAGTCTCTTTGACTTGCCACTCTTTAGCCCCACCTTTAATGCTGTCCGCCAGCTCTGGCGATCACTGGCAACTGACTCCCCCGACTTGTGGTCAATGTCACAGGACCTTATGTCGCGTTTGCAGACATCTTTAAAGCGGAGACATGGATGGCCAATGGGTCTGTTACCAGTGACGAGATCTCACCAAAGCTTTTGACCTAGTCAGCTGACGTGGTCTCTTCAGACTACTAGTAAAGATTGGATGTCCACCAAAGCTACTAAGTATCATCACCTCATTCCATGACAATATAAATGGCACAATTCAGCATAGTGGTGCCTCATCAGACCCCTTTCCTATCCTGAGTGGCGTGAAACAGGGCTGTGTTCTCGCACCTACACTGTTTGGGATCTTCTTCTCCCTGCTGCTCTCTCATGCGTTCAAGTTCTCAGAAGAAGGAATTTTCCTCCACACAAGATCAGGGGGCAGGTTATTAAACCTTGCCCGTCTTAGAGCGAAGACCAAAGTGCGGAAGGTCCTCATCAGGGAACTCCTCTTTGCTGACGATGCTGCTTTAACATCTCACACTGAAGAGTGTCTGCAGAGACTCATCAACAGGTTTGCAGCTGCCTGCAACGAATTTGGCCTAACCATCAGCCTGAAGAAAACAAACATCATGGGACAGGACGTCAGAAATGCTCCATCCATCAATATCAGCGACTACGCTCTGGAAGTGGTTCAAGAGTTCACCTCCCTAGGCTCAACCATCACCAGTAACCTGTCTCTTGATGCAGAAATCAACAAGCGCATGGGAAAGGCTTCCACTGCTATGTCCAGACTGGCTAAGAGAGTGTGGGAAAATGGTGCACTGACACGGAACACAAAAGTCCGAGTGTATCAAGCCTGTGTCCTCAGTACCTTGTTCTATGGCAGCGAGGCCTGGACAACATATGTCAGCCAAGAGCAACGTCTCAATTCATTCCATCTTCGCTGCCTCCGGAGAATCCTTGGCATCAGGTGGCAGGACCGTATCTCCAACACAGAAGTCCTCGAGGCGGCCAACATCCCCAGCCTATACACCCTACTGAGCCAGCGGCGCTTGAGATGGCTTGGCCATGTGAGCCACATGGAAGATGGCAGGATCCCCAAGGACACATTGTACAGCGAGCTCGTCACTGGTATCAGACCCACCGGCCGTCCATGTCTCCGGTTTAAAGACGTCTGCAAAGGCGACATGAAGTCCTGTGATATTGATCACAAGTCGTGGGAGTCAGTTGCCAGTGATCGCCAGAGCTGGCGGGCAGCCATAAAGGCGGGGCTAAAGTGTGGCGAGTCGAAGAGACTTAGCAGTTGGCAAGAAAAAAGACAGATGCGCAAGGGGAGAGCCAACTGTGTAACAGCCCCAACAATCAATTTCATCTGCAGCACCTGTGGAAGAGCCTGTCACTCTAGAATTGGCCTTTATAGCCACTCCAGGCGCTGCTTCACAAACCACTGACCACCTCCAGGCGCTTACCCATTGTCTCTCGAGACAAGGAGGTCAAAGAAGACTGTAACATAGGAAATGCAGGAGCCAATTTTCACACAGCAAGATCCCACAAACAGCAATGTGATAATGATAGGGCTGGAGCATTAGCACGAGGGTTCCAGTCAAGTGTATTGATAGGCCGTGCCCATTTGAATTGTTAAAATACAGTTCGAGACAAGATGTCCATCCTGACAGAAGTATGTTGAACTATTTGAGCATTCAGGAGCATTACAGAAATGCCCAACCTTGCCCTCATCCCAATATCAGTACAGATACAGCAGTGAGCTTTGAATTACCGGTAGTGAGAGTCCCAGGGTGATGTGCCTGCCCCTCCTCTCCCAGAACTGGAGCTGCTGAACCTCCGCCTCCCCCCAACCCAGCTGACACAACACAATGCAGGGATCAGTCTGCTACTAGCTACCACCACAATCGCAACTTGCATTTATATAGCACCATTCACCCAGTAAAACATCCCAAGGCACTTTACAGGAGTGATTATCAAACAAAATTGGACAACGAGCCACATAAGGAGATATTAGGACAAGTGATCAAAAGCTGGATCGAAGATGTAGGTTTTAAGGAGTGTCTTAAATGGAAAAGAGAGCGCTGGGGGTAGGAATTCCAGAACTTAAGGCCTTGCTGAAGGTGCAGCAATTAAAATCGGGGATGCTCAAGAGGGCAGAAGTGGAGGAGTGCAGAGATCTAAGGGTTGTAGGCCTAGAGGAGATTACAGTGATAGGGCGAGCCGAGGCCACGGAGGGACTTGAAAAAAAGGTTGAGAATTTTAAGAGCGATACATTATCGACCCAGGAGCCAATATAGGTCAGTGAACATAGGGGGTGATGGGTGAATGGGACTTGGTGCAAGTTAGGATAGAGGCAGCAGAGTTTTGGATATTGTCATGCAAGCCCCCACCTGCCAAGACTGAGGCACACATTATTTCAGCAACATTATCATTAAAACTTAAAATTGCGGCTGGGAAGAAAAGAGGCCTTTTCACAAGGAATTGCCAAGCCCCTGACTGGAAAGACATTTGCATGTTGGCAGTGTTGGAACAAGGGACCCAGTCCTTGCTTCCTCAATACACAGAAGAAGTAGTCAGACCAGTTTAATCACATGACTAACTGACTGTTGGAGTTTTTTGGATTTGAACTTGCTGAGAGACAGAAACTGAGAAAGCTGTTTGCTCCTGGACTGAACACCTCTCTCCTGTCTGCTGTCATCAGTTTCTCACGGAACAGAAGGTCCATTGAAGACACGTGAAGTCAAGGAGAGAAAAGTCTCCTGCAGTGAACAAGGTTTAAGAAGAATACTGGGACCCAATGAAAAGTAAGAGCTGTCTGCAATCAAAGACTCCATGCGAGCTAATCCATAGACGTTAACTGAATTAGAGATTAAGTTTTAATAAATTTCACTTTTCTTCTCTAAACCTTAGAAAACAAGGTGTGCTCATTTCTTTGCCATATAATTGGAAAATGGTGAACAAGGATTCATCAAGGGGGAGCTCAAAACAGTGTGTTTAAAATTCAAACCCCGTTACTATAAGACCAGGTGAAGACAGTAAAAGACCCCTAGACACCTTTCTCACCTGGTCATAACGATATGCTCAAATTTACAGATGGAGGAAGAGGGGAGGTTGGCCAGAAGAGTGTTGGACTGGTCAAGTAAAAAGAAATGGTTATAGTGAAGGCTGGAAGCTGTACCCATTGAGGCTTTTAAACGAGCCTTTTAGGATGCTTTTATATGCAGTCTGCATGTTTAAAAGGGAACCAGTGAACTTCACAGCTCCTCTGCCATCTCCTCTCCAAAAGGCATTCCTCTCTAAGTTACGGTTTGCTAAGAGGCAGCAGTTAATGAGAAAGTGTTGCGATGATTTGGGATCAAGATCACTTCCAGTTTAAAACAGTGGAAAGGCTGACAGCAAAGTCAGGTTCACTGACCTGCAGTGACTACCCCAGTTTAACACAATATATTCCTGAGCGACTCTGGGAAACATTCCTCAATTTGCTTGGCCACGAGTTTGTTTGGCAGCCTCTGGTTAAAAACCAATATCTCCACAATAACCCAGAGTTATCAGCAGCAGTTACGGCAATTCTAAGAAAATATTTCTCATCAAATCAATTATTAGCAGGGCCATTCCATGAGCTTCCAAGTAAATACATGAATAAGGAAATAACATGCTTGACTGCATTTGAGATTGAATTACAAGGAAAATGTTGACCTAAAATTGCTGCCTGTTTCTTGAATTGTTATTACAGTGATTAGGTATTAGTTTTGTTCAATGATCACTTTTGTGTTCTGTCACAGCTTGCCTGGAATTGCAGGTAAAGTGGACTTTTGTGTTGCTTTAACAACAACTTGTACTTATTTAGTGACATTAACATAGTAAAACATTCTATGGCATTTTACAGGAATATTAGCAGATAAGTTTTGACACTGAGCCAAATAAGCGGGGGAGGGGAGAAAGGGAAAGAAAAGAAAGGAGAGAGAGAGTGATGGAGGGAGTTTTTTTTATTCATTCATGGGATGTGGGCATCGCTGGCCAGGCCAGCATTTATTGCCCATCCCTAATTGCCCTTGAGAAGGTGGTGGTGAGCTGCCTTCTTGAACCGCTGCAGTCCATGTGGGGTAGGTATACCCACAGTGCTGTTAGGAAGGGAGTTCCAGGAGTTTGACCCAGCGACAGTGAAGGAACAGCGATATAGTTCCAAGTCAGGATGGTGTGTGACTTGGAGGAGAACTTGCAGGTGGTGGTGTTCCCATGCATCTGCTGCCCTTGTCCTTCTAGTTGGTAGAGGTCGTGGGTTTGGAGGATGCTGTCTAAGTAGCCTTGATACGTTGCTGCAGTGCATCTTGTAGATGGTACACACTGCTGCCACTGTGCATCGGTGGTGGCGGGAGTGAATGTTTGTAGATGGGATGCCAATCAAGCAGGCTGCTTTGTCCTAGATGGTATCGAGCTTCTTGAGTGTTGCTGGAGCTGCACCCATCCAGGCAAGTGGAGAGTATTCCATCACACTCCTGATTTGTGCCTTGTAGATGGTGGACAGGTTTTGGGGAGTCAGGCAGTAAGTAACTCGCCACAGGATTCCTAGCCTCTGACATGCTATTGTAGCCACGGTATTTATATGGCTACTCCATTTCAGTTTCTGGTCAATGGTAGCTCCTAGGATGTTGATAGTGGGGATTCAGTGATGGTAATGCCATTGAATGTTAAGGGGCTATGGTTCGATTCTCTCTTGTTGGAAATGGTCATTGCCCGGCACTTGTGTGGCGCGAATGTTACTTGCCACTTATCAGCCCAAACTTGGATATTGTCCAAGTCTTGCTGCATTTCTACACGGACTGCTTCAGTATTTGAGGAGTTGCAAATGGTGCTGAAAATTGTGCAATCAGCAGCGAACATCCCCACTTCTAACCTTATGATTGAAGGAAGATCATTGATGAAACAGCTGAAGATGTTTGGGCCTAGGACACTGCCCTGAGGAACTCCTGCAGTGATGTCCTGGAGCTCAGACGATTCACCTCCAACAATCACAACCATCTTCCTTTGCACTAGGTATGACTCCAACCAGCGGAGGGTTTCCCCCCTGATTCTCATTGACCTCAGTTTTGCTAGGGTTCCTTGATGCCATACTCGGTCAAATGTTGCCTTGATAGCGTCTTTTAAGATGTATCTAGACAGATACATGAATGGGCAGGAAGTAAAGAGATACAGACCCTTAGAAAATAGGCAACAGGTTTAGATAGAGGATTTGGATCGGCGTAGGCTTGGAGGGCCAAAGGGCCTGTTCCTGTGCTGTAATTGTCTTTGTTCTTTGATGTCAAGAGCAGTCATTCTCACCTCACCTCTTGAGTTCAGCTCTTTTGTCCATGTTTGAACCAAGGCTCTATTGAGGTCAGGAGCTGAGTGGCCCTGGCGGAACCCAAACTGAGTGTCACTGAGCAGGTTATTGCTAAGCAAGTTCTGCTTGATGGCACTGTTGATGACACCTTCCATCACTTTACTGATGATTGAGAGTAGGCTGATGGGACAGTAATTGGCCGGGTTGGACTTGTCCTGCTTTTTGTGCACAGGACATACCTGGGCAATTTTCTCCATTGCAGGGTAGATGCCAGTGTTGTAGCTGTACTGGAACTGCTTGGCTGGGGGCACAGCAAGTTCTGGAGCACAGGTCTTCAGTACTACTGCCGGAATATTGTCAGGGCCCATAGCCTTTGCAGTATCCAGTGCCTTCAGCCGTTTCTTGATATCACGTGGAGTGAATCGAATTGGCTGAAGTCTGGCATCTGTGATGCTGGGGACTTCAGGAGGAGGCCGAGATGAATCATCAACTCGGCACTTCTGGCTGAAGATTGTTGCAAATGCTTCAGCCTTATCTTTCGCACTGATGTGTTGGGCTCCCCCATCATTGAGGATGGGGATATTTGTGGAGCCACCTCCTCCAGTTAGTTGTTTAATTATCCACCACCATTCACGGCTGGATGTGGCAGGACTGCAGAGCTTAGATCTGATCCGTTGGATATCGGATTGCTTAGCTCTGTCTATCGCATGCTGTTAATGCAGTTTGGCACGCAGATAGTCCTGGGTTTTAGCTTCACCAGGTTGACACCTCATTTTGAGGTATGCCTGGTGCTGCTCCTGGCATGCCTTCCTGCACTCTTGATTGAACCAGGATTGGTCTCCTGACTTGATGGTAATGGTAGAGTGGGGGTTATGCCGGGCCATAAGGTTACAGATTGTGGTCGAGTACAATTCTGCTGCTGCTGATGGCCCACAGCGCCTCATGGATGCCCAGTTTTGCACTGCTGGATCTGTTCGAAATTTATCCCATTTAGCACGGTGATAGTGCCACACAACACGAAGGAGGGTATCCTCAATGTGAAGGCGGGACTTCGTCTCCACAACGACTGTGCGGTGGTTACTCCTACCAATACTGTCACGGACAGATGCATCTGCGGCAGGCAGATTGGTGAGGACGAGGTCAAGTATGTTTTCCCCTCACCACCTGCCGCAGACCCAGTCTAGCAGCTATGTCCTTTAGGACTCGGCCAGCAGTGGTGCTTCCAAGCCACTCTTGGTGATGGACATTGAAGTCCCTCACCCAGAGTACATTTTGTGTCCTTGCCACGCTCAGTGCTTCCTCCAAGTGGTGTTCAACATGGAGGAGTACTGACTCATCAGCTGATGGAGGGCAGTAGGTAGTAATCTGCAGGAGGTTTCCTTGTCCATGTTTGACCTGATGCCATGAGACGTCATGAGGTCCTGAGTCGATGTTGAGGACTCCCAGGGCAACTCCCTCCCTACTGTATACCACTGTGCCACCACCTCTGCTGGGTCTGTCCTGCCAGTGGGACAGGACATACCCAGGGATAGTGATGGCAGTGTCTGGGACAATGTCTGTAAGGTATGATTCCGTGAGTATGACTACGTCAGGCTGTTGTTTGACTAGTTTGTGGGACAGCTCTCCCAACTTTGGCACAATCCCCGAGATATTAGTAAGGAGGACTTTGCAGGGTCGACAGGGCTGGGTTTGCCGTTGTCGTTTCCAGTGCCTTGGTCGATGCCGGGTGGTCCGTCCGGTTTCATTCCTTTTTATTGATGTCGTAGCGGTTAGATACAACTGAGTGGCTTGCTAGGCCATTTCAGAGGGCATGTAAGAGTTAACCACATTGCTGTGGCTCTGGAGTCACATGTAGGCCAGACCAGGTAAGGACAGCAGATTTCCTTCCCTAAAGGACGTTAGTGAACCAGATGGGTTTTTACAACAATCAACAATGGTTTCATGGCCATCATTAGACTAGCTTTTAATTCCAGATTTTATTAATTGAATTCAAATTCCACCTTCTGCTGTGGTGGGATTTGAACCCATGTCCCCAGAGCAATACCCTTGGTCTCTGGGTTAATAGTCGAGTGACAATACCACTACGCCACCGCCTCCCAGGCAGCTGAAGGCACAGCTGCCGATGGTGGAGCAGTTAAAATCAGGGATGCGCAAGAGGCCAGGATAAATCAGGACTCAAGAGAAAAGTTGAGCGCAATGAGTGGGAGATACACATGGACAACAGTGGAAAGCATGACAAGGGGAGATAATCAAAAGATAGAAGAGAAGATTTTAAAAAAACACAAGTAGGAAGGCAAAGAGAAACTAGGAAATTAAATTGTCAAGGAACAAAAAGAGTGAAATATTCTGCAATAAAACCAAAAAGTGTCAGCAGGTCTGGCAGCATCTGTGGAGAGAGAAGCAAAGTTCACGTTTCAGGTCAGTGACCCTTCATCAGAACTGGCAAAGGTGAGAAATGTAATAGATTTTAAGCAAATAAAATGGGGATGGAGCAAAAGAGAACCAATGAGAAGGTGTTGATGGGACAGAGGGTCACAGAGAATAACTGACAAGGAGGTCATGGGGCAAACACAAAGAGTGTGTTAATGGTGAGGAGTAAGACAAAGCGTTAGTGCGGAGAGGGTGTTAAATGACAGAATAATGAAAGCTCTAGTCAAAACCAAAAACATGAAAAAAACAGTGGGCAGGCACATGGTAAAAAAAAAGTGTAATGATGAAACAAACTAAAATAAAATGAAATAGAAATAAAAATAAAAAATACAAAGTAAAACTAAAAAGGGGGTGGAGGGGCAGTCCGGGAGGTGCTGTTCCTCGAGCTTGATTTGATGCTCACTGGAACACTGCAGCAATCCCAGAACAGAGATGTGGGCATGAGAGCGGGGGGTGTTGAAATGGTAAGCGAAAGGAAGCTCGGGGTCATGTTTTCGGACTGAGCGGAGGTGGTAGAAACATAGAATCAAAGAAAATAGGAGCAGGAGTAGGCCATTTGGCCCTTTGAGCCTGCTCCGACATTCATTATGATCATGGCTGATCATCCAACTCGGTAACCTGTTTCCGCTTTCGCCCCATACACTTTGATCCCTTTAGACCCAAGAGCTATATCTAACTCCTTCCTGAAAACATACAAAGTTTGGGCCTCAACTGCTTTCTGTGGTAGTGAATTCCACAGGCTCACCACTCTCTGGGTGAAGAAATTTCTCATCTCAGTCCTGAAAGGTTTACCCCGTATCCTTAGACTATGACCCCTGGTTCTGGACTCCCCCACCAGTAGGAACATCCTTCCTGCATCGACCCTGTCAAGTCCTGTTAGAATTTTATAGGTTTCTATGAGATCCCCCCTCACTCTTCTGAACTCCAGCGAATATAATCCTAACTGATTCAATCTCTCCTCATACGTCATTCCCGCCATCCCAGGAATCAGTCTGGTAAACCTTTGCCACACTCCCTCTATAGCAAGAACATCCTTCCTCAGAAAAGGAGAACAAAACTGCACACAATATTCCAGGTGTGGCCTCACCAAGACATCAACAACACATCCCTGCTCCTGTACTCGAATCCTCTCGCTATGAAGGCCAACATACCATTTGCCTTTTTTACCGCCTGTTGCACCTGCATGCTTACCTTCAGTGACTGGTGTACAAGAACACTCAGGTCTCGTTGCATATTCCCCTCTCTCAGTTTCTCGCAGTTCAGATAATAATCTGCCTTCCTTTTTTTGCTACCAAAGTTGATAACCTCACATTTATCCACATTATACTGCATCTGCCATGCATTAGCCCACTCACTCAACTTGTCCAAATCATCCTGAAGCCTCTCTGCATCCTCCTCACAACTCACCCTCCCACCCAGTGTTGTGTCATCTGCAAATTTGGAGATATTACATTTAGTTCCCTCATCTAAATCATTAATATATATTGTGAATAGCTGGGGTCCTAGCACCGATCCCTGCGGTTCCCCACTAGTCACTGCCTGCCATTCGGAAAAAGATTCATTTATCCCTACTCTTTGTTTCCTGTCCGCCAACAAATTTTCTATCCATCACAATACACTACCCCCAATCCCATGCGCTTTAATTTTACATGCTAATCTCTTATGTGGGACATTGTCAAAAGCCTTCTGAAAGTCCAAATAAACCACATCCACTGGCTCCCCCTCATCAACTCTACTAGTTACATCCTCGAAGAATTCTAGTAGATTTCTCAAGCATAATTTCCCTTTCATAAATCCATGCTCACTCTGCCCGATTCTACCACTGTTCTCGAAGTGCTCTGCTATAAAGTCTTTGATAATGGACTCGAGAATTTTCCCCACCACCGACGTCAGGCTGACTAGTCTATAATTCCCTGCTTTCTCTCTACCTCCCTTTTTAAATAGTGGGGTTACATTAGCTAACTTCCAATCTGTAGGAACTGTTCCAGAGTCTATAGAATCTTGGAAGATGACCACCAATGCATCCATTATTTCTCGGGCCACTTCCTTAAGTACTCTGGGATGCATACCATCAGGCCCTGGGGATTTATCGGCCTTCAATCCCAACAATTTCCCCAACACCATTTCTCTACTAATAGTGATTTCTTTCAGTTCCTCTCTCTCACTAAACCCTGTGTTCCCCAACATTCTGGTATGATATTTGTGTCCTCCTTTGTGAAGACAGAACCAAAGTATGCATTTAGTTGGTCAGCCATTTCTTTATTCCTCATAATAAATTACCCTGTTTCTGACTGTAAGGGACCTACATTTGTCTTCACCAATCTTTTTCTCTTCACATACCTATAGAAACTTTTACAGTCAGTTTTTATCTTCCCCACAAGCTTGCTCTCGTACTCTATTTTCCCCTTCTTAATCAATCCCTTGGTCCTCCTTTGCTGAATTCTAAACTGCTCCCAATCTCAGGTCTGTTTTCTCTGGTGAATTTGTATGCCTCTTTCTTGGATCTAATGCTATCTCTAATTTCCCTTGTAAGCCATGGTTTGGCTACCTTTCTCATTTTACTTTTGCGCCAGACAGGGATAATAAATTATTGCAGTTCATCCATGCGCTCTTTAAATGTTTGCCATTGCCTATCCACCATCATCCCTTTAAGTAACATTTCCCAATCAGTCATAACCAACTTGTGCCTCATACCTTCGTAGTTTCCTTTAACAAGATTCAGGACCCTTGTCTCAGAATCAACCACGTCACTCTCTATTTTGATGAAGAATTCGATCGTATTATGGTCGCTCGTCCCCAAGAGGTCTCGCACAACTAGATTGTCAATTATTCCTCTCTCATTACACAATACCCAGTCTAGGTTGGCCTGTTCTCTAGTTGGTTCCTCAACGTATTGGTCCAGAAAACCATCCTGTGTACACTCCAAGAATTCCTCCTCTATGTTATTGTGACTAATTTGATTTGCCCAATCTATATGCAGATTAAAATCACCCATAATTACAGATGTTCCTTTATCGCATGCATCTCGAATTTCCTGTTTAATGCCATTCCCAACATCACCACTACAGTTTGGGGGACTATATACAACCCCCACTAACTTTTTTGCCCCCTAGTGTTTCTCAGCTCTACCCATACAGATTCCACATCGTCAGAGCTAATATCCTTCCCCACTATTCCGTTAATTTCCTCTTTAACCACTCTATAGGATTCTTAAGGGGGAGGGGGATCAGCCAGAGGTCGTTATACATATCGGTACCAATGACATAGCTAGGAAAAGGGATGAGGACCTGAAAAGCGAATATAGAGAGTTAGGTTGGAAGCTGAAAGGCAGGACGAGCAGAGTAGTAATCTCAGGATTGTTACCGGTGCCACGTGCTAGTGACGCTAGAAACAGGGAGCGAGTGCAGCTGAACACGTGGCTACAGAACTGGTGTAGGAGGGAGGGATTCAGATATGTGGATCATTGGGATACCTTCTGGGGAAGGTGGGACCTGTACAAGAAGGACGGGTTGCATCTGAACTGGAGGGGCACCAATATCCTGGGCGGGAGGTTTGCTAGAGCTCTTCGGGAGGGTTCAAACTAGTTTGGCAGGGGGATGGGAACCGAAGCCATGGATCAGTGGATGGGGTAGCTGTTGAACAGGCAGATACAGAGTGCAGAGAGTCTGTGAGGAAAGTTAGACAGTTGACAGGGCAAAGTTGCAGCCAGTATGATGGGTTGAAGTGTGTCTATTTTAACGCAAGAAGTGTCAGGAATAAGGGTGATGAACCTAGAGCATGGATCAGTACTTGGAGCTACGATATTGTGGCCATTACGGAGACTTGGATATCACAGGGGCAGGAATGGATGTTGGATGTTCCGGGGTTTAGATGTTTCAAAAGGAATAGGGAGGGAGGTAAAAGAGGTGGGGGAGTGGCATTGTTAATCAGGGATAGTATCACAGCTGCAGAAAGGGAGGTCGTCGAGGAGGGTTTGTCTACTGAGTCATTATGGGTGGAAGTCAGAAACAGGAAAGGAGCAGTCACTTTGTTGGGAGTTTTCCATAGACCCCCCAATAGCAGCAGAGACATGGAGGAACAGATTGGGAGGCATGTTTTTGAAAGGGTCAGATGTAACAGGGTTGTTGTCATGGGTGACTTCAACTTCCCTACTATTGATTGGAACCTTCTTAGTGCAAATAGTTTGGATGGAGCAGTTTTTGTCAGGTGTGTCCAGGAAGGTTTTCTGACTCAATATGTAGATAGGCCGACTAGAGGGGAGACTATGTTGGACTTGGTGCTTGGCAACGAACCAGGGCAGGTGGCAGATCTCTCGGTGGGAGAGCATTTCGGTGATAGTGATCACAACTCCCTGACCTTTACTATAGTCATGGAGAGGGACAGGAGCAGAAGGGTTGGGAAAATATTTAATTGGGGGAGGGGCAATTACAATGCTATTAGGCAGGAACTGGGGAGCATAAATTGGGAACAGATGTTCTCAGGGAAATGCACGTCAGAAAAGTGGAGGTTGTTTAGGGAGCACTTGCTGCGACTGCTGGATAGGTTTGTCCCGATGAGGCAGGGAAGGGATGGTAGGGTGAAGGAACCTTGGATGACAAGAGATGTGGAACAGCTAGTCAAGAGGAAGAAGGAAGCTTACTTAAGGTTGAGGAAGCAAGGATCAGACAGGGCTCTAGAGGGTTACAAGGTAGCCAGGAAGGAACTGAAGAATGGACTTAGGAGAGTTAGAAGGGGACATGAAAAAGTCTTGGCGGGTAGGATTAAGGAAAATTCCAAGGCGTTCTACACTTATGTGAGGAACAAGAGGCCAGAGTGCGGGTAGGGCCGATCAAGGATAGTGGAGGGAACTTGTGCCTGGAGTCGGAGGAGGTAGGGGAGGTCCTAAATGAATACTTTGCTTCAGTATTCACTAGTGAGAGGAACCTGGTCGTTTGTGAGGACAGAGTGGAACAGGCTGATGTGCTTGAACAGGTTGAGGTTAAGAGGGAGGTTGTGCTGGAAATTTTGAATGATATGAGGACAGATAAGTCCCCGGGGCCAGACGGGATATACCCAAAGATATTACGGGAAGCGAGGGAAGAGATTGCTGCGCCTTTGGCGATGATCGTTGGGTCTTCACTGTCCACTGGAGTAGTACCAGATTATTGGAGGGTGGCAAATGTTGTTCCCTTGTTCAAGAAAGGGAATAGGGATAACCCTGGGAATTATAGACCAGTCAGTCTTACGTCGGTAGTGGGCAAATTATTGGAGAGGATTCTGAGAGACAGGATTTACGATTACTTGGAAAAGCATGGTTTGATTAGAGACAGTCAGCATGGCTTTGTGAGGGGCAGGTCATGCCTCACAAGCCTTATTGAATTCTTTGGAGATGTGACAAAACACATTGATGAAGGAAGAGCAGTGGATGTGGTGTATATGGATTTTAGCAAGGCGTTTGATAAGGTTCCCCATGGTAGGCTCATTCAGAAAGTAAGGAGGCATGGGATACAGGGAAAGTTGGCTGTCTGGATACAAAATTGGCTGGCCCATAGAAGTCAGAGGGTGGTAGTAAATGGAAAGTATTCAGCATGGAGCTCGGAGACCAGTGGTGTTCCGCAGGGATCTGTTCTGGGACCTCTGCTCTTTGTGATTTTTATAAATGACTTGGATGAGGATATGGAAGGCTGGGTTAGCAAGTTTGCCGATGACACGAAGGTTACTGGAGTTGTGGATAGTGTGGAAGGCTGTTGTAGGTTGCAATGGGACATTGACAGGATGCAGAGCTGGGCTGAGAAGTGACAGATGGAGTTCAACCTGGAAAAGTGTGAAGTGATTCATTTTGGAAGGTCGAATTTGAATGCAGAATACAGGCTTAAAGACAGGATTCTTGGTAGTGTGGAGGAACAGAGGGATCTTGGGGTCCATGTGCATAGATCGCTCAAAGTTGCCACCCAAGTTGATAGGGCTGTTAAGAAGGCGTATGGGGTGTTGGTTTTCATTAACAGGGGGATTGAGTTTAAGAGCCGCGAGGTTATGCTGCAGCTCTATAAAGCCCTGGTTAGATCACACTTGGAATATTGTGTTCAGTTCTGGTTGCCTCATTATAGAACAAACAACAAAGAGAAAAAGAAAATTACAGCACAGGAACAGGCCCTTCAGCCCTCCAAGCCTACGCCGATCCAAATCCTCTATCTAAACCTGTCGCCTATTTTCTAAGGGTCTGTATCTCTTTACTTCCTGCCCATTCATGTACCTGTCTAGATACATCTCAAAAGACGCTATCGTGCCCGCGTCTACCACCTCCGCTGGTAATGCGTTCCATGCACCCACCACCCTCTGCGTAAAGAACTTTCCACGCATATCCCCCCTAAACTTTTCCCCTTTCACTTTGAACTCGTGTCCCCTTGTAATTGAATCCCCCACTCTGGGAAAAAGCTTCTTGCTATCCACCCTGTCTACACCTCTCATGATTTTGTCCACCTCAATCAGGTCCCCCCTCAACCTCCGTCTTTCTAATGAAAATAATCCTAATCTACTCAACCTCTCTTCATAGCTAGCACCCTCCATACCAGGCAACATCCTGGTGAACCTCTTCTGCACCCTCTCCAAAGCATCCACATCCTTTTGGTAATGTGGCGACCAGAACTGCACGCAGTATTCCAAATGTGGCCGAACCAAAGTCCTATACAACTGTAACATGACCTGCCAACCCTTGTACTCAATACCCCGTCCGATGAAGGAAAGCATGCCGTATGCCTTCTTGACCACTCTATTGACCTGCGTTGCCACCTTCAGGGAACAATGGACCTGAACACCCAAATCTCTCTGTACATCAATTTTCCCCAGGACTTTTCCATTTACTGTATAGTTCACTCTTGAATTGGATCTTCCAAAATGCATCACCTCGCATTTGCCCTGATTGAACTCCATCTGCCATTTCTCTGCCCAACTCTCCAGTCTATCTATATTCTGCTGTATTCTCTGACAGTCCCCTTCACTATCAGCTACTCCACCAATCTTAGTGTCGTCTGCAAACTTGCTAATCAGACCACCTATACTTTCCTCCAAATCATTTATGTATATCACAAACAACAGTGGTCCCAGCACAGATCCCTGTGGAACACCACTGGTCACACGTCTCCATTTTGAGAAACTCCCTTCCACTGCTACTCTCTGTCTCCTGTTGCCCAGCCAGTTCTTTATCCATCTAGCTAGTACACCTTGGACCCCATGCGCCTTCACTTTCTCCATCAGCCTACCATGGGGAACCTTATCAAACGCCTTACTGAAGTCCATGTATATGACATCTACAGCCCTTCCCTCATCAATCAACTTTGTCACTTTGTCATAGGAAGGATGTGGAAGCTTTAGAGAGGGTGCAGAGGAGATTTACCAGGATGCTGCCTGGACTGGAAGGCATCTCCTCCGAAGAAAGATTGAGGGAGCTAGGGCTTTTCTCATTGGAGCGAAGAAGGATGAGAGGTGACTTGATAGAGGGGTACAAGATGATGAGAGGCAGAGATAGAGTGGATAGCCAGAGACTTTTTCCCAGGGTGGAAAGGGCTATCACCAGGGAGCATAATTTTAAGGTGATTGGAGGAAGGTTTCGGGGAGATGTCAGAGGTAGGTTCTTTACACAGAGAGTGGTGGGTGCGTGGGATGCACTGCCAGCGGTGGTAGTAGAAGCAGATACATTAGGGGCATTTAAGCGACTCTTGGATAGGTACATGGATGATAGTAGAATGAAGGGTAGGTAGTTACTTAGATCTTGAGTAGGTTAAAGGTTCGGCACAACATCGTGGGCCGAAGGGCCTGTACTGTGCTGTACTGTTCTATGTTCTATGTTCAATGCAACTCCACCATCTTATGTTTTTTGTCTGTCCTTCCTAAATACTGAATACCCCTGGATGTTCATTTCCCATCCCTGGTCACCTTGCAGCCATGTCTCCGTAATCCCGACTATATCATACCGGTTTACATCTATTTGCGTGATTAATTTATCCACTTTATTGCGAACGCTCCGCGCATTAAGGCACAAAGCCTTAGGGCTTGTCTTTTTAACATTACTTGTCCCCTTCCCACTATTTTTCACTGTGGCCCTGTTTGATTCTGGCCCTTGATTTCTCGATCACTTTTCTTATTCCCCTTCCTGTCTTTTGTTCTCGTCTTTGATTCCCCCCTCCTCTGACTCCTTGCAAAGGTTCCCATCCCCTGCCATTTTAGTTTAAACCCTCCCCAACCACTTGAGCAAATACTCCCCCTAGGACATCAGTCCCGGTCCTGCCCAGGTGTAACCCATCCAGTTTGTACTGGTCCCACCACCCCCAGAACCGGTCCCAATGCCCCAGGAATCTAAAACCCTCCCCCTCACACCATCTCTTCAGCCACATATTCATCCGATATATCCTGCTATTTCTACTCTGACTAGCACGTGGCACTGGTAGTAATCCTGAGATCACTACCTTTGAGGTCCTACTTTTCAACTTACTTCCTAGCTCCCTATATTCTGCTTTTCAGACCTCATCCTTTTTTTTAACCCATGTTGTTTGCACGGCAGTGGTCACCCAGTCTGTGTTTGGTCTCCCCAATGTAGAGCAGATCACATTGTGAGCAACGAATACAGTTTACTAAATTGAAAGTAGTACAAGTAAATTGCTGCTTCAACTGAAAAGGAGTGTTTGGAGCCTTGGATAGTGAGGAGAGAGAGGAGGTAAAAGTACAGGTATTACACCTTCTGTGATTGCATGGGAAGGTGCCGCAGGAAGGGGAGTGGTCCGGGGTAATGGAGGCGTGGACCAGGGTGTTCTGAAGGGAACGATCCCTTCCGAATGCTGACAGCTGAAGGGAGGGGAAGATGCGTTTGGTAGTGGCATCACGCTTGAGGTGGCAGAAATGGCGGAGGATGATCCTTTGCATGTGGAGGCTGATGAAAGTGAGGACAAGGGGAACCCTGTCCTGGTTCTGGGAGGGAGGGAAAGCGATGAGAGCAGAGGTGCGGAAAATGGGCCAGACATGGTTGAGGGCCCTGTCAAACACAGTGGAGGGGAATCCTTGGTTGAGGAAAAAGGAAGACATATCAGAAGTGCTGTTGTGGAAGGTTGCGTCATCAGAGCAGATGTGTCGGAGACGGAGAAACTGGGAGAATGGAATGGAGTCCTTACAGGAGGCAGGGTGTGAGAAAGTGTAGTCAAGGTAGCTGGTGGGCTTGTAAATATTAGTCGGCAGTCTATCCCCAGAGATGGAGACAGAGAAGTCGAGGAAAGGAAGGGAAGTGTCAGAGATGGACCATGTAAAGGTGAGAGAAGGGTGGAAATTAGAAGCAAAGTTGATAAAGTTATCCAGTTCAGGGCGGGAGCAGGAAACAGCACCGATCCAGTCATCAATGTACCGGAAAAAGAGTTGGGAGAGGGGGCCTGAGTAGGACTGGAACAAGGAATGCTCGACATATCCCACAAAATGACAGGCATAACTAGGATCCATGCGGGTACCCATAGCAACACCTTTTATTTGAAGGAAGTGAGTGGAGTTGAATGAGAAATCGTTCAATGTAAGAACAAGTTCAGCCAGGCGGAGGAGGGTGGTGGTGGATGGGGACTGGTTGGGCCTCTGTTCAAGGACGAAGCGGAGAGCCCTCAAACCTTCCTGGTGGGGGATGGAGGTGTAGAGCGATTGGACGTCCATAGTGAAGAGGAGGCGGTTAGGGTCAGGGAACTGGAAATTGTCAAAATGACGTGGGGTGTCAGAAGAGTCATGGATGTAGGTGGGAAGAGACTGGACCAGGGGAGAAAAGATAGAGTCAAGATAGGAACAAATAGGTTCAGTGGGGCAGGAACAGGCTGAAATGATGGGTCTGCTGTGACAGTCCTGTTTGTGGAAGGAGGTAGAAGCAGGCTGTCTGGGGTTGCGGGACTATGAGGTTGGAAGTGGCAGAGGGAAGATCTCCAGAGGAGATGAGGTCAGTGACAGTCCTGTGGACAGTAGCTTGATGTTGGTGGGGTCATGGTCCAGCGGGAGGTAGAAAGAAATGTCTGAGAGTTGGCGCTCAGCCTCTGTACGGTAGTGGTTGGTACGCCAGACAACAACAGCACCACCCTTTGCGGCAGGTTTGACCACAATGTCAGGGTTAAACCGGAGAGAACAGCGTGCAGCAAGTTCAGAGGGAGACGGGTTAGAGTGAGTGAGGGGAGCAGAGAAATTGAGACAGCCATGACATGTCAACAGTTTGTTTCATCATTACACTTTTTTACCATGTGCTTGCCCACTGCATTTTTTCATGTTTTTGTTTTTGGCTAGGGTTTTCATTATTCTGTCGTTTAACACCCTCTCTGCACTAATGCATTATCTTTCACCACCATTAACACACTCTTTGTCTTTGCCCCATGACCTCCTTGTCAGTTATTCTCTGTGACCCTCTGTCCCATCAACACCTTCCCATTTATTCTCTTTAACCCCACCCCCACTTTATTCGCTTAAAACCGATTACATTTCTAACCTTTCCCAGTTCTGATGAAAGGTCACTGATCTGAAACATTAACTCTGCTTCTCTCTCCACAGATGCTGCCAGACCTGCTTAGCATTTCCAGCACTTTTTGTTTGTTTTTTTCAGATTTCCAGCATCGGCAGTATTTTGCTTTTATTGAAATAGTGTACACGTGTGTAAATAAGAAAATGGGAGCTGGAATGAGAATAGGGTTTCCTAGGCGATAATGAAATGGCAGAATTATTTAATAATTATTTTGCTTCAGTATTTACCAGCGAGACAGATCAGGCAGACATAGCATCAGAAGATGAAATAATAAAAAGACATTTAAAATAATCAGGAGAAATATTAAATAAAATCATTCTTACAGAATAAAATCCGTGGTCAGGACGGATCACATTTGCACATTTTTTTAAAAATCTGGGAAAAAGATAGCAGAGGCATGACTACATATGTTTGATAATTTGTTCGAGGAAGGTGTAATGCCAGAAAACTGGCAGGTTAACTAAATTTAAGAAGGAAGACAGAACATGCCCCAAGAAATATAAGATAGTCAGCTTAATGTTGATAGTAGGGAGAAAAATGGAGTCCTTACTAAAGGGGTAAATAGAAAAACATCTGGAAACCAAAAATATAATAATGAAGAGTCAGCATGAATTTCAAAATTGCTTGACCAATCACATTGAATTCTTTTTGGAGATAACGAAGTAGACAAGGGTAATGTAGTAGATGTAATGTATCTAGACTTCCAAATGGCCTTTGGTAAGGTACCGCATAATAGATTGATGAATAAATTCTGAGCATGTGGAGTCAGGGGACAAGTAACAGAATGGATAGCTAGCTGGCTGCAAGATCGAGAGAGGGAGGAGTAAAGTGTTGCGATTCAGAGTGACAGACATTGGGAAGTAGGGTTCCACACAGACCAGTGCTGCAACCACTATTGTTCATAATTTATGTTAACAATTTAGACTTTGGAATCAAAAACACAATTTCAAAACTGGCAGATGACACCAAATAGAGAACGGAGTCAATATTGAGGAGGAATTCAACAAGGTAACATTAATCACCTTTTAGAATGGGCATATAACTGGCAAATTAATTTCAACATAAATTGAGTGAGATAATACATTTCTCAAGAAAAATAAAAAAGTCACATGTTACATGGAAAATGAGAATCTCAATGAAGTAGAGGAGCAAAGGGATTTGGGTGTGCAAATACACAAATCAATAAAACTAACACAAGTCAAATAATGCAAACCAAGCAGTTAGGTTTATCTCTACAGGGACAGAATTGAAAAGTATCAAAGTTATACTGAACTTATATCTAACCTTAGTTAGACCACACTTGCAGCACGATGTACAGTTCGGGTTGCCTTATTATGAAAAGGATATAGAGGCACAGGTGAAGCATAGGGACTGGGGTTGTTAGAACTCAAGTGTTAGCTGTGGCTCAGTGGGTAGCACTTCTACCTCTGTATCAGAAGATTGTGGGTTCAAGTCTCACTCCAGAAATTTGAGTACAAAATGTAGGCTGAGCTCCCACTGCAGTACTGAGGGAGTGCTGCACTGTCAAAGGTGCTGTCTTTGGGTGGCGCAGTGGTTAGCACTGCAGCCTCACAGCTCCAGCGACCCGGGTTCGATTCTGGGTACTGCCTGTGCAGAGTTTGCAAGTTCTCTCTGTGACCGCGTGGGTTTCTGCCAGGTGCTCTGGTTTCCTCCCACAGCCAAAGACTTGAAGGTTGATAGGTAAATTGCCCCCATTGTAGGTAGGTGGTATGAGAATGGTAGGGAATACAGGATTAGTACAAGTGGGTGGTTGTTGGTCGGCACAGACTTGGTGGGCCAAAGGGCATGTTTCAGTGCTGTATCTCTTAAAAAATAAGATTTACAAGAATTATACCAGACTGAGAGGTTATAGCTGTCAGGAAAGGATGAACAGGCTGGGACTCACTTCACTAGAAAAGGAGAAGTTTGAGAGGGGAACCTAACAGAGGTCTTCAATATTATGAAAAGTTTCAATCGCGTAGACAGAATGTTTCCACTTTTGTGGAAGAGCAAAACTAGAGCTAAGAAACAGCAAGGGGCAGGAAACATTGGTAGGAGTTGTTTATAGGCCACCAAACAGTAGTGGTAGTGTGGGGATTGGCATTAATCAAGAGATTAGAGAAGCATGTAGCATTGGTAATACAGTAATCATGGGTGACTTCAATCTGCATATAGACTGGGTAAACCTAATGAGCACTAATGCTCTGGAGGATAAGTTTCTGCAGTGTGTTAGGGATGGTTTTCTAGAGCAGTATGTTGAGGAACAGCTAGAGAAAAAGCTATTTTAGATATAGTATTCTGTAATAAGAAAGGACTAATTAATAATCTTGTTGTAAAAGAACCTTTAGGGATGAGTGACCATAATGTGATCAAATTTTACAACATGTTTGAAAGTGAGGTAGTTCAATCTGAAGCCAGGGTGTTAAACTTGAACAAAGGAAATTATAAAGGTGTGAGGGGCAAATTGGCTGGAGGTGGATTGGGAAAATACATGAAAAGGTATGACAGTACATAAGCAATGGATAGTCTTTAAAGAAATATTACATAGTTTACAGCAACTATACATTCCTTCAAGGCACAAAAACCCCAAAAGTAAAGGCAGTGAACTGTGGATATCAAAGGAAGTTAAGGATTGTACAAGAGTAAAAGAAAAGGCCGATAAAGTTGCCAGAAATAGTAGTAAACCTAAGGATTGGGAGGATTTTAGAGTACAGCAAAGGAGGATGAAGAAACTTATAAAGAAAAGGAGAAGAGAGTACGAATGTAAGCTAGCAAAAAATATAAAAACACAGATTGTAAAACCTCTATAGGTACATAAAAAGGAAATGTTTGGCTAAGACAAATGTGGGTCCATTACAGGCAGAGTCAGAAGAATTTATAATGTGGATTAAGAGAAATGGCAGAGAAGTTCAACGATTACTTTGTGTCTGTCTTCACTGAGGAAGATACAAGAAATCTCCCAGAATTACAGATCCAAGGGATTAGGGAGAATGAGGAATTGAAGGAAATTAGTATGAGTAAGAAGGTTGTATTGGAGAAGTTAATGAGGCTAAAGGTTGGTAAGTCCCCAGGACCTACATCCCAGAGTGTTTTTCTACATCCCAGAGTGTTGAAAGAGGTAACTATGGAGATAGTGGATGCATTGGTGATAATCTTCCAAAATTATATCGATTTTGGAGCGGTTCCTGCAGATTGGAAGGTAGCAAATGTCACCCCACTATTAAGAAGGGTCGGAGAGAGAAAACAGGGAATTACAGACCTGTTAGCCTTACATCAGTCGTTGGTAAAATGGTAGCATCTATTCTAAAGGATGTGATAAATGGACACTTGGATAATAATGATCCGATTGGGCATAGTCAACATGGATTTATGAATGGAAATCATGTTTGATGAACCTGTTGGAGGTTTTTTGAAGATGTTACTAACAGAATGGATAAAGTGGAGTCAGTGGACATGGTATACTTGGATTTTCAGAAGGCTTTTGATAAAGTCCCCTACAGGAGGTTGGTTCACAAAATTAAAGCACATGGGATAGGAGGTAATATACTGGCATGGATTAAGGATTGGTTAACAGGCAGAAAGCAGACAGTAGGAACAAACAGGTCATTCTCGCATTGGCAGGCTGTGACTAGTGGGGTACCGCAAGGATCAGTGCTTGGGCCCCAGCTGTTCACAATATATATCAATGATTTGGATGTGGGGACCAAATGTAATATTTCCAAGATCGTGGATGACACAAAACTAGGTGGGAATGTGTGTTGTGAAGAAGATGCAAAGTGGCTTCAAGGGGATTTAGACAGACTTAGTGAGTGGGCAAGAACGTGGCAGATGGAATATAATGTGGAAAAATGTGAGGCTATCCATTTTGCTAGGAGGAATTGATGTGCAGAGTATTTCTTAAATGGTAAGAGATTAGAAAGTGTAGATGTACAAAGGGACCTGGGTGTCCTCGTCAATAAGTCACTGAAAGCGAACATGCAGGTGCAGCAAGCAATTAGGAAGGCTAATGTTATGTTCGCCTTTATCGCAAGAGGATTTGAGTACAGGAGTAGTGAAGTCTTGCTTCAATTGTATAGAACCTTGGTTAGACCACACGTGGAGTACTGTGTAGTTTTGGTCCCCTTATCTTCGGAAGGATATTATTGTCATAGAGGGAGTGCAACAAAGGTTCACAAGACTTGTTCCCGGGATGGCGGGACTGTCCTATGAAGAGAGATTGGGGAAACTGGGCCTGTATTCTCTAGAGTTTCGAACAATGAGAGGTGATCTCATTGAAACCTACACAATACTTAAAGGGATAGACAGGGTAGATGCAGCGAAGATGTTTCCCCTGGTTGGGGAGTCTAGAACCAGGGAACACAATTTCAAAATAAGGGAGAATCCATTTAGCACAGAGATGAGGAGAAATTTCTTTACTCAGAGGGTTGTGAATCTTTGGAATTCTCTGTCCCAGGGGGCTGTGGAAGCTCAGTCATTGAGTATGTTTAAAGCAGAGATTGACAGATTTCTAAATCCAAATGACATACGGGGATAATGAGGATATTGTGGGACAAAGGCATTGAAGTGGATGATCAGCCATGATCGCATTGAATGGTGGGGCAGGCTCGATGGGCTGAATGGCCTATTTCCACTCATATGTTCCTTGAGGTCATCAATATAAGATAAAGACCAAGAAATCAAATTGGAAATTCAGGAGAAACTTATTTCCCAGCCATTGGTGAGAATGTGGAACTCACTACCACAGGGGGTGGCTGAGGTGAATAGTAAAGATGTATTTAAGGAGAAGCTCGATGAACACATGAGGGGAAAAGGAGTAGAAGGATATGTTGATAGAGTGAGATGAGGAAGGATGGGAGGAGACTCAAGTGGAGAACACACAGTGGCAGGTTGGGCTGAAAGACCTGTTCTTGTGATATCAATTCCATGTAATTTTTTTTCTGTTCTTTCTTAGATCATCAAATTACATATTGTTCCTCCCCCAAACCTCCTCATGGGGAATTCTAAACATCTACCCCATGGTTTTGGGGCTGGGATACCCAGCAAGTTCCCTTACCCGCTCACCACCCTCCTGCCCCACCCCACCTACCCCACTCCCGCCTCACCCAAGGGTTATCAAGTCTACCCAAAGCTCCCTTTTTAGCCTCCCAGCAGAGCTCAGTTAACTCAGCACAGATTAGGGAACAAAACAGAGAACTGCTCGCTCCCTATAGTATCACACCAGGAAGGAAAGGCAGTAGGACACGTTTAACCAACTGTCTGTTTGAGCTGGACACAAGCTATGATCTAATTCAATGGGGTGGAGCAGTAGGCTCGTGGGGCTGAACGATCCAGTCCTGTTCCAACAAGTAAATTTTCAGTAGATTCTGATAATATTATTCTGCACTTGACAACAAAGAAAACATTTTGCAAAAACAGTGACTCCCACAAATGAGCAAGCACTGCTTGGAAATATGGGTGCTTTCTTTTAGGTACATAAATAAGTACATAGATTAAAAAAAACCTCTTACTGCTCTTCTGCTGATTCATCCAGATTGTTCAGAATCTTGATTCAGCATTAGACCAGAATGCTTGTCTGATCTTGAACAAATACTTGAACAAAGCCCGTACCCCATTCCCACCCCTCAGCCACAATCGCAATTACTCAGAGGGAAATTATATAGGAACAGGACTAGATTATTCAGCTCCTCGACCCTGTTCAAATGTTCAATTAAATCACAGCCCATCTGTACATTAATTCCATCTACTTAAGTTGGTACCGTAACCCTTTATACCCTGACTTTACAAAAATCTATCAATGAGTCTCAAGTTTGAAAATTTCAATTCTTTTTTCATTCATTCATGTGATGTGGGTGTCACTGGCACGGACAGCATTTACTGCACATCTCTAATTGCCAATCGCGAAGGTGGTGGTGAGCCACCTTCTTAAACAGTTGCAGTCCAGCGGATGTAAGCACACCAACAGTGCAGTTAGGTTAGATTTTGACCCAGTGACAGTGAAGGAACGATGATATAGGTCCAAGTCAGGATGGTGTGTGGCATGGAGGGAAACATGCAGGTGGTGATGTCCCCATGTCCTGGTCCTTCTCGGTGGTAGATGCATGGGTTTGGAAGGTGCTGTCTAAGCAGCCTTGGTGAGTTGCTGCAGTGCATCTTGTAGATGGTACACACTGCTGCCACTGTGCGCTGGTGATGGAAGGAGTGAATGTTGAAGGTTGTGGATGGGGTGCCAATTAAGCGGGCTGCTTTGTCCTGGATGGTGTCGAGCGTCTTGAGTGTTGTTGGAGCTGCACCCATCCAGGCAAGTGGAGAGTATTCCATCACACTCCTGACTTGTGCCTTTTGGATGGTGGACAGGCTTTGGTGAGTCAGGAGGCGAGTTACTCACCACAGAATTTCCAGCCTCTGACCTGCTCTTGTAGCCACAGTATTTATATGACTGGCCCAGTTCAATTGCTGGCCCGCAACATAAAATAAGATGCATGAAGTTCAGTTGATTGAAGATCTCAAACAGGATTATGAACAGCTAGCAAGTATATACAGTGCAGAGGCTGCCTCTTGATGTTACAGTTATAGAGTGAGAGCGGAATGTTGTGAGATGACCACATCCTCGTACTCAGTTCATTAGCATACTAAGATCTTAAAGGGACATCACTTTTAAAGGCAATCACACAACAACCCCCTTCTTTCCAAAGATAAGTCTCGTATGCTAAAAGTAGGAACATACAACATGAGATATCAAAATTATTGACACAAGTGCAAAGATTATGAACTTTACAAATATAGAGGCTCAAAACACCATATATCGTCTCGGTGGTTTGCCAACTCTTGCTCAGGGAGTTTGTGTCTCATATCTTGCTGTTCTTTCTGAAGTTTCTCTCCCTCTCTGCATTCAGTTACTGTTGTTCAGCCTTCAGCCTGCTAACATACTCTGTTGCTATCTCAAGATGACCAATTTTGAGACTTAGTCAATCTTGGAAAGTTCCAGCATGTCATTTCGAAGAGTCAATACACAATGCTTCAACTCATTCCTCCTCTGCCTCTTCAGGACATTGCATGTCCTTCGCCTCTCCTCATCCTCCACATCTGAAGGCTTTGCACTCAAATTGTTGAGGAATTGTTGGGGAAGAGTACTTGGTCTCATGGTGGTACCTGTCTGTTCTGGCTCGTTGTGGTGCTGGCAGTTCTCTGGAGAGCAGAAGTGAAGACATGACATAGTTGTGCTGTTGCTGGGTTTCCAGACTGCACCGTTTGATGCTGGTCAGAGTCTGCGAGCAGGTTCTTATCCTTGGAGATTTCCTCTTAGCAATGCTCTCGTAGATAGTTATGATGTTGAGGTCCTTACATGCTGGTAGTACTGCCACTGCTGGTCCACTTGTGTCTACTAGGTAGAATGCTTATGGTTTCGATGCCGACTTGCCGGGGAATTCAACAATGGTAATGCTGTTGACTATCAAGGGGAGATGGTTAGACTCTCTCTTATTGGAGATAGTCATTGCTTGGTACTTGTGTGGCACAATTACTTGTCACTTTCAGCCCAATCCTGAATGTTGTCCAGGTCTTGTTGCATGCAGGCACAGACTGCTTCATTATTTAAGGAGTTGAAAATGGAAGTAAACAATGAACAATCATCAGTGAACATCCTCACTTCTGACCTTATAGAATTATAGAATGGTTACTGCACAGTCGGGGGCCATTTGGCCTATCCTGTCTATGCTGGCTCTCTTTTAAAGGCCTTGATGGAAGGAAGGTCATTGGTGAAGTTGGGCCGAGGACACTGCCCTGACTAACTCCTGCAGTGATGTCCTGGAGCTCAGATGATTGACCTCCAACAACCACAACCATCTCCCTTTGTGCTAGGTATGACTCCAACCAGCAGAGAGTTTTCCCCCCGATTCCCATTGACTTCGGTTTTATTAGGGCTCCTCGATGTCACACTTTGTTAAATGCTGCCTTGACGTCAAGGGCAGCCGCTCTCACGTCATATCTTGAGTTCAGCTCTTTTGTCCATGTTTAAATCAAGGCTGTAATGAGGTCAGGAGCTGAGTGGCCCTGGCGGACCCCAAACTGAGCGTCACTGAGCAGGTTATTGCTAAGCAAGTGCCACTTGATGGCACTGTTGATGACACCTTCCATCACTTAACTGATGATTGAGAGTAGATTGATGGGGCGGTAACTGGCCGGGTTGGACTTGTCCAGCTTTTTGTGTACAGGACATAACTGGGCAATTTTCCACATTGTCGGGTAGATGCCAGTGTTGTAGCTGTACTGGAACAGCTTGGCTAGGGGCGCGGCATGTTCTGGAATACAGGTCTTCAGTACTATTGCTGGAATGTTAGATGGTGGCGGTGGCGTAGTGGTATTATCGCTGGACTAGTAACCCAGAGACCCAGGGTATTTCTCTGGGGACATGGGTTCGAATCCCACCACAGCAGAAGGTGGAATTTGAATTTAATTAATAAATCAGGAATTAAAAGCTAGTCTAATGATGGTCATGAAACCATTGTCAATTGTTGTAAAAAACCCATCTGGTTCACTAATGTCCTTTAGGGAAGGAAATCTGCTGTCCTTACCTGGTCTGGCCTACATGTGACTCCAGAGCCACAGCAATGTGGTTAACTCTAACATGCCCTCTGAAATGGCTGAGCAAGCCACTCAATTGTACCTAACTGCTTCGAAGCCAATAAAAAGGAATGAAACCGGACGGACCACCCGGCATCGACCAAGGCACTGGAAACGACAACGGCAAACCCAGCCCTGTCGACCCTGCAAAGTCCTCCTTACTAATATCTGGGGGATTGTGCCAAAGTTGGGAGAGCTGTCCCACAGATAGTCAAGCAACAGGCTGACATAGTCATACTCACAGAATCATACCTTACAGACAATGTCCCAGACACTGCAATCACCATCCCCAGGTATGTCCTTTCCCACCGGCAGGACAGACCCACCAGAGGTGGCGGCACAGTGGTATACAGTAGGGAGGGAGTTGCCCTGGGAGTCCTCAACATCGAATCCGGACCCCATGACGTCTCATGGCATCAGGTCAAACATGGGCAAGGTAACCTCCTACTGATTACCACCTACCGCCCTCCCTCAGCTGATGAGTCAGTACTCCTCCATGTTGAACACCACTTGGACGAAGCACTGAGGGTGGCAAGGGCACAAAATGTACTCTGGGTGGGGGACTTCAATGTCCATCACCAAGAGTGGCTTGGTAGCACCACTACTAACCGAGCTGGCCGAGTCCGAAAGGACATAGCTGCTAGACTGGGTCTACAGCAGGTGGTGGGGGAACCAACACGAGGGAAAAACATGCTCGACCTCATCCTCACCAATCTGCCTGCCGCAGATGATTCTGTTCATGACAGTATTGGTAGGAGTGACCACCGCACAGTCCTTGTGGAGACGAAGTCCCGCCTTCACATTGAGGATACCGTCCATCGTGTTGTGTGGCACTATCACCGTGCTAAATGGGACAGATTTCGAACGGATCTAGCAATGCAAAACTGGGCATCCATGAGGCACTGTGGGCCATCAGCCGCAGCAGAATTGTACTCAACCACAATCTGTAACCTCATGGCCCGGCATAACCCCCACTCTACCATTACCATCAAGCCAGGAGACCTGGTTCAATGAAGAGTGCAGGAGGGCATGCCAGGAGCAGCACCAGGCATACCTCAAAAATGAGGCGTCAACCTGGTGAAGCTACCACACAGGACTATCTGCGTGCCAAACTGCGTAAGCAGCAAGCGATAGACAGAGCTAAGCGATCCCATAACCAACGGATCAGATCGAAGCTCTGCAGTTCTGCCACATCCAGCCGTGAATGGTGGTGGACAATTAAACAACTAACTGGAGGAGGTTGCTCCACAAATATCCCCATCCTCAATGATGGGGGAGCCCAGAGCATCAGTGCAAAAAATAAGGCTGAAGCATTTGCAACAATCTTCAGCCAGAAGTGCCGAGTTGATAATCCATCTCGGCCTCCTCCTGAAGTCCCCAGCATCACAGATGCCAGACTTCAGCCAATTCGATTCACTCCACATGATATCAAGAAATGGCTGAAAGCACTGGATACTGCAAAAGCTATGGGCCCTGACAATATTCCGGCAATAGTACTGAAGACCTGTGCTCCAGAACTTGCGGCACCCCTAGCCAAGTTGTTCCAATACAGCTACAGCACTGGCATCTACCCTGCAATGTGGAAAATTGCCCAGGTATGTCCTGTACACAAAAAGCAGGACAAGTCCAACCCGGCCAATTACCGCCCCATCAGTCTACTCTCAATCATCAGTAAAGTGATGGAAGGTGTCATCAACAGTGCCATCAAGCAGCACTTGCTTAGCAACAACCTGCTCAGTGATGCTCAGTTTGGGTTCCGCTAGGGCCACTCAGCTCCTGACCTCATTACAGCCTTGGTTCAAACATGGATAAAAGGGCTGAATTCAAGAGGTGAGGTGAGAGTGACTGCCCTTGACATCAAGGCAGCATTTGACCTAGTATGGCATCAAGGAGCCCTAGTAAAACTGAGGTCAATGGGAATCAGGGGGAAAACCCTCCGCTGGCTGGAGTCATACCTAGCGCAAAGGAAAATGGTTGTGGTTGTTGGAGGTCAATCATCTGAGCTCCAGGACATCGCTGCAGGAGTTCCTCAGGGTAGTGCCCTGGGCCCAACCATCTTCAGCTGCTTCATCAATGACCTTCCTTCAATCATAAGGTCAGAAGTGGGGATGTTCACGGATGATTGCACAATGTTCAGCACCATTCACGACTCCTCAGATACTGAAGCAGTCCATGTAGAAATGCAGCAAGACCTGGACAATATCCAGGCTTGGGCTGATAAGTGGCAAGTAACATTCGCGTCACACAAGTGCCAGGCAATGACCATCTCCAACAAGAGAGAATCTAACCATCTCCCCTTGACATTCAATGGCATTACTATCGCTGAATCCCCCACAATCAACATCCTAGGGGCTACCATTGACCAGAAACTGAACTGGAATAGCCATATAAATGCTGTGGCTACAAGAGCAGGTCAGACGCTAGGAATCCTGAGGCGAGTAACTCACCTCCTGACTCCCCAAAGCCTGTCCACCATCTACAAGGCACAAGTCAGGAGTGTGATGGAATACTCTCCACTTGCCTGGATGGGTGCAGCACCAACAACACTCAAGAAGCTCGCTACCATCCAGGACAAAGCAGCCCGCTTGATTGGCACCCCAACTACAAACATTCACTCCCTCCACCACCGACGCACAGTGGCAGCAGTGTGTATCATCTACAAGATGCACTGCAGCAATGCACCAAGGCTCCTTGACAGCATCTTCCAAACCTGCGACCTCTATCAACTAGAAGGACAAGGGCAGCAAATACATGGGAACACCACCACCTGCAAGTTCCCCTCCAAGTCACACAACATCCTGACTTGGAACTATATCGCCGTTCCTTCACTGTCGCTGGGTCAAAATCCTGGAACTCCCTTCCCAACAGCACAGTGGGTATACCTACCCCAAATGGACTGCAATGGTTCAAGAAGGCAGCTCACCACCACCTTCTCAAGGGCAATTGGGGATGGGCAATAAATACTGGCCTGGCCAGCGTCGCCCACATCCCATGAATGAATAAAAAAAAGAAAATGTCAGGGCCCATAGCTTTTGCAGTATCCAGTACCTTCAGTCGTTTCTTGATATCACGCACTGAATTGAATTGGCTAAAGACTGGGATCTGTGATGCTGGGGACTTCAGGAGGAGGCCAAGATGGATCATCAACTTAGCACTTCTGGCTGAAGATTGTTGCAATTGCTTCAGCCTTCTCTTTTGCACTGATGTTCTGGGCTCCCCCATCATTGAGGCTGGGGATATTCGTGGAGACACCTCCTCCAGTTAGTTGTTTAATTGTCCGCCACCATCCACGGCTGGATGTGGCAGGACTGCAGAGCTTAGATCTGATCCGTTGGTTATGGGATTGCTTAGCTCTGTCGATTGCATGCTGCTTATGCAGTTTGGCACGCAAGTAGTCACTGTTATAGCTGGACTGGAACAGCTTGGTTAGGGACACAGCCAGTTTTACAAGTCTTCAGTAGTCATTTGATAGTACAGAACCTGAGCATTGCTGAAATTAGAGACATGTTGTTGAAGCTTATCGTCTTGCACTCATCAGGACAAAACGCAAGAGTAACCAATGTAAGGGAAAACAACAACTATACTGCCTGAGAAGAGAGTGCTGATTGGTTGGCAAGTGAACTCTGATTGGTAGAGATGTTGCCATGGAGAATGCACGAGTTTACGGTGACTGACAATTAACTTCCAAGCTTTGTTTGAAATTTAAACCAGGCAGCTTGACTCTGATTGGTCAAGGTATTGCCCTGAAGAATGAACCAGTGAATGGCTGTCACTTATCTTGTTCAGCTGAAAGAGGCGCAATGTTTGTACATATTCTTTGTCTGCAAAGCACAGGGCACTGTGTATTAATATATGTAGTTTCCAGTACGTGCAAACATGCCACACTGCGAGCCCTACTGACAATCTTAAATTGGTTGTCAGCGTAATTCTCAGCACACTGAGGATTATTTAGCAAATGTTGTCCAATCACCGAATCACATCTAATGTTGGACACTGTTTTGATTAGTGCAAGCACGGGCTGGTTAGGTACGGCCCATACTTTGCCCGTTGCGAGCAGCAGAAGGGACATGTTATTTGATGCGATCTGCTCGTCTTTGGGACGTACGGCCTATATACCGAGCATCACACTGGCACTGAAATTCACATATCACATTACTCATTTGTGTGATGGGCAGGACGTCTTTTTGGCTTGACGGCAGCATCCGGTTAGTGGTGCACACCACACGTGTTGCTACTGCATAGTAGCAACGTGAAACAGCTAGCTTTACCTGTTGCTCCAATTTTTGGGATGCATTACCCTTCCAGGGGAACTTGAGATAGACTGAGCATTTTTCAGGGCTGAAAAAGACGGCCTTAGGCCCATTCATAAGTTGTTGTTGTTCTTGCGGATTGTCCTGATGAGTGCAAGACAAAAAGCTTCAACAACATGTCTCTATTTTCAGCAATACTCAAGTCTTCAGTGCTACAGGCAGGATGTTGTCCGGGCCCACATTTCGAGTGAACCGAATTGGCCCAAGACAGGCATGAGAGATTCTGGGGACCTCAGGAGGAGGCAGAGATGGCACATGGCACTTCTGGCTGAAGATGGTTGCCAACGCCCACAACTTTTTTTGAGGGAAGGTTTCACATTTCCTCCACTATTCTTTGTGTGAAGTGCCTCCTGGGATCACCCCTGAACAGCCTGGCTCTAATTTCATGCTCCTTTGTTCTGGCTTTCCCAAACAGAGGAAATAGTTTCTCTGTATTTACCCGATCAAATCCTATCATCTTAAAATACCTCTCTTATATCACCCCTTAATCTTCAATATTCAAATGGGAATATAAGCCTAATCTGTGCCACCTGCTCTCATCATTTAACCCTTTTAGCTCCACTATAATTCTGGGAGTTGGGGAGGTGGCAGCAGTCAGTGGGACTGGCGTCTGTAGAACCACCAGACCCCAGAAAACAGTCAGCACCTTCAGGAGAGTACAGAAAAGAACTGGTGTGTGTGTGTGGGTGGGGGAGGGGTGGAAGAGAAAGCAGCAGAAAATGGCCCAAAGATTACACAGAGCACATTTGAAAAATTCTTAAGACTGGACCAATTTGCTCACGAAGTGAGGCGAGAGAACCTGAGAGAAAATCAGTGAGCAAACCTGACATATTATAGAACATAGAACAGTACAGGCCCTTCGGCCCACGATGTTGTGCCAAACCGAAAACCTACTCTAAGATCTAAGTAACTACCTACCCTTCATTCTACTATCATCCATGTACCTATCCAAGAGTCACTTAAATGCCCCTAATGTATCTGCTTCTACTACCACCGCTGGCAGTGCATTCCACGCACCCACCACTCTCTGTGTAAAGAACCTACCTCTATCTCCCCGAAACCTTCCTCCAATCACCTTAAAATTATGCCCCCTGGTGATAGCTCTTTCTACCCTGGGAAAAAGTCTCTGACTATCCACTCTATCTATGCCTCTCATCATCTTGTACCCCTCTATCAAGTCACCTCTCATCCTTCTTCGCTCCAATGAGAAAAGCCCTAGCTCCCTCAATCTTTCTTCGTAGGACATGCCCTCCAGTCCAGGCAGCATCCTGGTAAATCTCCTCTGCACCTTCTCTAAAGCTTCCACATCCTTCCTATAATGAGGCAACCAGAACTGAACACAATATTCCAAGTGTGGTCGAACCAGGGCCTTATAGAGCTGCAGCATACCCTTGCGGCTCGTAAACTCAATTCCCCTGTTAATGAAAGCCAACACACCATACGCCTTCTTAACAACCCTATCAACTTGGGTGGCAACTTTGAGCGATCTATGCACATGGACCTCAAGATCCCTCTGTTCCTCCACACTACCAAGAATCCTGTCTTTAAGCCTGTATTCCGCATTCAAATTCGACCTTCCAAAATGAATCACTTCACACTTTTCCAGGTTGAACTCCATCTGCCACTTCTCAGCCCAGCTCTGCATCCTGTCAATGTCCCGTTGCAACCTACAACAGCCTTCCACACTATCCACAACTCCAGCAACCTTTGTGTCATCGGCAAACTTGCTAACCCAGCCGTCCACTTCCTCATCCAAGTCATTTATAAAAATCACAAAGAGCAGAGGTCCCAGAACAGATCCCTGCGGAACACCACTAGTCACCGAGCTCCAGGCTGAATACTTTCCATCTACTACCACCCTCTGACTTCTATGGGCCAGCCAATTTTGTATCCAGACAGCCAACTTTCCCTGTAGCCCATGCCTCCTTACTTTCTGAATGAGCCTACCATGGGGAACCTTATCAAACGTCTTGCTAAAATCCATATACACCACATCCACTGCTCTTCCTTCATCAATGTGTTTTATCACATCTCCAAAGAATTCAATAAGGCTTGTGAGGCATGACCTGCCCCTCACAAAGCCATGCTGACTGTCTCTAATCAAACCATGCTTTTCCAAGTAATCATAAATCCTGTCTCTCAGAATCCTCTCCAATAATTTGCCCACTACCGACGTAAGACTGACTGGTCTATAATTCCCAGGGTTATCCCTATTCCCTTTCTTGAACAAGGGAACAACATTTGCCACCCTCCAATCATCTGGTACTACTCTTGTGGACAGTGAAGACGCAAAGATCATCGCCAAAGGCGCGGCAATCTCTTCCCTCGCTTCCCGTAATATCCTTGGGTATATCCCGTCTGGCCCCGGGGACTTATCTGTCCTCATATCATTCAAAATTTCCAGCACATCCTCCCTCTTAACCTCAACCTGTTCAAGCACATCAGTCTGTTCCACACTATCCTCACAAACGAACAGGTTCCTCTCACTAGTGAATACTGAAGCAAAGTATTCATTTAGGACCTCCCCTACCTCCTCCGACTCCAGGCACAAGTTCCCTCCACTATCCTTGATCGGCCCTACCCTCACTCTGGCCATCCTCTTGTTCCTCACATAAGTGTAGAACGCCTTGGGATTTTCCTTAATCCTACCCGCCAAGACTTTTTCATGTCCCCTTCTAACTCTCCTAAGTCCATTCTTCAGTTCCTTCCTGGCTACCTTGTAACCCTCTAAAGCCCTGTCTGATCCTTGCTTCCTCAACCTTAAGTAAGCTTCCTTCTTCCTCTTGATTAGCTGTTCCACATCTCGTCATCCAAAGTTCCTTCACCCTACCATCCCTTCCCTGCCTCATCGGGACAAACCTATCCAGCAGTCGCAGCAAGTGCTCCCTCAACAACCTCCACATTTCTGTCGTGCATTTCCCTGAGAACATCTGTTCCCAATTTATGCTCCCCAGTTCCTGCCTAATAGCATTGTAATTCCCCCTCCCCCAATTAAATATTTTCCCATCCCGTCTGCTCCTGTCCCTCTCCATGACTATAGTAAAGGTCAGGGAGTTGTGATCACTATCACCGAAATGCTCTCCCACCGAGAGATCTGCCACCTGGCCTGGTTCGTTGCCAAGCACCAAGTCCAACATAGGCCGACTGGAGGGGAGACTATCTACATATTGAGTCAGAAAACCTTCCTGGACACACCTGACAAAAACTGCTCCATCCAAACTATTTGCACTAAGAAGGTTCCAATCAATAGTAGGGAAGTTGAAGTCACCCATATTACTTCTGCACCTTTCCAAAATCTGCCTCCCAATCTGTTCCTCTATGTCTCTGCTACTATTGGGGGGTCTATAGAAAACTCCCAACAAAGTGACTGCTCCTTTCCTGTTTCTGACTTCCACCCATAATGACTCAGTCGACAAACCCTCCTCGACGAACTCCCTTTCTGCAGCTGTGATACTATATTATGAAACACTTTAGCAGCTTAACGTCGATGAAACATTCTGAGGTCACAAACAAGAACAACCTGTCTTACTGTAACACCAATAACATCAAAAAAAGTCCCAAGGCAATTTTCAGAAAAATAAAATCAGACCAAACCGAAGAGGATAAGAAAAACAAAATACTGCAGATGCTGGAAATCGGAGATAAAACCAAAGAGTGCTGGAAATACTCAGCACGTCTGACAGCATCTTTGGAGAGAGAAGCAGTGTTAACGTTTCAGGTCAGTGACCTTTCATCAGAACTGGCAAATTGTAGAAATGAAATAGGTTTTAAGCAAATAAAGTGGGAGTGGGACAAAAGGTAACAAATGGGAAGGTATTGAAAGGACAGAGGGTCACAGAGAATAACTGACAAGGGGGTCTTGGGGCAAAGACAAAGAGTGTGTTAATAGTGTAGTGAAAGACAAAGCGTTTATGCAGAGGTGGTGTTAAATGATAGAATAATGAAAGCTCTAGCCAAAAGCACAAATATGAAAAAAAAAGTGGTCAGGCACACGGCAGAAAAAAGTGTAATGATGAAACAAACCAAAATAAAAATGAAATAAAAAATACAAAGTAAAACTAAAGAAAAAAAAAAGGTAAAACTAAAAAAAGGGGGCCAATCATGCTTTGAAATTATTGAACTCAATGTTCAGTCCGGCAGGCTGTCGTGTGTCTAATCGGTAAATGAGATGCTGTTCCTCGAGCTTGTATGATGTTCACTGGAACACTGCAGCAATCCCAGGACAGAGATGTGGGCATGAGAGCAGGAGGGAGTGTTGAAATGACAAGCTCGGGGTAGAAACACAGAAAATAGGAGCAGGAGTAGGCCATTTGGCCCTTCAAGGCTGCTCCTCCATTCATTATGATCGTGGCTGATCATCCAACTCAGTAACCTGTTCCCACTTTCGCCCCATACCCTTTGATCCCTTTAGACCCAAGAGCTATATCTAACTCCTTCTTGAAAACATACAATGTTTTGGCCTCAACTGCATTCTGTGGTAACGAATTCCACAGGCTCACCACTCTCTGGGTGAAGAAATTTCTCCTCATCTCAGTCATGCATACGGACTGAGTGGAGGTGTTCCGCAAAGCGGTCACCTAATCTGCGTTTGGTCTCCCCAGTGTAGAGGAGACTGCATTGTGAGCAGCGAATACAATATACTAAATTGAAAGGAGTACAAGTAAATTGCTGCTTCACTTGAAAGGAATGTTTGGGGCCTTGGATAGTGAGGAGAGAGGAGGTAAATGGGTAGGTATTACACTTCCTGTGATTGCATGGGAAGGTGCCGTGGGAAGGGGACGAGGTGGTGGGGGTAATGGAGGAGTGGGCCAGGGTGTCCCGGAGGGAACGATCCTTTTGGAATGCTGACAGGGGAAGGGAGGGGAAGATACGTTTGGTAGTGGCATCACGCTGGAGGTGGCGGAAATGGCGGAGGATGATCCTTTGGATATGGAGGCTGGTGGGGTGGAAAGTGAGGACAAGGGGAACTCTGTCACGGTTCTGGGAGGGAGAGGAAGGGGCGAGGGTCGAGGTGCGGGAAATGGGCCGGACACGGTTGAGGGCCCTGTCAACCACAGTGGGGGGGAAATCCTTGTTTCAGGAAAAAGGAAGACATGTCAGAAGCACTGTTGTGGAAGGTTGCATCAGCAGAGAGGAGGCGTCGGAGGCGGAGAAATTGGGAGAATGGAATGGAGTCCTTACAGGAGGCAGGATGTGAAGAAGTGTAGTCGAGGTAGCTGTGGGATTCGGTGGGCTTGTAATGAATATTAGTGGACAGCCTAACCCCAGAGATGGAGACAGTGAAGTTGAGGAAGGGGAGGGAAGTGTCAGAGATGGACCATGTAAAAGTGAGCGAAGGGTGAAAATTAGAAGCAAAATTGATAACGTTTTCCAGTTCGGGGCAGGATCTGAAATCGACACCGATACAGTCATCAATGTACTGGAAAAAGAGTTGGGGGAGGGGGCCTGAGTAGGACTGGAACAAGGAATGCTCGACATATCCCATAAAAAGACAGGCATAACTAGGATCCATGTGGGTACCCATAGCAACACCTTTTACTTGAAGGAAGTGAGTGGAGTTGAAGGAGAAATCGTTCAACACAAAAATAAAAGCAAAATACTGCGGATGCTGGAAATCTGAAACAAAAACAAGAAATGCTGGATTCACTCAGCAGGTCTGGCAGCATCTGTGGAAAGAGAAGCAGAGTTAACGTTTCGGGTCAGTGACCCTTCAATGTGAGAACAAGTTCTCACAAGGGGAGGGTGGTGGTGGATGGGGACTGGTTGGGCCTCTGTTCCAGGAAGAAGCGGAGAGCCCTCAAACCATCCTGGTGGGGGATGGAGGTGTAGAGAGATTGGACGCCCATCGTGAAGAGGAGGCGGTGGGGGCCAGGAAACTGGAAATTGTCAAAATGATGTAGGGCGTTAGAAGAGTCACGGATGTAGGTGGGAAGAGATTGGACCAGCAGAGAAAAGCTAGAATCAAGATAAGAAGAAATAAGTTCAGTGGGGCAGGAACAGGCTAAAATGATGGGTCTGCCGGGACAGTCCTGTTTGTGGATTTTGGGAAGGAGGTAGAAGCTCAAAAATTTCAGAGCATGACTGGTACCCTTTTTTTTTTTAAGTTTTACTTTGATTTTAGTTTTGCTTTATTTTTTATTTTCATTTCATTTTATTTTTATTTCGTTTCATCATTACACTTTCTTTTACCATGTGCCTGCCCACTTTTCTTTTCATGGCTTGCTTTTGGCTCAGGCTTTCATTATTCTGTCATTTAACGCTTTGTATTTCACAACACCATTAACTCACTTTTTGTCTTTGCCTTTATCCCATGACTTCCTTGTCAGTTATTCTCTGTGACCCTCTGTCATATCAACACCTTCCCATTTGTTATCTTTTGCCCCACTCCCACTTTATTTGCTTTAAACCTATTACATTTCTAACCTTTGCCAGTTCTGATGAAGGGTCACTGACCTGAAACGTTAACTCTGTTTCTCTCTCCACAGATGCTGCCAGACCTGCTGAGTATTTCCAGCACGTTTTGGTTTTATACCAAAGATGATGATGTTAGGACAAGGTGTTCAAATGCTTGATGAAAGTGGCAGATTGTTAAACATATGCCTTAAAGAAAGCGAGGCACAGAGGTTTAGGGAGGAAATTCCAGAGCTTAGACCCAGGCAGCTGAAGGTATGGCCACCAACGATGGAGCGATAAAAATTGGAGATGTTCAAGAGGTCAGAATTGGGGGAGCACAGAGATTGGAGAGTTATGGGGCTGGAGGAGGTTCCAGAGATAGGGAGGGATGAGGTGTTGCTGGACTGGGAGCCAATGTAAATCAGGTGAGCACAGGAGGTGATGGGTGAAAGGGATTTGATGCGAGTTAAGATGTGGGCAGAAGATTTTTGGATGAGCTGTAATTTCTGGAGGGTGGAAGATGGGAAACTGACCAGGAGAGGGTTGAAATAGTTGACAGCAATTCGAATTAGACTGAAATTTATTCAGGCTGAAATTAATTCTGACAGGTTTCAAACGGCATTCAATGGGTGTGGAGTTTGGAAAAGCTGAAATTATGTGGCCTCCCTTTAATCCCGAGGCCAGGAACCCAATTTAATGGGATGTGTGTCACACCAAGGAACAATATGACAAGTACAAAACTAACAAAAGGAAATAAATTAAAGCATATTGTGACTCGATCAAAATTCTGTATTCACCCAATTAAATGTGCCTCCCACCCTCTCGGTATGAATTTTAAATTGGAACCTGCACAAAGCACAGGTGAAAGTTACTGCAGAATTTTTCAGAAGGGTTTTAGTTAGTGGGATGAGGCGGAGGAGGGAGAGATAGAGAGGACAGATGGAGGGAACAGTTACTCGAGAGATGGGGGAGGAATAATGGCTTGCATCCCTCGCTATCCCTTCAAGATTCTGGAATTGCCCCAGTTAACTTCCTCCTCCCCGTCTTTGTGCCACAGTTGCTTTCTGGGGGGTTGCAGGGGCAGCAGTGGATGGATTGGGGGTGGGGGGGGTGGGGTGGTGTCAAGATTTTTTTTTTTTTTTTAAAGAGATACAGCACTGAAACAGGCCCTTCGGCCCACCGAGTCTGTGCCGAACATCAACCACCCATTTATACCAATCCTACACTAATCCCATATTCCTACCAAACATCCCCACCTGTCCCTATATTTCCCTACCACCTACCTATACTGGTGACAATTTATAATGGCCAATTTACCTATCAACCTGCAAGTCTTTTTGGCTTGTGGGAGGAAACCGGAGCACCCGGAGAAAACCCACGCAGACACAGGGAGAACTTGCAAACTCCACACAGGCAGTACACGGAATCGAACCCGGGTCCCTGGAGCTGTGAGGCTGCGGTGCTAACCACTGCGCCACTGTGCCGCCCCCAAAGATTCTGTTTTCTGCCAACCCCCCAACCACAGTAAGTTGGTCTAGAACAAGGGGTAGTTGGTTCCCGTTCCTGAGCAAAGCCCAACTGGCCCTTACTGGAACCCAGGGCTGCAGCAGGCAAAGGTAACCCCCCCAGCCCCCTCCCCGATCAGGTTTCCATTTGCCATTCACTCTATCAGCTCAGTCATGAGGAATAGCCATGAGGGCAGGCGAGCCCGTGGGAACACATCCTGGCAATGGTAGAGCATTCGGGAGGAGGGGGAGAAACAGCCTCAGAACACAGAAGTTGACGGAGACAGTCATGTTCCTTCACAGCTTTCCTGTGATTTCAGAAATAGTTTGCACCATAGCTTAAAATAGTACCAACAGAAACTAATTAACCAACATGTAACTCACACCCACACAGCAATCCCTCACAATGTGTTGCAACTTAAAAATGACAGAGCAACTTTGCCAATGTCATGCCAGAGCGTGCAAGTCCAGGTGGGTGGGTTGTCTCTCATCTCTACCAAGTCTGTATGCACAGTCAACTGTGTGTCTCCTATGTCTGTACACATGTATATCTCTCCATCTGACTCTGCTTGTGTATCAAGTCCTGGAAGGTTTTTCCTAGGACACAGCTGGAAGCCACTGAGTGGGGGATTTCCCCATGATGATCTGGTATGCCCTGCATACTGCTGAGAAGCCAGCAGCCCGAGTCTCTGTTTACTCACAGCAAGTGGAAGTGGCAGAGGTGAAGGCACAGGAACTGGAGCAAGACCGAGCAACCGAGACACTTCCTCCTCCGTAGTTTACACTATTCAAAAGCACGACATGCAAAGGAAATAAACTGCAAACAGCACCAACCAATTCAACGGGGCAATTGTCTCCGGACTCGAGCAACTGCATTGCATGGCTTGTAACTCTTCCCCAAATGACTACTGGGAACAGTCCTGTAGGTGGAAACAGCCCTGGGATACCATCCCCTGTGAGAGGGTTGTTAGACAGCAAGTTACTGTCAAGACCCAAGTTTAGTTGTGCCTACATTCAATGTCCACACTTGGGGTTGCCAACCCTCCAGGATTGTCCTGAAGTCATTGGGGATTAAAGATTAACCTCCATGGCACTCCTGCCAACTAAATTATAGGGGTTTCTTTTTCATTGAAAAACTTTTGTTTATTAGTTAGAAAAACATTGGAAATACAAGAAGGGAAAACAGCTTTTATAGAGAAAAAAATTTGTTCATGGGATTTGAATATCATTGGCAAGGTCAACATTTGTTGCCCATCCCTAATCACCCATGAGAAGGTGGTGGTGAGCCGCTTTCTTGAACTGCTGCAGTCCATGTGGTGCTGGTACACCCACAGTGCTGTTAGGAAAGGAGTTCAAGGATTTTGACCCAGCGGCAGTGAAGGAACGGAGATATGGTTCCAAGTCAGGATGGGGTGTGACTTGGGAGGAGAACTTGCAGGTGGTGACGGTCCCATGTGCTTGCTGTCCTTGTCCTTCTAGGAAGTAGATGTCACAGGCTTGGAAGGTGCTGTCTAAGGAGCCTTGGTACATTGCTGCAGTGCATCTTGTAGATGGTACACACTGCTGCCACTGTACAGCGGTGGTGCAGGGAGTGAATGTTTGTAGATGGGGTGCCAATCAAGCGGGCTTCTTTGTCCTGGATGGTATTGCGCTTCTTGAGTGTTGTTGGAGCTGCACCCATCCAGGCAAGTGGAGGGTATTCCATCACACTCCTAACCTGTGCCTTGTAGATGGTGGACAGGCTTTGGGGAGTCAGGTGGTGAGTTACTCGCCGCAGAATTCCCAGCCTCTGAGCTGCTCTTGTAGCCACGGTATTTATATGGCTGGTCCAGTTCCGTTTCTGGTCAATGGTAACCCCCAGGATGGTTATGGTGGGGAATTCAATGACGTTGAACTTTAAGGGGAGATGGTTAGATTCTCTCTTGTTGGAGATAGTCATTGCCTGGCACTTGTGTGGCGCAAATGTTTCTGGTCACTTCTCAGCCCATGTCAGAAAGTTGTCCAGGTCTTGCTGCATGTGGACGCAGACTGCTTCAGTACCTGAAGAGTTGCAAATATGACTGAACACTTTGCAATCATCAGCGAACATCCCCACATCTGACCTTATGATGGAGGGAAGGGCATTGATGAAGCAGCTGAAAATGGTTGGGCCTAGGATACTAGGTGCGACACCATCCAGGACAAAGAGGCTGCCTGATTGGCACCCCATCCATCAACTTCAACATTCAATCTCTCCATTTTATTCATTCACGGGATGAGGGCGTCGCTGGCCAGGCCAGCATTTATTGTCCATCCCTAATTGCCCTTGAGAAGGTGGTGGTAGCTGCCTTCTTGAACCGCTGCAGTCCATGTGGGGTAGGTACACCCACAGTGCTGTTAGGAAGGGAGTTCCAGGATTTTGACCCAGCGACAGTGAAGGAACGGCGATATAGTTCCAAGTCAGGATGGTGTGTGACTTGGAGGGGAACTTGCAGGTGGTGGTGTTCCCATGTATTTGCTGCCCTTGTCCTTCCTGTTGGTAGAGGTCGCGGGTTTGGAAGGTGCTGTCGAAGCAGCCTTGGTGCATTGCTGCAGTGCATCTGGTAGATGGTACACACTGCTGCCACGGTGCGTCGGTGGTAAAGGGAGTGAATGTTTGTAGATGGAGTTGCAATCAAGCGGGCCGCTTTGTCCAGAATGGTGTCGAGCTTCTTGAGTGTTGTTGGAGCTGCACCCATCCAGGCAAGTGGAGAGTATTCCATCACACTCCTGACTTGTGCTTTGTAGATTGTGGACAAGCTTTGGGGAGTCAGGAGGTGAGTTACTTGCCTCAGGATTCCCAGCCTCTGACCTGCTCTTGTAGCCACGGTATTTATATGGCTACTCCAGTTCAGTTTTCGGTCAATCCTCTAGGATGTTGATAGTGGGGGATTCAGCGATGGTAATGCCGTTGAATGTCAAGGGGAGATGGTTAGATTCTCTTTTGTTGGAGATGGTCATTGCCTGGCACTTGTGTGGCGCGAATGTTACTTGCCACTTATCAGCCCAAGCCTGGATATTGTCCAGGTCTTGCTGCATTTCTACACAGACTGCTTCAGTATCTGAGGAGTTGCGAATGGTGCTGAACATTGTGCAATCATCAGCGAACATCCCCACTTCTGACCTTATGATTGAAAGGTCATTGATGAAGCAGCTGAAGATGTTTGGGCCTAGGACACTACCCTGAGGTACTCCTGCAGTGATGTCGTGGAGCTCAGATGATTGACCTCCAACAACCACAACCATCTTCCTTTGCGCGAGGTATGACTCCAACCAGCGGAGGGTTTTCCCCCTGATTCCTATTGACTCCAGTTTTGCTAGGGCTCCTTGATGCCACACTCGGTCAAATGCTGCCTTGATGTCAAGGGCAGTCACTCTCACCTCAGCTCTTGAGTTCAGCTCTTTTGTCCATGTTTGAACCAAGGCTGTAATGAGGTCAGCAGCTGAGTGGCCCTGACGGAACCCAAATTGAGCGTCACTAAGCAGGTTGTTGCTAAGCAAGTGCCGCTTGATGGCACTGTTGATGACACCTTCCATCACTTTACTGATGATGGAGAGTAGGCTAATGGGGCGGTAGTTGGCCAGGTTGGATTTGTCCTGCTTTGTGTACAGGACATACCTGGGCAATTTTCCACATTGCAGGGTAGATGCCAGTGTTATAGCTATACTGGAACAGCTTGGCTAGGGGCGCGGCAAGTTCTGGAGCACAGGCCTTCAGTACTATTGCCGGAATATTGTCAGGGCCCATAGCTTTTGCAGTATCCAGTGTCTTCAGTCGTTTCTTGATATCACGTGGAGTGAATCGAATTGGCTGAAGTCTGGCATCTGTGATGCTGGGGACTTCAGGAGGAGGCCAAGATGGATCAACAACTCGGCACTTCTGGCTGAAGATTGTTGCAAATGCTTCAGCCTTATCTTTCGCACTGATGTGCTGGGCTCTCCCATCATTGAGGATGGGGATATTTGTGGAGCCACCTCCTCCAGTTAGTTGTTTAATTGTCCACCACCATTCACGGCTGGATGTGGCAGGACTGCAGAGCTTAGATCTGATCCGTTGGTTATGGGATCGCTTAGCTCTGTCTATCGCATGCTGCTTACGCAGTTTGGCATGCAAGTAGTCCTGGGTTGTAGCTTCACCAGGTTGACACCTCATTTTGAGGTATGCCTGGTGCTGCTCCTGGCATGCCCTCCTGCACTCTTCATTGAACCAGGTCTCCTGGCTTGATGGTAATGGTAGAGTGGGGGATATGCCGGGCCATGAGGTTACAGATTGTGGTTGAGTACAATTCTGCTGCTGCTGATGGCCCACAGTGCCTCATGGATGACCAGTTTTGCATTGCTAGATCCGTTCGAAATCTATCTCATTCAGCACGGTGATAGTGCCACACAACACAATGGACGGTATCCTCAATGTGAAGGCGGGACTTCGTCTCCACAAGGACTGTGCGGTGGTCACTCCTACCAATACTGTCATGGACAGATGCATCTGCAGCAGGCAGATTGGTGAGGACGAGGTCGAGTATGTTTTTCCCTCTTGTTGGTTCCCCCACCACCTGCCGCAGACCCAGTCTAGCAGCCATGTCCTTTAGGACTCGGCCAGCTCGGTTAGTAGTGGTGCTACCGAGCCACTCATGGTGGTGGACATTGAAGTCCCCCACCCAGAGTACATTTTGTGCCCTTGCCACCCTCAGTGCTTCCTCCAAGTGGTGTTCAACCTGGAGGAGTACTGAGTCATCAGCTGAGGGAGGGCGGTAGGTGGTAATCAGTAGGAGGTTACCTTGCCCATATTTAACCTGATGCCATGAGACTTCATGAGGTCCGGAGTCGATGTTGAGGACTCCCAGGGCAACTCCCTCCCTACTGTATACCACTGTGCCACCACCTCTGGTGGGTCTGTCCTGCCGGTGGGACAGGACGTACCCGGGGATGGTGATGGCAGTGTCTGGGACATTGTCTGTCAGGTATGATTCCGTGAGTATGACTATGTCAGGCTGTTGCTTGACTAGTCTGTGGGACAGCTCTCCCAACTTTGGCACAAGCCCCCAGATGTTAGTAAGGAGGACTTTGTAGGGTCGACAGGGCTGGGTTTGCCGTTGTCGTTTCCGGTGCCTCGGTCGATGCCGGGTGGTCCATCCGGTTTCATTCCTTTTTATAGACTTTGTAGCGGTTAGGTACAACTGAGTGGCTTGCTAGGCCATTTCAGAGGGCATGTAAGAGTTAACCACATTGCTGTGGGTCTGGAGTCACATGTCGGCCAGACCAGGTAAGGACAGCAGATTTCCTTCCCTAAAGGACATTCGTGAACCAGATGGGTTTTTACAACAATTGACAATGGTTTCATGGCCTTCATTAGACTAGTTTTTAATTCCAGATTTTTATTAAGTTTAAATTTCACCTTCTGCTGTGGTGGGATTCGAACCCATGTCCCCAGAGGAATACCCTGGGTCTCTGGGTTACTAGTCCAGTGATAATACCACTACGCCACCGCCTACCCATGGGAACTCCTGCAGTGATGTCCTGGGGCTAAGATGATTGACCTCCAATAACCACAACCATCTTCCTTTGTGCCAGGTCCGATTCCAACCAGTGGAGAGTTTTCCCCCCGATTACCATTGGCTCCAGTTTTGTTGGAGCTCCTTGATGCCATACCCGGTCAAATGCTGCCTTGATACAAGGGCAGTCACTCTCACCTCACCTCTCGAGTTCAGCTCTCTTTTCCATGTTTGGATCAAGGTGTAATGAGGTCAGGAGCTGAGTGGCCGTGGCAGAACACAAACTGAACTCCGGTGAGCAGATTGTTGCTGTGCAAGTGTTGCTTGACAGCACTGACTATGACGCATGGCAAGGACGAGGGCAAGTAGTTTTTTCCCTTTTGTTGGTTCCGTCACCACCTCCCGCAGACCCAGTCTCGCAGAGCTGTCCTTTAGGACTCAGCCAGCAGTGGTGCTACTGAGCCACGCTTGCTAATGGACTTTGAAGTCCCCCATCCTGAATACATTCTGTGCCCTTGTAAACCTCAGTGCTTCTTCTAAGTGGTGTTCAACATGCAGAAGTAGTGATTCATCAGCTGAGGGAGGGTGGTAGATGGTAATCAGCACAAGGTTTCCTTGCCCATCTTTGACCTGATGCCATGAGACTTTGAGTGGTCTGGAGTCAATGTTGAGGACTCCTAGGGCCACCCCCTCCTGACAGCATACCACTGTGCCGCCACCTCTGTTGGGTCTGTCCTGCTGGTGGGACAGGACATACCAAGGGATGGGGATGGAGGAATCTGGGACATTGTAAAAGGTATGATTCAGAATAAAGACCCCCCCTCCCTTGACAAATAGGAAAAAAAAGGTATGATTCCGTGAGTATGACTATGTCAGGCTGTTGCTTGACTCGTCTGTGGGACAGCTCTCCCAATTTTGGCACAAGCCCCCAGATGTTCGTGAGGAGGACTTTTAAGGGTCAACTGGGCAGGGTGTGCCTTTGTCATTTCCGATGCCTAGGTCGATACCAGGTGGTCCATCCAGTTTTATTCTTATCTGACTTTTCTGTAGTGGTTTGATACAACTGAGTGGCTTGCTAGGCCTTTTCAGAGGGCAGTTAAGAGTCAATCACATTACTGTGGGTCTAAAGTCACATGGAGGCCAGACTGGGTAAGGACAGAAGATTTCCTTCCTAAAGGACATTAGCGAACCAGACGGGTTTTTACGACAATCCGGTTGCTTCTTGATCACCATTACCGAGACTAGAATTTTTATTCCAGATTTTTTTGTATCGATTAAAAGAATTTAAATTCCACCAACTGCCATAGTGGGATTTGAACGTTTGTCTTTGGAGATTTCGTCCAAGCCTCTGGGTCATTGGACAGTGACAAAACCACTATGCTACCATGTTTGACCAGATAGGTCAATGGGAGGTCATATGATGAAACGTCCAGGAATACGGTCAGAGTTGTCAATTTTGGGACACCCACACTCACAATGCTTATGACAGATCCAAATAAAGGAAATCGCTATAAATATTCAGTTTAATTGCTATGGGCTTCCTGGGACGAGGCAGTGGGACATCCAAGTTGTGACACAATTTAACACTGCAGCCACATGAACTGTGAAAAACACCAAGTTAACAGTTATAAAACTGCCCTTCCAAACTCGGGTTGTACCTGGACAGAATATAACACTGGGGAAGAGCACTGGTAGATACGTGTGTGGTCACTAAGGTAGGTGGTAGAGATGGAAGTATTTTGAGATGAAGATTTAATAAGAATATTTGTGACCTGTGTTCAGTGATTTGCGGAGTTTAATAAGTAAATCCAGTGATAAGATCCATGCATGGCCCCCCTGTACATCAGCCCAGCTACATGCACATAAAACATATTAATTTCAATCTCTGTGGTAATCCACCATTTCCTGTCAACAAGCTACAGACATCAGTGTATCTAGGCCACCTGTTCGGTAGCACTTGATGTTATAATGTAGAAAATGCAGCAGTCAATTTGTGTACAGCAAGTTCTCACAAATACGAATTAGTTAACAGCTCATTATTAGGTTATTGGTTGAGGGATAAACATTGGCCAGGGTTAGGGTTCAGGAGAACTTCCCTGCTCTCCGTCAAATAGTGTCATGGGATCTTTTACATCCACCTGGGGCCAATATTGATCCCTCAACCCATCACATTGCTGTTTGTGGGAGCTTGCTGTGCACCCTACATTATAATAGTGACTACACTGCAAAAAAGTGCTCCATTGGCTGTGAAGCACTTTGGAACATCCTGAGTTCGGGAAAGGCGCTATAGAAATGAAAGTCCTTTATTGCTTAAGAGAGACATTGATTAGAAGTGCTGAATCGCAAAATTCAGGCTTGTTGCAACGTAAATTGGTCTGTTGATGATGGTGATCAAACCCTTGGACCACAGGAAAACACAATGTAATCTGATTAGAACCTGCCTTGTTGCAAATTCTCACAGACGTCTGGGTGATCGCTGCACCCACTCACTGACTGCAGTGAGGCAGCTGAGAAAAAGGTCAGAGCCTATGGAGTGTTTATGTTATCCTTCTCTGCTTGGAAGAGTGAGATATCAAGATCAAAAATACCTTTGAAGCACATCTTCAAAAGGTGAGGCACCTCGAACAAATCGGCCTCACTTAATAAACACTAAGTGCCCCACTCAGCCCAAAGCCAGGCCGAGTGAAGAACAGGCCCAGAAGATGTAGGAGGAGCAGGATAGGAGGTGGCCTCCAGGTCCCACAAGGAAAGCTAAGGACTCACCCTCAATTTCCCAAATGCATGACCTTCACATATGCCCCCCGCTGATCTCAGAACCCAGTCCCACCCCCTCCCTGGGGCATTATTGCTGCAAGATGATTACTGGTGGGATTTAAATGAAGTCTTGGATTTAAAATAGCCCAGACTGCATTTCAGGAACAGAGGGAGAGTCTCAACCTCTCCCATCATCTATCCAAAACACCGAGAGTTTAAATTCTCGTGTTCAAATCCTTCCATGGCCTGACCCCTCCTCCAACTCCACAACCCTCAGATCTCTGCGCTCCTCCAAACCTGTTCTCTTGAGCATCACTGATTTTAATCACCCCACCATTCATGGTCATGCTTTCAGCTGCCTGGGACCTAAGCTGTGGAATTCCCTCCCTAAACCTCTCCAACTCTCTCTCCTCCAAGACACTCCTTAAAACCTACCTTTTTGATCGTCTTTTTTTCATTTGTCCCAATATCTCCAAATGCAGCTCGGTGTCAAACTTTTCTCCACTAATACTCCTGTGAAACGCCCTGGAATGTTTTATGATGTTAAAGGCATTATATACCTGCAAGTAGTAAATGTTTAAAATCGGAACCTACTTCTCTATTTCTCCAATTACCATAAGCTTTGTAACTTATCTGCAAATTATATATCTGATGTTTGAATTTTAAAATAAATAAAAGAGACAGTTGTAACAACTTTAAAATAAGCACTGAATTACGTCTTTGCCCCTTTGGTAGGTTTACCAACACTGATTGGATGTATTCCTGGAGGTTTCACCACATGATCGCCAACCTTCAACCACCCCACCCCCTCACTCCTTCCCACTGGTCGACTGACATGTCAATCCTCCTGTTGCCCCACCTTCCCAGAGCAAGCAGGCTCTGTTACCCAATTAAATGATTCTTGACTATCAGTCAAAATGTTCACATTCCCATCACCAATATTTTTGTAACTAATAAAAGTTCAAAAGAAAAAAGCATTTTCAAAAGGCTGCATTTGTTGACAACGCAACTACTAGGTGCCACAGTACTTGTACATGCGCAAATGCAGCCTCTTCCACTGAAACATCAGTGTCTGCAACCTTTTAGGCAGCTGCCAGGATTAAAGGTTGCACTGCTCAATTGATCACAAAAAACAAATTAAATTCAATTGCTGCGATCCCACTCCACCCCCAACAATATCCCGCTTCTCTTCGCCGGTGCTGCCTCCCGCGCCCATCTGCTCGCCACTCGCTCCCGGCCTCGTCCCTGCTTTCCCTCAGCAGATACATGGGAACACCACCACCTGCAAGTTCCCTCCCAAGTCACACACCATCCTGACTTGGAACTATATCGCCGTTCCTTCACTGTCGCTGGGTCAAAATCCTGGAACTCCCTTCCTAACAGCACTGTGGGTTTAGCTACCCCACATGGACTGCAGTGGTTCAAGAAGGCGCCTCATCACCACTTTTTCAAGGGCAATTAGGGATGGGCAATAAATGCTGGCCTGGCTAGTGATGCCCACATCTCATGAATGAATAAAAAAAAGCCGCTCACTTCGCTCACCAGTTCAAGCCCCACCCCCGTCGGCTGCTCGCTCCAGGCCTCGCCGCTTCTCCCCCCCTGCCCCCTGCCCCCTCCCGCTTCTCCCCCTCTTCCCCCTGCTCCCTCCCGCTTCTCCCCCCGCCCCCTCCCGCTTCTCCCCCCGCCCCCTCCCGCTTCCTCCCGCTTCTCCCCCCGCCCCCTCCCGCTTCTCCCCCCGCCCCCTCCCGCTTCTCCCCCCCGCTTCTCCCCCCTGCTCCCTCCCGCTTCTCCCCCCTGCTCCCTCCCGCTTCTCCCCCCTGCTCCCTCCCGCTTCTCCCCCCTGCTCCCTCCCGCTTCTCCCCCCGCCCCCTCCCGCTTCCTCCCGCTTCTCCCCCCGCCCCCTCCCGCTTCCTCCCGCTTCTCCCCCCGCCCCCTCCCGCTTCCTCCCCCTCCCGCTTCCTCCCGCTTCTCCCCCCGCCCCCTCCCGCTTCCTCCCGCTTCTCCCCCCGCTTCTCCCCCCTGCTCCCTCCCGCTTCTCCCCCCCGCCCCTGCAAGCTTCTCCCCCCACCCCATGCTCCCTCCCGCTTCTTCCCCCTGCCCTCTGCTCCCTCCCGCTTCTTCCTCTTCCCTGCTCCTACTCCCCATGGGGGAAGCGAGGGACAGAGTGGCAAGATAAGGGCAGGCAGGGGAGGGAAAGGAGACTGCAAGAAAGAGACTTGGGGGAAGGGAGTGGAGGCTGCGTTCCTGCCGGTTGGTGAGGCTAGATGACGTTGCAGTACGACTATGCAACGACGTTTTTAATATAGTCCTGGCAAGAAGGTAGGCTGCACACGCGCAGCATCTTACTGACAGAAAGAGACAGTGCTGTACACCTGCGCACCTGGGAATGCTCCGATGTCGGGGCGCAGGATGCGTTGTCAGGGGTCATTTGTTTTCAAAACACATTTTTAAAAAAACACCAGTAATGGTTTTGCTGACTGCAGTGTCCTGCAGATTCAGCAAGCCTTTCTTTTGGCCCAATTAGAACATAGAACATTTGTTTTTTGGGAGGGCGTATGAATACAAAGTAAGAGAAACAATGGCCGTAATTTTACATCACCCCGACAAGCCGGATGGCGGCGGGGAGCGGTGGGGGGGGGGGGTGGCGTAAAATGGAACAGGAGGCTCCGGGAAGCCTTCCTGATCTGCTCCCACCTCCGCCCCACTTTACGTCGGAGGGGGCGAGAAACGGGCCGCCCGCCCCAGGCCAATCAAGGCCTTTAAGTTGCGAATTAATGGCCACTTAAGGACCTTCGCCCGCCTCCATGTGGATTTTACACATGGCAAGCGGGCGTCCTGGAGCCGGGAAAGGCTGCCTGGTGAAAGCTGGTAGCCCCTCAGCGCCCCAGAGGCGGCGGGCCCTGAAAATAAGGCACAGGGTGCCCAATTGAAGGCTGCCCTGGCTTCCCCAACCACCCCCAGGACCCAACATGCCCCCCTTCCCCCCTAACGACCACCCTTGCCTCGCCGGGGCCCAACCAATTACCCCCGGTGAGCCAACCAAAACTCACCTGGAATCCCGGCTCTATGTCTACATCTGCCATCGGCTGGACCGCAGTCCCAGCAATGGCCAGCGCTCCCAGTGGCGCTACTGGGACTAACAGCTGCCGGCCCGCTGATTGGCCGGCAGCTCAATGAGGCGGGACCTCCTCCCTCATGCGAGTGGAAGTTCCGCCTCGGAACAGTTGAAGCCCGGGGACCCGTAAAATGCGGGACCAATCCCCAGGCTAGGCGGAAGTGGGTTCGCCACCGACTTCTACATCGGTGGGCAGCTCCCGTTTGCCCAACGTAAAATCCAGCCCTATATTGAGGGAAGGAGTCAGAAATTATGCATCGTGGTTTTTTTAAAACTTAATTTCCCCCATCCCACCACTGCCCAGTGGTGAAGACTCCTTCCTGGAATACTAACTTTAACTGCAACCCTGTCCTTGCCCCCTGCAAGTTTAGTATCAGTTACAGCTTTGGCCGAATTATACAATGATTTTGAATTTAGACTGGGAGCAGCCAAGCTGACAGCCATCAAACCAGAGGAGAAACACGCACTCAACTCAAAGAAGATCCTGCGACACTTGGTGCTTAGACTAGTTCCAGCACGGTTCCTGCCATCAGTCCAGTGTGATTGCTGGGCCAGAAATGAGAGGATCCCATAACAACTTTACCAAGAATCCAGACAAAAGAGACGTTTACCTTGTAAACCTGCCCATATGTGCCATTGCCAACAAGTTCCACTAGTTCAAAAATACCAGCAGGATCCTGAAAAAGAAACAGAAAAGCAGAAATAGAGTTACAACTCGTCAACAAATACAAGTTATTTAAACAATAAATCACAACAATGCAGCCAATGTCACCTGGCCTATTAATTATATGGTGTCTCCCCAGCTTCTCCACGCAGCACAGTGGTGCAGTGGTTAGCACCGTAGCCTCACAGCTCCAGCGACCCGGGTTCAAATCTGGGTACTGCCTGTGTGGAGTTTGCAAGTTCTCCCTGTGTCTGCGTGGGTTTCCTCCGGGTGCTCCGGTTTCTTCCCACATGCCAAAGACTTGCAGGGTGATAGGTTAATTGGCCATTATAAATTGCCTCTAGTATAGGTAGGTGGTAGGGAAATATAGGAACAGGTGGGGATGTGGTAGGAATATGGAATTAGGGTAGGATTAGTATAAGTGGGTGGTTGATGGTCGGCACAGACTCGGTGGGCCGAAGGGCCTGTTTCAGTGCTGTATCTCTTAAAAAAAAGCATGCGAAACAGGAGGAGGCCATTCAGCCTCTTGAGCCTGTTCCATCATTCAATCAGATTGTGGCTGATCTGTATCTAAATTCCATTTACCAGCTTTGGTTCCATAACCTTTAACAACCCGTCATGCTAGGCCCTCACCTGCCAAGAATGAGGCACATTCATTTTGTCATGAAGATTGATTTTAAACTGTTACTGGAGTGAAGAAAGGACTTGTTAAACAGATCAGCTGTGGCTGGAAAAGACATTTGCATATTAACAAACGGTGATTGGAAGAACAAAAGGACCATTCCCTGACACATTCAACCCACAATGGACCTCGATCACCAGATACTGTGTGTAAGAGGAGCATTCCAGAGACTGCTAAGGAGATACAATCCAAGATGTGGTCAGAACAGTTAGTCACATGACTATATTATATATTAGTCACATGACTAATCTGCTGGGCAACCTGGGTTTTTCTGAATTGTACAAACAGTTTGAACTGGGAGTGTCTGTTTGCTCCTGGACTGAGAAGATCTCTCTCCTGTCTGCTCCCATCTCTTTCTCACAAGCCTCTGAATCTACTAAAGGCACATGAACCCCAAGAGAGAAAAGTCTCCTACAGTGAACAAGGTTTAAGAAGAATACCTCGCCCCAACGAAAAGCAAGATTTACCTACAATCAAGGACTCTACAGTGAGCTCGAAGAATCGTAACAATGACTCTTCAGATATTGCCTCAAACATTTCCACTTTATTTTTCTTCTGCTCTTTTCAGTCTCTATTTGCATGTGTGTATCGCATATGTATGCTAGCGTGGGGCGTGTCCTGTATCCTTAGGCGTTAACCGAATTAGAGTTCAAGTTTAATAAATTTCAACTTTTCTTCTTTAAGCCTAAGAAAGCCTATTTGTCCTGCTTTCTTTGCCTTATAATTGGAAAGCGGTGAACAAGGATTCACCAAGGGGGAGCTAAAAACAAGGTGTGTTTAAACCCTGTTACAGTAAGATCAGGTGAAGGCTGAAAGCGAACCCTAGACCTCTTTCTCATCTAGTCGTAACACAACCTAACTAAAATCTCAGAATTGAAAATTTCATGTGAGCCCAGCATCCACAATCTTGTGTGTGGAGGGGGTGCTGTTAAAAGAGCGTTCCAGATTTCCACCCGATTGGCCTGGCCCTATTTTAATATTATGCATCCTTTCTCTGGACTCTCACCAAAAGAAATAGTTTCTCTCTATTTACCCTGTCGCATTTAAACACCTCGCTTCGATTGTTCTTCAACCAGGTAAACTCAAAAGGAATGAGCAGTTCTCAAAGGCTGCCCTTCACCTGATACATCAAACACAACAGAGAAAAGAACAAGACATTCTTTACTGTTCCAGAAAAGAGCGGGGAGTTTTCTCCGATGTCCTGACCAACATTCACCACCACAGCGAGATTAACTGTTACAACTCTTTGCAGAATCTTGCTGTGCACCAGGCAGCTGCTTTAAATTTGTTGTTGGGATGTGGGCGTCGCTGGCCAGGCCAGTATTTATTGCCCATTCCTAATTTCCCTCGAGAAGGTGGTGGTGAGCTGCCTTCTTGAACCGCTGCAGTCCATGTGAGGTAGGTACACCCACAGTGCTGTTAGGAAGGGAGTTCCAGGATTTTGACCCAGCGACAGTGAAGGAACGGTGATATAGTTCCAAGTCAGGATGGTGTGTGAGTTGGGAGGGAACTTGCAGGTGGTGGTGTTCCCATGCGTCTGCTGCCCTTGTCCTTCTAGGAGGTAGAGGTCGCAGGTTTGGAAGGTGCTGTCGAAGGAGCCTTAGTGAGTTGCTGCAGTGCATCTTGTAGATGGTACACACTGCTGCCACTGTGCATCGGTGGTGAGAGAGTGAATGTTTGTGAATGGGGTACCAATCAAGCGGGCTGATTTGTCCTGGATAATGTCTATCTTCTTGAGTGTTGTTGGAGCTGCACTAATCCTACATACACAACACTGAGTATTTCATTGGCTCTGAAAGCGTTTTGGGACATCCCAAGATTGTGAAATGCATCAGGTAATTGCAAATTCTGTCTTTCAAGAAGATTAAAAAGAGTCCAGAGAGAAACTATTTCCTCTGGTGTGGGGAGTCCAGAATATGGAGGAGTCATAAGCTTAACATAGCACTTCTTCACACAAAGGGACGTGAAAATCTGGAACTCTCGCCCCCCAAAAAACCGTTGTGACAGAGGGTAAATTGGAAATCTAAAAATAGAGATTGATAGACTTTTGTTTGGTACGGGTATTAAAGGGATATGGAACCAAGGAAGGTGGATGGACTTATACTGATATCTCATGACATAACTGAATGTCAGAATTGGCTAGAGGGGCTGAATGACCTCCTCCTGTTCCGGTAAACATGAAACCAAACTGCACCAGACTAGGGAAGAAGATTAATCCTGGCCCTTGCTAGGTGCTGGTTATCCGGTTACATTGTTAATTAGAAATGAAGAATAATTCTGGGTGGGGTGGGGGGAAAAGAGGAAGGAAGGGAATGGAGGAGTCAGAATCACTTTAGAATGCGATTGTCGGTTCAACATTGTGTAATTTTCTTCCTTTCAGGTGTTAAGGAACGCAAGCTCCAGCAGCTGATGGCGACTGATGCCCCTCCAGATCCTTCTTCCCGTTCACATCCCTCTGACCCCACCCCTTCCGATCTGACCCCTTGCCATGTATTCACTGTACCCTCTGACCTCCCCCTCTCTGACGCTGAACGTTCTGTACTCAGCAAAGGACTCAGTTTTATCCCCTTACGTCCCCACCTCAATGAATTTCGTGCTCGGCATGACGTTGAGCTCTTCTTCCGTCACCTCCGCCTCCGGGCTCACTTCTTGGACCATGAACCCACCACCGAACATCAAGCTACTGTCCAGAGGACTGTCACTGACCTCATCTCCTCTGGAGATCTTCCCTCTACAGCTTCCAACCTCATAGTCCCGCAACCCCAGACAGCCCGCTTCTACCTCCTTCCTAAAATCCACAAACAGGACTGTCCCAACAGACCTATTGTTTCAGCCTGTTCCAGCCCCACTGAACCCATTTCTTCCTATCTTGACTCTATCTTTTCTCTTCTGGTCCAGTCTCTTCCCACTTACATCCGTGACTCTTCTGATGCCCTACGTCATTTTGACAATTTCCAGTTTCCTGGCCCCAACTGCCTCCTCTTCATTATGGACGTCCAATCTCTCCACACCTCTATCCCCCACCAGGACGATTTGAGGGCACTCTGCTTTGTCCTTGAACAGCGGCCCAACCAGTCCCCACCCACCACCACCCTCCTCCGCCTGGCTGAATTTGTTCTCACATTGAACAAGCTCTCCTTCAACTCCACTCACTTCCTTCAAGTTAAAGGTGTTGCTATGGGTACCCGCATGGGCCCTAATTATGCCTGTCTTTTTGTGGGATATGTCGAACATTCCTTGTTCCAGTCCTACTCTGGCTCCCTCCCCCAACTCTTTTTCCAGGACATTGATGACAGTATCGGTGCAGTTTCCCGTTCCCGCCCTGAACTGGAAAACTTTATCAACTTTGCTTCTAATTTCCACCCTTCTCTCACCTTTACATGGTCCATCTCCGACACCTCCCTTCCCTTCCTTGACTTCTCTGTCTCCACCTCTGGGGATAGGTTGTCTACTAATATCCATTATAAGCCCACCGACTCCCACAGCTACCTCGACTACACTTCTTCACACCCTACCTCCTGTAAGGACTCCATTCCATTCTCCCAGTTTCTCTGTCTTCGACGCATCTGCTCTGATGATGCTACCTTCTATGACAGCGCTTCTGATATGTCTTCCTTTTTCCTCAACCAAGGATTCCAACCCCCCCACCCCACCCCACTGTTGTTGACAGGGCCCTCTACCATGTCTGGCCCATTTCCCGCACCTCTACCCTCATCCCTTCCCCTCACTCTCAGAACTGCGACAGAGTTCCCCTTGTCCTCACTTTCCACCCTATCAGCCTCCATATCCAAAGGATGATCCTCTGCCATTTCCATCACCTCCAGCGTGATGCCACTACCAAACGCATCTTCCCCTCCTTTCCCATTCCCTCCGCGACACCCTGGTCCACTCCATGACTCCCACCATCTCGTCCCCTTCCCACAGCACCTTCCCCTGCAATCGCAAGAGGTGTAATACCTGCCCATTTACCTCCTCTCTCCTCACTATCCCAGGCCCAAAACGCTCCTTTCAGGTGAAGCAGCGATTTACTTGTACTTCTTTCAATGTAGTATACTGTATTCGCTGCTCACAATGTGGCCTCCTCTACATTGGGGAGTTCAACCGCAGACTGGGTGACCGCTTTGTCACCTCCGCTCAGTCCGAAAGCATGACCCCAAGCTTCCAGTTGCTTGCCATTTCAACACTCCCCCCTGCTCTCATGCTCACATCTCTGTCCTGGGATTGCTGCAGTGTTCCAGTGAATATCAACGCAAGCTCGAGGAACAGCATCTCATTTACCGATTAGGCACGCTACAGCCTGCCGGACTGAACACTGAATTCAATCATTTCAGAGCATGACAGGCCCCCCCAATTTACTTTTTAGTTATTTTTTCTTTTTTAATATTTGTTTGCATTTATTTTATTTTATCTTAGTTTGTTCAGTTTGCCTACCCACTGTTTTTTTTTTCATGTTTGTGCTTGTGGCTGTTCAGTTTTCAGTCCATTAACACCCTATCTGTACTAATGCGTTGTCTTTCAGCACACCATTAACGTATTGTTAGCCTTTGCTCCACAACCTTCTGGTCAGCTTTTCTGGGACCTTGTCCTAGCGACACCTTCTCCTTTGTTATCTCTTGCCCCACCCCCACTTTACTTGCTGAAAACCTTTCACATTTCTAATATCTGCTAGTTCTGAAGAAGGGTCACTGACCTGAAACGTTAACTCTGCTTCTCTCTCCACAGATGCTGCCTGAGCTGCTGAGTATTTCCAGCATTTCTTGTTTTTATATCCCTTTCTTTATCTCTCCTGCCTATCACAGCCCATCCCATTTGTTCTTTACATCCCTATCTCACTCGGCGGAAACCCACACAGTCACAGAGGAGAACTTGCAAACTCCGCACAGGCAGTACCCAGAACTGAACCCGGGACACTGGAGCTGTGAGACTTCGGTGCTAACCACTGCGCCCCTGTGCAGGATTCCTTACAGGTCCTTTTTTTCTGTTCTTCCTCATTTTCAGCCAGTGGTTCCTGGCACGGAGTTCAATCATCACAGAAGCTTGAATGAGGAGAAGGTCCAATTCACTCCTCAAATGTCTCACTAGTATTGCATCCAAGATGCTGTGCACAGAATTCAGGTTGCCTGGACCAAAGGGGATGACAGCAGTCAGCTCCTGATGATCACACACTGTGTCTCCTGATGCAGGAACAGGCCATATGTTGTCATCGCATGCCAAGACCTTCAATAGAATAACTGGCTGATGATGTGAGTGTGTTATGGTGAAAGGCTTTTGATGCAAATTGACAACTTGTATTTATACAGTACTTTTAACTCAGTAAAACGTCCCAAGGTGCTTGTAGAAACGTTATCAAAAATATTTGACACTGAGCCACATATGATGATATTAGGTCAGGTGACCTAAAGCTTGGTCAAAGAGGTAGGTTTTAAGAAACATCTTAAAAGGAGAGTGCGAGAGGTAGACAGGTGGAGAGGTTTCGGGAGGGAATACTAGAGCCTAGGGAGCTGAAGGCACGGCTGCCAATGGTGGAGTGATGACACCTGGAGATGCGTGAAGGGCCAAAATTGGAGAAGCATGGAGGTTTGAGGGTTGTGAAGTTGGAGATTACAGAGATAGGGAGGTGGTGAGGCCATGGAGGGATTTGAAAACTTGGATGAGTTTTTTTTTTAAGAAAAAAAAATGAGGCATTGCTGGACCAGGAGCCAATGTAGCTCACTAAACACAGGGATGATGGGTGAACAAGTCGGGATATGGCAACAGATGTGGTGCCGATTGTGGGAATGTTTGATGTGTTGGCAGTGGGAGGTAATACTGGCAGCTCCCAGCACAGAGGTCCCTTCACCTCAACAAACGCAGAATTCACTTGGCAATGAAGCCCCCACAACTGACTAATGGCACACATCAGCAAACGCACGGTCAATCTACCCGTTTCCCCATTCATCTCAATTCCACCAAGCACCAGCTCCCCTTGATAATATGTGACTTTCAATGAGTGATGACCTCAGATTTACCACACGCATTCAAATGTTTCTCTTACTTAAAAAAGGTCAATTGCCGTCATGGGAAGGATTCAGCATGGCCACGCATTTACATGCAAAGTGGGAACACGATGCACAAAGTGGGATCGATTCACCCAACTCATCTTTCATAATTTGATGGACTTGCTCTCACTGATAATTTGATGTGGATTCTCCTCCCTCACGCCCACCACAATGGATACATGGAACCAAGTGGTTTCCATCATGACATTCCGGGATTTGAGAGCTCAATCTAGGCCAGCCCTTCAGTGCAGGACTGAGGGCGCACGGTGTTGTTAAGGGCACAGACCATGGGCAAAGTTGCCTATGGCTCAGTTAGTAGCACACTCACCTCTGAGTCAGAAGGTTGCAGGGTCAAGTCCGACTCCAGGACTTAAATCTAAAAATCAAGGCCGACACTTCCTTGCAATACAGAAGGAGTGGTGTACTGTTGGAGGTGCTGCCTTTCTGAGGCAACATTAAACTAAGGCCCCGTCTGCACTCTTTGGTGAATGGAAAAGATCCCATGGCACTGTTTTTGAAGAGCAGGGGACTTCTGCCCTGTGTCCTGGGCCAATCCTTATTCCTCATCAACACCATGAAAACAGATAATGATCTAGTCATTATCACATCGCTAATGTGGGTGCTGGCTGTGTGGAAATTGGCTGCACAGCTTCCCACTTTCAGCTGTGACTACACAACAGCAGCAAAATCTTATATTTATATAGCATCTTTAATGTCATAAAATGTTTCAAAGTGCTTCACAGGGGCATTATAAAACAAAATACAACCTCAAGCCACATGAGATATTACACCAGATGAACGAAAGAGGCAGGTGGAATGTCTTAAAAGGAGAAAATGAAGTGGAGGGGTTTAAGGAGGGTATTCCTGAGCTTAAGGCCAAGGCCATGGCAACTGAAGGCACAGCCACCAATGGTGTAGCAATTAAAATTGGGGATTCTCAAGAGGTCAGAATTAGATGAATGCAGATATCTTGGAGGATTGTGGGGCTGGAGGATGCTACAGAGATAGAGAGGGGCGAGGCCATGGAGGGATTTGAAAACAAGGATGAGAATTTTAAAATCACGATGTTGTTTGACTGGGAGCCAATGTCGGTCAGCGAGCACAGAAGTGACAGGTGAATGGGACTCTCTGCGAGTTAAGGCTCGGGCAGCAGAGTTTGGGATGATCTCAAGTTTACAGAGTAGAATGTGGGAGACCAGCCAGGAGTGCATTGGAATAGTCGAGTTTGGAGGTAGCGAAGGCATGAATGGGGGTTTCAGCAGCAGATGAGTTGGGATAGGGACAAAGTTACGGAGGTGGAAATAGGTGGTCTTACTGATGGTGCAAATTTGAGGTTGGAAGTTCATCTCGGTCAAATGTGACACCAAGGTTGTGAACCAGTTTGGTTTAATCTCACAGACTGTTGCCAGGGAGAGGGATGAAGTCGGCAGCTGGGAATGGAGTTTGGAGTGGGGCCTGAAAGCAATGGCTTCAGTATTGCAATATTTAATTGGAGGAAATTTCTGCACATCCAGCACTGCATATCCAGTTGGATAAGCAGTCTGATAATTTTGCAACAGTGGAGAGGAGTCGAGAGGGATGTTGATGAGCTAGAGCTGGGCATCATCAGTGTATATGTGAAAACTAATTCTGTGCTTTTGGATGATGTTGCCGTGGGGCAACATATAGATGAGAAATAAGACACTTCAAAAGTATTTCATTGGCTATAAAGCACTTTGGGATGTCCTGTAGTTGTGAAACTTGCTAGAGAAATACAAGTTTCTCGAACTATCTTTTCTGGTGGATGTTAAAGATCCCACAGCATTGTTGGAAGACAGGCAGGAGTTTATCCCAGTGGCCTCGGCCATCTCAACCAACACACACCATATACAGACTGGCTGCTATTCATCTCATTGCTGTTGCACATTGTTTTGTTAGGGGAACACGACAGCCAATCACTGCACTTCAGAGTCAGTCATTATGTGAAGCATTTGGGAAAAATAGAATGAATGAACGAATGAACAAATGAGCTTATATCGTATATAAATTTTCCAGCTCAGAAATAGGCAATTGGCCCAACTGGTCTATGATTGGTGTTTATGATCCACACAGGTCTTCTCACAACCCTCTTTTTCTCACCCCTGTCAGGATATCCTTCCATTCTTTTCTCTCTCATGTGTTTATCCAGTTTCCCCTTAAATGCATCTATGCTACCCGCCTCAACCACTCCTCATGGTAGCGAGTGCCACATTCTCACCACTCTCTGCCTAAAGAAGTTTCTCCTGAATTCCCTGTTGGATTGAATAGTGACTGGTTTATAGTTATAGCCCCTAGTTCTGGGATCTCCCCACAAGTTTCCTCTATGTCCACCCTAACAACCCCTTCATAATCTCAAAATGCATTTTTGCAACCACCTTTAGCTAGCCTCCTGAGGTCCCCAGCATCACAAATGCCAGTCTTCGGCCAATTTGATTCACTCCACATGATATCGAGAAACGGCTGAAGGCACTGGGTACTGCAAAGGCTATAGGCCCTGACAACATTCCAGCAATAGTATTGAAGACCTATGCTCCAGAACGAGCCGCTCCCCTAGCCAAGCTGTTCCAGTGCAGCTACAACACTGGTATCTACCCGGCAATGTGGAAAATTGCCCAGGTATGTCCTGTACACAAAAAGTAGGACAAATCCAATCCAGTCAATCGGTCTACTCTCAATCATCTGCAAAGTGATGCAAGGCCCTGGTGACAGTGCTTTCAAGTGGCACTTACTCACCAATCACCTGCTCACCGTTGTTCAGTTTTGGTTCTGCCAGGACCACTCAGCTCCTGCCCCCATTATTGCCTCGGTCTTAACATGGACAAAAAAGCTGATTTTTCTTTTTATTCATTCATGGGATGTGAGCATCGCTGGCTAGGCCAGCATTTATTCCAGAGGCAACGTTGAGAGTGAAAGCCCTGAACACCAAGGCAGCATTTGACTGAGTGCAACATCAAGGTGCTTTAGTAAAATTGAAGTCAATGGGAATCAGGGGGAAACACTCCACTGGCTGAAGCCATATCTGCCACAAAGGAAGAAGGTTGTTGGAGGTCAATCATCTGAGCTCCAGGATATCACTGCAGGAGTTTTCAGGTCAGTGTCCTAGGCCCACCATCTTCAGCTGCTTCATCAATAACCTTCCTTCAATCAGAGGGTCAGAAATGGGGTGTTCAGTTCCATTTATAACTCCTCAGATACTGAAGTAGTCCATGCCCATATGCAGCAGGACCTGAACAACATACAGGCTTGGAATAATAATTGACAAGTGACATTCGCACCACACAAGTGCCAGGCAATGACCATCTCCAACAGGAGAGAATCTAACCACCTCCCCCTGACTTTCAACAGCATTTCCATCTCTGAATTGCCCACCTGGGTGGGGCCAGGGTGTGTGTGTGTGTGGGGGGGAGGTGCATGGGCTGTGGGGGGTGAGGGGGAGGTGGTGGTGGTTACCATTGACTGGAAAATGAATTGGAGCAGCCACATAAATTCAGTGGTAACAAGAGCAGGTCAGAGGCTAGGAATTCGGTGGCAAATAACCATTCGGACTCCCCAGAGCCTGTCCACCATCTACAAGTCACTAGTCAGGAGTGTGATGGAATACTCTCCACTTGCCTAGATGGGTGCAGCTCCAACAACACTCAAGTAGTTCGACACCATCCAGGACAAAGCAGCCCACTGGATTGGCAACACATGCACAACCTTCAATATTCACAAGATATCTACAAGATATACTGCAGCAACTCACCGAGGCTCTTTCAACAGCACGTTCCAAACCCGCGACCTCTACGAGCTAGAGGGACAAGAGCAGCAGACGCATGGGAACACCATCATCTGCAAATTCCCCTCCAAGCCACACACCAACCTGACTTGGAACTATATCCCCGTTCCTTCACTGTTGCTGGATCAAAATCCTGGAACTCCCTTCCTTCAGCACTGTGGGTATACCTGAACTACTGCAGTTCATGTGGTGCAAGAATGCCGCTCACCACTACCTTCAAGGGTAATAAATGTCAGCCTTGCCCGTAAACCCACATCCCGGAAATGCAGAAAAAATCAAGTCACCCGTCTCTAGGGAGAACAGCCCCAACCTGTTCAATCTTTACTGAACAGTATAACCTATCAGTTCTAGAGTCAGAGTTAAACAGCACAGAAACAGGCCCTTTGGCCCATCGTGTCCTGCTGGCCATCAAGCACCTATCTATTCTAATCCCATTTTCCAGCACTTGGCCCATAGCCTTGTATGCTGTGGCATTTCAAGTGCTCATCTAAATACTTCTTAAATGTTCTGAGGGTTCCTGCCTCAACCACCTCTTCAGGCAGTGTGTTCCAAGATTCCAATCTGTTCCAAGATTTTTTCTGGGTGAAAAAACTTTTCCTCAAATCCCCTCTAAACCTCCTGCCCCTTACCTTAAATCTATGTCCCCTAGTTATTGACACCTCCGCTAAGCAAAAAAGGTTTCTTCCTATCTATCCTAACTACACCCCTCATAATTTTGTATACCTCAATCATGTCCCCCCTCAGCCTTCTCTGCTCTAAGGAAAACAGCCCTTGCCTATCCAGTCTCTCTTCATCGCTGAAATGCTCCAACGCAGGCAACTTCCTGGTGAATCTCCTCTGCACCCTCTCCAGTGCAATCACATCTTTCCTATAGTGTGGTGACCAGAACTGTACACAGTACTCCAATTGTGGCCTAACTAGTGTTTTATACAGCTCCATCATAACCTCCCTGCTCTTATATTCTATGCCTCGGCTAATAAATGCAAATATCCCATATGCCTTCCTAACCACCTTATCTACCTGTGCTGCTGCTTTCAGTGATCAATGGACAAGTACACCAAGGTCCCTCTGACCCTCTGTACTTCCAAGGGTCCTACCATCCATTGTATAATCTCTTGCCTTGTTAGTCCTCCCAAAATGCATCACCTCATACTTCTCAGAATTAAATTCCATTTGCCACTGCTCTGCCCATCTTACCAGCCCATCTATATCGTCCTGTAATCTAAGGTTTTCCTACTCACTATTTACGACACACCCAATTTTTGTGTCATCTTCGACATCCCAATAATTTTGGCCATGAATTGGGCAAATGGTGAATAAGTTGCTACAACCAGTTCTGAGTGAGTTTTCCACATACATGGTGAAGGATTCCTTCACCTTCCCAAAGGCTCTTCGCAACCTGCATATCGACTGCAATGCTGTGTCTATATGCTCATTCAACATTGCGAGCCTGTTGACAAACGTACCACTCGAGGAAGCCAGACATTTGCGCTGCGTCACTATCATAGCAATCTAAACATCCCGCCGTTTTCTGAATCTGCATTCAATGAACTTATGAACTTAGCAACTCGCGCAGTTGAGTTCCACTTTAAATGACACCATTTATACCCAAATAGATGGCGTTGCCATGGGATCCCCTCTAGGCCCAGCTCTCACTAACATTTTCATCAGTTTCTATGAGAAACACGTTTTCGACAGAATTATCCCGAACTACCTACCCCTTGCATATTTCTGATATGTAGATGATATATTTGCATATTTGAATCTGCAGCTGCTATGTAAGAATTTCCTTACGCACCTTAATGCGCTCCATCCTGTACTCAAATTCACCATTGAAATGGAGGAGTTTAATGAGCTTCCTTTCCTCGATGTGCTAGTTAAGAAGTCCGCTAATGGGTTCTCTACTACTGTCTATCTCAAGCCTACCTTCACTGGTCAATATACACATTGGGATTTCTACAGCTCCTTGCACTGTGGATTGGCCTTATCATTAATCTCATAAGTAGGGCCAGAGCCATTTGCTCATTGTGAAAGCTTGATGCTGAAATAGGGCGCATCAAAGTTATCCTGCGGGATAGTGGATACCCCGATCAGACCGTTGCTCATTGCGTACCGCGCATACTGACGAATGTGCCCAAGGCTTTTGGACCTGAAAACTACCCAGTCTATCTCAAATTACCCTAGAAGGGTAAGGTATCTGAAAAATATGAGCAACAGGTGAAGCTAGCCGTTTCACACTGCTACAATGCTGTAGCAACAAGTGTTTTCCACCACCAGGATGCTGAAGTCAAGCCAAAAATACGTTCTGCCTACCACACAAATGAGTAATGTGGCATATGAACTCCAGTGCCAGTGCGATGCCAGGTATGTGGGCTGTATGTCCCAATGACTGGCGGATCATATCAAACAGCACGTCCCTTCAGCTGTTCACAGTAGATAGATTACTGACCGTACTCAACCAGTCCGTGGTAGCAAAACTCAGAACAGAATATGAACACAATAATACCCGAGGGGGCGGGGGGGGGGGGCGGGGGTGGTGGGGGTTGGGGGAGGTTGTCTAATGAGGAAAGATTGGACAAGCTAGGCTTGTATCTGCTGCAGGTTACAAGAGTAAGAGGTGACTTGATTGAAACATATAAGATCCTGAGGAGTCTTGACAGGGTGGATGTGAAAAGGATGTTTCCCCTTGTGGCAGAATCTAGAACTAGGGGTCACTGTTTAAAAATAAGGGGTCACCCATTTAAGACAGAGATGAGCAGAATTTTTTCTCTCAGAGGGTCGTGAGTCTTTGGAACTCTCTTCCTCAAAAGGCAGTGGAAACAGAGCCTTTGAATATTTTTAAGGAAGAGGTTGATAGATACTTGATGAGCAAGGGGGTGAAACATTATTGGGGGTAGAGTCAGAGTTATACAGCACAGAAACAGGCCTTCGGTCCATCATGACTGGGCCGGCCATCAAGCACCTATCTATTCTAATCTCATTTTCCAGCAGGTAGGCGGGAATGTGGAGTTGAGGTTACAGTCAGATCAGTCATGATCTTATTGAATGGCGCAGCAGGCTCGATGGGCCAAGTGGCCTACTCCTGCTCCTAATTCATATGTTTGTATGTACAATGCTTAACGTTAGATCGGATTCCACGATTGGACAGCATTTACTGAACAATCCGATAGTGCAATTATTAGCACAACCAATTTAAGATCATCAATCGGGCTCGCAATGAGGCTCACTTGCATTTGCATGACGCTACATATATTCATACGCAGGGATCGGTCCTCTGGAGGCAAAAGGAAATGTCCAGGTGTTGCGACTTTTTGAATTAAACAAAAGCGTGGGGGACAATAGTTCCCTGGTGCATTCTCCATGGCAACACCTCAACCGAAGTCGACTTGCCAACCAACCAGCATGCTTTTCTCATGCAGTATTAAGTGTTGCTCCGTTTGAAATTTGGAATATTAACATCTGTTCTGATGAGTACAAGATGAAAAGCTTCGATAGCTTGTCTCTTCTATCAGCAATAATGTTTCTTGCGTTGGCAATGAAATCAGGAACCAGTTTTTTCACACAATAGGTCGTCGAAATTAGGAACTCTGCGGATTCTGGGGGTCAAGTGAAATTGAGACTGATAGTGATAATTTTTTGTGGGTAAGGGTATCAAGAGGTATGGAGCAAAAGCAGGTAGATGAAGTTTGAGGTACAGATCAACCATGATCTAATTGGCTCAAGGGCTGACTGACTAACTGAGAACATAGGAACATAGGAGCAGGAGTAGCCCATTCAGCCCATCGGGCCAGCCCCACCATTCAATATGATCATGGCTGATCATCCACTTCAATGTCTTTTTCCCACATTATCCTCATATCCCCTTATGTCATTGGTATTTAAAAATCTGTCAATCTCTACCTTAAACATACTCAATGACTGAGCTCCCACAGCCCTCTGGGTTAGAGAATTCCAAAGATTCACAACCCTCTGAGTAAAGAAATTTCTCCTCATCTCCGTCCTAAGTGGCTTCCCCCTGATTTTGGAATTGTATCCCTTGGTTCTAGACTCCCCAACCAGGTGAAATATCTTAGCTGCATCTACCCTGTCTATCCCTTAAAGTATTCTTCGAAACTCTAGAGAATACAGGCCCAGTTTCCCCAATCTCTCTTCATAGGACAGCCCCGCTATCCTAGGAACAAGTCTGGTGAACCTTCGTTGCACTCCCTCTATGGCAATAATATCCTTCCTACGGTAAGAGAACCAAAACTGCACACAGTACTCCAGGTGCAGTCTAACCAAGATTCTGTATAATTGAAGCATGGTTTCACTACTCCTGTACTCAAATCCTCTTGCAATAAAAGACTAACATACCATTAGCCTTCTTAATGTCTTGCTGCACCTGCATGTTAGCTTTCAGTGACTTATTGACAAGGACACCCAGGTCCCTTTGTACATCTGCACTTTCTAATCTCTTACCACATAAGAAATGTTCTGCACATCTATTCCTCCTAACAAAATGGATAACATCACATTTTTCCACATTATATTCCATCTGCCACATTCTTGCCCACTCACTAAGTCTGTCTAAAATCCCTTGGAGCTGCTTTGCATCTTCCTCACAACATACATTCCCACCTAATTTTGTGTCATCCACAAACTTGGAAATATTACATTTGGTCCCCACATCCAAATCATTGATATCGAGTCATGGAGTCATAGAGTCTTACAGCATAGAAACAGGCCCTTCGGCCCACCGCATCCATGCCGACCATAATGCCCATCTATACTAATCCCACCTGCCGGCATTAATTCCATATCCCTCTATGCCTTTCTCATTCAAGTACCTGTCCTGATGCCTCTTAAATGTTGTTACTGTTCCTGCCTCCACCACCTCCTCAGGCAGCTCATTCCAGATACCCACTATTCTTTGTGTGAAAAATTTACCCCTTTGATTCCCTTTAAACCTCCTCCCTCTCACCTTAAATCAATGCCCTCTAGTTTTAGTCACCCCCACCATGGGAAACAGACTCTGACTATCTACCCTATCTATGTCTCTCATAATTTTATATACCTCCATCATGTCCCCTCTCAGCCTCCTTCGCTCCAGGGAAAACAGACCCAGCCTATCCAATCTCTCTTTATAATTCAAGCCCTCCAAACCAGGCAACATCCTTGTGAATATTTTCTGAACCCTCTCGAGCTTCATCACATCTTTCCTGTAGTGCGGCGACGAGAACTGCACACAGTACTCCAAGTGTGGCCTAACCAACGTTTAGTTTAGAGATACAGCACTGAAACAGGCCCTTCGGCCCACCGAGTCTGTGCCGACCATCAACCACTCATTTTATACTAATCCTACACTAATCCCATATTCCTACCACGTCCCCACCTGTCCCTATATTTCCCTACCACCTACCTATACTAGGGGCAATTTATAATGGCCAATTTACCTATCAACCTGCAAGTCTTTTGGCTGTGGGAGGAAACCGGAGCACCCGGAGGAAACCCACGCAGACACAGGGAGAACTTGCAAACTCCACACAGGCAGTACCCAGAATTGAACCTGGGTCGCTGGAGCTGTGAGACTGCGGTGCTAACCACTGCGCCACTGTGCCGCCCATTACGTTATGTACAAGTGTAACATGACGTCCCAACTCTTGTACTCAATGCCTCGGCCGATGAAGGCCAGCATGCCATATGCCTTCTTCACCACCCTGTCTACCTGTGTTGCCACTTTCAGGGAACTATGTACTTGCACCCCAAGCTCTCTCTGCTCAACAACACTCCCCAGGGTCGTGCTATTCACTATATATGTCCTTCCCTGGTTTAACTTCCCAAAATGCATCACTTTGCACTTGTCTGCGTTAAATTCCATTTGCCAATCCCTTGCCCACTTTCCCAGTTGATCTATATCCTTTTGTAACATTAGACAACCTTCTTCACTGTCCACTATACCACCAATTTTGGTGTCATATGCAAACTTACTAATCATGCCCCTTACATTCACATCCAAGTCATTAATATATATGACAAACAACAGAGGGCCCAGCACCGATCCCTGCGACACACCACTGGTCACCGGCCTCCAATCTGACAAACAGCCCTCCACTACCACCCTCTGCCTCCTATCACCAAGCCAATTTTGTATCCAATTGGCTAGCTCACCCTGGATCCCATGTGTTCGAACCTTCTGGACCAGCCTACCATGCGGGACCTTGTCAAAGGCCTTTCTAAAGTCCATGTAGACAACATCCATCACCCTGCCCTTGTCAATCCTCTTCATCACCTCCTCAAAAAACTCAATCAAATTCGTGAGACATGATTTCCCACGCACAAAGCCAAGCTGACTATCGCTAATCAGACCTTGCCTTTCCAAATGCATATAGATCTTGTCTCTCAGAATCCCTTCCAATAACTTTCCCACCACTGATGTAAGGCTCACCGGCCTGTAGTTGTCTGGCTTATCCCTGCTGCCCTTCTTAAATAAAGGCACAACATTAGCAATCCTCCAGTCCTCCGGTACTTCTGGTACCTTCCTTTACCTTACCACAATATATATTGTGAACAGCTGGGGATCCCAAGCACTGATCCTTGCGGTACCCCACTAGTTACAGCCTGCCAAAGCGAGAATGACCTGTTTATTCCTACTCTCTGCTTTCTGCCTGTTAACCAATCCTTAATCCATGCCAGTATATTACCGCCTATCCCATGTGCTTTAATTTTGCAAACCAACCTCCTGTGGGGGACTTTATCAAAAGCCTTCTGAATAGGAGGCGGCGAGCCAGACACTCTTCTCTCCCACACAATTTCTCAGTCTTCAAACTCTACCCTCCTCTGTCTTTCTCCTCATTAATAATGGATCAAAAATCTAACAAAGTGTTTGGAAAGGATGAATTAGAACAGACAGTGTATCGCAACATTCACTAATGGAAGCCTTATTGTTTGAGAAAGTGGTCATTCTGCTGTATAAATTATAGCCAAAGCAATTTGGGTTCAGATGGATCATGGGAGCAGGAGGAGGCCATTCAGCCCCTAGAGCCCGTTCTAATTTTAGGTTATGCCCCTGGTTCTGGAATCTTTCTCCCCATTCCGCCCCTCTCCACATCTACCCTATCAATTTCTTTCATCTCTCAATTAGATCACCCCTGAATCTTCTACACTCCAAGGAATACAAGCCTCATCTTTACAACCTAGCCACATAATTCAACTCTTTTAACCCCAGAATCAACCATGGCACTTACAATCACCTCCCAATCCTCCCATTTTAGCCGATTCATTGGACATGTCTGCAGGATGGAAGACGGTCGCATACCCAAGGACCTTCTGCAAGGTGAGGTAGCCGAGGCCAGATGACCAGTGGGGCGCCCAAAGCTCCACTTCAAGGATGCTTGCAAGCGTGACATGAAGGCCCTAAATGTCAACTGCACCTGGGAGTCACTCGCTGATGAAAGAGGGAAATGGTGACACATCCTGTGGACTGGTGTCACTTGGCAGTTTCAGTGTGGCACTTGTGGCAGAACATGCCTCTCAAGGATTGGCTTTCGCAGCCATCAACAAAGGTGCACCAAGAGAAGACATCCCACCTAAAGGGATGGTTTGTTGCGTGCCATCATCTTTTGTAGACGGAAGGATGCCAATCTACCTCACCACCTGTTTAGCTCCTTGGGATGTGTTGTATATTGAAGGTATTTTAGAAGCTACTGTTGTTGTTGATTCAAAAAATAGTCAATGTTACTGGCAATTTATCCCACTGTCAGCAACAAATTGGATCTTGGCCATTGTGCAGATATTGATTTCAACAGATTATTACAGGCATTACGTGCAAACTGCTCGAAAGCTACTGTGTGCTTTTACTACCAGGACAACATTCAGCAGTAACAAGCAAACCAGTTCACAATTACTCTCCCCTTTCCCTTTCAGTAGGATACTGGTTGAGTTGCCAACCATCCAGGATTGTCCTGCAGTCTCTAGGGCAGTTCTGAAAGCAAAAATCCAGGAGATTTTTTTTTAACCACTTTTGTTTGTTATGAAAATATTGGCGATTGGTGGGAAGGTTGCAGGTGAAAGGTCATGCAATGAAACCTCCAGGAATACATCCAACCAAAGCTGGCAACCAAGCAGCTGGACTCCAAAAACTGGCCACAGTTTAACCAAAATCAGAACACAGGTTTGTCACTACCTACCCCATCCTCCTGTGTCCTGCTGCATTGCAACCTTGATCACACCTGAGCCTAAACAGTAAATGCCAACAGGCTATTTTACTGTAGGGAGGCATCACAGTTCTGATCCTGCCCTCACATGAGACTATGACAATGTTAGCACTGCCAACTCTGATTGGACGTTTTCCTGAAGGTTTCATCCCATAACTGTAAGCCAGAATCGGCCCCACCCCCACACTCCCACCATTGGTCGCCCGACACATCCATCCTCCCAACTCTCGCCCACAACTCAATCACTCTTTGTTACCCAATTGGATGACCCTTGACTGTCAAATCAAACTACCTTTGTCAACCCCATCTCCAATATTTGCACAAAAATGACTGAACTCATTGAAAATGTTCAGTTGATCAGAGAGAGCCATGGATTTGGAAAGAGTAGGTCATGCCTGAGAAATCTGATTGAATTTTTGAAGAGGTGACTAAAGCTGTGGAGGGGAATGTTTATGGCTGTTATTTATATGCCTTCAAAAGAGGCTTTTGGCTAAAATTGAAGCTCATGGAATTGAAGGCAAATTATTGACCTGGATTGGAAATTGACTGAGTGACAGGAGACAGAGAGTAGTGATAATGGTCAGGTACTCTGATTGGCAGGCTGTGACAAGTGATGTCCCACAAGGATCTGTGTTGGGCCCGGAACTGTTTACTGTATTTATTCATGAAGATGATGGAATAGAAAGCCACATATCCAAGTTTTCCAATGATAAAGACAGGTGGCATTGTAAGTAGTGTAAATGGAAACATAATATTACAAGAGATAATAATAGATTAATTAAATGGGCAAAACTGTGGCAAATGTGAGGTTATCCACTTTGGATGTTAAAAGGATACATTCTAAATGGTGAAGAGCTAGAAACAGTGGAGGCCCAGGTACACAGATCATTAAAAATGTTGTGAACAGGTACAGAAAATAATTGAAAAGGCTAATGGAATTTCAATTCTGAGAGACAGGATAAACTGCCACTTAGAAAGGCAATGGATTAATCAAGGATAGTCAGCATGGATTTGTTAAGGGGAGGTTGTGTCTTACTAACTTAATTGAATTTTTTGAGCAAGTAACAAGGAGAATTGATGAGGGTAGTGCAGCGGATGTGGTCGACATGGATTTTAGTAAGGCATTTGACAAGGTCTGACATGGCAGACTGGTCAGAAAAATGAAAGCCAATGGGATACAGGGAAATGTGGCAGGTCGAATCCAAAATTGGTTCTGTGACAGGAAACAAAAGGTAGGGGTCGATTGCTGTTTTTGCAAATGGAAAGCTGTTTCCAGTGGTGTTCCACGGGGCTCAGTGTTGGGTCCCTTGCTGTTTGTGGTATATATTTAATGATTTGGACTTAAATGTGGGAGGCATGATTGGGAAATTTGCAGATGACACAAAAATTGGCCTTAATAGTGAAGAGGATAGCTGTAGACTCCAGAATAATATCAATGGTTTGGTTGAGCGGGCGGAAAAGTGGCAAATGGAATTCAATCCGGAGAACTGTGAGGTAAAGCATTTGGGGAGGGAAAACAAAGAGAGAGAATACATAATAAACAGGAGGATATTGAGAGGGGTAGAAGAAGTGAGAGACCTTGGAGTGCATGTCCACAGGTCCTTGAAGGTGGTAGGACAGGTAGATAGAGTGGTGAAGAAAGCATATGGAATTCTTTCCTTTATTGGCTGAGGTATAGAATTCAAAAGCAGGGATGTAATGCTGGAACTGTATAAAAATGCTGGTTAGGCCACAGCTGGAGTATTGCATACAGTTCTGGTCACCACATTACAGGAAGGACATAATTGCTCTGGAGAGAGTACAGAGGAGATTTACAAGAATGTTGCCAGGGCTTGAAAATTGCAGCTATGAGGAAAGATTGGATAGACAAGGGTTGTTTCCTTGGAACGGAGGAGGCTGATGGGTGACTTAATTGAGGTGTACAAAATTATGAGGGGCCTAGAAGGAAGGACCTGTTTCCCTTGGCCGAGAGGTCAATTACCGGGGGCACTGATTCAAGGTGATTGGTAGAAGGATTAGAGGGGATATCAGGAAAAACTTTTTCGCCCAGAGGGTGGTGGGTGTCTGGAATTCACCGTCAGGAATGGTGGTGGAGGCAGAAACCCTCAACTCATTTAAAAAGGTACCTGGACATGCACCTGAAGTGCTGTAACCTGCAAGGCTACGGACCAGGTGCTGGAAGGGGGGATTAGATTGGGTGGCTAGGTTTTCAGCCAGCGCAGACACAATGGCCTGAATGGCCTCTTTCTGTGCCATAACTTTTCTGTGGCTCTATGAAAGGTTGGCCTTTATATCTAGAGGACTAGAATACAAGGGGACAGAAGTCATGCTTCAGCTACACAACGTCATGGTTAGACCACACCTGGAGTTACTGGGAGCATTTCTGGGTACTACACCTTAGGATGGAAATATTGGCCTTGGAGGGAGTGCAGCAGCTTGGGTTGACAAGAACAATACCTGGATTCCAAGGGTTAAATTATGAGGAGAGACTACATAAACTAGGGTTGTAATTCCTTGGATTTAGAAGGTTGAGGGGTAATTTGATCGAAGTGTAAGATATTGAGAAATAATGTCGACAGAAACTATTTCCGCTGTTTACGCAGTCTAGGACTTGGGGGCATAGTCTAAAAATTAGAGCCAGATCTTTCAGGAGTGAGATTAGGAAAAAACTTGACACACAAAAGGATGATAGAAGTTTGGAACTCTCTTCCACAAACAGCAATCGATGCTGGATCAAATGTTAGTTTTAAATCTGTGATTGATTTAGTTAACCAATGGTATTAAGGGATATAGGGAAAAAGCAGAGATATGGAGTTAGGTCGCAGGTCAGCTCTGATCTCAGTGACTGGCAGAATAGGTTCAAGAGGCTAAACACACTACACCTGTTCCTATGTTCTCAAAAGAAAATATAGCACACTGTTTTTAAAACCCTATGATTATTCTTCCCAGTTTGCTTGCAGGAGTGTCCAAGAGATCAATCTTGTAATACACACAATTCTTGTCTCCTTAATTATAAAAAAGGATCCAGATCATACCAGAACTGGGAGTTTATAACCCATTTGGTAATATTGAATAGGCTGGGGTTATTTCTCTCGAAAACAGAAGGCTGAGGGGTGACCTGATGGAGGTCTTTAAAATTATTCAAGGGTCCATTAGGGTGGACGTAGAGAAGATGTTTCCACATGTGGGGGAGACCAAAACTAGAGGCCATAAATACAATATAGTCACCAATAAATTCAACAGGGAATTCAGCAGAAACTTCTTTACACAGAATAGTGAGAATGTGGACCTTGCTACCACAGGGAGTGGTTGAGGCGAATAGTGTAGATACATTTAAAGAAGCTAGATAAACACATGAGGGAGTAGAAGGATATGCTGATCGGGTGAGATGTAAGGCGGGAAGAGGCTCGTGTGGATTATAAACATCGGTACAGACCAGGTGGTTTGAGTGGCTGCACCATTATCTCTGATGACCCCCAAAGATCTATTGCTAACCTCCTAATTCTCATCGATGTGCTGCCCCTCAGCAACATCATCAGAAACTTCAGTTTTCACATTTACACTGATAACACCCAGGTCTACCTCACCACCACGTCTTTCAAACTGTCCACTTGTCTCCAAATTGTCAGACTTCCAATACTGGACGAGCAGAAATTTCCTTCTACTAAATATGGGTGAAGACTTGTCTTCAGTCCTCACCACAAATTCATTCCCTAACCACTAACTCCATCTCTCTCCCTGGCAAACTGTCCGAGGCTGAATTAGACTGTTTGCAACCTTGGTGTTACATTTGACCCCAAAATGAGCTTTGAACACTTATCCACACTAGCACCAAGACAGCCTATTTCTACCTCTATACCATCACCAGCTTATCTGCTGCTGAAACAATCATCCATGCCTTTGTTACCACTAGACTTGACTATCCCAAACACATTCCTGCCTGGCCTCCCATATTCTACCTTCCAAAAATTTGAGGTCAGCCAAAACTCTGTTGCCCATATTCTAACTCGCACCAAGTCCCATTCACCCATTACCCACTGTGCTTGCTGACCTATACCGGTTCCTGGTTAAGAAAAGCCTCAATTTAAAAAATTCTTATTCTTGTTTTCAAATCCCTCTATGGGTTCTCCGCTCTATCTCTCTAATCTCTGCCAACCCCACAACCCTCCCCGAGATCTCTGCACTCTTCTACTTCTGACCTCCTGAACATCCTCAATTTGCTCCACAATTGGCAGCTGTGCCAGGGCATCAAGTTCTGGAATTCCTGACCTAAACCTCTCTACCCCTTTAAGATGGGCCTTCAAACCTACCCACTTGACCAAAATGTTGGTCAAATATCCTAATACTTCCTTATGTGACTCAGTCAAGTTTTGGTTGCTAATTGCCCCTGTGAAGTATTTTGGGACATTTTACTATAAATGCAAGTTCTAATTCCTATGCTGTAAAAATGTTATGCCATTCAGGGAGACTCCAGGAGGGTTGGAAACCCTACATAACATGCACTTTCCAACAGTGTTGACCAGCACTGGGAACCTAGTCTGGTTTTCCCCATCCACATCCCGTGAAACTGAAGACAACACTTTCACCACCACCAGCACATCTGCACAGATCAGATACCTCAGTGGCCTGGACCAATAACTCAGAACAAAAGTTCAAATCCTACCTTGGTAGTTTAGAAACTTGAAAACAATTACTAATATAAAGTAAAAAAGCTGGCATCAGTGAAAGTGATCATGAAGCTGTTGGATCATCATAAAAACCCATCTGATTCAGGGAAGGAACCTGCTGCCCTTCCTTTGCCTGGGCCTATGTGTGACTCCAGTCCCACAGCCACCTGGCTGACTCTTAATCACCCTCTGAAATGGCCGAGCAAACCACTCAGATGTATGAAAAACATCTACATGGCTCAAAACCTTACAACTCCCTCCCTAACAGCACCGTGGGCATAGCTGCATCATATGGACAAGGTGGTTCAAGGCAGACGCTCATCAACACCTTCCCAGGGGCAATTAAAGATGGGTAATAAATACTGGCCTCGCCAGCAATACCCAGATCCGGTGAGTTAATAAGACAAAACACAGGCCAGGAATTGAACAGGGACCTTCATTATTTGTGTAGCTCGGTTTATCACTAGGACTGTACCCCACAATCTTGCTTCGAGTGCGAGGAATCATATTGTCAGCCCAAACAATTCTGTGCCAGATGGGGAGCAGGGGGAGGGTGCGGTGTGATGGTGGAAAACTAGAAGAGGAAATGACAGAAGCAGCAACACTGGCTGATTACCAAATCCTATTGCCAGCTGAGGTCAATTAACACACAAACCTGGAATCTAATATGGGACATTGTACCTGAAGCTGTCCAGACCCCAAAGAAAAAAATCTTGCATTTATATAGCACCTTCCATGACCTCAGCACCTCCCAAAGCATTTTACAGTCAAAGAAGTACTTTTGTAAATGTAGGAAACACGGCAGCCAATTTGCACACAGCAAGCTCCCACAAACAGTAACAAGATAATGACCAGATAAACTGTTTTAGTGGTGTTGGTTGACGGATTAATATTGTCCAGGACATCAAGGATAACTCCCCTGCTCTTCTTCCAAATAGTGTCATGGGATGTTATATTTTAACATTCACTTGAGGGGCAGCCGGGGCCCTCAATTTAACGTTTCATCTGAAAGATGACACCTTGGACCCCAGAAGGATCAGACGCCAAAAGAAAGAGTAGCATAGTCTAAATTAGACTAGTCTCCTTCACTGGTAGGCCAAGCACCGTAGATGCAATATGGTCAATAGTGAGCTGGCCTCAGCAGCAAGAAACCCCATTCAGCTGCTTCATTAAATGACCTTCCTTCAATCATAAGGACAGAAGTGGGAATGGTTTACTGATGATTGCACAATGTTCAGCACCATTCGTGACTCCTCAGATTATGAAGCAGTTCGTGTAGAAATGCGTCAAGACCTGGAAAATATCCAGGCTTGGGCTGGTAAGTGGCAAGTAACATTCATGCCACACATGTGCCAGGCAATAACTATCTCAAACATGAGAGAATCTAACAATCTCCTCTTGACATTCAATGGCATTATGATTGCTGAATACGCCACTATCAACGTCCTGGGGGTTACCATTGACCAGAAACTGAACTGGAGTAGCCATATAAAGATCGTGGCTACAAGAGGAGGTCAGAGGCTAGGAATCCTGCAGCGAGTAACTCACTTCCTGACTCCCCAAAGCCTGTCCACCATCTACAAAGCACAAATCAGGAGTGTCATGGAATACCCTCCACTTGCCTGGATGGGTGCAGCTCCAACAACACTCAAGAAGCTCAACACCATCCAGGACAAAGCAGCCTGCTTGATTGGCACCCCCATTCACAAACATTCACTCCCTACACCACCAACGCACAGTGGCAGCAGTGTGTACCATCTACAAGATGCACTGCAGCAATGTATCAAGGCTCCATTGACAGCACCTTCCAAACCCGTGACCTCTACCACATAGAGGAACAAGGGCAACAGTTGCATGGGAACACCACCATCTGCAAGTTCCCCTCCAAGCCACACACCATCCTGACTTGGAACTATATTGCTATTCATTCACTGTCACTGGGTCAAAATCCTGGAACTCCCTTCCTGATAGCACTGTTGATGTACCTACACCACATGGACTGCAGCGGGTCAAGAAGGCAGCTCATCACCACCTTCTCAAGGGCAATTAAGGATGGACAATAAATGCTGTCCTAGCCAGGGACGCGCACAACCCGTGAATGAACAAAAAAAAAGTCTTCTCCACCATCAAGTATCACTCAGGGCAATATTTTGATTCACGAGCTGTTGGTACCACAGAAATGCCACACCAAGTAAGGCCATGGATAAATAATCTATGATACAAAGATCAATCAGCATTGCAAAACCCGGCTTACATCAGAGAGGCAGATTGATTAAGAAGGGGAAAATAAGAGTACGAGAGCAAGCTTGCGGGGAACATAAAAACTGACTGCAAAAGTTTCTATAGGTATGTGAAGAGAAAAAGACTGGTGAAGACAAATGTAGGTCCCCTACAGTCAGAAACGGGGGAATTTATTATGGGGAATAAAGAAATGGCTGACCAACTAAATGCATACTTTTGTTCTGTTTTCACAAAGGAGGACACAAATATCATACCAGAAATGTTGGGGAACACAGGGCTTAGTGAGAGAGAGGAACTGGAAGAAATCAGTATTAGTAGAGAAATGGTGTTGGGGAAATTGATGGGATTGAGGGCCGATAAATCCCCAGGGCCTGATGGTCTGCATTCCAGAGTACTTAAGGAAGTGGCCCTAGAAATAGTGGATGCATTGGTGGTCATCTTTCAAGAATCTATAGACTCTGGAACAGTTCCTACACATCGGAGGGTAGCAAATGTAACCCCACTATTTAAAAACGGAAGTAGAGAGAAAACAGGGAATTATAGACCAGTCAGCCTGACGTTGTTAGTGGGGAAAATTCTAGAGTCCATTATCAAAGATTTTATAGCAGAGCACTTGGAGAACAGTGGTAGAATTGGGCAGAGTCAGCATGGATTTACGAAAGGGAAATTATGCTTGACAAATCTACTAGAATTCTTCGAGGATGGAACTAGTAGAGTTGATGAGGGGGAGCCAGTGGAGGTGGTTTATTCGGACTTTCAGAAGGCTTTCGATAAAGTCCCACATAAGAAATTAGCATGTAAAATTAAAGCACATGGGATTGGCGGTAGTGTATTGCGATGGTTAGAAAATTGGTTGGTGGACAGGAAATAAAGAGTAGGGATAAATGGGTCTTTTTCCAAATGGCAGGCAGTGACTAATGGGGTACCGCAGCGATCGGTGCTAGCACCCCAGCTATTCACAATATACGTTAATGATTTAGATGAGGGAACTAAATGTAATATCTCCAAATTTGCAGATGACACAAAACTGGGCAGGCGGGTGAGTTGTAAGGAGGATGCAGAGAGGCTTCAGGATGATTTGGACAAGCTGAGTGAGTGGGCGAATGCATGGCAGATGCAGTATAATGTGGATAAATGTGAGGTTATCCACTTTGGTAGCAAAAACTGGAAGGCAGATTATCTGAACGGCTATAAACTGAGAGAGGGGAATATGCAACGAGACCTGGGTGTTCTTGTACACCAGTCACTGAAGGTACGCATGCAAGTCCAACAGGTGGTAAAAAAGGCAAATGGTATGCTGGCCTTCATAGCGAGAGGATTTGAGTACAGAAGCAGGGATGTCTTGCTGCAATTATACAGGGCCTTGGTGAGGCCACACCTGGAATATTGTGTGCAGTTTTGGTCTCCTTATCTGAGGAAGGATGTTCTTGCTATAGAGGGAGTGCAGCGAAGGTCTACTAGACTGATTCCTGGGATGGTGGGACTGATGTATGAGGAGAGATTGAGTCAGTTAGGATTATATTCGCTGGAGTTCAGAAGTGTGAGGGGGGATCTCATAGAAACCTATAAAATTCTAACAGGACTTGACAGGGTAGATGCAGGAAGGATGTTCCCGATGGTGTGGGAGTCCAGAAGCAGGGGTCATAGTCTAAGGATACGGGGTAAACCTTTCAGGACTGAGATGAGGAGAAATTTCTTCACCCAGAGAGCGGTGAGCCCGTGGAATTCGCTACCACAGAAAGCAGTTGAGGCCAAAACATTGTATGTTTTCAAGAAGGAGTTAGCTATAGCTCTTGGGTCTAAAGGGATCAAAGAGTATGGGGCGAAAGCGGGAACAGGCTACTGAGTTGGATGATCAGCCATGATCTTAATGAATGGCGGAGCAGTCTCGAAGGGCCGAATGGCCTACTCCTGCTCCTATTTTCTATGTTTCTATGTATCTAAAACCTTAATAGAATAGAATTTTCTTTATAGAAACGAGAAAGGAAACACTGCTGGACCTGGTTCTTGGGAATGAGGTGGGCCAAGTGGATCAAATAACAGTAGAAGCACATTAAAGGGACAGTGATCATTTTATCACAAGGTTTAGGTTGGCTATGGGAAAGGACAAAGAACAATCTCGAATAAGAATAATAAACTGGGGAAAGCTAACTTCAATGGGGTAAGAATGATTCCAATTTATTCGGCCCAGAACCAAAGGTTGGTAGGAAAACCGGTAGAAGAAGAATGGGCAATCTTCAAAGAAAAGATAGTTCGGGCACAATCAAGGTATATTCCCTCAAAGGAGAAAGGTAGGGCAAACAAATCCAGAACTACCTAGATGACAAAAGAGATAGAGTTGAATATGAAGAAAAAGATGTCAGGTAGATAATACAATGGAGAACCAGGCTGAATATAGAAGGTTCAGAAGGGAAGTGAAGAAGCAAAGAGAGAGTATGAACAGAGACTGGCAGCTAACATAAAAGGGAATCCCAAAATTTTCTGTAGCCATATAAATAGTAAAAGGGTGGTAAAAGGTAGAGTAGGGCTGATTAGGGACCAAAAGGGGGATTTACGCATGGAGGCAGGGGGAATAGCTGAGGTATTAAATTAATACTTTGCATCGGTCTTTACTGTGGAAGAAGTTGCTACCCAAGCCACAGTGGAAGGGGTAATTAATACACTAGAAGGATTTAAAATTGAGAAAGGAGGAGGCATTAGATAGGCTATCTATACTTAAAGTTGATAAAGCATCGGGGCCTGATAAGAAGCATCCGAGGATACTGAGGGAAATGAGAGTGAAACTTGCGGAGGCACTAGCTATAATTTTCCAGTCTTCCATAGACTCGGGTTGGTGCCAGAGGTCTGGAGAATTGCAAACGTTGCATCCTTGTTCAAAAAGATGTAAAGATAAGCCCAGCAACTACAGACCACTCATTTTAACTTGGATGGTGAGGAAACTTCTAGAAATAATAATTCGGGACAATATTAATTGTCACGTGGACAAATGTGGGTTAATTAAGGAAAGCCATTGTTAAGGGAAAAATTGTGTTTAACTAACTTGGAGTTGATTGAAGAGGTAACAGAGAGGGTTGATGAGGGCATTGCTGTTGATGTGGTGTACATGGACTTGCAAAAGGCGTTTGATACAGTGCCACACAACAGACTTGTGAGCAAAGTTAATAGCTCATGGAATAAAAGGGACAGTAGCAACATGGATACAGAATTGGCTGAGTGACAGGAAACAGAGTAGTGGTTAATGGATATTTTTTGGGCTGGAGTTCCCCAGGGATCAGTGTTGGGACCATTGCTCTTCCTGATATACATTAATGACTTAGGCCTTGTGTACAGGGCACAATTTCAAAATGTGTGGATAATACGAAACTTGGAAGCATTGTGAACAGTGACGAGGATAGTACAGAACTTCAAATGGACATAGACAAGGCAGTGGAATGGGCAGAGTAGTGGCAGATGAAGTTCAATGTGGAGAAATGTGAAGTGATTCATTTTGGTAGAATGAATATGGAGAGACAATATAAAATAAATGGTACAACTGTAAATGGGGTGCAGGTTGTAGAAGGACCTGGGTGTATATATGCACAAGTCATTGAAGGTGGCAGGACAGTTTGAGGGAGTGGCCAATAAAGCAGACAGTATCCTGGTATCATGCTAGGCCCCCACCTGCCAAGAATGAAGCACATTGATTTTGTCATGAGCGTCGATTTTAAACTGTTACTGGAGTGAAGGAAGGACTTGTTAAACAGATCAGCCGTGGCTGAAAAAGATATTTGCATATTAACAGACACAGGGCTTGGAAAGATAAAAGACCATTCCCTGACACATTCAACCCACAATGGATCTTGATCACCAGGTATTGTGTGTAAGAGGAGCATTCTATCCAATCCAAGACATGGTCAGACCAGTTAGTCACATGACTAACCTGCTTGGCAACCTGGGTTTTTCTGAAATGTACAAACAGTTTGAACTGAGAGTGTCTGTTTGCTCCTGGACTGAGAAGATCTCTCCTGCCTACTCCCATCTCTTTCTCACAAGCCTCTGAATCCACTGAAGACACATGAACCCCAAGAGAGAAAAATCTCCTCCAGCAAACAAGGTTTAAAAATACTGGGCCCCAACGAAAAGCAAGATCTACCTACAATCAAGGACTCTACAGTGAGCTCGAAGAACTGTAACAACGACTCTTCAGATATTGCCTCAAACCTTTCCACTTTATTTATCTTCTGCTCTTTTCTGTCTCTATTTGTATGTGTGTATCGCATATGCATGCTAGCGTGGGCATGTTGTGTATCTGTAGGCATTAACCAAATTGGAGTTCAAGTTCAAGTTTAATAAATTTCAACTTTTCTTCTTTAAACCTAAGAAAATCTGTTTGTGCTGGTTTCTTTGCCTTATAATTGGAAAGTGGTGAACAAGGATTCACCAAGGGGGAGCTAAAATCACGGTGTGTTTAAAATTAAACCCTGTTACGGTAAGACCAGGTGAAGGCTGAGAGGGAACCCGAGACCCCTTTTTCACCAGGTCATAGCACTGGGCTTCATTAATAGAGGCATAGAGTACAAGAGCAAGGAGGTTATGTTAAACTTGTATAAGACATTAGTTTGGCCTCAGCTGGAGTATTGCATCCAGTTTTGTGCACCACATTTAAAGACAGACATGAGGGCACTGGGGAGGGTGCAGTAAAGATTCACGAGAATGGTTCCAAGGATGAGGAACTTCATTTATGAAGATAGATTGGGGAAGATAGGACTGTTTTCCTTGGAGAAGAGAAGGCTGAGAGGTGATTTGATAGAGGTATTCAAAATCATGAGGGGTCTGGACAGAGTAGATAGAGAGAAACTGTTCCCACTCATGAAGGCACCGGGAGCGAGAGGGAACAGATTTAAACTAATTGGCAAAGGAAGCAATGGCGATATGAGGAAAAACTTTTTCAGGCAGCGAGTGGTTAGGATCTGGAATGCACTGCCTGAAAGTGTGGTGGAGGCAGATTTAATCGAGGCATTCAAAAGGGAATTAGATAGTTACCTGAAAAGGAAGAATATACAGGGTTATAGGGACCAGGCGGGGGAATGACACTAACTGAATTGCTCACTCAGAGAGCCTTTGCAGACATGATGGACCGAATGGCCTCCTTCCGTTCTGTAACAATTCTGTGATGCTTTCAGAAGTTAGAAAGGGTTGAGTAGAGCCCATTGCTGGTTTTATAATCGGGCTTCTTTTATCTGCTGAGTCTTCCTGGCAACCAGCCGTAGCAACTGTAGCACGCCACTGAATCCAACATAACATCGCCTCACTCCAAACGTTGGACAGTACCTGGTCTGCAGATGGAACGGACTTTAATCACTCCAACCTCCTCCATCCCTACAACTCTCCCAGAACCGATTTTAATTGCTCCACCATTGGCAGCCGTGCCTTCCGGCACCTAGATCCCAAGCATTAGAACTCCTTCCCTAAATCTTTCCACCGCTCTCCTCCTTTAAGGAACTCCTCAAAACCTACCTTTTGGACCAAGCTTTTGATCACCTGTTCTAATATCTTCTTGCCGCTCAGTGTTAAACTTTGTCTCAGCATCACCCAGTTCCAATCAGTAGGGTGATGCAGTGATAATGTTACTGAACTAGTCACGTCCTCCTTCTGTGCTGTATGATTCTACGATAATACTGTGAGGCACCCTTGGGATGATTTACCCTATTAAAAAAGTGCTGCTGAATTGGCCTTTTCCAGCTCTGTGCTTTGTGTACAAAGTTCAAATCACCACAAGAAGCCAGTCTTATTTATTAACAAAGAAAACATGAGTAAAAACGGGGTTTTGGGGTGGGGAGATGAGGCCGGAGGCTAATCAGATAAGACACCCTGAACTGTGGGTGTACCCACACCACATGGACAGCAGCAGTTCAAGAAGGTGGCTCATCCCAATCTTAGAGGGCAAATAGGGATGGGCAATAAATGCTGGCTTTGCCAGGACCATCCACATCCCATAAACAAATATTGAAAAACCCCAGAAATGGCAATGCAGTGCTATTCATTCATTCCATCGAAACTAACTTGGCAGGGGTGTGAGAATCAGAAGGCAACACAGAGGAAAAACAAGGTGCACAGAGAATTGGGAGAGGCAGATAGCACTAGAGTAAGAAATAATAAGGTATGAGGTGGTGTCAGAGTAAGAGGGAATGCAATAAGGTCTAAATTGGGTTTGCAGTGCATGTATATGAATGTGCAGAGTAAAGCAAAGAAGTTTGGTGAGCTGCAGATGTAGATAGCCATGTGGGAACATGATATTGTGGCAATAATGGAGCTCAGAAAAGCACAGTTCTGGAGAATAAATATTCCTGGATAGAAGGTGTTCAGGAAGGAAAGAAAGGAGGAGGGGTAGCAGTATTAAGGATATGTGCTGGATAAGGATGTCCTATAGGGATCAAGGACAGAATCTATTTGGTTGGAGCCAAGACACAGTAAGAGGTACCATTACCCTACTGGGTGCATTCCATAGGCCACCAACTAGTGGGAAAGATATAAAGGAATAAATTTGAAAAGGAAATTACAGAGAGGTGCAAAGTTATAGGGTAGTTATAATGGGGGACTTTAATTATCCTGGCATAGAAATAGTGTAAAGGGCAGAGAGGGGGGAAAAAGTTCCTAGAACGTGTTCAGGAAAATTTTCAAAATCAGTATGTTTTGGGTCCAACGGGGAAGGAGACATTGTTAAATCTGGTTCTGGGGAATGAGGTGGGACAAGTGAATCAAGTAGCAGTAGGGGAACATTTAGGTAACAGTGATCATAGTATCATAAGGATTAGGTTGACTGGAAAAAGGAGAAAGAGAAATCCAGAATAAAAATAATTAATTAATCAGGGGTGGGCTAATTTCAATGGGGTAAGAAAGCCCAGGTAAATTGGAATCAAAGATTAGCAGACAAAACTGTAATGGAACAATGAACTGCCTTCAAAGAGGAGATAGTTCTGGTACAGTCAAAGTACATTCCCATGAGGGGGAAAGGTAGGACAAAAGTCCAGAGCTCCCTGGATGATGAAAGAGAGGGAGAGTAAGATGAAGCAGAAAAAGAGTGCTTAAGAGAGATGTCAGGTGGATAATACAATTGAAAACCAACCTGAATACAGAAAGTTCAGCAGAGGAATTGGTGGGGGTGGGGTGGGGGTGGGCAGGGGCAGGGAGGGCAGTGAAAAAATGAGAAGCAGAGAGTATGAGAAGAGGCTGGCAGCTAACATAAAAGGGAATCCAAAGGTCTTCTATAAGCATATAAATTGTAAGAGGAGTGGGGCTGATTAGGGACTAAAAAGGGGACATATGCACAGAGGCTGAGGTACTAAATGTGCACTTTGCATCTTTTGCCAAGGAAGAAGATGCTGCCAAAATCACAGTGAACGAGGAGGCACTTGAGACACTGGATGGGCGAACAATTGATTTTGGTGGTTTTGGATGGGCCGGCTGTACTTAAAGTTAAGGACAGGAAAAGATGGATCCAAAGATACTGAGGGAAGTAAGGGAAGAAATGGCGGAGGCATTGGACATAATCTTCCAATCCTCTTTAGACACAGGGGTGATGCCAGAGGACTGGAGAATTGCAAATGATACACCCTTGTTCAAAAAAGGGTGTAAAGATAAGCCCAGTTAGTTTAATTGTAGTGGTGGGAAAGCTTTTAGAAACAACAATTCAGGACAAATTTAACATGGATTTGGACAAATGTGGATTAATTAAGGAAAGTCAGCATGGATTTATTAAGGGCAAATCGTGTTTAACTAACCTGAGTTTCTCAATGAGTTTCTCAGAGAGGGTTGATGAGGCTAATGCGTTTGATGCCGTATACATGGACTTGCAAAAGGTGTTTGATAAAGTGACACACAATAGGCTTGTCAGCAAAGTTAGAGCCCATGAAATATAGGGGACAGTAGCAGCATGGATACAAAGTGATGGGAAAGAGAATAGTGGTGAATGGTAGGTTTTTCGGACTGGAGGAAGGGATGCAGTTGGGGGTTCCCCAGGGCTCGGTATTAGGACCACTGCTTTTCTTGATCTAAATTAATGATCTAAACGTGGGTGTACAAAGCACAATTTCAAAATTTCCAGATGACACAAAACTTGGAAGTGTTGTGAACTGCAAGGAGGATAGTGATAGATTTCAAGAGGATACAGAGAGACTGGTGGGATGGGCAGACACATGGCAGATGAAATTTAATGTAGAGAAATGTGAAATGATTTATTTTAGTAGGAAGAATGAGAACAGGCAATACAAAATAAAGGATCAAATTCTAAAGGGATGCAGGAGCAGAGGGACCTGGGGGTGTATGTGCATAAATCACTGAAGGTTGCAGGGCAGTTTGAGAAAGCAGTTAATAAAGCAGATGGGATCCTGGGCTTTATAAACAGGGGCATAGAGAACAAAAAGCAAGGAAGTTATGATAAATCTTTATAAAACGCTGGTTCAGCTTCAACTCGAGAACTGTGTCCAAATCTGAGCATCAAACTTTGAGAAGGATGTGAAGGCATTAGAGAGGATACAGAAAAGATTTATAAGAATGGTTGCAGGGATGAGAGACTTCAGTTACGTGGATAGATTGGAGAAGCTGAGGCTGTTCTCCTTAGAGAAGAGGGGAATAAGAGGAGTAAAAACAGAAAAGAAATGTTAACTCTGTTTATCTCTCTGCAGATGCAGCCAGACCTGCAAAGTATTTCCAGCACTTTCTGTTTTTATTTCAGATTTCCAGCATCTGCACTATTTTGCTTTCATTTTAGGAGTAAGAGATTTGCTAGAGGTGTTCAAAATCATGAGGGATCTGGACAGAGTAGATAGGGAGAAACTGTTGGTGGAAGGGTCGAGAACTAGAGGTGATTGGCAAAAGAACCAAAGGCAGCATGAGGAAAACCGTTTTTGTTAATGCAGCGAGTGGCTAGGATCTGAAATGCACTGCCCGAGAGTGTGAGGGAGGCAGGTTCAAACCGAGGCTTCAAAAGAGAAAAATTTGCAGGGCAATGGAGAAAAGGCAGGTGGAGTGTGACTAGTTGAGACGCACTTTGAGCGTGGGCACGGACATGACGGGTCAAAGGGCCTCCTCCTGTGCAGTAACCATTATATGATTCTATGATTCCACAAATGGGATGTTTTACAGAAACAACTTAAATTGTCACCTCACTCAGAAACCAAAGAGCAAACGCATCTAATGCCTATAGTGTGAATAATACATCAACATATAAAGCAGCAATAAAAAGGAAACCACAGCTCACAAAAAAAACCTATTTGGGTTATGTCATAAATGAGTCAATGTCTGCTCCATATAATGTTTCTCAATAATAAGCATCAAGTTAGTCAACAGGCCCACTGTCATAGCATGGTATACTGTGTTTTTGTAAAAGCAAAATACTGCAGATGCTGGAAATCTGAAATAAAAACAGAAAGTGCTGGAAATCCTCAGGTCAGGCAGCAACTATGGAGAGAGAAGCAGAGTTAAGGTTTCAGGTCAGAGACCCTTCATCAGAACTGGCAAGGTTAGAAAAGAATTAGGTTTTAAGCAAGTGAAGGGGGTTGGTGGTGAAGAAAACAGGGAAGGTGTGTGATAGGGCAGAGGGCAAGAGAGATTAAATAACAAAGCTGTCATGGGACAAAAGCATAAAGTGTGTTAATGCTTGTGGTGAAAGACAAAGCATTAGTCCAGAGAGAGTGCTAATGGCAGAATAATGTGCAGCTCTGTCTGCATAAAAATTATAGGGTAATAATAGTAGGGGATTTCAACCTCCCTAATATCAACTGGGATAGTCTTAGTGCAAGAGGCTTAAAGGGGGCAGAATTCTTAAAAAGCATAAAGGAGAGCTTTTTCAGCAAGTATGTCGGAAGTCCTCAAGAGAAAGGGCAGTACTGAACCTAATCCTAGAGAATGAAGCTGGACAAGTGGTAGAAGTGTCAGTGGGGTAGCATTCCGGGGATAGTGACCATAACTCTAAGATCGAAGGTAGTTATGGAAAAGGACAAAGACGGGCAAGAAATAAAGGTAATGAATTGGGGGACGGCCAATTTCAATATGATAAAACAGAATCTGGCCAAAATGGACTGGGAGCAGCTACTTGTAGGAAAGTCTACATCAGACCAGTGGGAGTAATTCAAAGAGGAAATAGTGAGAGTTCAGAGCCAATATGTACCCATTAAGGTGAAGGGTAGGACCAACAACTCCAGGGAACGCTGGATGTCAATGGATATGGAGGATTGGATCGGTAAAAAAAAGGAAGCTTATGGCAGATTCAGAGTGCTGAAAACAGCGGAGGCACTAGAGGAGTATAGAAAGTGTAGGGGGTACTTAAAAAAGTAATTAGGGGAGCAAAAAGGGGACATGAGAAAACACTGGCCAGCAAGATAAAGGAAAATCCTAAGGCATTTTATAAGTATATTAAGGGCAAGAGGATAACCAGGGAAAGAGTAGGGTCCATTAGGGACCAAAGTGGCAATATGTGTGTGGAGCCGGAGGACCTAGGTGAGGTTTTAAATGATTACTTTTCATCTGTATTCACTATGGAGAAGGACGATGTAAGTGTAGAGATCAGGGAGGGAGATTGTGATATACTTGAACATATTAGCAATGAAAGGGAGGAAGTATGAGCTGTTTTAGTGGGCTTAAAAGTGGATAAATCCCCAGGCCCAGATGAGATGTATCCCAGGCTATGTGAGGCAAGGGAGGAGATTGCAGGGGCTCTGACACAAATTTTCAAATCCTTTCTGGCCACAGGAGAGGTACCAAAGGATTGGAGGGCAGCGAATGTGGTACCATTATTCTAGAAGGGTAGCAGGGATAAACCAGGTAATTACAGGCCGGTGAGTCTAACATCAGTGGTTGGGAAACTATTGGAAACATTTCTGAGGGACAGGATTAATCTCCACTCGGAGAGGCAGGGAACAATCAGAGATAGTCAGCATGGCTTTGGCAGGGAGAGATTGTGTCTAACTAACTTGATTGAATTTTTCGAGGCAGTGACTAGAAGTGTAGATGAGGGGAAAGCAGTTTATGTAGTCTACCTGGACTTCAGTAAGGCTTTTAATAAGGTCCCACATGGGGGATTGATTAAGAAGGTAAGAGCCCATGGGATCCAGGGCAATTTGGCAAATTGGATCCAAAATTGGCAAAGTGGCAGGAGGCAGAGGGTGATGGTCAAGGGCTGTTTTTGTGAGTGGAAGCCTGTGACCAGTGGTATACCACAGGGATTGGTGCTGGGACCCTTGCTCTTTGTGTTGTACATTAATGATTTAGATGTGAATATAGGAGGTATGATCAGTAAGTTCACAGATGACACAAAAATTGGTGGTGTCGTAAAATGAGGACGAAAGTCTTAGATTACAGGGCGATATAGATGGGCTAAGATGGGTGGAGCAGTGGCAAATGGAATTTAATCCTGAGAAGTGTGAGGTGATGCATTTTGGGAGGACTAACAAGGCAAGGGAATATACAATGGATGGTAGGACCCCAGGAAGTACAGAGGGTCAGAAGGACCTTGGTGTACTTGTCCATAGATCACTGAAAGCAGCAGCACAGGTAGATAAGGTGGTTAGGAAGGCATATGGGATACTTGCCTTTATTAGCCGAGGCATAGAATATAACAGCAGGGAGGTTATGATGGAGCTGTATAAAATGCTAGTTAGGCCACAGCTGGTGTACTGTGTACAGTTCTGGGCACCACACTATAGGAAGGATGTGATTGCACTGGAGAGGGTGCAGAGGAGATTCACCAGGATGTTGCCTTGGCTGGAGCATTTCAGCTATGAAGAGAGACTGAAAAGGCTAGGGTTGTTTTCCTTAGAGCAGAGATGGCTGAGGGGGGACATGATTGAGGTATACAAAATTATGAGGGGCATTGATAGGTTAGATAAGAAGAAACTTTTTCCTTTAGCGGAAGGGTCAATAACTAGGGCACATAGATTTAAGGTAAGGGGCAGAAGGTTTAGAGGGGATTTGAGGAAACATTTTTCCACCCAGAGGGTGGTTGGAATCTGGAACACACTGCCTGAAGGAGTGGTAGAGGCAGGAACCCTCACAACATTTAAGTAGTATTTAGATGAGCACTTGAAACGCCATAGCATACAAGGCTACGGGCCAAGTGCTGGAAAATGGGATTAGAATAGCTAGGTGCTTGATGGCCGGCACAGACACGAAGGGCCTGTTTCTGTGCTGTATAACTCTGTGACTCTAAAAACAGGCACATGGTTTAAAAATAAAATAAAAAAATATTATATTTGAAAACAGGCCAGTCATGCTCTGAAATTATTGAACTCAGTGATCTATCCGTAAGGCTGTAGAGTGCCTAATCGAAAGATCAGGTTCTGCTCCTCGAGCTTGCGTTGATGTTCACTGGAACACTGGAGCAGACCAAAGAAGGAGATGCGAGCAGTGGGTGAGGGGGGTGGGGGGCGGAGGGCAGGGTGCTCAAATGGCAAGCGACCTGTAGTTCGGTGTCATGCTTTCGACTGAGCGGAGGTGTTCCGCAAAGCGGTCACACAATCTGTGTTTGTTCTCCCCACTGTAGAGGTGACCACATTGTGAGCAGCGAATGCAGTATACTAAATTGAAAGAAGTACAAGTAAATCACTGCTTCACCTGGACGGAGTGTTTCGGGCTTTGGATGGTGAGGAGAGAGGAGGTAAAAGGGCAGGTATTACACCTCTTGCGATTGCAAGGGAAGGTGCTGTGGGAAGGGGATAAGGTGTCGGGGGTAATGGAGGAGTGGACCAGGGTGTTGCGGAGGGAACAATCCCTTCAGAATGCTGATAGGTGAGGGGAGAGGGCAGACCTATTTGGTAGTGGCATCACGCTGGAGGTGGCAGAAATGACAGAGGATGATCCTTTGGATGTGGAGGCTGGTGGGGTGGAAAGTGAGGACAAGGGGTTCTGGGAGGGAGGGCAAGGGGTGAGGACAGAAGTGCGGGAAATGGGACGGACATGGTTGAGGGCCCTGTTAACCACAGCGATCCATTTACAATATGCTCCAACGTCAATAATAGCGGTGGGGGGGGGGGAAATCCGCGGTTGAGGAAAAAGGAAGACATATCAGAAGCGCTGTCATGGAAGGTAGCATCATCAGAGCAGATGCGTCAGAGACAGAAAAACTGGGAGAATGGAATGGAGTTCTTACAGGAAACAGGGTGTGTGGAAGTGTAGTCAAGGTAGCCCTGGGAGTTGGTGAGCTTATAATATTAGTAGACAGCCTATCCCCAGAGATGGAGACAGACAAGTCGAGGAAGGGAAGGGAAGTGTCAGAAATAGACCATGTAAAGGTGAGAGAAAGGTGGAAATTGGAAGCAAAGTTGAAGAAGTTTTCCAGTTTGGGGCGGGAGCAGGAAACGGCACCAATACAGTGGTTATTGCATCACCAATATTGAAGTTAGAGCATATTGTAAATGGATCAGAATTGTTTTACTGGTTATAAGACCTGGGTCAATATTTATCCCTTAATGAACATCACTAAAACTGATTAGCTGGTCATTCACATTGCTCTTTCTGGGAGCTCGACGTGCACAAATCGCCTGCTGGGTTTCCTACAGTACAACAGTGACTATACTTCAAAAAGTAATTAATTGGCTGTAAAGTGCTTTGGGACGTCCAGAGGTCTTGAGTGGCACTATAGAAATGCAAAGTTCTTTCAGACATCCTCCTGTGCACACTGGATTGCCATCAGGTGCAAGAACACTGCAGACTTTCCCTTCCACTCACCAGCCCAATACTACTGCTGCAGCCGAGCCTCACCAAATAGAGTGAGCCTTTAGCTCTAAGCTTCCATTCCCACTGCTGTGCCAGAAAATTCTAGGTTCAGACCCCACTCCAAACAGTCTTGGCAAATGAAGATCAAAGTGCCAGATGAACATTCTTAAAACTGAGGCCTGGCAGGCTGTTAATGAACCTGTGAGTCCTCCACCTAATTCATGCTTTCCTCCAAGGCTGAGTGTGAAAATACCAACCAACCCCAGCCAACTATAACACTCAGGTGAGACCAACTAACAAAACAGAAGCCAAGATCAAGGCTGGGTCCTGTGTGACCATTTTGGACTGTGGATTTAATCTTTTCATCTTATTTTTGGAAAAAAAAAAGTTGCCATTTTTTTCTCCTCTCCAAAGAATGTTCTCTACGCAAAGCATCTTACTGATTTGGAAGGGAAGACAGGCAGAGACTTGCACCCAGGTTCTGCTGCTGCTCTGTTAACGCAAGGAGAACAGATTTGGATTCCTGCTCCCCCTCAACACACTCAAGACAAGCTTCAACCGAGCTCAGGAATTCCAGCCATGGAGGACATCGGACATGTAACTTTCACATACCAAGGCAACCTCATATCAAATAGCACTCCGTGCCAGGACTGGCATCTTTCAGACAATTTAAACATGCTGGCAAGCTTTGAGAAATGGGATGGGACTGTTCTACAATCAAAATTAGTTACACTCCCCCACCTCACCAAACATGTCTTTACCCCCAAGATGGCCTAGGCAGTGAGTGTTGGCAGGCTGTTAACCCACATGGGCCATCACTGATGAGCCCCAATTTGGTCCTCAGTTGACATCTCTACACATAGTATAAACAGGCCATTTGGCCCAACCAGACTGTGTTGGCGTTTACCCTCCATATATGCGCAGTTCCAATCGCATGTAGCCACAATTGATAATATCAAGACTGATGGTCAAAAGCTTGGTCAAAGAGGTGTGTGTGTTTGTGTGTCTGATCGAGGGAGGGAATTCCAGACCTTACAGCCTGGCAGCTGAAAGCCTGGCCATCAATGGTGGAGTGATTAAAATCAGGGATACTCAAGAGGTCTGAACCTGAGGAGCACAGCTCTCAGAGTGTTCCAGGGCTGAAAGAGGTTACACAGATAGGGAGGGGCAATGCCTTGGAAGGATTTGAAAACAAGAATAAGAACTATTTTTTTTTTAATCAAATGACAAGCAGCATATCTGCAAAAACCCATCACAATTTTCTGCTGTCAGTTTGCCAAGCAGGCAATGAATGGAAGCATTGATGTGTGAGTTAACCTGTGCTTCAGCATTCTTGTGTACTGGCTTTCTGGGTCTACGAGAAAAGACTTGCCACAAGAAACCATACACACAAGCAGTCTCTGGGAGAGGGCACTGAACCCAAATCTCGACAATCGCACCACACTTCTCCTCTCCCCTACTAACATGCGCATTGGCAATGAGTCTATTCAAAATTGCCACAAGAGCAGAATTGTGCAGACATTCTAGTAAATCAAGAGACGATTAGCAGAATAGCTCCTTCAGAGTCTCGCAACAAAGCCCTACATTAAACTCAGAAGTGACTGCATGAGATTGTGATAACCATCCACACAAAACAAAGGCAATCTCACCATTGCTGAATTCCACAACAACTGGTACCCAGCGACTGTCAGCTCCCCCTCCACACACACTTGCCCCACCCCCACTCTTCCCCCACTACACCACTCCCTCCAACTCTCTCCCCATTCTCTTCCACCAGTCTCTACCCCGCACTTCTTCCCAGTCGTCTCTCCCCCAGTTCTTTCCACTTGCCTTTCTCTTCCAGACACACCCATGCAGGAATACAATAATCAACATGGTTTAACAAGAAAGGTCATAGCAGGTTATTTAACATAAGCACAGATCACTATCTATCTCTGCCAGCTGTCCAATAATGAAATGTCCCAAGTTTTGACAGGCTATCCAAAATAGTGATTTTTACCTGAATGATTCAATGCTTTGAAAACATTACATTAATGAGTGCCTTTTGCTAATGACGGTGAACAGCCATGGCCACAGGACCTAACAGGGGCCCTGGACTTCTGAACCAAAGGGATGGAACCTCACCTGAAAGCTTTTTCAGCAGGTCCCCCTGAACAAGTCACCTCCATGAATTTAAACGTATGTTGTTAAAACTGAATTAAACAGCATGATATGCCTGGCCCAGTTTCTCTACCCTCCCCCTTCTATCCAGTTGGATTTTTTCTGTACTGTACTAGCTGGGGCTGCCCATCTCACCCTGTTCTCTAACCAGCCAGCACAATATCAGGGCATTCATTACAAAAGCAGAATTTACATTTCTCGAGAGGTGCAAGACACAAATAAACCCCTTAAACAGAGACCTTGCGAAGGATTCAGTAAAACGTTGAACAGATTTGGGGTGGGGGGTACAGGAAAGGCGTTTAAGGCCAGAAAATACCTTCATTTTAAAATAATTCACATCACACTGCGGGGAGGGAAGTCAATGAATGAAAAAAAATGTGTCTAAAATTAAACAGGATCAATTTCCACGCGATTCATTGTGAAATTGATTTAGTAGTGGAATTGTCTGAAAGGGCTTAACATACACAAACATGCAACTCGGTTTAAAGAGAAATGTGTTATGTTTCCCCCCCCCTCGCCAACCTAATTTACAATTTTGGAATACGATAGGAAATATTTAGTGTAACATTACACATCGCGGTTACTTATAGTTGTTCCATTGATGTGTTTTACATTGTGACAGTATAACGCGGGGGCGGGTGGGGGACACAATGTCTCTCCGGGAATAAGGCAATATCTGGAGTTGTACAAGGACAGCTCTGGTCTGGGCTACTCACCCTCAAAGCCGAGAGGTCAATTTCATCCAAGCTTCTCGCCGGAGAGTCGCTCGCCATGTTAATTTCACCAGAAAACTGACACAACCCGGAGCTCAATCCTTCTCTCCCTTTCTCTGCCTGTCTGTTTCTCTCTGGTCTCGTCTCTGATCACTCCTGAGCTTGGAGCGATTTAAAAAGCATATCCTTCCGCTCAATGACAAACAATTGGACAGGTCCTTTTCCTTTTTTTTTAAAAAAAGAGGAAAAATTATTTTAACTTGTTCTCATTTCTGCTCGCACTAGAGGAGAGAGCGAGAGGGAGTAAAATTGCTGCAGTCTTATTCTGTGATCTGTCCTTTTCAGAACAACTGCTCTCTGCAAGGCGCCCACACAACATATAACACACACAGCAGGCTCTGCAGAACCTGTCAATCATAGCATCCGGGGAGGAGACACTGAATAAGGCAGCAACACGCGTGCAGCAAAGTCCCAACAACGCAGAATTAAATGTCCTTCGCCAGTGAGAAATCGGCTTCTTCTTTCTTAGAGCAACTGCAACCTGTTTTAAAGAGCGAATAATCAGCGGGAGGAAATGCCAAAACACAAAAGCATCTCCGTAGCTTCCTTCCGTCGTGGGAACTCTGTTGAAAAGTCTTGCATACACTCTCTTCAAGTATCTCAATACTGTCACACTTTCTCATCCCTTGCAAGAAAGAGGTCACATTCAGGATGTCTCAAAAGGGTTAAATAATGAGGACAGATTGCACAGATTCCCTCCAGTCTACAGAATTAGGGGGTGAACGAGATGAGGTGTTTAACATAATGAAATCATAATTGGATAGATAGAGAGAAACTATTTCCTCTGGTTGGGGGAGTCCAGAACAAGGGGGCAGAACCTTAAAATTCGAGCCAGGCTGTTCAGGGGTGATTTCAGGAAGCACTTCTTCACATAAAGGGTAGAGGAAATCTGGAACTCTCTCCCTCAAAAAGTTGTTGAGGCTGTAGGTGAACTGAGATTGCGAGATTTTTGTTGGGCTAGGGTATTAAGGGTTACGGAACAAAGGCGGGCAGATGGAGTTAAGATACAGATCTGCCATGATTTAATTGGTCGAATAGGCTTGAGGGGCTGAATGGCCCTATGTTCCTATGTCACATTTGAGAAGACATTCTGACTCACCCTAAGGAATGGCACAGGTGATCCACTGTGTATGTGTCAGTTACTCTAGTGCTGTCCCAGCCACGTCCCCCCTTACAACTTCTGTAAACTTGAGTTTATCCAAATCTCGCCTACCCGTATCCTAACTTGCACCAAGTCATATTCGTCCATCACCCCTGTGCTCGCAGATTTACATTGGCTCCAGGTCCAGAAATGACCTAACTAATCTAATTGTTGGGTAATTTAAGGGGATAAATTAAATTAAGGGTAAATCATGGCAGGGCAGCTCAGCAGCATGGAGTGCTCCTCCTGTGCAATGTGGGAAGTCAGGGACACTTCCAGTGTCCAGGGCGAACACGTGTGGAGGAAGTGTCTCCAGCTGCAGCTACTTGAAATCCGCGTTTTGGATCTGGAGCGGCAGCTGGAGACACTGTGGCGCATCCGCGAGGCTGAGATCATTGTGGATAGCACATACAAGGAGGTGGTCACACCGCAGGTAAAGACTGCTCAGACAGAAAAGAATGGGTGACAGCCAGGCAGAGTAGAAGAACTAGCCAGGTAGTGCAGGAGTCCCCTGGGACCATCTCCCTTTCTAACAGATTTTCCACTTTGGATACCGTTGGGGGAGATGCAGGAGAATGCAGCAAGAGCCAAGTCTGTGGCACCACGGGTGGCTCAGCTGCATAGGAGGGGAGGAAAAGGAGTGGGAGAGCTATAGTGATAGGGGATTCTAACATAGGGGGTATAGATAGGCGTTTCTGTGGCCTCAAACGTGACTCCAGGATGGTATGTTGCCTCCCTGGTGCTAGGGTCAAGGATGTCTCAGAGTGGCTGCAGGACATTCTGAAGAGGGAGGGTGAACAGTCAGAGGTCGTGGTACTCATTGGTACCAACGGCATAGGTAGAAAGAGGGATGAGGTCCTGCAACAAGAATTTAGGGAGCTAGGTAGGAGATTAAAAAGCAGGACCTCAAAGGTTGTAATCTCTGGATTACTCCCAGTGCCACGTGCTAGTGAGTATAGGAATAGGAGGATAGAGCAGATGAAAACGTGGATGAGGAGATGATGCAGGAGGGAGGGCTTTAGTTTCCTGGTTCACTGGGTCTGTTTCTGGCAAAGGAGGGACCTGTACAAGCTGGACAGGTTGCACCTGAACCGGAACGGGACCAACATCCTTGCTGGAAGGTTTGCCAGTGCTGTTGGGGGGAGGGTGGGGGGGGGTTTAAACTAATTTGGCAGGGGGATGGGATACAGAGTGGAGGTACAGTAGGGGGTGATGCTCAGTCAAATATAGAAGAGAAACTGAGTCAGTCTGGAAGGCAGAGCAAATATAGGCCTGTTAAGGCACAAGTGAAAAATGCAAGGCTGGATTGCATCTATTTTAATGCAAGGAGTCTTATTAGTAAGGCAGATGAATTGAGGGCATTGATTAACACATGGGATTGTGATATTATTGCTATCACAGAGACATGGTTGAGGGAGCGGCAGGACTGGCAGCTCAATATTCCAGGGTATAGAATCTTCAGGCAAGACAGGGGAGGGGGTAATAGAGGAGGTGGTATTGCACTGTTGATCAAGGAGTCAATTACTGCGATAAGGAGGGACGATATCTTAGAAGGTTCCTCAAATGAGGCCATATGGGTAGAACTTAAAAACAAAAAGGGGGCAATCACTTGGCTGGGAGTGTACTACAGGCCTCCAAACAGTCAGGGAGAGATAGAGGAGCAGATATGTAGGAAAATCTCAGAGAAGTGTAAAAATAATAGGGTAATAATAGGAGGGGATTTTAACTTCCCCAATATCAACTGGGATAGTCTTAGTGCAAAAGGATTAAAGGGGGTGGAATTCTTAAAATGCATACAGGAGAGCTTTTTGAGGCAGTACGTAGGAAGTCCGACAAGAGAAGGCTGGTACTGGACCTAATCCTCGGAAATGAAGCTGGACAAGTGGTAGACGTGTCAGTGGGGGAGCATTTCAGGGATAGTGACCATAACTATAAGATTTAAAGTAGTTATGGAAAATTAGAATTAGAATTAGAATATTACAGCGCAGTACAGGCCCTTCGGCCCTCGATGTTGCGCCGATCATCTGACCTACACTATTCCATTTACATCCATATGTCTATCCAATGACCACTTAAATGCCCTTAAAGTTGGCGAGTCTACTACTGTTGCAGGCAGGGCGTTCCACGCCCCTACTACTCTCTGCGTAAAGAAACTACCTCTGACATCTGTCCTATATCTTTCACCCCTCAACTTAAAGCTATGTCCCCTCGTGTTTGCCATCCTCATCCGAGGAAAAAGACTCTCACTATCCACCCTATCTAACCCTCTGATTATCTTGTATGTCTCTATTAAGTCACCTCTCCTCCTCCTCTCTAACGAAAACAACCCCAAGTCCCTCAGCCTTTCCTCGTAAGACCTTACTTCCATACCAGGCAACATCCTAGTAAATCTCCTCTGCACCCTTTCCAAAGCTTCGACATCCTTCCTATAATGTGGTGACCAGAACTGCACGCAATACTCCAGGTGCGGCCTCACCAGAGTTTTGTACAGCTGCATCATGACCTCGTGGCTCCGAAACTCGATCCCCCTACTAATAAAGGCTAACACACCATATGCCTTCTTAACAGCCCTATTAACCTGGGTAGCAACTTTCAGGGATTTATGTACCTGGATACCAAGATCTCTCTGCTCATCTACACTACCAAGAATCTTCCCATTAGCCCAGTACTCTGCATTGCTGTTACTCCTTCCAAAGTGAATCACCTCACACTTCTCCGCATTAAACTCCATTTGCCATCTCTCAGCCCAGCTCTGCAGCCTATCTATGTCCCTCTGTACCCTACAACACCCTTCGACACTATCCACAACTCCACCGACCTTCGTGTCATCCGCAAATTTACTAACCCACCCTTCTACACCCTCATCCAGGTCGTTTATAAAAATGACAAACAGCAGTGGCCCCAAAACAGAACCTTGCGGTACACCACTAGTAACTAAACTCCAGGATGAACATTTGCCATCAACCACCACCCTCTGTCTTCTTTCAGCTAGCCAATTTCTGATCCAAAGCTCAAATCACCTTCAACCCCATACTTCCGTATTTTCTGCAATAGCCTACCGTGGGGAACCTTATCAAACGCCTTACTGAAATCCATATACACCACATCCACGGCTTTACCCTCATCCACCTGTTTGGTCACCTTCTCGAAAAACTCAATAAGGTTTGTGAGGCACGACCTACCTTTCACAAAACCGTGCTGACTATCGCAAATGAACTTATTCTTTTCAAGATGATTATAAATCCTGTCTCTTATAACCTTTTCCAACATTTTACCCACAACCGAAGTAAGGCTCACAGGTCTATAATTACCAGGGCTGTCTCTACTCCCCTTCTTGAACAAGGGGACAACATTTGCTATCCTCCAGTCTTCCGGCACTACTCCTGTCGACAATGACGACATAAAGATCAACAACAACGGCTCTGCAATCTCCTCCCTGGCTTCCCAGAGAATCCTAGGATAAATCCCATCTGGCCCAGGGGACTTATCTATTTTCACTCTTTCCAAAATTGCTAACACCTCCTCCTTGTGAATCTCAATCCCATCTAGCCTAGTAGGCTGTATCTCAGTAATCTCCTCGACAACATTTTCTTTCTCTACTGTAAATACTGACGAAAAATATTCATTTAACGCTTCCCCTATCTCCTCTGATTCCGCACACAACTTCCCACTACTATCCTTGATTGGCCCTGTTCTAACTCTTATCATTCTTTTATTCCTGATATACCTATAGAAAGCCTTAGGGTTTTCTTTGATCCTATCCGCCAATGACTTCTCGTGTCCTCTCCTTGCTCTTCTTAGCCCTCCCTTTAGATCCTTCCTGGCTAGCTTGTAACTCTCAAGCGCCCTAACTGAGCCTTCACGTCTCATCCTAACATAAGCCGCCCTCTTCCTCTTGACAAGCGCTTCAACTTCTTGAGTAAACCACGGCTCCCTCGCTCGACAACTTCCTCCCTGCCTGACAGGTACATACTTATCAAGGACACGCATTAGCTGCTCCTTGAATAAGCTCCACATTTCGTTTGTGCCCATCCCCTGCAGTTTCCTTCCCCATCCTACACATCCTAAATCTTGCCTAATCGCGTCATAATTTCCTTTCCCCCAGCTATAATTCTTGCCCTGCGGTATATACCTGTCCCTGCCCATCGCTAAGGTAAACCTAACCGAATTGTGATCACTATCGCCAAAGTGCTCACCTACATCTAAATCGAACACCTGGCCGGGTTCATTACCCAGTACCAAATCCAATGTGGCATCGCCCCTGGTTTGCCTGTCCACATACTGTGTCAGAAAACCCTCCTGCACACACTGGACAAAAACAGACCCATCTAAAGTACTCGAACTATAGTATTTCCAGTCAATATTTGGAAAGTTAAAGTCCCCCATAACCACTACCCTGTTACTCTCGCTCCTGTCGAGAATCATCTTCGCTATCCTTTCCTCTACATCTCTGGAACTATTCGGAGGTCTATAGAAAACTCCCAACAGGGTGACCTCTCCTCTCCTGTTTCTAACCTCGGCCCATACTACCTCAGTAGACGAGTCCTCAAACGTCCTTTCTGCCGTTGTAATACTTTCCTTGATTAACAATGCCACACCCCCCCCTCTTTTACCCTCTTCTCTGTTCTTACTGAAACATCTAAATCCCGGAACCTGCAACATCCATTCCTGCCCCTGCTCTACCCATGTAGGACAAAGAGGGACCGGAAATAAAGGTACTGAATTGGGGGAAGGCCGATTTCAATATGATAAAACAGGATCTGGCCAAAGTGGACTGGGAGCAGCTACTTGTAGGAAAGTCGACATCAGATCAGTGGGAGTAATTCAAAGAGGAAATAGTGAGAGTTCAGAGCCAACATGTATCTGTTGAGGTGAAGGTTAGGACCAACAAGTCCAGGGAACCCTGGATGTCAATGGATATAGAGGATTGGATAAGGAAAATAAAGCAGGCTTACGGCAGATTCAGAGCGCTGAAAACAGCGGAGTATACAACGGCACTAGAGGAATATAGAATGTGTAGGGGGTACTTAAAAAAGTAATTAGGAGAGTGAAGAGGGGACATGAAAAAACACTGGCGGGCAAGATAAAGAAAAATCCGAAGGCATTTTTCAAGTATATTAAGGGCAAGAAGATAACCAGGGAAAGAGTAGGGCCCATTAGGGACCAAAGTGGCAATCTGTGTGTGGAGCCGGAGGACATAGATGAGGTTTTAAATGATTACTTTTCATCTGTGTTCACTATGGAGAAGGAGTATGTAGGTGTAGAGATCAGGGAGGGGGATTGTGATATACTTGAACAAATTATCATTGAAAGGGAGCAAGTATTAGCTGTTTTAGCAGGCTTAAAAGTGGATAAATCCCCAGGCCCAGATGAGATGTATCGCAGGCTGTTATGTGAGGCAAGGGAGGAGATAGCAGGGGCTCTGATACAAATTTTAAAAACGTCTCTGACAACAGGAGAGGGACCAGAGGATTGGAGGACAGCGAATGTGGTACCATTATTCAAGAAGGGTAGCAAAGACAAACCAGGTAATTACAGGCTGGTAATTCAAACTCAGTGGTTGGGAAACTATTGGAAAAAGTTCTGAGGGACAAGATTAATCTCCACTTGGAGAGGCAGGGATTAATCAGAGTTAGTCAGCATGGCTTTGTCAGGGGGAGATCGTGTCTAACTAACTTGATTGAATTTTTCGAGGAAGTGACTAGCTGTGTAGATGAGGGTAAAGCAGTTGATGTAGTCTACATGGACTTCAGTAAGGCTTTTGATAAGATCCCGCATGGGAGATTCATTCAGAAGGTAAGAACCCATGGGATCCAGGGCAATTTGACAAATTGGATCCAAAATTGGCTTCGTGGCAGGAGGCAGAGGGTAATGGTCGAGGGTTGTTTCTGCGAATGGAAGCCTGTGACCAGTGGTGTACCACAGAGATCAGTGCTGGGACCCTTGCTGTTTGTAGTGTACATTAATGATTAAGACATGAATATAGGAGGTATGATCAGTAAGTTCGCAGATGACACAGAAATTGATGGTATCGTAAATAGTGAGGAGGAAAGCCTTAGATTACAGGATGATATAGATGGGCTGGTAAGATGGGCGGAGCAGTGGCAAATGGAATTTAATCCTGAGAAGTGTGAGGTGATGCATTTTGGGAGGACTAACAAGGCAAAGGAATATACAATGGGTGGTGGGACCCCAGGAAATACAAAGGGTCAGATGGACCTTGGTGTACTTGTCCATAGATCACTGAAGGCAGCAGCACAAGTAGGTAACGTGGTTAGGAAGGCATATGGGATACTTGCCTTTATTAGCCGAGGCATAGAATATAAGAGAAGGGAGGTTGTGATGGAGCTGTATAAAACACTAGTTAGACCACAGCTGGAGTACAGTGTACAGTTCTAGTCACCACATTATAGGAAGGATGTGATTGCACTGGAGAGGGTGCAGAGGAGATTCACCAGGATGTTGCCTGGGCTGAAGCATTTCAGCTATGAAGAGAGACTGGATAGGCTAGGATTGTTTTCCTTGGAACAGAGAAGGCTGACGGGGGACATGATTGAGGTATACAAAATTATGAGGGGCATTGATAGATTAGATAGGAGGAAACTTTTTCCCTTAGCAGAGGGGCAATAACTCGGGGACATATATTTAAGGTTAGGGGCAGGAGGTTTGGAGGCGATTTGAGGAAAACATTTTTCACCCAGAGGGCGGTTAGAATCTGGAACACACTGCCTGAAGAGGTGGCAGAGGCAGGATCCCTCACAACATTTAAGAAGTATTTAGATGAGCACTTGAAACGTCATAGCATACAAGGCTACGGGCCAAGTGCTGGAAAATAGCATTAGAATAGGTAGGTGCTTGATGGCCGGCACAGACACAATGGGCTGAAGGGCCTGTTTCTGTGCTGTATAACTCTATGGTCCCATTATAAAATTCTCATCTTCCTGTTCAAATCCCTCCATGGCCTAAACCCACCCTATTCTTGTAACCTCCTCCATCCTTACAATTCTCTGACAATTCTGTGCTCTTCCAACTCTGGCCCCTTGCACATCCCCGATTTTAATCGCTCCACCATTGGCGGCCATGCCTTCAGCTGCCTGGGCCCTAAGCTCTGAAATTCCCTTCCCAAACCTCTCTTCTCCACCTTGAAGTCACTCCTTAAAATTTCTTTCTTTCACCAAGCTTTTGGTCACCTGTCCTAATATCACCTTAAGTGGTTCAGTGTCAGATTTTGTTTGATAATGCTCCTGTGAAGTAACTTGGGATGTTTTACTACATTAGAGGCACAATATAGATCCAAGCATTGTACATAATAGTTGACCACGCTTGACTTTGCATACGTGTAGTCAAGTGTAGTTTTTGGATGAAGTGCATTACAAGCTGGGGTATGTTTGGTCTAGGACCCAGCTATTCAGTCCTTATGTTTTATATTTCCATTATAAATTCCTATCCCTGTATTTATAATGGAATGTGCTCCTATAATCTGACCACACTATAGTTCCACTCTCCTGTCAGTGGTGGTGCTAGAGTTGTCTCCATGCTTGGGGTTGGGGAGTGGGGGTGTAATTATAGCTTGACAAATTTACATTATCAGCCTCCATTATGAACGTGAATATAGGAATTCAGAATGGAAATGGTGACAGGAATGTGCACGGATAGAAGACTTTTAATATATAGAGAAAAGGAAGAAATTGTATTTTGACAGTATCTTTCACAACCTCAGCACATCCCAAAGTGCTTCACAGCCAATGGAGTCCTTTCAAAGTGTAGACACTGTTGTAATGTAGGCAGCCAATTTGCACACAGCAACTATATCACTGTTGCTTACTGTCACTGGGTCAAAAACCTGGCACTCCGTCCCTAACAGCACTGTGGGTGCATCTACACCCCATGGACTGCAGCGGTTCAAGAAGGAGAGTCACTTTCTCAAGGATATTTAGGGATGAGGAACAAATGCTGGGCTTGCCAGTGACGCCCATAAAAGAATTAAAAAATGCAATGTGGGGATAACATGATAATTTGCTTTTAGTGATGCTGGTTGATGGATAAGTACTGGCCTCAGGACACTGACGAGAATTCTCCTGTTCTTCTTCGAAATAGTGGTGTGGGATCTTTCACATCCTCCTGAGAGGGCAGACAGTGCTTCGGTTTAATGTCTATGCCTGCATTTATGAAAGGAATTTCTACGTAATCTCAAAAGCCAGTGACCGATCAATCCAGTTTCAGGAAGTCTCTTCCCAATAAATCTCTGATAATTCTTCCTGCAAATGATTCACCTGAAAGTATTTGATGTGAAATTCTTTTTCTTGGGAGTTGGCAATAAAATATCTGTGATAAGCATTTATGTACGAATGCCAGCTTGAGAATTTGAATTCAGCTTAAGAAATAACAGGAATTAAAAAGCTGGTCTCAGTAAAAGTGACCATGAAGCTGTCGGATTTGTCCGCCTGATTCACTGATGTCTCTTTAGGGAAGGAAACCTGCCGTCCTTACCTTGTCTGGGACTGTATGTGACTCCAGTCCCACAACAACGTGGTTGATTGTTATAAAAGCAAAACACTGCGGATGCTGGAAATCTGAAATAAAAACAAGAAATGCTGGAAATGCTCAGCAGGTCTGGCAGCATCTGTGGAAAGAGAAGCAGAGTTAACGTTTCGGGTCAGTGACCCTTCTTCGGAACTGGCAAATATTAGAAATGTCAAAGGTTATAAGCAAGTGAAGCGGGGGTGGGACAAGGGATAACAAGAGATTGGACAAGGCCACATAGCTGACCAAATTGATTGATTGTTAACTCCCCTCTGAAGAGGCCAAGCTTTCGATTGTATTAAACCTTGGGCAACTAGGGATGGCAGTAAATGCCAGCCTTAACAGTGATGCCCACATCCCAAGAGTGCAAACAAAATATAAAAAAATCAAAAAATTACACATTTTGCACCAACATTTATCCATCAAATTTATTTTGTGCTTTTTAATGGCTTTTTGGTTACTTGAAGGTTCAAGTTATATGCACACTGACTTTTCAGAAGAGTCTTTCTTATTTATGCAGGCTGTGTGTTTGGTATTTGCCAAGCAGAGAAAAGAAAACTCCAATCCATCTCCTTTACCCTTTACTTTATTGATTTTGGCTCCTTGCTCCTTGCTGGGGAACTGGCTCATAAACACTTATGACAGGCACCACATGGTACTAACCTAACAGTTGTAAAATAGACACAGATGAGAAAGGCCATTCCACTATCCTTGTTCATCCAGAAAGAATCTACAGTATCCAACAGTTCCTGACTTCTGGGGTTTTCACCGTCACTACCCTATTCAGAGCCTGTTCCCCATGTTCATAATTCTGTGGGCGTAATTTCAACTCAGTGACAGTGTGAAACTGATAATATTTGATCAGCTGCCGGATTTTAATTTCCATTTGCCCATTTTACACTTTTGCTCAGAGTTAAAATGATCCTCTTTAGTGTGAAACTGAACTTCCAGATAGCAATGTCAGATTCCCATTTGTCTCAGCTGATGCTTTACCCTCTTGCACCACTAAAATTGAGTTCTGGACTTATCACACCAATATAACTCCGTCAGGTCCCCTCGTATTCACCTCCCTTTAATGTCAGAGAGCCCAAGGGCTAGAATTTCAACTTGGTGTCCAAAATTAAAATTGGTGTTGGGGCCACAACTGCCTCTTACAGAAACTGCCCAATTGTTCCTTCCATTGATTTCAGAACACTTAATTTTCCACCTGCTTTACTTGCTGATCATTAATTTTAATGGATAGAAAATTGTGAGTCATTAATGTCAGCTGTAGTTCAGTGGGTAGCACTCTTGCCTCTGAGTCAGAAGATTGTAGGTTGCAGTCCCACTCCAGAGACTGTAGCACAAAATCTAGGCCGACACTCGCAGTGTAGTACTGAGGGAGTGCGGCAATGTCGGAGGTGCCGTCTTTCAGATGAAACATTAAACCATTTTCTCTTTCAGGTGAATGTAAAATATCCCATGGCACTATTTTGGAAGAGCAGAAGTGTTCTCCTCTGTGTCCTGGATAATATTTATCCCTCAACCAACATCACAAAACAGATTATCTGGTCATTAACCACATTGCTGTCTGTGGGATCTTGCTGTGTGCAAAGTGACTGTTGTGTTTCCTCCATTACAACAGTGACTACACTTCAAAAGTACTTCATTGGCTGTAAAGCACTGTGGGACGTTCTGAAAGCTGCTGTAGAAATTTAAGCCTTTTTTCTTTCAAACAATAAGTGCTGAGCGTTACTCCCAAATTTCCGATACCTGGTCCTGTCTGCATCAGGAATGCTCACTCAACATCCTGGCTTATAACTGTCCTTCTATACTGTACAGTGTATGCATCTTTAATGTATGCTCAAACACTTGGGATCAGTCTCGTGTGTCTACTCTGTACTCTCTCTAATTCATAGCTATCCTTTTTCAAATCTCTTGTATGTAGGGTTGGGCCTGATTGCCTAAGGAACCAGTTGGAAGAGAGGTAGCGGGCAGTGTTTTGCATGGGGAGTGCGGTCAGGATGGGATTAGGTGCTGAGTCGAGCAACCCAAGAACCAATGCTGGGCACTTGTACTGTTTGTATCTTGCACTCGAAGCTCAACGCAAAGCAAGCAGTTTGCAGATGATAATTAATTGGAGCAGGTTGAGTTGAGGGAAGATCAGAGATGCTGCCAAACTGGAGGGGAAGCAGCCAAGGAGCTGAATAATGCCTGAAATCGAGCACACCTCTGACAAGTGATGGCCGATATTGATAATTGTATTGAAAGAGAAATGAACAACCTAAATATTAGACATCACCATCACTCTTCCTGTACCATTGAACTACATAAGGCAGTAACTAATCAACACCATTGCATTCTGTCTGGATGTTTTTTACTAGACTTTTTACCTTCCTATGAAACATTAAACTGAGGTCCCATCTGCTCTCGTAATGTAAAAGATCCCATGGCACTATTTTAAAGAAGAGCAGGGCAGTTCTTCCCAGGGTCCTGGCCAATATTTATTTCTCAACCAATATCATTCAAACAGATTACCCGGTCATTATCACATTGCTGTTTGTGCTGTGCACAATCTGACTGCCACATTTCCAACATTACAACAGTGACTACACTTCAAAAGTACTTCATTGGATGTAAAGCACTTTGGGATATCCTGAGATTGTGAAAGGCGCTATATAAATACAGACAACTGGTGTGCAAATAGGTACAGACTGAGGACAATAGCCTTGGCACTTAGTCTGCCAATGTGATAAACCAAGAGAAGGTTACAGTATATTAAAGTGTACTGTGCTCTGGTCAACCTTTCGTACTACTTCAACAATAACTTGCATTTATATAGTGCCTTCAATGTAGTACAACCTCCCAAAGTGCTTTACAGGAGCATAATGAAACAAAATTTGGCATTGAGCCATATAAGGCGATATTAGGACAGGTGACCTAAAGCTTGGTGAAAGAGGTAGGTTTTAAGGAGCATCTTAAAAGAAGAGAGACAGGTAGAGAGCCCAAGAGATTTAGGGAGGGAATTCCAGAGCTTAAGGCCCATGCAGCTGAAGGCACGGCTGCCAGTGGTGGAGCTTTTAAAATTTGGGATGCTCATGAGGCCAGAATTGGAGGAGTGGCAAGTAGAAAGAGTTGTACCGGTCAAAATAGTGGTATATGGGGACCACCTTGGATGTGGCTGGATTTCAGATGCAGAAAAGGTTATGATGGTGGAATGGTTATGTTACTGGGCTCACAGCCCACAGATTGTGAGTTTAAATCCCACCTTGGCAGTTTGAGAATTTGAATTTAGTTCAAAAATAATCTGGAAATCAAAAGCAGAATAGTTAATGAGACCACGAAGCAGTCAGATTGTCATAAAACACTTCAGTGATGTCCCTTTAGGGAAGGCAACCTGCCGTCCTTACCTTGTCTGGGACTGTGTCTGACTCCAGTCCCACGCCAATGTGGTTGTCTCTTAACCGCCCTCTGAAGTGGCCAAGGAAGTCACTCAGTCGTATCAGCACGAGAAGTCCCACCTTCTCAAAGACAACTAGAAATGGTCAATAAATGGGAAGAAAGACCCACAGCCCCAGAATGAGTATAAACAAAGACAGGTGGACGTGTTGGTCCCCTTACAAACCAGGACTTCAAACTACTTTCCCAGAGGCTGAATCTACACTCAGTCCTGAGGGCAGGTGGGGTTGATGTCATCACCAAGGTCAGCAGTGACTAAGTGTGATCCCAGAGTAACTGAATTTTTCAAAGATTCTCAGGATATGGGTGTTGCCAATAAATGCAACATTTATTGCCCATCCATAGTTACCATGAGACTTGTTGATGCACTGAGTGGCTTGGTAGGTTTAGTGTCAACTGGACTGGAGTCACATGCAGGCCCAGACCAGGTAGGACATAGGACAAAGGGAAGGACAACAGGTTTCCTTCCTGAAGGGACATTGGTGAACTAGTTGATCTTTTAGAAACGACAATCTAATAGCTTCATGGTCACTTTCACTGACACCAGACATTTTCATTTGCCAGGTTTATTTAAGCTCTTAAACAGCTGTGATCGGTCTCGCACCCACACTGGCTGGATGACGAGTCCAGTAACACAATTTGTCTGGTCATACACTGGAGTGTTGGTCAGTGCAGCTTTACTGCGTTGGTTTTTTTTTAACATCATGTGCTACTAAATGGAATAAATGAGAGGGACGGACACTGGACAACTGGATCGCACCTGCCCTGAAATTGAATCAGTGCTGCATGGTGCAGGAGAATGCTAATTACACAGGGAGGGTTAGGAATTTGCTAGCAGCTAGTGAAAGTGCCAACCATCACATTCCTGGAGACAGAGTCCACAGTGAGATCAGTTACCAGCTCTCAGGCACAGCTGAAAAAAAATCATGAAGCCCCTAGATCTGTGTTGAATTAACTATTGTCTGCTGGCTGAGATTGTTACAAAATTTTTTTAAAAACTGTTTTTTATTCATTCATAAGACATGGGCATCAGAGGCAAGTCTGACGTTTACTGGCCATCCTTTGAGAAGGGGATGGTGAGTCACCTTCTTGAACTGCTGCAGTCCGTGTGGTGAAGGTCGACCCACAGTGCTGTTGGCAAGGGCGGAGGGGCCAGCCGTAGGGAAGTTGGAACCCCCTGGTCAAACTTGTATTTTGCAACCTTTACTCTGAGTTTAACAATGTTGTATTATTAGTGAAAAGGAACCCCACTCTTAAACGTTTAAATTCTCTTGCCTCCATGAAAAACACTCAACCAACCAATGGGTTTGCACTCTGTAGGCAATTTCACCTATGACTAACTGTAAACAGAGGGACTCACTCCCAACGACTACATTCTTAAGTATTAAAACAAAACTCCCCTCTCTTGAGCAAGGCTCAAAAACACTTTGGGCATTGAACACAGAGGTTCTTTTGTTTATTTTACTGATTAATTATTTATTTAAAAGCCTGCCTGAACTCACCTGCTGCCCACTACCAGCCTTGGCAACTGTGTGTTGTATGATCGCTTCAAGAGTGATGTCTCTTTAAGAAATCAGTATGCTAATGAGCTAAGTACCAGGATGTAATCATGTGACTAGAAGCCATAGTCACTCTGCACTGTAGCACCCTGCACAAAAGTTCTGTATATAGTTTGCTCCATATTGCGTCTATTAGTTTAGCTGTTAATAAACCATCTGGAGATCTTCAAGGAACTGGAATGCACGTACCTCATTGTGTTGCTTAAGGTAACACAAAGAAACTCATGACATTGTGGATCTGCCTGGTGATCCTGCTGCTGTTCTCAACTCTCCTCCATGCACGCTCCTGTAGCTGAGACAGCCAGCCCACTCTGTGCTGTACATGTGGTGACGGCACATTGCTCCCGCCTCCCAGCTCACACCAAGCCCACCTCCAGCCACTGCTGATTCACTTCCTCATTAGATGCACATTCCCAATGGGAGTGCTGATTGTTCCACCCCTGGTTGTCAATCAAACATACTGGCCACCCACACTTGGAGCTCCTGATTGAAGGATTTTGGTGTGGGGAGCAAAGGAGCTTCTACTCAATCTGTTTACAGAGCAACTCGCTGCTCAAACTGCCACCTAGGATCCATGTAAAAACAAAAATTATTGAATCAACCTTTTTTTTCACCATTGTTTTAGGGTTTCCCACCATGTCATCTTTCACCTCACTGACCATGGCACCCTAGCTGGTTGCCCATGTTGCCCACCACTAAGGCCAGGCCCGGTATGGACCCAGCAACAGTGAAGGAATGGCGATACAGTTCCAAGTCAGGATGGTGTGTGGCTTGGAGGGGAACTTGCAGATGGTGATGTTCCCATGCGTCTGCTGCTCTTGTCCTTCTAGGTGATAGAGGTCGCAGGTTTGGAAGGTGCTGTCGAAGGAGCCTTGGTGAGTTGTTGCAGTGTATCGTGTAGATGATACACACTGCTGCCACTGTGGGGGGTGGGGGGGGGGGTTTAAAAAAAATTGCACTAAAAACTGACCCAGCCCACAAAGCTGGCCACACCCCCAAGATCAAAGTGAATTCATCACCGTGGCATCAAGGAGGTTCTTCAAATGCAGCTGTGGTTTTATTTTTAGGCCTAGGGACACCAACAGGCATTAAATTGAAAAAAAAGATATGAAAGAACTGACTACTTACACCAATAAAACTAGTTTATGGTTTTGTTTTGATTTTAATGTCATTTTCAGTGATTTAAAATTGGGTACCTCACTTGTATTGGACTAGATGCTCTGATTAAAAATGCTTATTTTTTTACGCTGGACCAATTTTCAGCTGTATTAATAAAACTGACTCTGAACCACTCTAAACATAATAAGGAACATTTTAAAATGCAAAAATACTTTTACAAGTATTCTGTTACAAAATGCCGCTCTATTGCACTGGTTCATGGCAGGTGTTACAATGGGTGATATGAAAATGAATTTGAGCAGAAACTTGAGTCAATAAAGCACTTCTGAAAAGCAGCACAGTTTTGGGAGCAATTTACTCTTGGAAAGCTAATTGTTCCCAAAGTGGAAACTCAAAGCCACTCTATGTTCAACTGTACGTACACTGTTCACATGGAACTGCAAGCCAGCAAGGAGCACAAAAGGGGCAACAGCTCATAAGAATTGAAAAACCCTTTTATTTCAATGTTGATCTCCATCGCTACCCATTCTGTACCACTAAATGTCAGTGGCATCCTTATAATATATAGTTAATTTGATCTCTCCCTAACCTATTCTCTTACTTTTTTTTCTCTCGGTCCTGTTCTCAACACGATCATTTGTGCCAGGCTATGATTCCATAGCCCAGTTGATGGCCCTCTATTGACTATTCAATTGCAAAAAGTGGATCCAAACCACTCTTGATCCAATGGGATAGCTCACTTTGCAAGGTGATAGGGAGAGGAGTGATAAAGAGCAGGGCCCCTGTCTGATTTTAATCAGGCTGATCAGAGAGCTGGTGTTGTTGCCTCTTTGAGCCCATGGGGAGGGCAATTATTTGGGGAAATTGATGGGATTGAAGGCCGATAAATCCCCAGGGCCTGATGGTATGCATCCCAGAGTACGTAAGGAAGTGGCCCTAGAAATAGTGGTTGCATTGGTGGTCATCTTCCAAGATTCGATAGACTCTGGAACAGTTCCTACAGATTGGAGGGTAGCTAATGTAACCCCACTATTTAAAAAGGGAGGTAGAGAGAAAGCAGAGAATTATAGACCAGTCAACCTGACGTCGGTAGTGGGGAAAATTCTAGAGTCCATGATCAAAGATTTTATAGCAGAGCATTTGGAAAACAGTGGTAGAATTGGACAGAGTCAGCATGGATTTACAAAAGGGAAATCATGCTTGACAAATCTACGAGAATTCTTCGAGGATGTAACTAGTAGAGTTGATGAGGGGGAGCCAGTGGATGTGGTTTATTTGGACTTTCAGAAGGCTTTCGACAAAGTCCCACATAAGAGATTAGCATGTAAAATTAAAGCGCATGGGATTGGGGGTAATGTATTGCGATGGATAGAAAATTGGTTGGTGGACAGGAAACAAAGAGTAGGGATAAATGGGTCTTTTTCCGAATGGCGGGCAGTGACTAGTGGGGTACCGCAGGGATCGGTGCTAGGACCCCAGCTATTCACAATATATATGAATGCTTTAGATGAGGGAACTAAATGTAATATCTCCAAATTTGCAGATGACACAAAACTGGGTGGGAGGGTGAGTTATGAGGAGGATGCAGAGAGGCTTCAGGGTGATTTGGACAAGTTGAGTGAGTGGGCTAATGCATGGCAGATGCAGTATAATGTGGATAAATGTGAGGTTATCCACTTTGGTAGCAAAAACAGGAAGGCAGATTATTGTCTGAACGGCTATAAACTGAGAGAGAGGAATATGCAGCGAGACCTGGGTGTTCTCGTACACCAGCCGCTGAAGGTAAGCATGCAGGTGCAACAGGCGGTAAAAAAGGCAAATGGTATGTTGGCCTTCATAGCGAGAGGATTCGAGTACAGAAGCAGGGATGTCTTGCTGCAATTATACAGGGCCTTGGTGAGGCCACACCTGGAATATTGTGTGCAGTTTTGTTCTCCTTATCTGAGGAAGGATGTTCTTGCTATAGAGGGAGTGCAGCGAGGTCTTGCCAGACTTATTCCTGGGATGGCGGGACTGACATATAGTCATAGTCGTAGTCATAGAGAGACACAGCACTGAAACAGGCCCTTCGGCCCACCGAGTCTGTGCTGACCAACAACCACCCATTTATACTAATCCTACATTAATCCCATATTCCCTACCACATCCCCACCATTCTCCTACCACCTACCTACACTAGGGGCAATTTACAATGGCCAATTTACCTATCAACCTGCAAGTCTTTGGCTGTGGAAGGAAACCGGAGCACCCGGCGGAAACCCACGCAGTCACAGGGAGAACTTGCATATGAGGAGAGATTGAGTTGGTTAGGATTATATTCGCTGGAGTTCAGAAGAGTGAGGGGAGATCTCATAGAAACCTATAAAATTCTAACAGGACTTGACAGGGTAGATGCAGGAAGGATGTTCCCGATGGTGGGGGAGTCCAGAACCAGGGGTCATAGTCTAAGGATACAGGGTAAATCTTTCAGGACTGAGCTGAGGAGAAATTTCTTCGCCCAGAGAGTGGTGGGCTTGTGGAATTCGCTACCACAGAAAGCAGTGGAGGACAAAACATTGTATGTTTTCAAAAAGGAGTTAGATATAGCTTTTGGGTCTAAAGGGGTCAAAGCGTATGGGGCGAAAGTCAGAACAAGCTACTGAGTTGGATGATCAGCCATGATCACAATGAATGGCGGAGCAGGCTCGAAGGGCCAAATGGCCTAATCCTCCTCCTATTTTCTATGTTTCTATGTTTAATAGAGAGGGAATTATAGATCAATAGCAATAGATGAATTGTGAAAAATATTGATCAATAGATAGAGTTGAATGGATGGATAAAGAGCTATAGATCGATCAATATAGAGAGCGACCGGTTGATAGCTAGATAGCAAGAGATAGAGGTAAGTAGGTATATAGAGAAACAGAGAGATGGACATATAGGTAAATACATAAACAGAGTTATAGATCAAATCAAGGAAAAACAGTTAACTAGACAGACAGGTAGTACTTTCCTTTATATAGTGCCATTCATATATTTATAGTGTGTTGTCAAAGTTTCAGTCAGCATTGTCTGCAGTCGGCCTGACAAATGTGAAACTGGCTGGTAACTCACAAGAGAGGCTCGGAGGCAAAGCTGCTGAGGAGTGACACTTAGAAGATTTTACCAGCTGCTACAGTCTTGGACGATCACCAAAAACTCCATCCTTCACCAGCTCCAGATTCAGTGTGAGTGCCTGCCAATAGCAAGTGGACTGAAGAAAATAAATAAAGCTCGAGCTGGTCACATCTGTAAGGATGAGAACGGATTGTGGGAATGATGGAGGCTGGAGGATGCAAACACCATTTGTAGAAATGTTGTCTCCTTGATGTTGAATGGAAGCTTCAACCAAGTGTTAGTCATGTGGAAGGTCCCAGATTCAATGTAAAAAGCTAAGATAGTGTGTACATGGGCTTTGGGAGGGGATTAAATGGGGACAGTGAAAATTTACCACAATGTTACCGGGCCTTAAAGGATTCATTTATGAGGACAGGTTGCATTAGCTTGGTTTGTATTCTCCTGAATATGGAAAACTGAGGGGTGATTTTTTTTTCGTTCATGGGATGTGAGCGCCACTGGCAAGGCCAGAATTTATTGCCCATCCCTAATTTCCCTTGAGAAGGTGGTGGTGAGCTGCCTTCTTGAACCGCTGCAGTCCATGTGGGGTAGGTACAGCCACAGTGCTGTTAGGAAGGGAGTTCCAGGATTTTGACCCAGCGACAGTGAAGGAACGGCAATATAGTTCCTTGTCAGGATGGTGTGTGGCTTGGAGGGGAACTTGCAGGTGGTGGTGTTCCCGTGCAACTGCTGCCCTTGTGGTAGAGGTCGCGGGTTTGGAAGGTGCTGTCTAAGGAGCCTTGGTGAGTTGCTGCAGTGCATCTTGTAGATGGTACACACTGCTGCCACTGTGCGTCGGTGGTGGAGGGAGTGAATGTTTAAGGCAGACTGTGCCGCCAACTTCCCTCTGGTCCTGGTTCTGAGTCATTGGATAAAAGGCATGTACTTTTAAAACATTTTGGGATTTTATTTCAGATTTAAGTTCTAGGTTCTCCAAAGACTCTTTAGTATTCATCTCCATCTACTGGAAGACAGTGAGAACTACATATTCTTGGCATTCTTCTTTCAAAGGAGTCTTGACATCATGCAAATTGGCTCTGTGGGCATTATCTTACCCGCTTTGCAGATTCCCTGAGGTCAGGACCAAAGTGGGTCTCGACCCCACTGTTGATGCCTGGCTGCTTACTTGTATGATGTTACCAGAGACAGCCAATTAAGAGACATCCTCGGGGAGCACCAATTAAGGTCGGGACATGCACTCGGCTGACCCAATGGGAGGGTTTGCAGTGATGGCCTTCTGGCAACAAACCTGGAGAGGTGGGCACTGCTGCGGCAGGTAGGTGAACGTGAGGGCGCCTCAGAACAGCCTCCAGACGATGGCCTGTGGCCTCACCTGTGACCCTATGGCAGTTGTGGCTCCGGTGGGAGTGGGAAGGGTATTGGCGGGGTTGGTTGGGTGGGGGCTGGGGGGGGTTCGTGCATTTGAGGGGAAAAGATCCCCTGACACTATTCAAAGAGTAAGGGAATTCTCCTTGGTCTCTGGACAAATATATTCCCCTCAATCAACATCTAAAACAGATCACCTCTTCTTAATCACATAGTTGGACCTTGTGAATAGTATGTTTCAAAAGGGAACTGGATATATCGTTTGCAGGAAAAATATTGCTGGGCTAGAGGGAAAGAGCAGGGGGTGTGAGGCTAATTGGATAGCTCTTTCAAAGAGCCAACACAGGCATGATTGACCGAATGGCCTCCTTCTGTGCTGTAGGATTCTGTACATCTTCTCCCAATGCTATCACTCCTGAAGATGGAGATTCAATGCTGGTGACGCTATTAAATGTCAAGGAGAGGTGATTAGATTCTCTCTTGTTGGAGATGGTCATTGCCTGGCACTTGTGTTGTGTGAATGTTAATTGCCACTTATCAGCCCAAACCTGAATGTTGTCCAGGTCTTGCATGCAGGCACAGACTGCTTCAGTATCTGAGGAGTTGCGGATGCTACTGAACACAATGCAATCATCAGCGAATATCCTCACTTCTGACCTTAAGATGGAGGGAAGATCATTGATGAAGATGGTTAGGCCTAGGACACTACCCTGATGAACTCCTGCAGTGATGTGCTGGGCTGAGATGATTAACCTCCAACATCCACAACCATCTCCCTTTGTGCTGGATATGACTAAAACCTGTGGCGAATTTTCGCCGATTCCCAGTGACTTCAATTTTGCTTGGTCTCCTTGATGCTGCACTCAGTCAAATGCTGTCAAGGTGTCAGGGGCAGTCACACTCACCTCACCTCTGGAATTCAACTCTTTTGTCCATGTTTGGACCAAGGCTGTAATGAGGTCTGGATCGAGTGGCCCTGGCGAAATCCAAACTGAGCATCGATGAGTGGGTTATTGCTGTGTAAGTGTTGCTTGATAGCACTGATGATTCAGAGTAGACTGTTAGGGCAGTAATTGGCTGTATTGGATTTGTCCTGTTTTTTGTGGGTAGGACAAACCTGGGCAATTTTCCCCATTGTCGAGTAGATGCCAGTGTTGTAGCTGTACTAGAACAGCTTGGCTAGGGGCGTGGCTAGTTCTGGAGCACAAGTCTTCAGTACTGAAACAAGGATGTTGTCAGAGTCCGTAGCCTTTGCAGTACTCAGTGCCTTTAGACGTTTCTTGATATCATGTGGAGTGAATCGAATTGCCTGAAGACTGACATCTATGATGGTGGGGACCTCAGGAGGAGGCTCATCCACTTGGCATTTCTGGCTGAAGATGGATGCAAATGCTTCAGCCTTGTCTTTTGCACTGATGTGCTGGGCTCCTCCATCGTTGAGGCTGGGGATGTTTGTGGAGCCTCCTCCTCTGGTTTGTTGCTTAATTGTTCACCAACATTCATGACTGGATGTGGCAAGACTGCAGAGCTTAGATCTGATCCATTGGTTGTGGGATCGCTTAGTTCTGTCTATTGCATGCTGCTTCCACTGTTTAGCATGCAAGTAGCCCTGTGTTGCAGCTTCACCAGGCTGACACCTCATTTTTAGGTATGCCTGGTGCTGCTCCTGGCATGCTCTCCTGCACTTCTCATTGAGCCAGGGTTGATGGTAATTGTGTGGGATATGAGGTTACAGATTGTGGTGGAGTGCAATTCTGCTGCTGCTGATGGCCCACATTGTCAATTGTGAGCTACTAGATCTGTTCTGAGTCTATCTCATTTAACATGGTGGTACTGCCATAAAACATGATGGAAGGCCTTTAATGCAAGGGGGATGGAGTATAAAGGTAGGGAAATCTTGCTACAACTGTACAGGGCATTGGTGAGACTGCACCTAGTGTACAGTTTTAGTCACCTTATTTAAGGAGGGATATACTTGCATTGGAAGCAGTTCAGAGAAGGTTCACTAGGCTGATTCCTGGGATGAGGGGTTTGTCTTATGAGGAAAGGTTGAGCAGTTTGGGCCTATACTCACTGGAGTTTAGAAGATTGAAAGGTGATCTTATTGAAATATGTAAGATTCTGAGGGGGCTTGTCAGGGTAGTTGCTGAGAGGATGTTTCCCCTCATGGGGGAATCTAGAGCAAGGGACCACAGTTCCATTTCAGGGGTCTCCTATTTGAATAGAGATGAGGAGGAGTTTCTTCTATCAGAGGGTCTTTGGAGACTGGGTCATTGAAGGCTGAGTTAGACAAATTTTGATTGACAAGGGAGTCAATGGTAATGGGGGTCAGGCAGCAAAGTGGAGTTAAGGTCACAATGAGATCCACCTAAATCTTATTGAATGGTGAAGCAGGTTCTATGGGCCGAATGGCTTACTCTTGCTCCTATTTCTTCTGTTCTTATGTGTCCTCAGTATGAAGATGAGACTTTGTCTTCACAAGGTCTGTGCAGTGGTCACTCCTACCAATACTGTCATGGGCAGATGCATCTGCAACAGGTGGATTGGTGAGGACGAAGTTGAGTAGGTTTTTCCCTCTTGTTGGTTCTCTCACAACCTGCCACAGGGCTAGTCTGGCAGATATGTCCTTTAGGACTCAGCCAGCTCGGTCAGTAGTGGTGCTACTGAGTCACTCTTGCTGATGGACATTGAAATCCCCCACCCAGAGTACATTCTGTAGTCTTGCCACCCTCAGGGTTTCTTCTAAGTAGTGTTCAACATGGAGGAGTACTGATTCATTAGCTGAGGGGAGGTGGTAGGTGGTAATCAGCAGGAGGTTTCCTTGCCCATGTTTGACCTGATGCCATGAGACTTCATGGGGTCTGGAGTCAATGCTGATGTCTTCCAGAGCCACTCCATCCCAACTGCATACCACTGTGATGCCACCTCTGGTGGGACTGCCCTGCCGGTGGGACAGGACATACCCAGAAATGGTGATGGTGGAGTCTGGGACATTGACTGTAAAGTATGATTCCATAAGTATGACTCTGTCAGGTGTACGACAGGAGTATGACAATGGTAGAAGGGTCAGTCACCAGAGGACACAGATTTAAGACAATTGACAAAAAAAAACAGAGGAACGTTGAAGAGAATTTATTTTACACAGTGTGTTGTGATCTGGAATGTGCTGTCTGAAAGGACTCTGGAAGAAGATTCAATGGTATCTTTTTGAAGGGAATTAGATAAATACTTGAAGGAGAAAATCTTTCAGCGCTATGGGGAAAGAACAAGGAGAGTGGGGCAAATCGGTTACCTCTTTCGGAAAACCAGCACAGGCACAATGGGCCAAATGGCCTCCTTATGTACACTTAAGTGCTGTATGATTCTATGAAAGACATCATATGTGACAGCTAAATTCAGACATTCAACAGAGTCACACTGTACTGAAGCATCTTTAGTTAATGATCCGTACAGCCCTCAGCCTCAGTAACCCCTCTCACCCACATAGGGGCCACCAGTGGTCAGTGTTCAAGCAAATATATAATCCAACAAAAGCCAGCAGCACGATGTTAACCTTTTCAGCTGTGGCTCAGTGGATAGCACTTTGTCTCTGAGTCAGACAGTCAGGTTCAAGTCCCATTACAGAGACTTGAGCACTTAATCCAGGCTGACATTCCCTGTACAGTACTGCGGGAGTGCTGCATTGTCAGAGGTGGCACCTTTCAGATAAGATGTTAAACTGAGACCCTGTCTGCTGTCTCAGATGTTGATTGAGAGATGAATATTGGTCGAGGACACCAGAGAAAACTTCCCTGCTCTGCAAATAGTGCTGAGATCTTTTACATCTATCACTGTCGGGACCTCTGACAGTGCCGCACTCCCACAGTTAGCTTGGATTTTGTGCTCAAGTCTCCAGTGGAACTCAAAGACACGACCTTGTGTCTCAGAGGCACGAGTGTTAACCACCAAGCCACGTTAACATCCTAATTGCACCCAAGCCCTGCATTCCTTCCTCCAGTTAAATTACCATCTCTTTCATCTGCTTGTTTTGTGTAGGATATTACTTTGTGGTAAATTGGCTGCCCATACTTCCCTACATATCAAAGGGTATCTGTACTTCAAAGTGCTGCGGGATGTAGCTCAGAAATGGGATGAAGCTGTGTTCTAACCTCAGCAGGTTTGTCTTCTGTATTCTCACATCCTCTGTATGAGCCTGTTCTGCGAAGCTGGTAAATGAGGCTGTGAGTTGCTAGTTTGATACGATCAAGAGTTTTCGAGGTGATACGCCTGAGTGGTATCAGCATTAATAATTACCTAACATCCGAAGAGGGACTCACCCAGAGTGAGCTGAGCTCCCAAACACACAGCAACATCAAACAGGAACAGGAGGAAGCAACAAAATCTCAGAACAAAGACAGCAGAGAGAGAAACAGGTAAGGAAAGGTGCTTTGAAGGAATGTCACGGTCTATGGGATAGAAAGAGGCAGGGGCTGACAATAACAACTCCATTTATATAGCACTTTTAATGCTGCAAAAACGGCCCGAGATACCTCATTATCAGGCAAAGATTTTACATCGAGCTGTATAGGAAGATATTAGGACAGCTTGATCAAAGAGATAACTTTTAAGGAGCAACTTAAGGAAGTAAAGGTGGAGAGGCAGAGAGGTTTAGGGAGGGAATTCCAGGACTTAGACCCAGGCAGCTGAAGGTACAGCTGCCAATGGTAGAGTGATTAAAATCAGGGATGCGCAAGAGGCCAAAATTGGAGGAGCACAGGGACCTCAGAGGGTTGGGGCTGGAAGAGATTACAGCGATAGGGAGGGGGCGAGGCCGTGAAGGATGTGAGCATGAGGAAAGGACTGAGGTGCCCCTGTGTCAGATAGCAGCACTAGAGCAGGGAAAAATATATAAACAAAAGAAAAAGTTTGAGAAGACAAAGAGGGAATGAAGGACTGAGAAAGAACCAGACAGAGAGAGGCAGGGAGGGCAAAACCGAAAAGGAGAGAAAGTGAAAAAGCAGTGAGGGAGAACAGACAGCATGTGTGGCAAGGTGTTGGCTATACAATAAAAGTTGGAATGCACGCTCTGCGTGGATGAATTAATGATCTACCCCGGCTGATGATGAATTAACTGTTGGCTTAATTGCTGCAGTCAGTGTAAAGTTACTGATTCTGTGGATGTTACAATCTTTCAGTAGAAGTTGGTTTCAGTTTCCTTGCTGGTTAACAGTCATTCGTAACAGGTTATTGAGCAGGAAGCCGTTCTAACTTTGTTGTATGCTCGTTTGACTCCTAATATCACTCGTGCAGGTTAGAAAATTTAAGCCCCATGCTTGGATTTGTGAACATAATCTACCCTGACACTTGGTGGAGTCCTACCCTGTTGGAGTTTACATCAAGTCTAGAGGACAGGAACAGGCCATTTGGCCCAACTGGTCTATGCTGGTGGTTATGGTGGTGTATTTTAAGTGAGATGCTAAACCCAGGCCCCAGCTACCCTGTTTAGGCAGATGTGAAGGGCTCCATGTTGCCACTTGAAGAAGAGCAGAGTGTTGTCCTGAGTTTCTGGCCAACATTTAACCCTAAACCAACACCTCCCAAAAACAGATGAACTACTTATTATCACATTGCTGTTTATGGGATCTTGCTGTGTACAAACTGGCTGCCACATTGCCTACATTACCACAGTGACCACACTGCAAAAAGTACTTCATTGGCTGTGAAGTGCTTTGGGATGCCCTAAGGATGTGAAAGGTGCTATAGAAATGCAAGTTCTTTCACAGGCTAATCCTTCAAACCAAACCATCTAAATGCTTAGTGTTCACTGGAGCTGAAATGTGACTCAGGTCACCAATGGACACAGATTTGAGCAGGCTCTCTGGTCCATTCCCCAGTCTATTTAGTTTAAAACCAGTTTGGGAGGTGGCTGCAGTAGAATTAGCTCAATGGACAATGGCTCCAGTGTCCACAATATTATTTGGAGGACATGTCAACTCATCCAGTATTGAATGTTGGACAAACAGTCTTACAATTTAGAGACGGTGGAGGCATTGGGAAAGGTGGTGGTGAGGTAGTGCTGGGTGTGGTCAGTGGAAATGACGCTGTGCTTTTGGATGTTGTTGTCAAGGGGCAGCGCGTAGATGAGAACTAGGAGGGGGCCAAGGGTAGATCCTTGGGGAATACCTGAGGTAACTGTGCAGGAGCAGGAAGAGAAGCCATTGCCAGTGATTCTCTGGCTTTCATTAGATAAATAAGAATGGAGCCAGGTGAGAGCAGTCCTACCCAGCTGGATGACAGTGGAGAGGTATTGGAGGAGGATGGTGTGGTCAACCATGTCAAACGTCGCAGACAGGCCAAGAAGGCAGAGGTGGGAAAGTTTACCTTTATTACAGTAAGATAGGATGTCATTTATGGCATCATTAGCATAGTCCCTTGTAGGGCACTTGGATATGAAAGAAAGCAAGAACGTGCATTTATATAGCACCTTTCACAACGTCCCAAATAACTTTACAGCCAATGTAGGCCCCACCAATCACAATGAGATTAATGGGTAGATATTCTGTTTTTGGTGATGTTAGTTGAGGGGGTAAATATTAACCAGGACACTGGGAAGAACTCTTCTGCTCCTCTTCATAATAGTGACTGTGGGATCTTTTACATCCACTTTAGAGGGCAGTCTGTGCCTCAGCTTCGCATCTCATCTGAAAGACAGAAACACCAAAAGTGCCTCACTGGGAGTGTCAGCCGAGATTTTTGTGCTGAAGTCTCGAGAGTGCAAATTGAACTGATGACTTTCTCACTAAGAGGTGGGAGTGCTACCCACTGAGTTACAGAGAACACCCTGTGATTGCATGTGGTAAGGTAGTGGTTTCCTAGTGGATTACTAACCTCATGGCATGTTGTGAGGTTGAATGGAATAAGCCTGGTCCTATGTGGGCCTGGCACCAGAATGTGTCCATGAAGCTGCCAGACTGTTGTAAAAAACAGACTGGTTCACTAATGTCCTTCAGGGAAAGGAACCTGTTGTCTTTAGCTGGTTCAGCCTACATGTGACTCCAGTCCCGCCCCATGTGCTTGACTCTTAATGCACTCTGAAGTTGCTGAATGAAAGTAACAATCCTTCTTAGCAGGATATCTAGGGATGAGCCACAAAATGTAGCATTGCCAGCGTAACCCATATTCTGAGAACAAATGTTTTACAAAACTTAAGATATCACCATGTGTCAAGTAGGGTCCAATACATCTATATTGGCCTTTCTGAATGAATGATCAACAGATACTCACTGTCTTTGTTCACACACCAAGAATAACAGCACATCCCAAAGCTGTAACCTCTACCATCACCTTCTCAAGGGCAATAAATGCTGGCCTTGTCAGCGACATTCACATCCCAAGAATGAAGAAAAACATGGTTCATTGGGAGCAGTTCCAGAGTGCAGCTGTTGACACACTAACCCAGCAAAGATCAGCGATAGATGTGAAAAAAAATTGGGTGGGATAGAGTCTGCAATTGGATGTAACCTATGAGAGGAAATTAAATGCGTGAGAGGAATTCATGCTAGGGCAGACTGTACAAGGAGATTAAATGGGTGGGTATATGTATATGTGGTCTATGATAGAAGTGGGTCTGCTCAGTTCTGTTGAATAGTCTTCCTCTCTCCAACGCTTTGTTATGGTCTTACTAGCAATGACACAAATAGTTTCTGTCCCACAGCAGAGATATTTCAGCGCCTGGGTTTCCAGACACTTGGCTCCTGCGACACTGCAGCTGGAGAAATGGAGTCCGGATCCCAGTCTCCGAGTCTAGCAGGATTGCGGAAGGCCATGGGAGATTTCCTGGATTCACTGGATGGAATGCTGACCACTGATTCCCAGCAGCTGACAAGCAAAGCTCCGCAGCTCATTCACAGGATGCAATCTACGGTGAATGAAACAAAAGGCCCTTCGCAACTTTGTCACACAGGACGGGGAGGTCCCTAGTTCCATTCCCGGTGTGTGTAGAGCTAATCACAACCTGGGAAGTGGTTGGGGTGCAACATAGCAACAGGAGGAGGCCATTCAGCCCCTCAGGCCTGTTCCGTCATTCAATGAAATCATGGCTGGCCTGTATCTTAACTCCATTTACCCCACCCCTCCCCCCCCCCTTGGTTCTGTAATCCTTAATATCCTTATGCAACAAAAATCCATCCATCCCAGTTTTGAAATTGCCAATTGACCTCCAGACTCAACAGCTTTTTGGGGGAAAGAGTTCAGATTATCCTTGTGTAATGAACTGCTTCCTGACATCACCCCTGAGTAGTCTGGCTCTAATTTTAAGATTATGCCCCTTGTTCTGTATTCACCCACTAGATAAAATAGTTCCTCTGTAGATACCCTATCAATTCCTTTGATCATCTTAAACACCTTGATTAGATCAGCCTTTAATCTTCGACACTCTGGGGAATACAAGCCTAGTCTATACACTCTGTCCTCATAGTTTGACCATTTTAGCCCCAGTATCATTCTGGTGAATCTCTGCTGCAGCCCCTCCAAGACCTATATATCTTTCCTGAGGTGCAGTGCCCAGAACAGGATGCAGTTACTCCCGATGCAGTTTGATTAAGGCTCTGTGCAACTGCAGCAAAACTACCACCCCTTTCTATTCCATCATCGTGAGACAGAAGACAACATTCCACTAGGCTTTTCAATAATCTTTTTTGTACCTGTCCACTAGATTTTAGTGATTTTGGTACTTGGATCCCTAACTTTTTCTGCTCATCCGCCGTTCCAAGCTTCTCACCATTTAGAAAGTACTCTGATGTAGCTCTCTTAAGTCCAAGGTGGATGACCTCACAGTGCAATGACCTCAAATGTACTATAATTTGCCTCAGCACCTCTGGAATGGTGGGGGGATGGGATTTGATGTGATGGGGGGATTTGGAGCCAGTATTTCCCCTCGATTGGGTTCTGCAATGGTGTGCTGAATATTACTAGTAATATCACAGGCTATCATTTCCTCCCTTATCCAATATCCACCATGCATAAGGTATGATGCTCAAACTGGCAATCACCTGTTGGATGCTGGTACATGCTCGAGGGGCTGAATGGCCTCCTCCTGTTCCTGTATTCACAATAGCAAAGCATGGAAGATCCCTTGAAGGGTCATTTGGCAAGTGCAGCCCCTGTGTCTGCTATCAGTGCACATACTCCAGGGAAGACTGCAGCGGGAAGGTTTGTCTGTTTTAGGAAATCAGTCAGGACAACAATGGTTCCCCTCATGGTCAAATAGCCTGCCGCCTTACATCAGATAACATTAAAGAACATACAGCCCTCTAAACGGCAGCTGCCCCCCAATTATCTCAAGGAGAATCAGTTGGGTGAGACAGCAGAGGGCTGTAGGGGGTGGGTGAGGGGTTACAAATGACCTACAGTCACTATGTAAAGGCCACAGGCAAATGATATCAAAGGCCTCATGCCTGCCTGATCTTTAGCGTTGAGATCTGCTAGTCTGCCCATGCCAGCCAGCAACCTGCTGTAATGACTTTACTGGTGTACTTTGTTGCAGCATTTTCAGCTCCAGGACACCAGCTCATCAATTCCTGAGCAGTTGATCTGCAAATTGGAGGAATGTAAGAGGGAAATCTACAAAAAGCTCGAAGTGAGTTCTTCATATAATCACGGGGTTACAGAAAAAATGATGGTAGTGTGCTGTAAATGCAACCCCGTGCTGTACCTGTCCTGGGAGTGTATGATGGGGACAGTGTAGAGGGAGCTTTACTCTGTGTCTAACCCCGTGCTGTACCTGTCCTGGGGGTGTTTGATGGGGACAGTGTAGAGGGAGCTTTACTCTGTATCTAACCCCCGTGCTGTACCTGTCCTGGGAGTGTTTGATGGGGGACAGTGTAGAGGGAGCTTTATTCTGTATCTAACCCTGTTTTTTTTCCTTTTTTCCCACTTTTTTTTTTCTAACCCCCGTACTGTACCAGTCCTGGGAGTGTTTGATGGGGACAGTGTAGAGGGAGCTTTACTCTGCATCTAACCCCCGTTTTTTTTTTCGTTTTTTTCCCCTTTTTTTTTCTCTTTTTCTAACCCCCGTGCTGTACCTGTCCTGGGAGTGTTTGATGGGGACAGTGTAGAGGGAGTTTTACTCTCTATCTAACCCTGTTTTTTTTTCTTTTTTTTTGAAGGTGGCCTTTACACCCCAGACGCCTTTTATATATTTTATGTCAAGGAGGCCATTATTCCTCAGGCCCCCCCTTATATACACTTTATAAAATAACTTTATTAAAACAGATAAATAAATCATAGCTCAAATTAAAATGCCATTCTCAGCATCAATGATGCACTCCAGTCCCTACGGTGGCCACCGGTTGCAGAAGGCCTCAAGCGTACCGGCGGACACCGCATGCTCCTTCTCCAGGGACACTCGGGCGCGAACGTAACTGCGGAAAAGGGGCATGTATCTAACCCCGTACTGTATCTATCCTGGGAGTGTTTGATGGGGACAGTCTAGCGGGAGCTTTACTCTGTATCTAACCTGTGCGGTACCTGAAAATAGTTTAAAGCAATTGCATGTGGTTGACTCTTAACTGCCCTCTGAAATGGCCTAGCAAGCCACTCAGTTCAAGGGCAATTAAGGGTGGGCAACAAATGCTGGCCTTGCCAATGACGCCCAAATCCCATGAATGAATAAATTAAAAAATGAAGTCTCTGTGAGCTACAGGCAACACAGCTCTTAACTGAAACTACAACACAGTCTTCCGATAGAAGCAAGATAATTTCTTCAGCAAAATGTAGCGAGTGGATGATCATTACGTAATACATGTGCGTAGCATCAATCCCAGTCACTTACAATAAGGTATTGTTTCCATTCTGGCCAGGATTCGTGCTCTCACTAAATGCAGCCATATTTAAGATCACTGATGACCCGTCATGCCTGCAACTGAGCTAAAGAGGGACGGTGCTAATTAATAATTCATTTGTTTCCCCTCATTCAGAACAGAAAGTTCAAAGACCCCAGCATGACGTTGCAAATGTCAAAAACGCTTGGTAAGTCTCGAAGTTTTGTATTCCCCCCCCAAACCCGATACAAAAAAAAGTCATTGGATAAATATTTGGGGTCGGAGGTCACTGAAACACGTAGTGCTGGTAGTTGTGGTGCTCTGGGTGCTGGTTTAGGAGAGGGCTTGCAACTCCACTTCCAGCGGGGCCCATGCTGAACACTGTCTTAGTGAGGGCATTAACACAGGCATGCGGCGGATATTTGCAGAGTTGGCAGATCTTGGCACCAGTCAGTATCGAACACTGATTTGCTGTCAGACCTGCCATTTTTGACTTTGCCGCTCTCGTTAACACCCTTTCTCAAACATGCACAGCTGAACGGGCATTTAGAAGTATGAGGAAACCCCAATAGAGCTGTTTAAAGGGATCATCCATCTTGCAAATTAGCTGCTTGTTACTTTCTATTGGCTCTTGCTAAGTTTGTGGAAGTACTGGGTGTTTGGAAAAGTTGATAATAGCTGGGAACGTCTGCAGGGAGTAGTGCTGGACATTGCAAAGGTGCTAATTGCTACTGGAAGGATCCTCAGCACACCACCAGTCATGGGGGCGATAGTAGCAAGCCAACTTGGGCTGTAGCATCAGAGGGAAATGGAGCAGGGGTAGCAAAGAACCTTCAAGGAGGACTGTAGAGAGACACAGATGGGTTATCGGGATGGGCAGACTGGTGTCAGATACAGTTCAATGAAGCTATGTGTGATGCAATGTAATTTGAGAGAAAAAAAACAAGGAATAGGAGTAAGAGCAATATACTGCAGCTGCTGGAACTCTGAATGAGAACAGAAGGTGTCGGAAATACTCAGCAGGTCTGGCAGCATCTGTGGAGAGAGAAACAGAGTTAACGTTTCAGGTCTGTGACCTTTCATCAGAACTTGCAAAGGATCGAAATGTAATAGGCTTTGAGCAAGTAAAAGGGAGGGGAGGGGGAAGAAAAACAAAAGGGAAGATCTGTGATAGGACAGAGGGCAGGAGGGATTAAATGACAGAGATGTCATGGAACAAAAGGCAAATGGAGTGCAAAATAGTTGTAGTGTTACGACCAGATGAGAAAGGGCTCTAGGGTTCCCTCTCAGCCTTCACCTGGTCTTACCATAACAGGGTTTAATTTTAAACACACCCGTGTGTTTTTAGCTCCCCCTTGGTGAATCCTTGTTCACTGCTTTCCAATTATAAGGCAAAGAAACCAGTACAAACAGGCTTTCTTAGGCTTAAAGAAGAAAAGTTGAAATTTATTAAACGTAAACGTAAACTCTAATTTGGTTGACGCCTACGGATATACAACGCACCCACGCTAGCAGTCATGCGCGATACACACATGCAAATAGAGACAGAAAAGAGCAGAAGAAAAATAAGGTGGAAAAGTTTGAAGCAATATCTGAAGAGATTTTGCTATGGTTTTTCAAACTCACTGTAGAGTCCTTGATTGCAGGTAGATCTTGATTTTCGTTAGGGCTCAGTATTCTTCTTAAACCTTGTTCGCTGAAGGAGACTTTTCTCTCTTGGGGTTCATGTGTCTTCAGTGGATTCAGAGGCTTGTGAGAAAGAGATGGAAGCAGGCAGACAGGAGCGGCTGTGGTAAGCCATCCAGGAGAGATCTTCTCAGTCCAGGAGCATTCTGCTTTCTGGCCAAACGTTTAATACAAATTCAAAAAATTCAGGTTGCCCAGCAGGTAGGTCATGTGACTAGCTGGTTTGACCATGTCTGTTTGTGTATTCGGCCATCTTAGCAGTCAACCTGGAATGCGAGCTCCCCCACCTTCAATGTCTGGTGATCAAAAGTCCATTGTGGGTTGAATGTGTCAGGGAATGGTCCTTTGTCCTTTCCAAGCACTTAAAAAGAGTGGGGCCCAGTAGGGACCAAAGTGGCAATCTGTGTGTGGAGCTGGAGGACATAGGCAAGGTTTTAAATGATTACCTTTCATCTGTGTTCACTATGGAGAAGGATGATGTAGGTGTAGAGGGGGATTGTTATAGACTTGAACAAATTAGCATTGAAAGGGAGGAAGTATTAGCTGTTTAAACTGGCTTAAAAGCAGATAAATCCCCAGGCCCAAATGGGATAGAAACATAGAAAAATAGAAACTAGGAGCAGGAGTAGGCCATTCGGCCCTTCGAGCCTGCTCTGCCATTCATTATGATCATGGCTGATCATCCAACTCAGTAACCCGTCAATATAAAAGCAAAATACTGCAGATGCTGGAAATCTGAAGTAAAAACAAGAAATGCTGGAAATACTCAGCAAGTGTGGCAGCGTCTGTGGAGAGAGAAGCAGAGTTAACGTTTCGGGTCAGTTCCGAAGAAGGGTCACTGACCCAAACGTTAACTCTGCTTCTCTTTCCACACATGCTGCCAGACCTGCTGAGTATTTCCAGCATTTCTTGTTTTTACTTCAGTAACCTGTTCCCGCTTTCGCCCCATATCCTTTGATCCTTTTAAACCCAAGAGCTATATCTAACTCCTTCTTAAAAACAAGAGCTATATCTAACTCCTTCTTGATTTGGCCTCAACTGCTTTCTGTGGTAACGTATTCCACAGGTTCACCACTCTCTGGGTGAAGAAATTTCTCCTCATCGCAGTCCTGAATGGTTTACCCCACATCCTTAGACTATGACCCCTGGTTCTGGACTCCACCACCATCGGGAACATCCTTTCTGCATCTACCCTGTCAAGTCCTGTTAGAATTTTAAAAAAAAAATGTTTTATAGGTTTCTATGAGATCCCCCCTCACTCTTCTGAACTCCAGCGAATATAATCCTAACCGACTCGATCTCTCCTCATATGTCAGTCCTGCCATCCCAGGAATCAGTCTGGTAAACCTTCACTGCACTCCCCCTATAGCAAGAACATCCTTCCTCAGATAAGGAGACCAAAACTGCACACAATATTCCAGGTGTAGCCTCACCAAGGCCCTGTATAATTGCAGCAAGACATCCCTGCTCCTGTACTCGAATCCTCTCACTATGAAGGCCAACATACCATTTGCCTTTTTTACCGCCTGTTGCACCTGCATGCTTACCTTCAGTGGCTGGTGTACGAGAACACCCAGGTCTCATTGCATATTCCCCTCTCTCAGTTTATAGCCCTTCAGATAATAATCTGCCTTCCTGTTTTTGCTACCAAAGTGGATAACCTCACATTTATCCACATTATACTGCATCTGCCATGCATTAGCCCACTCACTCGACTTGTCCAAGTCACCCTGAAGCCTCTCTGCATCCTCCTCACAACCCACCCTCCCACCCAGTTTTATATCATCTGCAATTTTGGAGATATTACATTTAGTTCCCTCATCTAAATCATTAATATATATTGTGAATAGCTGGGGTCCTAGCATTGATCCCTGCAGTACCCCGCTAGTCTCTACCTGCAATTCAGAAAAAGACTAATTTATCCCTAATCTTTGTTTCCTGTCCACCAACCAATTTTCTTACCTTCGCAATACACTACCCCCAATCCAATGTGCTTTAATTTTACACGCTAATCTCTTATGTGGGACTTTGTCAAAAGCCTTCTGAAAGTCCAAATAAACCACATCCACTGGCTCCCCCTCATCAACTCTACTAGTTACATCCTCGAAGAATTCTAGTAAATTTGTCAAGCATGATTTCCCTTTCGTAATTCCATGCTGACTCTGTCCGATTCTACCACTGTTCTTGAAGTGCTCTGCTATAAAATCTTTGATAATGGACTCCAGAACTTTCCCCACTACCGACGTCAAGTTGACTGGTCTATAATTCCCTGCATTCTGTCTAACTCCCTTTTTAAATAGTGGGGTTACATTAGCTACCCTCCAATCTGTAGGAACTGTTCCAGAGTCTATAGAATCTTGGAAGATGACCACCAATGCATCCACTATTTCTAGGGCCACTTCCTTAAGTACTCTGGGGTGCATGCCATCAGGCCCTGGGGATTTATCGGCCTTCAATCCCATCAATTTCCCCAACACTATTTCTCTACTAATATTGATTTCCTTCATTTCTTCTCTCTCACTACACCCTATGTTCGCCAACATTTCTGGTATGATACTTGTGTCCTCCTTTGTGATGACAGAACCAAAGTCTGCATTTAGTTGGTCAGCCATTTCTTTGTTCCCCATAATAAATTCCCCTGTTTCTGACTGTAACATTTGTCTTCACTAATCTTTTTCTCCTCACATACCTATAGAAACTTTTACAGTCAGTTTTTACGTTCCTCGCAAGCTTGCTCTTGTACTCTATTTTCCCCTTCTTAATCAATCCCTTGGTCCTCCTTTGCTGAATTCTAAACTGCTCCCAATCCTCAGGTTTGTTGTTTTTTCTGGAAAATTTGTATGCCTCTTCCTTGGATCTAATGCTATCTTTAATTTCCCTTGTAAGCCATGGTTTGGCTACCTTTCCCATTTTACCTTTGTGCCAGACAGCAATAAACAATTGTTGCAGTTCATCCATGCGCTGTTTAAATGTTTGCCATTGCCTATCCACCGTCCCTTTAAGTAACATTTCCCAATCCATCATAGCCAACTTGTGCCTCATACCTCCGTAGTTTCCTTTACTAAGATTCAGGACCCTAGTCTCAGAATCAGCTACGTCACTCTCCATCTTGATGAAGAATTCTATCATATTATGGTCACTCATCCCCAAGGGGTCACGCACAACTAGATTGTCAATTACACCTCTCTCATTACACAATACCTATTCTAGGATGGCCTGTTCTCTAGTTGGTTCCTCAACGTATTGGTCCAGAAATCCATCCCGTATACACTCCAAGAGATGTATCCCTGGCTGTTATGTGAGGCAAGGGAGGAGATAGCAGGGGATCTGACACAAATTTTCAAATCCTCTCTGGCCACAGGAGAGGTACCAGAGGACTGGAGGACAGTGAATGTGGTATCATTATTCAAGAAGGGTAGCAGGGACAAACCAGGTAATTATAAGCCTGCGAGTCTAACATCAGTGGTAGGGAAACTATTGGAAAAAAATCTGAGGGACAGGATTAATCTCCACTTGGAGAGGCAGGGATTAAGTCAGCATGGCTTTGTCAGGGGGAGATCATATCTAACAAACTTGATTAAATTTTTCGAGGAGATGACTAGATGTGTAGATGAGGGTAAAGCAGTTGATGGACTTCAGTAAGGCTTTTGATAAGGTCCCGCATGGGAGTTTGGTTAAGAAGATGGGATCCAGGGCAATTTGGTAAATTGAATCCAAAATTGGCTTAGTGGCAGGAGGCAGAGAGTGATGGTCGAGGGCTGTTTCTGCGAGTGGAAGCCTGTGACCAGTAGTGTACCGCAGGGGTCAGTGCTGTTACCCTTGCTGTTTGTAGTCTACATTAATGATTTAGATGTGAATATAGGAGGTATGATCAGTAAGTTCACAGATGACATGAAAATTGGTGGTGTCGTAAATAGTGAGGAGGAAAGCCTTAGATTTCAGGACGATATCGATGGGCTGGTAAGATGGGAAGAGCAGTGGCATATGGAATATAGTCCTGAGAAGTGTGAGATGATGTATTTTGGGAGGACTAACAAGGCAAGGGAATACACAGTGGATGGTAGGACCCTAGGAAGTACACGAGGTCAGAGGGACCTTGGTGTACATGTCCATAGATCACTAAAGGCAGCAGCACAGGTAGATAAGGTGGTTAGGAAGGCATGTGGGATACTTGCCTTTATTAACCGAGGCATAGAATATAAGAGCAGGGAGGTTTTGATGGAGCTTTAAAAAACGCTAGTTAGGCCACAGCTGGAGTACTGTGTACAGTTCTGGGCACCACACTACAGGAAGGATGTGATTGCACTGGAGAGGGTGCAGAGGAGCTTCACCAGAATGTTGCCTGGGCTGGAGCATTTCAGCTATGAAGAGAGACTGGATAGGCTAGGGTTGTTTTCCTTAGAGCAGAGAAGGCTGAGGGGGGACCTGATTGAGGTATACAAAATTATGAGGGGCATTGATAGATTAGATAGGAGGAAACCTTTTCCGTTAGCAAAGGGATCAATAACCATGAGGCATAGATTTAAAGTAAGGGGCAGGAGGTTTAGAGGGGATTTGAGGAAAACATTTTTCACCCAGAGAGTGGTTGGAATCTGGAACACACATTTCTGTTCTTTTTCCCTGGTCTTTAATTCCATGAATCTTGATCCACTGCACTTTAAATAATTCCAGGTACTTGTGTAATTTTCCAAATGCAAAGGGCGGCACAGTGGCGCAGTGGTTAGCACCGCAGCCTCACAGCTCCAGGGACCTGGGTTCGATTCTGGGTACTGCCTGTGTGGAGTTTGCAAGTTCTCTCTGTGACTGCGTGGGTTTTTGCCGGGTGCTCTGGTTTCCTCCCACAGCCAAAGACTTGCAGGTTTTAGGTAAATTGGCCATTGTAAATTGCCCCTAGTGTAGGTAGGTAGTAGGGAATATGGGATTACTGTAGGGTTAGTATAAATGGGTGGTTGTTGGTCGGCACAGACTCGGTGGGCCGAAGGGCCTGTTTCAGTGCTATATCAATAAATGAATTATTCCCAGTATATTTCTCAGGACCAAAATTATATTGCTGTACCCAGTTGCAGCCTTGTGTAAATACTTTTTCAGGAATCTTGGTTACATCCTGTTCCCGCATCCATGATGGAAGAGGTATACCCTGGCATAGAATCTGAAATAAAACTGCCCTCAGTGCACAGTAGTTATCGCCTCTGATTTTTCGCAATTGCTAAAAACCAATAGAGGCAGAAACCCTCACAACATTTAAGAAGTAGTTAGATGAGCACTTCAAATGTCATATCATACAAGGCTACGGGCCAAGTGCTGGAAAATGGGATTAGAATAGATAGGTGCTTGATGGCCGGCACAGACACGATGGGCCGAAGGGCCTGTTTCTGTGCTGTATAACTCTATGACTGTCTGTTAATATGCAAATGCCTTTCCAGCTACGATCTGGCAATTTTTTAAAGCAAGTCCTTTCTTCACTTCAACAACAGTTTGAAATTTAATGTCCATGTGATGAAATTAATGTGCTTCATACTTGGCAGGTGGGGGCCTGCATGACAACAGTAAAAAACAAAGCATTTGTCCAGAGAGAGAGAGCTAATGGCAGAATAATGAACAGCTCTGTCCAAACGCAAAAACATGAAAAACAATTTTATGATGAGCACGTGGTTAAAAACTAAATAATAAAATAAAAATATAACAATGAAAATAAATAAATAAATAATGGTGGGGCTCATCTTCTGAAATTATTGAACTCAATATTGAATCCAGAAGGCTGTAGAGTGCCTCGTCGGAGGATGAGGTGCTGTTCCTCGAGATTACGTTGAGCTTCACTGGAACACTGCAGCAGGCCGAGGACAGAAATGTGAGCCTGAGAGCAGGGTGGTGAATTAAAATGGCAAGCAACCGGAATTTCGGGGTCATGATTGTGGACTGAGCGGAGATGTTCCGCAAAACCGTCTCCCAATTTGTGTATTCTGAGGCAACCACATTGAAAGAAGTACAAGTAAATCTCTGCTTCACCTGAAAGGAATGTTTGGGCCTTGGATGGTGAGGAGAGAGGGGGTAAAAGGGCAGGTGTTACACATCCTGTGATTGCATGGGAAGGAAATTAGGAACATAGGAGCAGGAGTAGACCATTCAGCCCATCGAGCCTGCTTGTGCCATTCAGTTAGACCATGGCTGATCATCTATCTCAACGCCACTTTCCCCCTTTATCCCCATATCCCTTGATGTCATTAGTATCTAGACGTCTATTGATTTCTATCTTGAACATGCTCAATGATTGAGCTTCCATAGCCCATGCCGTAGGAATGAGACGAGATGTCGGGGGTGATGGAGTGATCAGGAGATGATAAATAGGTGGGGTTCAGATTTCTGGGCTTATTGGTTTTTAGCACTTTTAAAAATTCCTAAGTGCCATCCTGCGTCCATGAATGTGTAGATGGTATGCGTATCAAATAGATTCATTTCTAATGCTGATCTGATTTTCCAGAGAGGATTTGGGAGGAGAAGAGGGGTCTGATGAAGATGAAAGCTGAGTGTAAAGACATGATTGTGATGCGAGCTGTCCTGAGCACACTGCAACAGCAGGTGAAGGAAAAAAATGAAGAGATTGCACGGTGAGTCACATAACCAAGACATGTGTGTAAACACAAATATAGCTGTCTATGTCAAACAAATATGTACTCCAGCATTCATCGCCAAGAACTGGAGTAACTTCATCACATAAGCAGTAACCTGGAGGAGCAGCATGCTGCCTTTTTGCAGAACCCACCCGATTTTCATCCCACTGAAATGCATGAAAAGCAACCCAATTATAAATCATCCCTGGCTGTGCTGAATCTGCTCTGTTAAGCGATGGTAGCAGACGTATGTTCTCTTGGTCTATGGTTGCCAACTCAGGTTGGGTATATTCCTGCAGACTTCATCACATGACCTCGAACTGCACTACCCCCACACTCCTGCCACTGGTCACCTGACATGTCCATCCTTAGAATTATAGAATGGTTACAGTGCAGAGGAGGCCATTCAGCCCATCGTTCGTTGCCAGCTCTCCGCAAGAGCAACTCTGCTAGTCTCACTCCCTGCCCTTTCCTCATAGCACAGAAAATCTTTTCCCTTCTGGTGATATTCCAATTCCCTTTTGAAAGCCATGATTGAATCTGCCTCCACCACTCTCTCAGGCAGTGCATTCCAGATCCTAACCACTGGCTGAGTAAAAATATTTTTCCTCACGTCGCTGTTGCTTCTTTTGCCAGTCACCTCAAATTGGTGTCCTCTGGTTCTCGACATTTCTGCCAATGGGAATAGTTTCTCTCCATCTACTCTGTCAGGACCCCTCATGATTTTGAACATCTCCATTCAATCCCCTCTCAACTTTCTCTTCTCTATGGAGAACAAGCCCAATTTCTCCAATCTATCTCCATAAATGAAGTTGCATTCCTGGAACCATTCACATATATCTTTTCTCTGTAGCTTCTCTAAAGTCGTCACCTCCTTTCTAAGGTACAGTGCTCAGAATTGGACACCTCACTATTGTACTCTCTGCCCTCATTTATGAAGCCCAGGATCACATATCACTTATTATCAATTTTCTCAACCTACCCTGCCACCTTCAACCATTTGTGCACATATAACCCCAGGTTCCTCTGCTCCTGCACCCACTTTAGAATTTCACCATTCAGATTTTATTTATTTTTCATTTATTTATAGATACAGCACTGAAACAGGCCCTTCGGCCCACCGAGTCTGTGCCGACCATCAACCACCCATTTATATTAATCCTACACATATTCCTACCACATCCCCACCTTCCCTATATCCCCCTACCACCTACCTATACTAGGGACAATTTATAATGGCCAATTTACCTATCAACCTGCAAGTCTTTGGCTGTGGAAGGAAACCGGAGCATCCGGCGAAAACCCACGCGGTCACAGGGAGACTCCGCACAGGCAGTACCCAGAATTGAACCCGGGTGGCTGGAGCTGTGAGGCTGTGGTGCTAACCACTGCGCCACTGTGCCACCCATATTATATTGCCTCTCCTCGTTCTTCCTACCAAAATGTATCATTTCACATTTCTGTGCATTAAATTTCATCTGCCATGTGTCCGCCCATTCCACCAGCCCATCTATATCCCGTTGAAGTCTATCCTCCTCACAGTTCAAAATACCTCCACGTTTTGTGTCATTTGCAAATTTTCATATTGTGCCCTGTACGCCCAAGTCTAGAGCATTAACATAGATCAAGAAAAGCAGTGGTCCTAACATTGACCCCTGGAGAACCCCACTATATATCTTCCTCCAGTCTGAAAAACAACTGTTCACCATTACTCTCTGTTCCCTGTCACTCAGCCAATTCCGTATCCATGCTGCCACTGTCCCTTTTATTCCATGGGCTTTATTGTTGCTGACAAGCCTGTTATGTGGTGCTTTATCAAATGCCTTTTGGAAGTACATGTACACCACATCAACCCCATTAGCCTCATTAATCCTCTCTGTTACCTCATCAAAAAACTCAATCAAGTTAATTGAACATGATTTGCTTTTAACAGATCCACGTTGGCTTTCTTTAATTAATCTACACATGTCCAAGTAACTGCTAACTTTGTCCCAGGTTATCATTTCTAAGAGTTTTCCCACCAGTAAGGTTAAACTGATCGCCTGTAGTTGCTGGGCTTGTCCTTACGCCCTTTTTTCAACAACGGTGTAACATTTGCAATTCTCCAGTCCTCTGGCACCATTCCCGCCAGTGCCACCGTAATTTCCTCCCTTACTTCTCTCAGTATCATTCCAGATACCCACTATTCTTTGTGTGAAAAATTTACCCTTTGATCCCCCTTAAACCTCCTCCCTCTCACCTTAAATCAATGCCCTCTAGTTTTAGTCACCCCTATCATGGGAAACAGACTCTGGCTATCTACCTTATCTATGCCTCTCATAATTTTATATACCTCTATCATGTACCCTCTCAGCCTCCTTCACTCCAGGGAAAACAGACCCAGCCTATCCACTCTCTCTTCATAACTGAAGCCTTCCAAACCAGGCAACATCCTTGTGAATCTTTTCTGCACCCTCTCTAGCTTAATCACATCTTTCCTGTAGTGCGGCGACCAGAACTGCACACAGTACTCCAAATGCGGCCTAACCAACGTCATGTACAACTGTAACATGACGGCCCAACTCTTGTACTCAATGCCTCGGCCAATGAAGGCCAGCATGCCATATGCCATCTTCACCACCCTGTCTACCTGTGTTGCCACTTTCAGGGAACTATGTACTTGCACCCCAAGGTCTCTCCGCTCAACAACACTCCCCAGGGTCCTGCTATTCACTGTATATGTCCAGCCCTGGTTTAACTTCCCAAAATGCATCACTTCAAACTTGTCTGCGTTAAATACCATTTGCCAATCCCTTGCCCACTTTCCCAGTTGATCTATATCCTGTTGTAACCTTAGACAACCTTCTTCACTGTCCACTATACCGCCAATTTTGGTGTCATCTGCAAACTTACTAATCATGCGCCTTACATTCACATCCAAGTCATTAATATATATGACAAACAACAGAGGGCCCAGCACCGATCCCTGCGGCACACCACTGGTCACCGGCCTGGTAGCAGGTATAAAAACTGAAAGCGCTGGAAATACTCATCAGGTCTGACAGCATCTGTGGAGACAGAAATAGAGTTGACGTTTCGAGTCGGATAGGACTTTTTGTCAGAACCCAGGGCAGCAGATGCATGGCGACACCATCAACTCCAAGTTTCCCTCCAAGTCATGAACTAACTTGGAACTATATCGCCATTCCTTCATCGTCGCTGTGTCAAAATCCTGCAACTCCCTCCCTATCAGTACTGCGGGTGTAGCTACACCACATAGGCTGCAACAGTTCAAGGAGGCGGCTCACCACCACCTTTTGAAGGGAAACTAAAGATAGACAATAAATGTTGGCTTTGCCAGTAATGTGCAGAATCTGAAAATGAATAATTAATAAAAATATGAGCACAATTAGAACTGAGGAGCCCGAAGATTGCTGATTGCATAGACAGATTAGAAATGGTCCAATGACAAGAGCTTTGACACTTTTGGTCAACAGGCTTGTTTCTTTAATACACAACAGTCCGCTCATGTCATTCATTGACTGTGAAGCACTTTGAAACATCTAAGGATGAGATTGGTGCCATGTAAATACAAGTTCTTTCTTTTCTTGTTGATATATAATTAAGGATCTGGAATAGGGCATAATTTCAAAGTTTGCAGATGACACAAAACTTGGAAATGTGGTAAACAATGAAGAGGATAATAACAGACTTCGGGAGGACATAGACAGACTGGTAAAAATGGCCAGATAGATGGCAGATACAATTTAACACAGAGGTGTGAAGTGCTCAATTTGATAGGAATAATGAGCAGAGGCAATATAAATAAATTGGACAATTTTAAAAAGGGTGCAGGAACAGAGAGACCTGGGGGTATATGTACCCAAATCATTGAAGATGGCAGGACAAGTTGATGAGATGTTATAAAGGCAGATGAGATCCTTGACTTTATAAATGGAGGTATAGAGTTCAAAAGCAAGGAGGTTATGCTAAATCTTTACAAATCACTGGTTAGGTCCCAGTTGGAATATTGTGTACACTTCTGCTCACCACACTTTAGGAAGGATGTCAAGGCCTTGGAGAGCATGCAGAGGAGATTTACAAGCATGGTTCCAAGGATGAGAGACTTCAGTGAAGGTTAAGGGGAGATTTAATGGAGATGTTGAAAATCATGAGCAGTCTTTATAGAGTAAATAAGGAGAAACTGTTGTCAGTAGCAGGAGGATCGGTAATCAGACGACAGATTTAAAATAATTGACAAAAGAACCAGAGGCAAAATGAGGAAATTTTTGTTACACAGCGAGTTGTGATCTGGAATGTACTGTCTGAAAGGACAGTGGAAACAGATTCAAGAACGACTTTGAAGAAAGAATTGGATGAATAGTTGAAGGGAAAAAATTTGCAGGACTATGAGGCAGGCATTGGATGTCTTACCAAAGAGCTAGCAGAGACACCTTTGAATGAATGGTCTTAAGTGCTGTATCATTCTAGGATTTTAGATTCCGATGAGCATGTACTCAGGGGAAAGTTTTTCACTATGTCTGAAAAACAAAGAGTGCTGGAAGTACAATGCAGGTATGTCAGATAGCACTGACATAGACTTGTTGGGCTGAATGTCCTGCTTCTATGCTGTAAGTACTTTGTAATACCTTGGAAGTGTCAGGTCACGAACAGCAGAATATAATTTCACAGTTTATCATGGTGGGTTAACTTCACGTTCTGTACAATAAACCATTACACTACCATACCTGCTCTGTTAAGCATTTTCTGGTTTTATTTCAGATTTCCCGTTTTTAATTTTCTCTCCTTCATTCTGAATATTCTTTCACCTGATAGGTTGAGGAGAGCAAGCATTGTCCAGCTGTGGGAACGGGAGAAACAGAAAGTACTGTGTGAAGCATTGGAGAGGTAAGTGGCACAGGGGAAGAGACAGTATGGCAAAGAAAGAGGCACAGCCACCAGGATCAACTCCCCCTGTTTTGTGATTGCCTTTCAGAGTGATGTCCCTTTAAGATCTTAGTATGCTAATGAGATGAGTACCAGGATGAAGTCATGTGACTACATGCCAGGCTCACTCTGCAACTGGAACACCAAAAGGCAAGCCATGTAAATAGTTAGCTCTGCACTGCATATACTTCCTAGCTGTTAATAAACCTTTTTGAGATCTTCAGTCAACTGAACTCCACGCATCTCATTTATGTTGCATCAGACAACATAAAAAGCTTCTCATTCCCGCCCACACTCCACATCCCCACCCAACATGCCTCCCCCATTCCCCCCGGCACCCCTAATGCCCTCCCACTCTCCCTGACACCACCAACACCCTTCCATGGGATCACCCACGCCCATTTCTCCACATCACCTCCATGCTTCCTGGCATCCCCATGCCCTTCCGCTGATCACCCCGCACATGCTGTCCCTTGCAAACACGCCCCCCCCCACCCCATGCCTCCACCCACTCGGCTCCATGGTTTACAGTAAATGAGCTGGTCTAGTAACTGAGTAAGGTCGCAGGAGACTTCCTGATTTATACCAGGTTAGTTGAAGTCAGAAATCATGAAAAGTTAATGGGCAGACACAAAAAGTAATTCAAAGGCAAATGGAACGTTGGCCTTCATCTCAGAGGGCTGTAATACAAAGGGGTGGACGTTATGTTACGTTTGCATAAAGCTCGGTCAGACCCCAGCTGGCTAACTGTGTTCAGCTCCAGGTATCACACCTCAGGAAGGTTATATTGGGCCTTGAAGAGGATGCAGTGCAGATTCACCAGAATGAGATCGGGGGTTAAATTATGAGGAAAGGTTGCAAAGACGTGTATTTCCTTGAGTGTAGAAGATATCGGGGTGATCTAATTGAGGTGTTTAGATGGTTAAAGGAATTGATTGGATAGATAGTGAGAAACTATTTCTTCTGATAGGGGAATCCAGAACAATAGCCTTAAAATTAGATTGGGCCATACAGAGGTGATGTCAGGAAGCACTTCTTCAAACAAAGGGTAGTGGAAATCTGGAACTGTCTCCCCCAAAAAAGCTGTTGATGCTGAGGGTCAATTGAAAGTTTCAAAACTGAGATTGATAGATTTTTGTTAGGTAAGGGGATTAAGGGATTATGGAATCAAGGAGATGGGATTAAGACACAGATCAGCCATGATTTCATAGAATTGCAGAACAGACTCAAGGGGTTGAGTGGCCTCGTCCTGTTCCTATGCCAGTTGGAGCAATAGCAGGGACACACCAATTGGTTTCCAACCCCTGGGATAGGGAGGGCAGGTAATCAACTGTTGTCTGGGACCTGTACAAGAAACAGAAAATGTGACCACAAAATGTAAGGTCTACCCTTCGATAATAGGGATCTGTTAGAAGGTAGGGCTGGTAGCCAATCAGCCTCCAGCCAGTCACTATGAAGGGAGAGATCTTCGCACCTTTAAAAAAAAATCCTCTTGCTATACAGGTGATGCTGGCAAGGTAGTATATTTATTGCCCATCCCTATTTGCCCTGAGGGCATTAAGAGTCAACCATGGAGTGGAGGAGTGAAGTGACATGTAGGCCAAAGCAGGTAGGGAAGGCAGGTTCCCTTCCCCTGAAGGACATTAGAGATCTGGTTGGCTTTTTATGACAATTCAAGAACTTTCCAAGAACTTCACAAATTACCATATTTATTGAATTCAGTTTCACAACTTTCCATGGTAGGCAGTTGAATTTACAACATGCGGGTCATTAAGTCCTGCTCAAGAACCTCGAGGCTGCATGGCACTCCACGAAGAAGACGATTTGCACATGAATAGATCCAAGTGAATAAGGCTTGTGCTGAACCATTTCAGGCCTATTGATCCACAGTTCAGGCTCCAACAGCTAGTCAACACAAGAAAGTTGGCCAACAGTGGCGTGCCTTCCATAACCATCCATGGATGTTCTCCAAGCACTTGTCACCTAATCATATCGTGCCCTTACACGTGGGTTTACTATCCTCGATACCCTGAATTCCAACACCTCCTCCCTACCCCTGCTATGGGATGGTCAAATTGTGATTGAGTGATGGCCAACGTCTCCCAAACATTGGCTATCTATCAGGTTTTTACTCTTTGGCCTTCTCAACTTGGGTGACCTTACTGGTAGCAAGCCTACCAGCACCTCTAGGCTGCAGTGTTGGAAACGAATGCCAAATAAAATGTTGGGTGTATGAGTAGATTGATAAGAGCATCTATACTAAGGGATATTCCTGATACTGCACTTGCATTTTACTCCATCCATCTTTTTCCCTATCTCAGTGTCCTCCATGCCAGTGAAGCCCAGCACAGCTCACACAATAAATCCATCCCAGAGACAATTGGATCTGTTTGTGAAAAGAGAAAGAATTGAGGATGGAACTTGGGCAGATGGGCAGAGCCAATGAAGTTGATTGGTGATGGGAAGGTTGAGCCTCATGGATTAATGCCTGTTCCAGATAATTAGTATGATTTTAAAAATGTTCCAATAGAAATGGGCAGAATTGAGCCTATTAGGGTATACTTGCACTGAGGGCAGTGCTGCAAAGATTTGCTAAATTGGGGTCTATGATGAGAGGCTGAGTAAATTGGGTCTGTATTCTCTGGAGTTTAGAAGAATGAGAGGTGATCTAATTGAGACATACAAGATTCTGAAAGGGCTTGACAGGGTAGAAGCTGAGAAATTGTTCACACTGGTCAGCGAATGTAGATCACAGGGACACTGTCTCAGAATAAGGGGCCAATCATTCAGGACAGAGATGAGGAGAAATTACTTCACTCAAAGGGTTGTGAATCTTTGGAATTCTCTACCCCAGAGGGTTGTGGATGCTCCATCATTGAATATATTTAAGGCTGAGATAGACAGATTTTTGGTCTCACAGGGAATCAAGGGATATGGGGAGTGAGCAGGAAAGTGGAATTGAAGCCCAAGATCAGCCATGATCATTTGAATGGGAGAGCTAGCTCGATGGGCCATGGTCTACTTCAGCTCCTATTTCTTGTGTTCTTGATGCAGTAAAGAACCAGCAGAGACATGATGGGACGAATGGCCTTTTTCTGTGCTGCAAACTTGTATGGATCTATGAATATAATAGTTCTCTTGTGTTTTATAAATAAAGGCTTGGAGTGCAAAAGCAAAGTTGAACCAAACCTTTATAAATCTCTGGTTAGGCCTCAGCTGGATTATTGTGTTCAATTCTGGGCATTGACTGTATGAAGGATGCCAAGACCTTGGAGAGGGTGCAGACATTTACTGCAAAAGGTACCAGAGATGCAGGAGTTCGGTTATGTGGAGAGGCTGGGATTGTTTTAGGGGGAGATTGAATGGAGGTGTTCAAAATTATGAGGGGTTTTGACAGAGTAAATAAGGAGAAACAAAGAAATAAGGAGATAATTGGCAAAAGAACCAGAGGGGGAGATGAAGAGAATTATTTTACGCAGTGAGTTGCTGTGATCTGGAACGTGCTGCCTGAAAGGGCGGTGGAAGCAGATTCAATAGTAACTTTCAAAAGGGAATTGGATAAATACTTGGGAGGGGAAAATGTGAAGAGCTGGGGTGAAAGAGCAGGGGGAGGGGGGACTAACTGAATAGGTTTTTCAAAGACTTGGTAGGGGTACGATGGGTTGAATGCCCTTTTCTAGTGCTGTCTCATTCCATGATGCTGTGGCGGTGTCTCAGTGAGTGATCCTGTTTTGTTTTCTTTCTGCCAGGGAGAAAGCACTGAAAGAAGAGACAGAGGATAAGACGGCGCAGTGGATGGAATTTAAAGAGAAGCTGATGAAGAAGATGAAGGTCACTTCATTTTTCAGTTAATAGATTGGATTGGCATTCCCCTGGTGCTGAAGGTACCACCATGTGGGCTACTGGCACGTTCGGGCTGCACACCTGCTCTGTGCTCAGCTGATCTCACCTGGAGAGGGAATTAGCTGTGACACGATTATCCTCAGTGACATTGAGGTTGAGCGAGGGTGAAAACAGACTGGCTTCTTGTTCCTCATCATTGACCTGCCCCCCCCCCCCGCCCGCCCCCTCCCCCACCCTCCCCCGCTTTCCCTGCCAACGGGAAAATCTATGGGATGGATTTTACCAGCTCTCTGGAGATGAACTGTGAGGTGGGAGGGCTCGTAAAATGGCAGCGGAAGGCATTGGGATGGAAGCCCAACGTCATCTCGCTGCTTAAAGATAATCCCGGAAGTGGGAATGGCAGTGGCACATCCGCCTGCCGACTGGAGGAGGGAAGACAAATAATTCAATGAAGTGGCCAATTAATGGCCATTTTTTGCCCCGCTGGCATTTTACCTGCATTGGAACGGACCCCCACCATGTGGAGAGACCACCAGGTATATCAAGGTGGCCTCCCAGCGACTCCCCAGGCCCGGCATATTAAAAATAATTCACACTGGCTCTTCGAGAATGTCTCAACATGGAGGCGACCTTTCCTTC